>NC_080800.1:78764514-79379514 GCF_028018385.1 Neofelis nebulosa | reverse complement strand
AAGAAAGAGAGATAAAAAAATCCAGGAGTATGAGGGGAAAATTAGAGAACTAAGTGATACACTAAAAAGAAATAATATACGCATAATTGGTATCCCAGAGGAGGAAGAGAGAGGGAAAGGTGCTGAAGGGGTACTTGAAGAAATTATAGCTGAGAACTTCCCTGAACTGGGGAAGGAAAAAGGCATTGAAATCCAAGAGGCACAGAGAACTCCCTTCAGACGTAACTTGAATCGATCTTCTGCACGACATATCATAGTGAAACTGGCAAAATACAAGGATAAAGAGAAAATTCTGAAAGCAGCAAGGGATAAACGTGCCCTCACATATAAAGGGAGACCTATAAGACTCGTGACTGATCTCTCCTTTGAAACTTGGCAGGCCAGAAAGGCTTGGCACGATATCTTCAGTGTGCTAAACAGAAAAAATATGCAGCCGAGAATCCTTTATCCAGCAAGTCTGTCATTTAGAATAGAAGGAGAGATAAAGGTCTTCCCAAACAAACAAAAACTGAAGGAATTTGTCACCACGAAACCAGCCCTACAAGAGATCCTAAGGGGGATCCTGTGAGACAAAGTACCAGAGACATCACTACAAGCATAAAACATACAGACATCACAATGACTCTAAACCCGTATCTTTCTATAATAACACTGAATGTAAATGGATTAAATGCGCCAACCAAAAGACATAGGGTATCAGAATGGATAAAAAAACAAGACCCATCTATTTGCTGTCTACAAGAGACTCATTTTAGATCTGAGGACACCTTTAGATTGAGAGTGAGGGGATGGAGAACTATTTATCATGCTACTGGAAGCCAAAAGAAAGCTGGAGTAGCCATACTTATATCAGACAAACTAGACTTTAAATTAAAGGCTGTAACAAGAGATGAAGAAGGGCATTATATAATAATTACAGGGTCTATCCATCAGGAAGAGCTAACAATTATAAATGTCTATGCGCCAAATACCGGAGCCCCCAGATATATAAAACAGTTACTCATAAACATAAGCAACCTTATTGATAAGAATGTGGTCATTGCAGGGGACTTTAACACACCACTTACAGAAATGGATAGATCGTCTAGACACACAGTCAATAAAGAAACAAGGGCCCTGAATGATACATTGGATCAGATGGACTTGACAGATATATTTAGAACTCTGCATCCCAAAGCAACAGAATATACTTTCTTCTCGAGTGCACATGGAACATTCTCCAAGATAGATCATATACTGGGTCACAAAACAGCCCTTCATAAGTTCACAAGAATTGAAATTATACCATGCATACTTTCAGACCACAATGCTATGAAGCTTGAAATCAACCACAGGAAAAAGTCTGGAAAACCTCCAAAAGCATGGAGGTTAAAGAACACCCTACTAACGAATGAGTGGGTCAACCAGGCAATTAGAGAAGAAATTAAAAAATATATGGAAACAAACGAAAATGAAAATACAACAATCCGAACGCTTTGGGACGCAGCGAAGGCAGTCCTGAGAGGGAAATACATTGCAATCCAGGCCTATCTCAAGAAACAAGAAAAATCCCAAATACAAAATCTAACAGCACACCTAAAGGAAATAGAAGCAGAACAGCAAAGGCAGCCTAAACCCAGCAGAAGAAGAGAAATCATAAAGATCAGAGCAGAAATAAACAATATAGAATCTAAAAAAACTGTAGAGCAGATCAACGAAACCAAGAGTTGGTTTTTTGAAAAAATAAACAAAATTGACAAACCTCTAGCCAGGCTTCTCAAAAAGAAAAGGGAGATGACCCAAATAGATAAAATCATGAATGAAAATGGAATGATTACAACCAATCCCTCAGAGATACAAACAATTATCAGGGAATACTATGAAAAATTATATGCCAACAAATTGGACAACCTTGAAGAAATGGACAAATTCCTAAACACCCACACTCTTCCAAAACTCAATCAGGAGGAAATAGAAAGCTTGAACAGACCCATAACCAGCGAAGAAATTGAATCGGTTATCAAAAATCTCCCAACAAATAAGAGTCCAGGACCAGATGGCTTCCCAGGGGAGTTATACCAGACGTTTAAAGCAGAGATAATACCTATCCTTCTCAAGCTATTCCAAGAAATAGAAAGGGAAGGAAACCTTCCAGACTCATTCTATGAAGCCAGTATTACTTTGATTCCTAAACCAGACAGAGACCCAGTAAAAAAAGAGAACTACAGGCCAATATCCCTGATGAATATGGATGCAAAAATTCTCAATAAGATACTAGCAAATCAAATTCAACAGCATATAAAAAGAATTATTCACCATGATCAAGTGGGATTCATTCCTGGGATGCAGGGCTGGTTCAACATTCGCAAATCGATCAACGTGATACATCACATTAACAAAAAAAAAGAGAAGAACCATATGATCCTGTCAATCGATGCAGAAAAGGCCTTTGACAAAATCCAGCACCCTTTCTTAATAAAAACCCTTGAGAAAGTCGGGATAGAAAGAACATACTTAAAGATCATAAAAGCCATTTATGAAAAGCCCACAGCTAACATCATCCTCAATGGGGAAAAACTGAGAGCTTTTTCCCTGAGATCAGGAACACGACAGGGATGCCCACTCTCACCGCTGCTGTTTAATATAGTGCTGGAAGTGCTAGCATCAGCAATCAGACAACAAAAGGAAATCAAAGGCATCCAAATTGGCAAAGATGAAGTCAAGCTTTCGCTTTTTGCAGATGACATGATATTATACATGGAAAATCCGATAGACTCCACCAAAAGTCTGCTAGAACTGATACATGAATTCAGCAAAGTTGCTGGATACAAAATCAATGTACAGAAATCAGTTGCATTCTTATACACTAACAATGAAGCAACAGAAAGACAAATAAAGAAACTGATCCCATTCACAATTGCACCAAGAAGCATAAAATACCTAGGAATAAATCTAACCAAAGATGTACAAGATCTGTATGCTGAAAACTATAGAAAGCTTATGCAGGTAATTGAAGAAGATATAAAGAAATGGAAAGACATTCCCTGCTCATGGATTGGAAGAATAAATATTGTCAAAATGTCAATACTACCCAAAGCTATCTACACATTCAATGCAATCCCAATCAAAATCGCACCAGCATTCTTCTCGAAACTAGAACAAGCAATCCTAAAATTCATATGGAACCACAAAAGGCCCCGAATAGCCAAAGTAATTTTGAAGAAGAAGACCAAAGCAGGAGGCATCACAATCCCAGACTTTAGCCTCTACTACAAAGCTGTCATCATCAAGACAGCATGGTATTGGCATAAAAACAGACACATAGACCAATGGAATCGAATAGAAACCCCAGAACTAGACCCACAAACGTATGGCCAACTCATTTTTGACAAAGCAGGAAAGAACATCCAATGGAAAAAAGACAGTCTCTTTAACAAATGGTGCTGGGAGAACTGGACAGCAACATGCAGAAGGTTGAAACTAGACCACTTTCTCACACCATTCACAAAAATAAACTCAAAATGGATAAAGGACCTGAATGTGAGACAGGAAACCATCAAAACCTTAGAGGAGAAAGCAGGAAAAGACCTCTCTGACCTCAGCCGTAGCAATCTCTTACTCGGCACATCCCCAAAGGCAAGGGAATTAAAAGCAAAAGTGAATTACTGGGACCTTATGAAGATAAAAAGCTTCTGCATAGCAGAGGAAACAGCCAAGAAAACTAAAAGGCAACCAACGGAATGGGAAAAGATATTTGCAAATGACACATCGGACAAAGGGCTAGTATCCAAAATCTATAAAGAGCTCATCAAACTCCACACCCGAAAAACAAATAACCCAGTGAAGAAATGGGCAGAAAACATGAATAGACACTTCTCTAAAGAAGACATCCGGATGGCCAACAGGCACATGAAAAGATGTTCAACGTCGCTCCTCATCAGGGAAATACAAATCAAAACCACACTCAGATACCACCTCACGCCAGTCAGAGTGGCCAAAATGAAGAAATCAGGAGACTATAGATGCTGGAGAGGATGTGGAGAGACGGGAACCCTCTTGCACTGTTGGTGGGAATGCAAATTGGTGCAGCCGCTCTGGAATGCAGTGTGGAGGTTCCTCAGAAAATTAAAAATAGACCTACCCTATGACCCAGCAATAGCACTGCTAGGAATTTATCCAAGGGATACAGGAGTACTGATGCATAGGGGCACTTGTACCCCAATGTTTATAGCAGCACTCTCAACAATCGCCAAATTATGGAAAGAGCCTAAATGTCCATCAACTGATGAATGGATAAAGAAATTGTGGTTTATATACACAATGGAATACTACGTGGCAATGAGAAAGAATGAAATATGGCCTTTTGTTGCAACGTGGATGGAACTGGAGAGTGTGATGCTAAGTGAAATAAGCCATACAGAGAAAGACAGATACCATATGGTTTCACCCTTATGTGGATCCTGAGAAACGTAACAGAAACCCATGGGGGAGGGGAAGGGAAAAAAAAAAAAAAAGAGGTTAGAGTGGGAGAGAGCCAAAGCATAAGAGACTGTTAAAAACTGAGAACAAACTGAGGGTTGATGGGGGGTGGGAGGGAGGGCAGGGTGGGTGATGGGCATTGAGGAGGGCACCTTTTGGGATGAGCACTGGGTGTTGTATGGAAACCAATTTGACAGTAAATTTCATATATTAAAAAATAAAAAATAAAAAAAAAAAAGAACAAAACTGTCACAAAAAAAAAAATATATATCATGAAAAATTTTAAACGTATAAAAGTAGAAAGCATTGCAAAATGAACAGCCATACACCCAACTCCCAGAAGTAATGATACTCAAATTTTGTCAAACCCCTTTATCTATTCCCTTTTGCTTTTTGTAATAAAGGATCTTTAATGTCTGTTGATAGTAGATTAAGGTTAGAATGTAATAAATATTTTATTACATATGCTGTATATAGTAGTTCATGTTATATAATGCTTTCTGTACAATTTATGCTTATAATATATTATGATATATATTCTTGCTGGAAGCCGAGCTATCCCAGACTGAGTGGCAAGGCCCGGGCTGTGGACGGATTGGTGACTGCAAGGCGGCCCACTGAGAGTGAAGCTTCTTGTACTCCCGCTTTTAGGTAATTTGGCCTTAAAACTACCTGGGGTATTGTCTGTTGGGGAATTGCCCTCGGCAGACCCCCTGGGAAAAGAACCATTAAGGAAGAAAATAAGGTTCCCCAAGAAATTGTGCAGCCTTAGGTTTAGCCCTTGCCACCCCCTATGGAGACTCCTCTACTTACAGGAAGGATAGCCTCATGCATTTGCCAGCAAAGGCGGCCAAGGAAGGAGAGACAGATGGATCCAAAAGCCCCACTCCGGTAACTAAGGAGTGTATCTATGGACACAGATCACGCTGACCCCTAGGCCCACCTGGCCCCCAGGAGGCATTCCAGATGATGATTGAACCCAGTCGGTTAAAGTACAGAATGGTTCATTGTTTCCTAGGTGCATTGTCTCTCTCAGAATGTATAAGGCGTGGGTTTCTAAGGCCCTCTTGGACCCCTTCCTGGCACCTCGGACTCAGGCAAACACTTTTGTTCTTCAAAACCACGAATGGTTCAGGGAAACAACTAAGAGGTCATGCCCCTGTAACTGTTCCACTTGAGGTGTTGACAGATAAATGACCTTTCATGAAAACAGCAAAGCAAATACTTTACAGATTATAAACATAGGTACATAATAAAAACAATGAAAGGAATTAATCAATAAGCAAAGGGCAGGAGGGAACGTTATGAGAAAACAATCATGTTATTCTTTATTGGGTGATTATACAAAGGAACAATTTTAGAATTGGGTAATGCCAGAAAACAGATGATGTATGCTACAAGGAAATCACTAGCAAATATAATGCCACGTTTGCTACAATAAATTGGCCAGTTCAACACACTGCTGTTGTGTGTGTCTATTTTTATTTTTTGTTTTTATCTTAGTTTTTTATTTTAGTTTTATTTTCACTTTTTCGCTGACGTCGTTCATCCTTTGGGAACCCTGGACCTGCTGGAGCTGGACTCAGGCATATTCTAAATAAGAATTTGTTCTTATTTAAGAAGTAATTTAGCTAAAATATGCCTCAAAAGCCCAATGTCCCTTTGCCACATTGTATCCATTTTGGGGACACAATGTATTCCTCTCATATCACTATCAAGTGCTTTTTGTACTTACTGTGGCTTCTTAAATCACACTTCTTCACCACATACTGCACAAACCTGACCCCTAAGTACAATCTTTAATAGTGACGGTCTACTAGTTTTTCCTCTAAATCTATTTTCCCTTTATTTTATAGTCACATGGCCACCAAGCTTGAGACTACCTTTCCCACTTTCCCTTACCCATAGGTAAAGAATAAATCTAAGTCAACGGGATGTAAATGGAAATAAATATATGCAACAGCTAGGCTCTCTTCACTTGAAAACCATGTTACCTTCTCTAGATTTTTGGGTTTTGCCTACTTCTTTATGCTGGAATGTGAACATGAAAACAAACCAGCTTTGATGAAGTAAACAATCAAAAGGATGTTTAGGTCTACCTAGATGCTATAGTGTAGAGAAAATAATAGCTTTGCAGGTCAGTCAGACCTAGAAGTTCTAATTCTATCTATATTATATGTGACATTGGCAATTTATTTAAACCATATGATTATATTTCCTCATCTGCAAAATAGTGCCAATATCTACTCATGATGTGGGTGTGAGGGTTCAGTGAGACAATGGATGTATACCATCTTGCATGTGCCTGATATACAGTGTGATACTTAGTAAGAGTTCTTTCATAGCTTTCTTGTCACACTTATTAGAGAAAATATTTATGGCTCTATTATTGAACTCATTTTTTTTCATTCAATAGTTTACGTAATGACATCAATACTACCTGTTTATAAAATTTAACTAACCCAATCAGTGTCCAGTGTTACACACCATTTTTCTTTTTACTTTTAAAATAGAGTTTAACCTATACAGAGTCATTTCATGAATATAGACAGTTGGCAAGAGAAAAACTTTTGAATACTTTTTTGAAAAGTTACATGTCATAGTTATGATGACCCAGTCAACAAACACATATGTTTCTTGTCTTCTGGGATGAAATGAGTGGTCAAGGAGGCTTTTGTATTAATTCAAGCCTTGAATCATTGGGCCTCAACATTCTGGTGTTAAACAGGAAATGTGGTTAATCCCTAAATCCTTTGCAGGATTTCATCGCTGTGATTTAATGTGTAGACTCAAATGATGGAACAGTTATAATAACACAATGACTCCTTAAAAATCACATAGCTTATTTGAATAGTCTAGAAAGAGAGATTGGAATTGGAGTTTTTGGACTCATTGAACAGTATTCAGTAAATTATGTATGAGTCTATGTATAAGAAAGGCAAATAAAATATTATTAAGTTGTTTTCAGAGGATACACAACTATCAAGTGATAACACAGAGAAATCGATTGAAGTTATAACTATGAAATTGGTAACCAGAAACATACCTTAAAAATATACTACCCTCAAGCTCAGGTGAGTCACATAGTAATACGTTACTGAGAAAATACACCCTTGGACAATTTTCTCCTAGTGAACGGATATCTATTTTGGAGAAGACACATAGGTTAATGATACGCTAATACTTTTCTACTAATAAAATTGTGAAAGATTAATATTTCTGGGGCTTGAAACTCCTTTTTGATCAGCCAACCAAATAAAGCAATGAGATGAGGACGATTGCTTCCTATATCTTGTAATCAACAATGCTCACTATCTGTAAGTATTTTCCTCCCCAGATACTTAAAGGAATTGCACTATGAGTTATTTTCTATCAAATAGTAGAAACTTTGTTCTAGATGGAACACTCTCGATTCTCCCTGCCAAGGAGTGTAGCAGTTTTGTGTATTATGCATTACTACTTACTACAGACCATCAAACTCATTTCATTTGTGACAAGAGCTGGGATTAAACCTTGTTCTCCAAAGATGTGATTCCCATGTATTAATCTGATCTGTGATTCTTTCTAAGTCATCTTGTATATCACAACAGTGGCTCTCTTTTCGCTGTGAAAGTCACCATATTTGTTTTATTTTGGTAGGAAGTATGGAGAATAGCATTTTTGTGTTTGCCTCTATAGAAAGAAATTTAACTGCCTCTGTTTGGCATGAGGTCAGCCTTTTACTGAGCTCTAGCAGGCACAGGCTAAGTCTCATCATAGCTCCCTTTTTCACTACCTGATTCTCTGGCTCTGGCTCCTTTACCTCTGATTTAGCCATCTCTAATGTGCAAAATAACATGAAGCCCCAATATTTAGGCAGCTATAAACTGTCTAACCTATGTCAGAGGATTGCCATTTTTATATCTTATCTAAGACTGAAAATCATTGTCTTTATATTCCCTTTCATGATGACCAAGGAAGACCATATTATATATTTCCAGGTTATAGGATAGAGTGGGTGTGTCTTGATTATTGCCAATTAAAAAATGAGTTCTATTTTTAAGCTTATATACATTTGGACTAACATTAATATATGCACTAAGTCATTTCCTCAAGGGTATCATCTTTTTAAAATATTAACAAATTATAAAAATATACTTTAAAATTTTGCTCAGATAGCACTTTCCAACTGAAAAGGCAAAGGTCACTTGTAATTGTCTTCATTGATTTTATTTTTTTACCTTTATTATTATTTTTTTTTAATTTACATCCAAATTAGTTAGCATATAGTGAAGCAATGATTTCAGGAGTAGATTCCTTAATGCCTCTTACCCATTTAGCCCATCCCCCCTCCCACAACCCCTCCAGAAACTCTCTGTTTTTTCTCCATATTTATGAGTCTAGTTGAGTAAACACAGAGATTACAATAGGATACAAATGTGGCATTTGCTGTCATAATTTAATAAACACTAATGCATGGCCTCTGGAAATGTGTATGAGTTTAAATTTTGTTAAATTAAAAGCAATGCCTGCTTATTTGAATTGCACAATTTTGAGGAAGGCTCTGAATACTATCATTTTAGACAATGATTTTTCAAGCTAAGAAATATAATTGGATTTAATGCAGTATTAATGGTCACATTGTGGTGTCCCTGATATTCTAAAACACTCTTATGCTAATAGGAATGTCAGTTCATGTTGCCCCTCAAACACTAAGTGACTCTTGATTGGTTGTTTGGAAGGCAATTTTTTTCCTTTGACTTACGCCTCAGCATTCAATTGTTCTGGAGAGTATACTTCTTGAAAGGAATTTCAGGTATATACTGGTATATCCATAAGCCTTAGTGTTAAGTTTGTTTTAATTTACAAACCCCATGTCAGAACATCTGTGCACATAGACTCTCTCTGTAATGGAACCTGGGGCTTAGGGCCCTTAGAGGGATACAGCAATCAGATTTTATTCATAGGTTTTTCGTGATTTTTCACATTGTACCAGGCTACTTCTGTGCTAGTTATGAGCAATGATTTTATTGGGTCAGTTCCTACATTAAACACTCAAATTAATAGAAGTGAAAATATTCTGGCAATAGAAGATTTATTTTAATAAACTTTTGTCCTTAAAATCTCTGAACATACATTAAAATTGCATTCTAATAATACACTTGTTTTATGTCACATCTTTCTAAAGATCTTAGAGCATGTTTAGGTATTCATAGTGTGAAATAGAATATATATTTTCCCCATTGTTCCTCAAACATGGGAATTAAGATTTAACAGATACAATTTCTTCAAGATCACAGTGCCAGAAGGAGAACGCAACTGTAAGTAGGGATTGGGCATGGTTTTTCCTTTGTTATACAGTTGTTTGTCTAAGCAAAACAATAACTATGATTTTATCTCAAAATGATAAGAAAGCTTCAAGTTTCTTCATTTATTCATGGCAGAACATGAGTAGATGTAGAAAGATGATCACTGCACAGTGGAAGATTATTGAGTCCTAGCGTAGTCACCTTCAGATAAGGAGTGAAACTATGTATGTATCCTATTTCTATGTATCTTAATTTCTCTCTTCCCTATGGTAACCAGCCACACATAACTATGTTTGTGAGGAAAACTAAAAAGATTAATAATATTCACTGTTGACAATGGTAGGAGATAGTGTTTACTCTCATTCACGGTTGTTGAAAGTATAAATTGATTTTTTTTTAATTTCAAGTTTTTACTTAAGTTCTAGTTAGTTAACATATATGGTAAAATTGGTTTCAGGTATAGAATTTAGTAATTGTTCAGTTAGCTATAACACCCAGTGCTCATCACAAGTGGCCTCCGTAATACCCTACCGCTCATTTAGCCCATCCCTTGTCCATCTCCCTCCATCAACCTTCAGTTTGTTCTCTATAGTTAAGAGTCTTTTATGGTTTACCTCCCTCTCTTTTTCCCCCTTTACCTTATTTTTATCTGTTTCCCTTCTTAAATTCCACATAAGAGTAAAATCATATGGTATTTGTCTTTCTTTGACTAATTTATTTCACATAGCATAACACACTTTAGCTCCAACTGTATCATTGCAAATGACAAGATTTCATTCTTTTTTATGGCTGAGGAATATTCCATTGTGTGTGTATATGTGTGTGTGTGTGTATGTAATATCCCACTGTGTGCGTGTGTATGTATGTGTGTGTATGTGTGTGTATATATATATATATATATATATATATATATATATATACATATATATATGTATGTATGTATATATATATACCATATCTTCTTCATACATTGATCAATCAGTGGATGTTTGGGATCTTTCCATAGTTTGGCTATTGTTGATAATGCTACTATAAACATCGGGGGGGGGGGTTGCCCTTTGAATCAGTATTTTTGTAATCTTTAGTTGAATACCTAGTAGTGCAATTGCTGGATCACAGGGTAGTTCTATTTTCAACTTTTTGGGGAACCTCCATACTGTTCTCCAGAGTGGCTACACCAGTTTGCATTCCCACCAAAAGTGAAAGAGGATTCCCCTTTCTCTCCATCCTCACCAACATCTCTTATTTCCTGTGCTGTTAATTTTAACCATTCTGACAGGTTTCAGAGCATAAATTGATTAATTTTACAAAGGACAATTGGCAATGTGGAACAAAAAGATATGCCTTTTATTTTCTTTATAATTTTGTTTTAAAGAATGTATCAGACACTCTTACTTCTGGCTATATGGCAAATTAAATCTTAATAGATGCTCTTAATGAAGAAAAAAGCTAAATCCTGCATATAGTGTAATCTTTTTTTCATTTATTGGGACATGGAAACTAAGGACAATCTTCAAGGGATTGAGAAAAACTGAGCTGAAAAAAACAAAAACAGATAAGCAGAAAATACATGAAAAAACATGGCTGCCCTAATGGTAAATGCTGAAAACCACGCTGTAGGTAGAGGGTAGTATATTGGAACCTGATAATCTTGGATGAAGTGGAGGTGACTGGGAGGATGATAAAAATAAAACTGTACCAGGTCAATAGCCCCCCATGGCTCTCAGAAAAAGCAAACATAATTCCTCTTGGGAGGAAAGCATTCAAAATATACAAAGATGAGGGAAACAATCCACTTTAAGTTCATAAATGAAGGTCACAATACAAAAACAAAATGAACCATCATGAGTTACAATCATCAGGGATAAACAACAACAAAAATCCAATGGATTTTGACCCATAGAAGTTTTAGAATCTAAAATTATCAGATACAAGATATATGAAAACTACAATGAAATGAAAAACCACAATGAATAAAAGATGGAAGTATAACATGAGTAATCAATAAGAAAGTACAAAATGTGAGTGGGTAGACTTGAAAAAAATTAAAACAGTAAAATTGAAGCTGTCATTATTTAAATAAGTGATAACATTAAAATGTTAAGCAGTAAACTCACAAATAGACAAATGAAATATAAAGGAAACTCAGAAAAATATATATTTCTTGTATATGGGAGTTTAATATCCAAACAAGGTAACTAGGAAGACTTTATTTAAGTCTCTTCTTGAACAGAAGTCAGCAAGCTATAACCTGTAAGCTTAGTGTGGCCAACCATGTGCACTCAATTATATACTGTATATGTGTTTGTGCATATATACGTGTGTGTGTGTGTGTGTGTGTGTGTGTGTATGACTTTTGCTCTACAAAGGCACAGTTGATTAGTTGCAATACAGACTGCATAGCCCTCAGAGTTAAAAATATTAACTATCTGATCTTTTACAATAAGAAAAGGTTTCGTGACCCCTCTTTTTAACTTTTTTTAATGTTTACTTATTTTTGAGAGAGAAAGAGAGAGTGCAGGGGAGGTTCAGAGAGAGAGGGAGACACAGAATCCAAAGCAGCCTCCAGGCTCTGAGCTGTCAGCACAGAGCCCCACACAGGGCTTGAACTAATGAACACTGGGATCATGACCTGAGCCAAAGTTGGAGGCTTAATCAACTGAGCCACCCAGATGCCTCATGACCCCTCTTCTTGAAATATTTTGCTCTATTTACAATTCTAGGAAGACTCAAAATCTTAAAGATATTAATCAATTAAAATTGAATACTAGAGTCAATGCAATTGCAATTAAAATTCTAACATTATTTTGAGGAAATTTACAGGCAATTACAAAATTTATATGAAAGAACATAAATCCAGGAATAGTGAAGAAAAACCAGAGAAGAAGAAGAAAAAGATAGAGGAAATTAACTCACTGGATGTCATGAATCATTATAATGATATTTAAATTATGACAATATGCTATTGACTCAGAACTAATGGTACTTGTAATCACTTTTATGAGTAGCAATACTAATAGTAATAGTTAACATATAGCACTTACTATGTGTTGGTCACTGATAAAAAATAACCTTTTTAATCTTCACAAAAACCTTAAGAATACAGTTTCTCCATTTTACAAATTAAAAAAATCACAGAGTTTAGTTAATAAACAGATTGACCAATGAACAAATAGAAATGCCAAAAGACTTGGTTTTCTGTCTATATAATGCTGTGTAATAAATCATCCTAAAACTTAGTAGGTTTGAATTAATAATACTCATTTATTATTTGTCACAGTTTTTGTGAGTTAGGAATATGGGGTGCTCAGTAGGGGGTTCTAGCTCCAGGTCTCATTAGATTTCAGTCAGAAGATAGTGACAGCACGGGCCAGCTCAAAGGCTTTGATGCCTAAATTGGGAAGACTCAAACATATGGGGGCTGAAATACTTGAGGCACTTATTTTCACATTTTTTTTTCTACAAGGTGACTTCAGTACAGCCATAATTATTCCATGGTGTCATTTTTTTCTTATTCAAGTATCATTAACATACAGTGTTACCTTAATTTCAGGTGTACTATATAATGATTCAACAATTCTCTACATTTCTCAGTGCTCTTCAAAATATGTCTACTCTTAATCCCCTTTACCTATTTCACCCCTCCTCTACCCACCTCCCCTCTGGCAACCATCAGTTTGTTCTCTGTATTTGTCTGAGTTTGCTTGTCTCTCCTTTTTCTTTGTTTGTTTTGTTTCTTAAATTTCACATATGAATGAAATCATATGGTAATTGTCTTTCTCTGACTGATGCATTTCACTTAGCTTTATCCCCTTGGGGTCCATCCATATTATAGGAAATGGCAAGATTTCATTATTTTTTATGGCTAAGTAATATCATCATATTCTTTATCCATTCATCTATTGGTGGACACTTGGGTTGCTTCCATAATTTGGCTAGTATAAATAATGGTGCAATAAACAAAAAGGTGCATGTATCTTTTCAAATTAGTGTTTTCATTTTCTTTGGATAACTACTCAGTCATATAGTTACTAGATCATATGGAAATTCTATTTTTTACTCTTTTGAAGATCCTCCATACTATTTCCACAGAAGCTGCACCAATTTGCATTGCCACCAAGAGCACATGAGGGTTCCTTTTTATCCACGTCCCCACCAACACCTTTTACTTCTTATGTTTTGATTTCAGACATTCTGACCTATGTAAAGTAATATGGTGGTTTAAATTTGCAATTCCCTGATGATTAGTGATATGGAGCATCTTTTCATTTGTCTGTTGGCCATTTGTATGTCTTCTTTGGAAAAATGTCTATTCAGGCTTCTGCCCTTACTTTTTTGACTTGTTTTTTCCTTTTCAAATTTTTATTTAAATTTCATTTAGTTAACATACAGTACAATATTGATTTCTAGACTAGAATTAATTGCTTCATCACTTACATACAACACCCAGTGCTCATCATAACAAGTGCCCTTAATACCCATCACCGATATAGCCTATCTGCACCACATCCCTTCATCAACTCTCAGTTTGTTCTGTCTTTAAGAGTCTTTTATGATTTGTTTCCCTCTTTCTTTTTCCCTATCCCATATGTTCATCTCTTTTGTTTCTTAAATTCCACATATGAGTGAAATCATATGGTATTTGTCTTTCTCTGACTGACTTATCTTGCTTAGCTTAATATACTGTAGCTCCATCCACATTGCAAATAACAAGATTTCATTGTTTTGATGGCTAACATTGCATTGTATGTATATACCACATCTTCGTTATCCATTTAACCATTCACCAGTCGATGGATGTTTGGGCTCTATCCATAGTTTGGATATTGTTGATAATGCTGTTATAAACATAGGTGTGAATGTACCCCCCTTTGAATCTGTATTTATGTATTATTTGGGTGAATATCTAGTGGTGTAATTGCTGGATAGTAGGGTAGTTCTATGTTTAACATTTTGAGGAACCTCCATACTGTTTTCCACCATGGCTACTCCAGCTTACATTCCCACCAACAGTATAAGAGGGTTCCTCTTTCTCTGCATCCTCACCAACACCTATTGTTTTCTGTGTTGTTAATTTTAGCCATTCTGACAGGTGAAAGGTGGTATCTCATTATGGTTTTGATTTGTATTTCCATGATGATGAGTGATATTGAGAATTTTTTCATGTGTCTGTTAGCCTTTTGGATGTCTTCTTTGGAAAAATGTCTATGTCTTTTGCCCATTTCTAAACTGGATTGTTTGTTTTTTGGGGGTATTAAGTTTAATAAATTCCTTATAGATTTTGGATGCTAACCCTTTATCAGATATGTCACTTTCAAATATCTTCTCCCATTCTGTCGGTTGCCTTTTAGTTTTGTCGATTGTTTCCTTTGCTGTGCATAAGGTTTTTACCTTGATGAAGTCTCAATAGTTTATTTGTGCTTTTTGTTTCCCTTGCCTGCAGCAGCGTGTCTAGTAACAAGTTGCTCCAGCTGAGGTCAAGAGGTTGCTGCCTGTGTTCTCCTCTAATCTTTTAAAGGTCTCCTGTTTCACATTTAGGTCTTTCATCCATTTTGAATTTATTTTTATGTATTGTGTAAGAAAGTGATCCATCCAGCTTTATTCTTCTGCATGTTGCTGTCCAGTTTTCCCAAGACCATTTGTTCAACAGACTGTCTTTTGTCCATTGGATATTCTTCCAGGGTTTCTCAAAGATTAGTATACCATATAGTTGGGGGTTCATTTCTGGGTTTTCTATTTGTTTCACTGATCTATATGTCTGTTTTTGTGCCCGTACTATGCTGTATTGATGACTACAGCTTTGTAATATGGCTTGAATTTCAGAATAGTGATGCCTTAAGCTTTGCATTTCTTTTTCAGGATTACTTTGGCTATTCAGGGTCTTTTTGTGGTTTTATGATTGTTTGTTCTAGCTCTGTAAAAAACGCTGGTGGTATTTTGATGAGGATTGCATTAAAAGTGTAGATAGTTTTGGGTAGTATACACATTTTTTAAATGTTAATTCTTCCAATCCACAAGCATTAAAACTTTTTCCATACTTTGTGTCCTCTTCAATTTCTTTTCATAAGTGTTTTACAGTTTTCAGATTACAAATATTACCTCTTCGGTGTATTTCTAGGCATCTTATGGTTTCAGGTGCAAATGTAATTAGGATAGATTCTTTGATTTCTCTTTCTGATGTTCCATTTTTGGTGTATAGACATGCAATATATTTCTTTTTAATTTTTAATGTTTATTTATATTTGAGAGAGACAGAGAGAGAGCATGAAGAGTGGAGGGCCAGAGAGAGAGAGAGAGAGAGAAAGAATCTGAAGCACGATCCAGGTTCTGAGCTGTCAACACAGAGCCCAATGTGGGGCTTTAACCCACGAACCATGAGATCATGACCTGAGCCAAAGTCGTATGCTCAACTGAGTGAGCCATCCAGGCGCCCTAGAATGCAACATATTTCTGTATGGTGATTTTATGTCCTGCAATTTTGCTGAATTCATGTACTACTTCTAAAAAATTTTTTGGTAGAGTCTTTTGGGTTTATGCATAGACTATCAAAGAGCGAAATATTTTGACTTCTTCCTTTTTTATTTGGATGACTTTATTTCTTTTTGTTGTTTTATTGCTGAGGGTAAGACTTACAGTACTATGTGAAATAGTAATGGTGAGAGTGGATATGCCTATCTTGTTCATGACCATAAAGAAACAGCTCTAAACTTTTCCCCATTGAGGATGATATTAGCTATGGGTCTTTCATATATGACGTTTAAGATGTTGAGGTTGTCTATCCCTACTTTGTTGACGGTTTTTATCAAGAATGGATGCTGTATTTCATCAAATGCTTTTTCTGCATCTATTGAGAGGATCGTATGATTCTTACCCTTTATTTTATTAATATGATGTATCACGTTGATTAATTTGTGAATATTGAACAAACCCTGCAGCCCAAGAATAAATCTCACTTGATGATGAATAATTATTTTAAAGTACCATTGGATTTGATTTGCTAGTATCTTATTGAGAATTTTTGCTTTCAGTTTCATCAGATATGTTGGCCTGCAATTCCCCTATTAGTGGGGTCTTTGTCTGGTTTTGGAATCAAGGTAAACCTGGCCTCATAGAATGAGTTTGGAAGTTTTCCTTCCATTTCTATTTTTTGAAACAGTTTGAAAAGAATAGGTATTAACACTTCTTTATGTTTTTTTTATTGATTTCAGGAGTAGAAGTTAGTGATTTATCATTTATATAACACCAGTGCTTATCATGAGAGCCCTCTGTAATGTCATTACCCATTTAGCCAGTCCATCTACCAAACTCTCTTCTAGCAACCCTATTTGTTCTCCATAGTTAAGAGTCTCTTGTGGTTACCCCCCTTGTTTTTATCTAATTTTATTTTCTTATCCCTTCCAATGTGTTCATCCGTTTTCATTCTTAAATACCACATATGAGTGAAATATATGGCATTTGTCTTGCTCTGACTGATTTACTTTGCTTAGCATAATACACTCTAGCTACATCCACATTATTGCAAATAATACGCTCTAGCTACATCCACATTGTTGCAAATAGCAAGAGGTCATTCTTTTTGATAAACTTTATTGTATTATACCACATCTTCTTTATCCATTCTTCAATCAATGGACATTTGGGCTCTTCCATAATTTGGCTATTGTTGATAGTGCTACTAATAACATTGGGATGCATATGTCTGTTTGAATTAGTATTTTGTATCATTTTGGTAAATACCTAGTAGTGCAATTTCTGGCTTATAGTGTTCTTCTATCTTTAACTTTTTGAGGAATCTCCATACTGTCATCTAGAGGGGCTGCAACAGTTTACATTCCCATCAAAGGTGTAAGTAGCATTTCCCATTTCTCACCAACACTTATTTTTTTTTCCTGAGTTTTTAATTTTAACCAGTTGACAGGTGTGTGGGGGGAGGGTCTCTCGTTGTAGTTTTGATTTGTGACCTCTGATGATAAGTGATAGTGAGCATTTTTTAATGTCTGTGGGCTATTTGTATGTCTTCTTTTGAGAAACATCTGTTCATGTTTTCTGCCTATTTCTTACCTGCATTATTTATTTTGGGGGTGTTGAGTTTGTTAAGTTTTTTATAGATTTTGAAAACTTGACAGCAACATGAAGAAGAATGACACTGGACCACTTTATTACACCATATAAAAAAATAAATTCAAAATGGATGAAAGACCTAAATGTGAGACAGGAAAACATCAAAATCCTAGAGTAAAATACAAGCAGAAAACTCTTTGACTTTGGCCAGAGCAACTTCTTACTAGGCACATCTCTGGAGGCAAGGGGAACAAAAGCAAAAATAAACTATTGGGACTTATTCAAGATAAAAAGCTTCTGCACAGCAAAGGAAACCATCAACAAAACTAAAAGGCAACTTACAGAATGAGAGAAGATATTTACAAATGACATATTCAATAAAGGGCTAGTTTCCAAAATCTATAAAGAACTTAACTCTTCTTTAAATGTGTGGTAGAATTCCCCTTGGAAGCCATGTGGCCCTGGACTTTTGTTTGTTGGGAGATTTTTGATTACTGACTCAGTTCATTTGCTGGTTTGGGTTATTTTCAAATTTTCTATTTCTTTCTGTTTCAGTTTTGGTTGGTTTTTTTTTGTTTGATATTTGTCCACTTCTTGCAGATTTCCCAGTTTGTTCATCTATAATTGTTCATAACATTCTCTTATAATTTTTTGTATTTCTATGGTTTTGGTTGTGATATCTCCTCTTTCGTTCATGATTTTATTTAGTTAAGTCCTTCTCCCTCTGTGTGTCTCTCTCCCTCTTTCTCTCTCTCTCTCTCTCTCTCTCTCGCCAAATCTGGCTAGGGGGTTATCAATTTTATTAATTATTTGAAAGAAGCAGCTCTTAGTTTTGTTGAGTTCTTCTCCTGTTTGTTTTTGTTTGTTTGTTGGTTGGTTTGTTTCTATATCATTTATTTCTGATCTAATCTTTATTATTTCCCTTCTTTTGCTGGCTTTAGGTTTTATTTATTGTTTCTTTTCTAGCTCCTTTGGGTGTAAGGTAAGGTTAGGCTGTGTATTGGAGACTTTCCTTGTTTTGAGGTAGACCTGTATTGCAATATAGTTCCCTAATAGGACTGCCTTTGCTGAATCCCAAAGCTTTTGTCCTGTCGTGCTTTCATTTTCATTGGATTTCATGTGTTTTTTTTTTCTTCTTTAACTTCATGGTTAACCCATACATACTTTAGTAAGATGTTCTTTAACCTCCATGCATTTTAGACCTCTCCAAAGTTTTTCTTGTGATTGACTTCAAGTTTCAGAGCATTGTGATCTGAAGATATGCATGGTACACTCTTGATCTTTTTGTTCTTGTGAAGGGCTGCTTTGTGACTGAGTATGGGATATATTCTAGAGATATACTCCATGTGCACTTAAGAAGAACGTGTATTCTGTTGCTTTAGTATGAAATGTTCTGAATATATCCATTAAGTCCATCTGGTCCAGTGTGTCATTCAAAGCCATTATTTCATTGTTGATTTCCTGCCTAGGTGATCTTTCCATTGCTGTCAGTGTGGTGTTATTGTCACCTACTATTAATGTATTATTGTCAATCAGTTTCATGTTTGTGATTAATTGATTTACATATTTGGGTGCTCTCAAGTTGAGAGAATAAGTATTTACAATTGTTAGATCTTGTTGCTGAATAGACTAAATTATGATATAGTGCCCTTCGTCATCTCTTATTACAGTTTTTGGTTTAAAATCTAGTCTGACAGGGTAGTTGGAGGGAAGATGGCGGCTTAGGAGGACTCTGGGCTCACCGCGCATCCTGCTGATCACTTAGATTCCACCTACACCTGCCTAAAGAAACCAGAAACCCACCAGAGGATTAGCAGAATGGAGTCTCCAGAGCCAAGCACAGACGAGAGGCCCATGGAAGAGGGTAGGAAGGGCGGCGAGTCTGTGCACGTTCCACGGACTGGCGGGAGGGAGCCGGGGTGGAGGGGCGGCTCGCTGGTCAAGCAGAGCCTCCGAGTCTGGCTGGCAAAAGCGGAGGGGCCAGACAGACTGTGTACCGACAGCAAGCGCGACTTAGCCTCTGGGAGGTCTTAAGTTAAGAGCTCTGTTCAGAAAGTGGGAAGGCTGGAGGACAAAGGGAGGGAGAGCTGCTGAGCCCCCGGACGGCAGAGCTCAGCTTGGCGGGAACAAAGGCGCTCGCCAGCGCCATCTCCCCCGCCCATCCCCCAGCCAAAATCCCAAAGAGAACCAGTTCCTGCCAGGGAACTTGCTCGTTCCATGCAAACACCCAACTCTGTGCTTCTGTGGAGCCAAATCTCCGGCAGCGGATCTGACTCCCTCCCGCTGCCACAGGACCCCTCCTGAAGTGGATCACCTAAGGAGGAGCGAGCTAAGCCTGCCCCTCCTGCCCCCGTGCACCTTGCCTACCCACCCCAGCTAATACGCCAGATCCCCAGCACCACAAGCCTGGCAGTGTGCAAGTAGCTCAGATGGGCCACGCCACCCCACAGTGAATCCCACCCCTAGGAGAGGGGAAGAGAAGGCACACACCAGTCTGACTGTGGCCCCAGCAGTGGGCTGGGGGCAGACATCAGGTCGGACTGCAGCCCCGCCCACCGACTCCACTTATACACCACAGCACAGGGGAAGTGCCCTGCGGGTCCTCACCACTCCAGGGACTATCCAAAATGACCAAACGGAAGAATTCCCCTCAGAAGAATCTCCAGGAAATAACAACAGCTACTGAACTTATCAAAAAGGATTTAAATAACATAACAGAAAGTCAATTTAGAATAATAGTCATAAAATTAATCGCTGGGCTTGAAAAAAGTATAGAGGACAGCAGAGAATCTCTTCCCACAGAGATCAAGGGACTAAGGAACAGTCACGAGGAGCTGAAAAGCGCTTTAAACGAAATGCAAAACAAAATGGAAACCACGACGGCTCGGATGAAGAAGCAGAGGAGAGAATAGGTGAACTAGAAGATAAAGTTATGGAAAAAGAGGAAACTGAGAGAAAGAGAGATAAAAAAAAACCAGGAGTATGAGGGGAAAATTAGAGAACTAAGTGTACACTAAAAAGAAATAATATACGCATAATTGGTATCCCAGAGGAGGAAGAGAGAGGGAAAGGTGCTGAAGGGGTACTTGAAAAAATGATAGCTGAGAACTTCCCTGAACTGGGGAAGGAAAAAGGCATTGAAATCCAAGAGGCACAGAGAACTCCCTTCAGACGTAACTTGAATCGATCTTCTGCACGACATATCATAGTGAAACTGGCAAAATACAAGGATAAAGAGAAAATTCTGAAAGCAGCAAGGGATAAACGTGCCCTCACATATAAAGGGAGACCTATAAGACTCGTGACTGATCTCTCTTTTGAAACTTGGCAGGCCAGAAAGGATTGGCACGATATCTTCAGTGTGCTAAACAGAAAAAATATGCAGAGAATCCTTTATCCAGCAAGTCTGTCATTTAGAATAGAAGGAGAGATAAAGGTCTTCCCAAACAAACAAAAACAAGGATTTTGTCACCACGAAACCAGCCCTACAAGAGATCCTAAGGGGGATCCTGTGAGACAAAGTACCAGAGACATCCCTACAAGCATAAAACATACAGACATCACAATGACTCTAAACCCGTATCTTTCTATAATAACACTGAAGGTAAATGGATTAAATGCGCCAACCAAAAGACATAGGGTATCAGAAAGGATAAAAAACCAAGACCCATCTATTTGCTGTCTACAAGAGACTCATTTTAGATCTGAGGACACCTTTAGATTGAGAGTGAGGGGATGGAGAACTATTTATCATGCTACTGGAAGCCAAAAGAAAGCTGGAGTAGCCATACTTATATCAGACAAACTAGACTTTAAATTAAAGGCTGTAACAAGAGATGAAGAAGGGCATTATATAATAATTATAGGGTCTATCCATCAGGAAGAGCTAACAATTATAAATGTCTATGTGCCGAATACCGGAGCCCCCAGATATATAAAACAATTACTCATAAACATAAGCAACCTTATTGATAAGAATGTGGTAATTGCAGGGGTCTTTAACACCCCACTTACAGAAATGGATAGATCATCTAGACACATAGTCAATAAAGAAACAAGGGCCCTGAATGATACATTGGATCAGATGGACTTGACAGATATATTTAGAACTCTGCATCCCAAAGCAACAGAATATACTTTCTTCTCCAGTGCACATGGAACATTCTCCAAGATAGATCATATACTGGGTCACAAAACAGCCCTTCATAAGTTCACAAGAATTGAAATTATACCATGCATACTTTCAGACCACAATGCTATGAAGCTTGAAATCAACCACAGGAAAAAGTCTGGAAACCTCCAAAAGCATGGAGGTTAAAGAACACCCTACTAACGAATGAGTGGGTCAACCAGGCAATTAGAGAAGAAATTAAAAAATATATGGAAACAAACGAAAATGAAAATACAACAATCCAAACGCTTTGGGATGCAGCAAAGGCAGTCCTGAGAGGAAAGTACATTGCAATCCAGGCCTATCTCAAGAAACAAGAAAAATCCCAAATACAAAATCTAACAGCACACCTAAAGGAAATAGAAACAGAACAGCAAAAGCAGCCTAAACCCAGCAGAAGAAAATAATAAAGATCAGAGCAGAAATAAACAATATAGAATCTAAAAAAACTGTAGAGCAGATCACGAAACCAAGAGTTGGTTTTTTGAAAAAATAAACAAAATTGACAAACCTCTAACGAGGCTTCTCAAAAAGAAAAGGGAGATGACCCAAATAGATAAAATCATGAATGAAAATGAGATTATTACAACCAATCCCTCAGAGATACAAACAATTATCAGGGAATACTATGAAAAATTATATGCCAACAAATTGGACAACCTGGAAGAAGTGGACAAATTCCTAAACACCCACACTCTTCCAAAACTCAATCAGGAGGAAATAGAAAGCTTGAACAGCCACATAACCAGCGACGAAATTGAATTGGTTATCAAAAATCTCCCAACAAATAAGAGTCCAGGACCAGATGGCTTCCCAGGGGAGTTCTACCAGACGTTTAAAGCAGAGATAATACCTATCCTTCTCAAGCTATTCCAAGAAATAGAAAGGGAAGGAAACCTTCCAGACTCATTCTATGAAGCCAGTATTACTTTCATTCCTAAACCAGACAGAGACCCAGTAAAAAAAGAGAACTACAGGCCAATATCCCTGATGAATATGGATGCAAAAATTCTCAATAAGATACTAGCAAATCGAATTCAACAGCATATAAAAAGAATGATTCACCATGATCAAGTGGGATTCATTCCTGGGATGCAGGGCTGGTTCAACATTCGCAAATCGATCAACGTGATACATCACATTAACAAAAAAAAAGAGAAGAACCATATGATCCTGTCAATCGATGCAGAAAAGGCCTTTGACAAGATCCAGCACCCTTTCTTAATAAAAACCCTTGAGAAAGTCGGGATAGAAGGAACATACTTAAAGATCATAAAAGCCATTTATGAAAAGCCCACAGCTAACATTATCCTCAATGGGGAAAAACAGAGAGCTTTTTCCCTGAGATCAGGAACACGACAGGGATGCCCACTCTCTCCGCTCTTAACATAGTGCTGGAAGTTCTAGCATCAGCAATCAGACAACAAAAGGAAATCAAAGGCATCCAAATTGGCAAAGATGAAGTCAAGCTTTTGCTTTTTGCAGATGACATGATATTATACATGGAAAATCCGATAGACTCCACCAAAAGTCTGCTAGAACTGATACATGAATTCAACAAAGTTGCAGGATATAAAATCAATGTACAGAAATCAGTTGCATTCTTATACACTAACAATGAAGCAACAGAAAGACAAATAAAGAAACTGATCCCATTCACAATTGCACCAAGAAGCATAAAATACCTAGGAATAAATCTAACCAAAGATGTAAAAGATCTATATGCTGAAAACTGTAGAAAACTTATGCAGGTAATTGAAGAAGATATAAAGAAATGGAAAGACATTCCCTGCTCATGGATTGGAAGAATACATATTGTCAAAATGTCAATACTACCCAAAGCTATCTACACATTCAATGCAATCCCAGCCAAAATTGCACCAGCATTCTTCTCAAAACTAGAACAAGCCATCCTAAAATTCATATGGAACCACAAAAGGCCCCGAATAGCCAAAGTAATTTTGAAGAAGAAGACCAAAGCAGGAGGCATCACAATCCCAGACTTTAGCCTCTACTACAAAGCTGTCATCATCAAGACAGCATGGTCTTGGCACAAAAACAGACACATAGACCAATGGAATAGAATAGAAACCCCAGAACTAGACCCACAAACGTATGGCCAACTCATCTTTGACAAAGCAGGAAAGAACATCCAATGGAATAAAGACAGTCTCTTTAACAAATGGTGCTGGGAGAACTGGATAGCAACATGCAGAAGGTTGAAACTAGGCCGCTTTCTCACACCATTCACAAAAATAAACTCAAAATGGATAAAGGACCTGAATGTGAGACAGGAAACCATCAAAACCCTAGAGGAGAAAGCAGGAAAAGACCTCTCTGACCTCAGCCGTAGCAATCTCTTACTCGGCACATCCCCGAAGGCAAGGGAATTTAAAAGGAAAAGTGAATTACTGGGACCTTATGAAGATAAAAAGCTTCTGCACAGCAAAGGAAACAACCAACAAAACTAAAAGGCAACCAACGGAATGGGAAAAGATATTTGCAAATGACATATCGGACAAAGGGCTAGTATCCAAAATCTATAAAGAGCTCACCAAACTCCACACCCGAGAAACAAATAACCCAGTGAAGAAATGGGCAGAAAACATGAATAGACACTTCTCTAAAGAAGACATCCAGATGGCCAACAGGCACATGAAAAGATGTTCAACGTCGTTCCTTATCAGGGAAATACAAATCAAAACCACACTCAGATATCACCTTACGCCAGTCAGAGTGGCCAAAATGAACAAATCAGGAGACTATAGATGCTGGAGAGGATGTGGAGAAACGGGAACCCTCTTGCACTGTTGGTGGGAATGCAAATTGGTGCAGCCGCTCTGGAAAGCAGTGTGGAGGTTCCTCAGAAAATTAAAAATAGACCTACCCTATGACCCAGCAATAACACTGCTACGAATTTACCCAAGGGATACAGGAGTACTGATGCCTAGGGGCATTTGTACCCCAATGTTTATAGCAGCACTCTCAACAATAGCCAAATTATGGAAAGAGCCTAAATGTCCATCAACTGATGAATGGATAAAGAAATTGTGGTTTATATACACAATGGAATACTATGTGGCAATGAGAAAAAATGAAATATGGCCTTTTGTAGCAAGGTGGATGGAACTGGAGAGTGTGATACTAAGTGAAATAAGCCATACAGAGAAAGACAGATACCATATGTTTTCACTCTTATGTGGATCCTGAGAAACTTAACAGAAACCCATGGGGAAGGGGAAGAAAACAAAAAAAAAAAGAGGTTGGAGTGGGAGAGAGCCAAAGCATAAGAGACTGTTAAAAACTGAGAACAGGGGCGCCTGGGTGGCGCAGTCGGTTAAGCGTCCGACTTCAGCCAGGTCACGATCTCGCGCTCCGTGAGTTCGAGCCCCGCGTCAGGCTCTGGGCTGATGGCTCGGAGCCTGGAGCCTGTTTCCGATTCTGTGTCTCCCTCTCTCTCTGCCCCTCCCCCGTTCATGCTCTGTCTCTCTCTGTCCCAAAAATAAATAAAAAATGTTGAAAAAAAAAAAAAAACTGAGAACAAAGTGAGGGTTGATGGGGGGTGGGAGGGAGGGGAGGGTGGGTGATGGGTATTGAGGAGGGCACCTTTTGGGATGAGCACTGGGTGTAGTATGGAAACCAATTTGACAGTAAATTTCATATATTAAAAAAAAAATAAGTAAAAAATAAATAAAATAAAAATAAATAAATCTTAAAAAATAAATAAATAAAATCTAGTCTGATATAAGTATTCCTACTCTGGTTTTCTTTTTATGGCCATTACCATGGTAGATGTTATTCCATCCCCTTGCTTTTAATCTGTAGGTGCCTTTAAGTCTAAAATGAGTCTCTTGTAAGCAGCATAGAGATGGGTCTCCTTTTTATCCATTCTTACATGCTATGTCTTTTCATTGGTGCATTTAGTCCATTGACATTCAGAATGATTATTGATATATATATATTTAGTGTCATTGTGTTACCTGTAATGTTGGTGTTTCTGGTAATGTTCTCTATTCCTTTCTTTTTTTTTCTCTTTTCTCTCTCTCTCTCTCTCTCTCTCTCTCTCCCTTTCTAGTCTTTTTTGCTTTTGTTTTTATCCCCCATTCAGAGAGTCCCCTTTAATATTTCTTACAAGGCTGGCTTAGTGGTCATAAACTCCTTTAGTTTTTGTTTGTGTGGGGTACACTTAATCTCTCATTCTATTTCTAATGACAGCTTTGCTGGATAAAGTATTCTTGGTGCATATTTTTCCCACTCAACACATTGAATATATCCTGCCATTCCCTTCTGACCCACCATGTTTCTTTGGACAGATCTATTGCAAACCTGATCAGTCTTTACTTGTAGCTTAAGGACATTTTTTCCCGTGCTTCTTTCAGGATTTTTTTCCTTCTCTGTTATTTTGTGAATTTGACTATGATAGGTCCAGATCATTGTTGGTTTTTGTTGATTTTAATGGGAGTTCTCTATGTTTCTTGGATTTCAATATCCATATCCTTCCTTAGATTGGGGAAGTTTTCAACTATAATTTGCTCCCATCAACCTTATGTCTTTTTTTCTCTCTCTTCATCTTCTGAGACTCCTATGATACTGATGTTATTATGTTTTAAAAAGTTGCTGAGTTCTCTAAGTCTATGTTCATGATACAGTACCTTCCTTTTCCTCTTCTTTTCGGTCTCATTATATTGAATAATTTTATCTTCTATATCACCAATTCATTCTTCTATTTTGCCCATTCTCATTACTATGGCATCCATTTGGGTTTGCATCTTAGTTATAGCATTTTTAAATTTAGCCTTAGTAGATTTTAGTTCTCTTATCTCCGCAGTAAGAGATTCTCTAGTGTCTTCTATGCTTTTTTCAAGTCGAGCTAGTATCCTTATAATTATTGTTTTAAATTCTGGATCAGACATCTTACTTATATCTGTATTAATTAAATCTCTGACCATAATTTCTACTTCCTATTCTCTCTTTGGTGGTGAATTCCTATCTTTTCATTTCATCCAGGAAAAAAAATCTAGATAATCTAGATCTAGGTGTGGTTTGGTCTGCTTGTTAAAAGAAGCTGGATCCAAAAAAATAACATATATATATATATATATATATATATATATATGGTAAAAATTTAACATTTTAAATTAGAAAAATAAATAAAAGGGATGTCAGATTCTATTTCCCCTTAGAAATGAAGCTTTGCAGAACTCAAAGCTTTGCAGCACTCAAAGATCACCAGACTTGGTGCATGTGAGTGGTTTGCACTTGTCTTCTGAGGGAAGGGCCCGTTGAGCTGATTCTCAGGCTGACTTGCCCTAGTGGACATGCTCCTATAGGGCGCAGGAGGGCAGAGCCTGGTGTAGTGACTCAAGTCTCCACTTGGTGGCACTGTTTACCTCACTAAGGTCCTCAGTGCTGGTGGAATAGGGGTGAAAATGGCTTCATCTTGCTCTCGTCTCTGGGGCAGAAAGTTCATGCCCACCATTCCTCAAGATGCCCTCACAAATGAGGAAACAATCCCCTTTCCTTTTTCCCCAGCTTCCATCAGATCCCCTCCTCACCCTTTTTGTGCCTGAGCCATCTGCCTGCCAGACAGGACAGACCTTTGTTTTATCTCAAGTGTGGCTGTATTTCAAAATTCCAAACTTCAGAGACACCCTGCGATGAGGCCCTGTAATGATCCTCTGGGTGAAGTTCTTGCTGCACTAGGACCTGTCTTGTCCCAGAAAATAGTTTTGCAATGGCCCAGTGGATTGATTTGTTGCGTTCAGCCAGCAGGCATCTTAGATCTTATGCTGATGAATGGGGCAGCTCAAAGTAACTCTTTGGGTCTTTTGCCCCTAAGAGAGGCCATATCACCTCTATCAAATGCACTCCAAGCAGGGACCTGTTTGTCCCCCTGCATTCCAGGGGATCCTCAGACCATGCTGCCTGATACCAGATCTCTGCCCTCCTTCCCCATCAGAGCACTGCCAGATACATCCCAGGCTATTGTGCTGACCTCTGAAATTTCAGACTCTGTGCTGCACTATTTATAAAGTGCTTGTAGTATTTAAACCCTCTCCTTTTTCCCAGTCAATTGTTTTGGGGAAGAATTTTCTTGTGCCATCCCCTGTGCATGTTTTCACTCTTTTTTAAAAAACTTTCTTTCCCTTTCTCTTTCTCTTTCACTCCTCTCTTTGTGGTTAGGACTTCGTCCCCTCTGCAACACCCACAGCTCTTTCCTCCCACAAATAAACTGAATTTCCTACCTTCCACGAGGTAACCATTTTTTGTTTGTACACATTCAGCTTTGTTCTTTCAATCCTCAGATCAACTTCTGGGGTTTTAAGAATGATTTGATATTTATCTAGCTGTGTTCAAGTAAGGAGGCAAGCTAAGAGTCACCATACTCTTCAACTTTCTTGACCAAGTCTGCCTTCTTCCTAGTTTTAATTGGAAATTTATTTATTTATTTATTTAGGTGTTGAGTTGTATAAATTATTTATATATTTTGGATATTAATCCCTTATTTGATATGTCTTTTGCAAATATCTTCTCCCATTCAGTATGCTGCCTTTTTTGTTGTCGATGGTTTCCTTTGCTGTGCAAAAACTTTTTTATTTTGATGAAGCCCAATAGTTGAATTTTGTTTTTGTTTCCATTGCTAGAGGAGACATGTCTTGGAAAATATTTCCATGGCCAAAGTGACAGATATTACCGCCTATGTTCTCTGTTAGGATTTTTAGGATTTCAGGTCTCATATTTAGGTCTTTAATCTATTTTGAACTTATTTTTGCAAGTGGTACAAGAAAGTGGTCCCATTTCATTCTTTTGCATGTAGCTATCCGGTTTTTTCCAACACCATTTGTTTAATAGACTTTTTCCCATTGTATATTCTTGTTTCCTTTGTCAAAGATTAAATGACCATAAATGTGTGGGTTTATTTCCGGGCTCTATTCTGTTCTATTGATCTATGTGTCTAGTTTTGTGGCAGTACCATACAATTTTGATTACTACAGCTTTATTGTATATCTTGAAATCTGGAATTCTGATATTTCAAGGTTTGTTCTTTTTTTTTTTCCCTCAAGATTGCTTTGGCTCTTTGGGGTTGTTTGTGGTTCCATTCACATTTTAGGATTGTTTGTTCTAGTTCCATGAAAAATGCTATTGGTATTCTGATAGGAATTGCATTAAATCTGTAAATTACTTTGGATAGTATGAACATTTTAACAATAGTGATTCTTTTCATCTATGAGCATGGAATATCTTTCCATTTGTTTGTGTTATCTTCAATTTCTTTCATCAGTGGTTTATAATTTTTGAAGTACAATTCTTTCACCTCCTTGGTTAAGTTTTATTCCATGGCATCTTCAGGCTCAAAGGGCACACATTCTGAGACAGCCAAGCAGAAGGAAGCTGTATAGTCTTTTATGTTCTAGCCTCAGAAGTCAACTAATGTTACTTCCACTGTAGTCAGTGACATGGCCAGACACAGACAGAGAAAAAGTAGACTCCAGCTCTCTATGTGTAAGAAGAACAAGTTAAATGGGCTATATTCATATAGCTATCTTTAGAATATAGACTTGACTACACTGTGGCATATGTGGAAACAATATATGACTGAGATGCTATAACATATCGGTAAAGAAATGATGGGCTATTTCATAAATTGTGCTGAGACATTTATATTTATAATTATACTTAATTATAATTATATTTAAAAGCTTGTATACTTATATCACCAGCACCAAAATAAATTTCTTTTTTTTAAGTTTATATATTTATTTTGAAAGACAGAGATAAAGTGAGAGACAACATGATTGAGGGAGGTTGCAGAGAAAGAGAGAGAATCCCAAATAGGCTCCATGCTGTAATTGCAGAGTCCAATGTGGGGCTTGAACTCACAATCTGTGATATCATGACCTGAGCTGAAACCAAGAGTTGCCAATTGAGCTTAACCAATTGAGCTGCCAAGGTGTCCCCCCAAATCAATTTTTAAATGATTAAGTTCTAAGTGTGAAAGTCAAAACCTGGAAACTTACAGAAGAATAACATTATGGCCTCATAGTAAGGAAATTTTTTTAAGATACACAGAAAACTAAAAGGCTTACCCTAAAATATGAGATTAATTTCATTACATCAAACTAAGGATGTCTGCTTATGAAAAGACACAATAAAGAAAGTGGGAAGACAAACTAAAAACTGGGCAAATATATTTGAAACATGTAAAATGGACAAAATTTTAGTATCTAGAATATAAAGAATTCTCAGAAATCAATAACAAAAAGACAAACAGCTCAGGGTACCTCGGTGGCTCAGTCAGTTAAGCATTTGACTTCACCTCAGGTCATGATCTCACAGTCTGTGAGTTCGAGCCCCGTGTTGGGTTCTTTGCTAACATCTCAGAGTTTGGAGCCTGTTTCGGATTCTGTGTCTCCTCTCTCTGCTCCTCCCAGGCTCGTGCTCTGTCTCTCTTGCTGTCAAAAATAAATAAAACATAAGAAAAATTTTTAAAAAGAAAAAGACAAACAGCTCTATAGAAAACTGAGCAGAAGCATGTGTAACCATTTCACAGAATAGGAAAAACAAAAGACCGTTAAAATATTTTTTAAAAAATTAGTCTCATTAAGAATCAGAGAGATTCAAATTACTAGCAAAATGAGACACACTGAAAAAATTGGCAGAAATTAAGAAATTTGTTAAAATTAAAAAAATGTGATGATACAAAAATGTGGAGCAACCATAATACTCATATTCTAATACTCTACTTCTGAAAACTTGAAATTCTATCATCATTTTGGAGAACAACTTTGCAGTCTCAGAAAAATGAATATGCACATATTATATGATCCAGCAATGCAGAACGGATTAATAAATTGCAAGACAGTTACAAATTGGAATGTTTGAAAGTGAAAATGAATGGACCAAAGCTACACACAACAATGTACACAAACTCTTATCATAATATTGATGAAAATAAAACAAGTGACAGAGTGCACACAATAAAATAAAATGTTTATAAATGCCAAAAATTGCAAATAAAGTACATCACTTATGCATTCAATAATAAGAGAATATCCATTCAAAAAGTAAAATACAAAAATTCCACAAACTCTAAGTGGATTGCAGGCAATGGAGGCCAGAGAATGGAATGGGGATTGGAAAGGAGAACACAGGGAGATACAAAGGAATCATAATGCTTTATTTCTTAAGTTCAGTAGTGGATCTATTGTTATTCTTTTTGTTATTGTTCTTCATTTATTACATATATATTATAGCTATTTTAATCATATCAAACAATACCTGATATGCATAATGAATAATACAAATATCTATTATACAAAACTAATGCATGACTATGCAAAGACATATGCCAAAGGACATTCACTGTAGCATTACTTTTTAATAGCAACAGACTGGAAACACCAAAATGTTCATATCAGAAGACTAAATAAAATGTTACACATAGAATGGAATCTTTTGCATCCATCATAAAGAATGTGAGATATTTGTATATCCTTACAGAGAAGTTAATCTTTGATATTTGATATATCAACCGAAAAAAGTTGCACAGAAAGTTTAGAATTGATTTAATTTTTATAAGAAAAAAAATCTTAAATATATGTAAACATATAAAATGTATGTAATATATCACATATGATATATAAAATATACTAATCTAGAAATATTTTAATTCATAAATTTATAAAACATTTTTATATCAATATATAAAGCATTTGGTGTATGTAACGTGTATGTTTACATAAATGTAGATGTACTTGTATGTAACCTAAAAAATGCTAAAGAATACATAGTAAAATATTATTGATGTTCGTTTCTTTAAGAGTGTGAATGAGAAGAAAGGAGAACATACTTTTAAATGCTTATATTTCTTTATTTGATTTTTTTCAAAAATTATATACTTTATGGGGCTTGTGGGTGGCTCAGTTGGTTAAGCATCTGATTTCACCTCAAATCATGATCTTGCAGTTTGTGAGTCCAAGCCCCACATCAAGCTCACAAAGCCTGGAACCTGCTTCAGATTCTGTGCCTCCCTCTCTCTGTCCCTCCCCTGTTCATGCTCGCTGTCTCGTTCTCTCTCAAAAATAAACATTAAAAAACATACTTTTTTGTAAAATAAAATATTTTCATGAAAATTAATCATACATCTCTTTCTGACCGTCATTAAAAACAAGTCCTGCCACAGCCAATAAATCCCCATTCTATTTTTAAGAGATAATCCAGGCATCATACATGCTGCATTAAAGGAGCTCTCTGCTATGATCTGGCTGACAATAGACTCTTTGGTTATGATTTGGTAAGAAGGATGTAAATCAAAGGCAGTCTTTTTGTATATAAAGGCCACGGTTGACTAACATATTCTACCTCAGGGATAGCTGAAATATCAGAAATAAATGAAAATGTATTTTTCTGTTCTTAAGCAAAGTTGTTTCTTTTTTCTCATTTGTTGATAGTACTCTTATTTTTTGTTCTTCTTGTATACCTTTTCCATACAAACCAGGCCAATTAAAGCCGCTGTGACTGTGGCCTTGCCAATGTTCAAAAGCAGTTACATGTTTTGAACTGCTGCATGTGCTCTTGTTTTCCAGGGTAGCTCTCTTTCCTTCCTTATACCCTTCCTACTAGGGCTTGTATCAGCAGGCTCATAGAATATAAGCATCTGAACCTGGAAACAATATTAAGAGATAATATATTGTGTTTATATAGGTGTTATCTCTGTTATTCAATCTACTGACATTTGCATTCTTTCCTTGTTACAAAAGCTGGCATTTTTTCCCCTTGTGGTGCTAAGGGCCATTTCATATACTAAAGAAATGTAGAATCAAGGTAGTGCCATGCTGATCTTTCTGACTACTGTACTTCTTGTCCATTATAATCCAAAAGCTTTCTTTCTCAGGCTTTTGTTCTCTCCTACCCCCATCAGCCCTTCAAAAGTGCCCATTGCCTAGTAAAGCATAAAAGAATAAGAAAAACATCCCTGCTGTGAATCAAAGCCCCAAACTGTCCACTTTCATTTTTTAAATAGTGCATTATAAAGGTGGAAGAACCACCACCATAACAGTCTATATTGAAGATTATACAACCTCAAGAGCCGAGAGCATACCAAAGGTTTTAAGACTGCTCTTAGAAAACTGAGCCAAAAAAAACACAAAACCCCCACATTCTCCAATTTGTGAATTTTAAAACAGAAGAGTAGAAAAAGTAATATTTGTAAATCATTTGTGATTTAAAGAGATAAAAACTTCAAAAGCAACATGGTATTTACATGAGACCTATAGAAAAATATGAATTACCTAAAACATAGGATTAATAATTGGTTAAATAAATGTCACAAGAAACTTTAACATGAGTTGGTGAGACATTCTGCAGTAAGAAAGACTAAATGTGTAGCTTACGTGTCTTTTGCTATATTCCCTAAAGTGCATTTCACTGACAACTTCTAATCTGCTTTAGGCTCCTTTCCTACTCTCTCTTTCTGCTTCCTCCTCCTCTTTTCTTCATCACCACTCCTGTTCACTAAACTATTCACATGCTAAAAATTAACTTTCGCTATTACTATTTGCCACAGTAATTCTGCAGTCACTTCTGCCAGCTTACTTACTATTTCTTCATCCTGACTTCCCGCATTTGGATTTTCTCCAGTTCTCATCACTTTTCTCACGCTGAATGTTTTTTCTTTTCTTCTTCTTTCTGTTGATGGCTGCCTCCGGCTAAAAGGTAGACTGAAAAATGAATAATTTTGTATTTTAAAAGTATACTTTTGACTTATAATAATGAAGCTGTTCTTGGAGAAATGAAAAAAAACCTGATAGCTACATGTTTGACTGCTAAGCTTTAGCCAAACAAGGGTCAGAGGGCAGGCTGTCTGCCTACGCAAACTACTGCCAGTAGTATTTTGTATACAGTATTTTGGCTGCCATCCTACAGTAGCACCAGGCTGTGTTATCTTTTGTGCCAGGCACCTGTCATTAGGACCACAGGAGGCTTTCACTTTGAGATGCATGCAGAACAAAGCATAATACGATTTCTTTTTTGTTTTTTTAATTTTTTAATGTTTGTTTATTTTTGACAGAGAGAGAGAGAGAGACAGAGCATGAGAAGGGAGGGGCAGAGAGATAGGGAGACACAGAATCCAAAGCAGGCTCCAGGCTCTGAGCTGTCAGCACAGAGCCTGACGCGGGGCTCAAACTCACAGACTGTGAGATCATGACCTGAGCTGAAGTTGGACGCTTAACCGACTGAGCCACCCAGGCGCACCACAATTTCTTAAATTGATATGTAAAAGGTATACTTTTTTAGTATTAGTTTCTACTGTGAAGAAACACGCTTCTATCAGAGACTTCCTGTTGTCAAGATATATGCAAAAATAAAATATAAGAAAATAGTTTAAAATTTAAATGGTGATTTGCCCAAATATTTTCATTTTCTGAGAAATCTGTTTATTAAAGGTTAAAGTGACTGATACATGTAAGGTTGCTTGAGAATTGCCTTTGGAAGATAACAAACCTCCTGTAATGTTAGCTCTTCAACTAATGGCTCTCAGTAAAAGTTAAATGATGAACTGGCTATCAATGTGGTACTTATTTTTTTTTGTTGTTTTGTTACAGTCATTTGCAAAATAAAAATTCCATATGTTCAAAAATATTAGAATCACATAAATAGATTATTAGCTTTCATAATTCCTGAAGATAGGCCTATGCAATAGAGATAGACAACTGCAGTTATCTCTTGGACAAACAAAGCTTAGGTTCTTAAGCCAATTTATTTCCATTAGGAAGTAACAGTATTGCAGTCTTGGAAGAAGGTGAAGTAGAAGGACCTTAAGCTCACCTCATCCCATGAATACTATCAGATAACATTGAGAGCAGTATAAATAACCTAGAAAAGGATCTGAAGACAGGTGGAACAAACTCTAGAACTAAACGTAGAAAAGGGGCCACATTGAAGAAGGCAGGAAGAGTGGAGACATGATTTGGAAGTTAAACAGAGGAGACCATGGGGAAGGAGATGATGGTACAGAGAGGGTTGAAAAACAGACTTTCACACTAGGTAGCCCACATAAATTAGATGAATCCCCATAACATTTGGTTAGAAAATGAGAGGGAAAGAATTTAATGAGTTCTTACAGCCAGCAGGATTTAAGCCTGGAATTTAGAAAATTGGCTTGGCTCTGGGGGAAGGCCCAATGGCATTGGGAAGTGAAGTCCCACCTTGAAAGAGACACCACTACAAACAGCTCTCAGAGATATAACCTGGAAGCAGCAGTTTGAAAAATATCAGGGTCAAACAGGAAGGAGAGTGATTTACTCATCTCAGAGTGTGGCTTGGAGAGGGAGGGATCACAGGGAGACCTCTTCAGGAACAAAAGAGCTGGCAGGTGCCATTTTCCTCACCTACCCCTCACCATAAACACAAGGCCATCACAGGAACCAGCATAGCGTCTACACTTGCTATTTAACTTGTTAACATCAAGTTTTATCACCCCATGCTTTGGAGGCTCTACCCTTCCCAATCACACTTGCCTCAGTCCTTGTGTTGCATGCCCCTTCTCATAGAAGACCTGAACAAACCCCACCACAACACCCCTTCTCCTGATCTGCACATTTTGCAGGACCTCAGTTCTGGCAGCTGTGGCATTGGAAAAATTCATTTCCAAGCAGACCAGTACATAATGTGTTAAAAATACTCCACCCACCTGGGGACCAAACACTGTCCACAACAAGCAAAAAGAGACTCTGAGACATCAGTACTGAAGGGAAAAGAGGTCAGGACTCAACAGCAGGCCATAGACAACACACATAGGAGACATTCCCTGAAATGCCAGGACTAGAGAGCAAAGGACACTGCACTGCAAGGCACTGCAAGACCTCTGTTTTATGAAGCCATTATCTTCAAGAGCAAGAAATGTACCTGACTTTCCAAACACACATAAACAGACACAGAGAGTTAGACAAAGTAAAGACACAGAGAAATATGTCCCAAATGAAAGAACAGGACAAAATCACAGGAAGAGATTTAAGTGAAATGGAAATAAGTAATATATATGATAAAGAGTTTAAAGTAATGATTGTAAAGATACTCACTGGACTTGACAAAAGACTGGAGCACATCACTGAGACCCTTGACGAAGATATGTCAAAGAATTAATCCAAAATGATTAATTTAAATAGAATTAAAAATACACTTATTAGACTAAATAGCAGGTTAGAGGAAGCAGAGGAGCACATTAATGACTTGGGAGACAGAGTAATGGAAAGTAATCAAGCTGGACAAATGAGAGGGAAAAATTATGCTAACTGAGAATAGTCTTAGGGAACTCAATGACACCACTGGCCATAACATTCACATTATAGTGATCCCAGAAGAAGAGACAGGAAATGGGGCAGAAAATTTATTTGAAGAAATAATAGCTGATTCTGTAATCTGGGGAAGGAATCAGGTATCCAGATCCAGTAGGCACAGAAACACACGCTCAAAAATCAACCATAAGAAGTCCACACCAAGACAGTAATTAAAATGGCAAAAAGTAGTGATAAAGAAAGTAAATTTAAAAGTAGCAACGGAAAAGACAGTTACATGCAAGGGAAACCTCATAAAGCTATCGGCAGATTTTTCAGCAGAAATTTTGCACCCCAGAAGATACTTTCAAAGTTATAAAAGGAAATAACCTGAAGCTAAGAATACTCTTTCTAGCAAGACTATCATTCAGAATAGAAGAAGAGATAAAGCATTTCCCGTATAAATAAAAACAAAACGAGTTTGTGACCACTAAACCAGCCCAGCAAGATATATGAAAGAGGACTCTTTGAGGTGAAAGGAGAGACAAAAAGTGACAAACCCTAGAAACGATCAGGAAAAAAATCGCCAGAAACAATGACAAAACAAGTAGTAAAATGGCAATAAATACATTTCTTCTATCAAATATCTTTGATTGTCAATGGACTAAATGCTCCAATCAAAGATATAAGGTAATTGAATGGAAGGAAAAAAAAAGACCCATTTATATGCTACCTAAAAGAGAATCATTTTAGACCTAAAGCACCTGCAGATTGAAAGTGACAATAGCGATTGCAGAGGGAAGATGGTGGCGTAGGAGGGCTCTGGGCTCACTGCGCATCCTGCTGATCACTTAGATTCCACCTACACTTGCCTAAATAACAAAGAAAACCACCAGAAGATTAGCAGAACAGAGTCTCCAGAGCCAAGCGCAGACGAGAGGCCCATGGAAGAGGGTAGGAAGGGCGGCGAGGCGGTGCGCGCCCATGGACTGGTGGGAGGGAGCCAGGGCGGAGGGGCAGCCTGCCAGCCAAGCAGGGCCTCCGAGTCTGGCTGGCAAAAGCGGAGGGGCTGCATGGAGTGTGTTCCGACAGCAAGCGCGACTTAGCGTCTGGGAGGTCAAAAGTTAACAGCTCTGCTCTGAAAGCAGGAAGGCTGGAGGACAAAGGGAGGGAGAGCTGCTGAGCCCACAGACAATAAGCTCAGCTTGGCAGGGAACAAAGGCGCTCGCCAGCGTGATCTCCCTCGCCCATCCCCCAGCCAAAATCCCAAAGGGAACCAGTTCTTGCCAGGGAACTTGCTCCCTCCACACAAACACCCAACTGTGCTTCTATGGAGCCAAACCTCCGGCAGCGGATCTGACTCCCTCCCGCTGCCACAGGGCCCCTCCTGAAGTGGATCACCTAAGGAGAAGCGAGCTAAGCCTGCCCCTCCTGCCCCCGTGCACCTTGCCTACGCACCCCAGCTAATACGCCAGATCCCCAGCACCACAAGCCTGGCAGTGTGCAAGTAGCTCAGACAGGCACGCCACCCCACAGTGAATCCTGCCCCTAGGAGAGGGGAAGAGAAGGCACACACCAGTCTGACTGTAGCCCCAGCGGTGGGCTGGGGACAGACATCAGGTCTGACTGTGGTCCCGTCCACCAACTCCAGGTATACACCACAGCACAGGGGAAGTGCCCTGCAGGTCCTCACCACTCCAGCGACTATCCAAAACGACCAAACGGAAGAATTCCCCTCAGAAGAATCTCCAGGAAATAACAACAACCAATGAACTGATCAAAAAGGATTTAAATAATATAACAGAAAGTAAATTGAGAATAATAGTCATAAAATTAATCGCTGGGCTTGAAAACAGTATAGAGTACAGCAGAGAATCTCTTGCCACAGAAATCAAGGGACTAAGGGACAGTCACAAAGAGCTGAAAAACGCTTTAAACGAAATGCAAAACAAAATGGAAACCACGACGGCTCGGATTGAAGAGGCAGAAGAGAGAATAGGTTAATTAGAAGATAAAGTTATGGAAAAAGAGGAAGCTGAGAGAAAGAGAGATAAAAAAATCCTGGAGTATGAGGGGAAAATTAGAGAACTAAGTGATACACTAAAAAGAAATAATACACGCATAATTGGTATCCCAGAGGAGGAAGAGAGAGGGAAAGGTGCTGAAGGGGTACTTGAAGAAATAATAGCTGAGAACTTCCCTGAACTGGGGAAAGAAAAGGGCATTGAAATCCAAGAGGCACAGAGAACTCCCTTCAGATGTAACTTGAATCGATCTTCTGCATGACATATCATAGTGAAACTGGCAAAATACAAGGATAAAGAGAAAATTCTGAAAGCAGCAAGGGATAAACGTGCCCTCACATATAAAGGGAGACCTATAAGACTCGTGACTGATCTCTCTTTTGAAACTTGGCAGGCCAGAAAGGATTGGCACGACATCTTCAGTGTGCTAAACAGAAAAAAATATGCAGCTGAGAATCCTTTATCCAGCAAGTCTGTCATTTAGAATAGAAGGAGAGATAAAGGTCTTCCCAAACAAACAAAAACTGAAGGAATTTGTCACCACTAAACCAGCCCTACAAGAGATCCTAAGGGGGATCCTGTAACACAAAGCACCCAGACATCGCTACAAGCATAAATCATACAGACATCACAATGACTCTAAACCCGTATCTTTCTATAATAACAATGTAAATGGATTAAATGCACCAACAAAAAGACATAGGGTATCAGAATGGATAAAGAAACAAGACCAATCTATTTGCTGTCTACAAGAGACTCATTTTAGACCTGAGGACACCTTTAGATTGAGAGTGAGGGGATGGAGAACTATTTATCATGCTACTGGAAGCCAAAAGAGAGCTGGAGTAGCCATACTTATATCAGACAAACTAGACTTTAAATTGAAGGCTGTAACAAGAGATGAAGAAGGGCATTATATAATAATTACAGGGTCTATCCATCAGGAAGAGCTAACAGTTATAAATGTCTATACGTCGAATACCAGAGCCCCCAAATATATAAAACAATTACTCACAAACATAAACAACCTTATTGATAAGAATGTGGTCATTGCAGGGGACTTTAACACTCCACTTACAGAAATGGATAGATCATCTAGACACATGGTCAATAAAGAAACAAGGGCTCTGAATGATACATTGGATCAGATGGACTTGACAGATATATTTAGAACTCTGCATCCCAAAGCAACAGAATATACTTTCTTCTCCAGTGCACATGGAACATTCTCCAAGATAGATCATATACTGGGTCACAAAACAGCCCTTCATAAGTTCACAAGAATTGAAATTATACCATGCATACTTTCAGACCACAATGCTATGAAGCTTGAAATCAACCACAGGAAAAAGTCTGGAAAACCTCCAAAAGCATGGAGGTTAAAGAACACCTTACTAAAGAATGAGTGGGTCAACCAGGAAATTAGAGAAGAAATTAAAAAAATATATGGAAACAAATGAAAATGAAAATACAACAATCCAAACGCTTTGGGATGCAGCGAAGGCAGTCCTGAGAGGAAAATACATTACAATCCAGGCCTATCTCAAGAAACAAGAAAAATCCCAAATACAAAATCTAACAGCACACCTAAGGAAATAGAAGGAGAACAGCAAAGGCAGCCTAAACCCAGCAGAAGAAGAGAAATAATAAAGATCAGAGCAGAAATAAACTATATAGAATCTAAAAAAACTGTAGAGCAGATCAACGAAACCAAGAGTTGGTTTTTTGAAAAAATAAACAAAATTGACAAACCTCTAGCCAGGCTTCTCAAAAAGAAAAGGGAGATGACCCAAATAGATAAAATCATGAATGAAAATGAGATTATTACAACCAATCCCTCAGAGATACAAACAATTATCAGGGAATACTATGAAAAATTATATGCCAACAAATTGGACAACCTGGAAGAAATGGACAAATTCCTAAACACCCACACGCTTCCAAAACTCAATCAAGAGGAAATAGAAAGCTTGAACAGACCCATAACCAGCGAAGAATTTGAATTCGTTATCAAAAAAGTCCCAACAAATAAGAGTCCAGGACCAGATGGCTTCCCAGGGGAGTTCTACCAGACGTTTAAAGCAGAGATAATACCTATCCTTCTCAAGCTATTCCAAGAAATAGAAAGGGAAGGAAAACTTCCAGACTAATTTATGAGGCCAGTATTACTTTGATTCCTAAACCAGACAGAGACCCAGTAAAAAAAGAGAACTACAGGCCAATATCCCTGATGAATATGGATGCAAAAATTCTCAATAAGATACTAGCAAATCGAATTCAACGGCATATAAAAAGAATTATTCACCATGATCAAGTGGGATTCATCCCTGGGATGCAGGGCTGGTTCAACATTCACAAATCAATCAATGTGGTACATCACATTAATAAAAAAAAAGAGAAGAACCATATGATCCTGTCAATCGATGCAGAAAAGGCCTTTGACAAAATCCATCACCCTTTCTTAATAAAAACCCTTGAGAAAGTCGGGATAGAAGGAACATACTTAAAGATCATAAAAGCCATTTATGAAAAGTCCACAGCTAACATCATCCTCAATGGGGAAAAAATGAGAGCTTTTTCCCTGAGATCAGGAACACGACAAGGATGCCCACTCTCTCCGCTCTTGTTTAATATAGTGTTGGAAGTTCTAGCATCAGCAATCAGACAACAAAAGGAAATCAAAGGCATCCAAATTGGCAAAGATGGAGTCAAGCTTTCCCTTTTTTCAGATGACATGATATTATACGTGGAAAACCCAACAGACTCCACCAAAACCCTGCTAGAACTGATACATGAATTCAGCAAAGTAACAGGATACAAAATCAATGTACAGAAATCAGTTGCATTCTTATACACTAACAATGAAGCAACAGAAAGACAAATAAAGAAACTGACCCCATTCACAATTGCACCAAGAAGCATAAAATACCTAGGAATAAATCTAACCAAAGATGTAAAAGATCTGTATGCTGAAAACTGTAGAAAGCTTATGCAGGTAATTGAAGAAGATATAAAGAAATGGAAAGACATTCCCTGCTCATGGATTGGAAGAATAAATATTGTCAAAATGTCAATACTACCCAAAGCTATCTACACATTCAATGCAATCCCAATCAAAATGGCACCAGCATTCTTCTCGAAACTAGAACAAGCAATCCTGAAGTTCATATGGTACCACAAAAGGCCCCGGATAGCCAAAGTAATTTTGAAGAAGAAGACCAAAGCAGGAGGCATCATAATCCCAGACTTTAGCCTCTACTACAAAGCTGTCATCATCAAGACAGCATGGTATTGGCACAAAAACAGACACATAGACCAATGGAATAGAATCGAAACCCCAGAACTAGACCCACAAACGTATGGCCAACTTATCTTTGACAAAGCAGGAAAGAATATCCAATGGAAAAAAGACAGTCTCTTTCACAAATGGTGCTGGGAGAATTGGACAGTGACATGCAGAAGGTTGAAACTAGACCACTTTCTCACACCATTCACAAAAATAAACTCAAAATGGATAAAGGACCTGAATGTGAGACAGGAAACCATCAAAACCCTAGAGGAGAAAGCAGGAAAAGACCTCTCTGACCTCAGCCGTAGCAATCTCTTACTCGACACATCCCCAAAGGCAAGGGAATTAAAACAAAAATGAATTACTGGGACCTTATGAAGATAAAAAGCTTCTGCACAGCAAAGGAAACAACCAACAAAACTAAAAGGCAACCAACAGAATGGGAAAAGATATTTGCAAATGACATATCGGACAAAGGGCTAGTATCCAAAATCTATAAAGAGCTCACCAAACTCCACACCCGAGAAACAAATAACCCAGTGAAGAAATGGGCAGAAAACGTGAATAGACACTTGTCTAAAGAAGACATCCGGACGGCCAACAGGCACATGAAAAGATGCTCAACGTCGCTCCTTATCAGGGAAATACAAATCAAAGCCACACTCAGATATCACCTAATGCCAGTCAGAGTGGCCAAAATGAACAAATCAGGAGACTATAGATGCTGGAGAGGATGTGGAGAAATGGGAACGCTCTTGCACTGTTGGTGGGAATGCAAATTGGTGCAGCCGCTCTGGAAAGCAGTGTGGAGGTTCCTCAGAAAATTAAAAATAGACCTACCCTATGACCCAGCAATAGCACTGCTACGAATTTACCCAAGGGATACAGGAGTACTGATGCCTAGGGGCACTTGTACCCCAATGTTTATAGCAGCACTCTCAACAATAGCCAAATTATGGAAAGAGCCTAAATGTCCATCAACTGATGCATGGATAAAGAAATTCTGGTTTATATACACAATGGAATACTACATGGCAATGAGAAAGAATGAAATATGGCCTTTTGTTGCAAGGTGGATGGAACTGGAGAGTGTGATGCTAAGTGAAATAAACCATACAGAGAAATATAGATACCATATGGTTTCACTGTTATGTGGATCCTGAGAAACGTAACAGAAAACCATGGGGGAGGGGAAGGAACAAAAAAAAAAAAAAAGAGGTTAGAGTGGGAGAGAGCCAAAGCATAGGAGACTGTTAAAAACTGAGAACAAACTGAGGGTTGATGGGGGTGGGAGGGAGGGTAGGGTGGGTGATGGGTATTGAGGAGGGCACCTTTTGGGATGAGCACTGGGTGTTGTATGGAAACCAATTTGACAGTAAATTTCATATATTAATAAATAAATAAATAAATAAATAAATAAATAAATTAAAAAAAAAAAAAAAAAAACAAAAAAAAACAGACACATATTTCAATGGAATAGAATAGAAACTCCAGAAATGGACCCACACCTATATGGCCAACTAATCTTCAACAAAGCAGGAAAGAATATCAAATGGACAAAAAGAGTCTCTTCAGCAAAAAGTTCTAGTAAAACTGGACAGCAACATGCAGAGGAATAAAACTGGACCACCACTTTCTTACACCATACCCCAAAATACATTCAAAATACATTAAAGACTTAAACATGAGACAGGAGAGATCACAGACGACACCTCTCTGATATTGGCTGTAGCAACTTCTTAGTAAACATGTCTTTTGAGGCAAGGAAAACAAAACAAAAATGAACTATTGGGACTTAGTCAAGATAAAACCCTTCTGCACAGCAAAGTAAAGAAACAAAACTAAAAGGCAGTCTTTGGAATGAGAAAATATATTTACACATGACCTATCTAAAAATGGTTAGCATCCAAAATGTATAAATAACTCATCAAACTCAACATCCCCCCAAAATAATCTAGTTAAGAAATGGGGAGAAGACATGAATAGATATTTTTCCAAAGAAGACACCCAGATGGCTAATAGACACATGAAAAGATGCACAACACCACTGATCATCAAGGAAATACAATTCAAAACTATAATGAGATAACACTTCACACCTGTCAGAATGGATAAAATTACCAACACAGGAAACAACAAATGTTGGGGAGGATGTGGAGAAAGGGGAACCCTCTTACACTGTTGATGGGAATGCAAACTGGTATAGCCACTTTGGAAAACAGTATGGGGTTTCTTCAAAAATTTTGAAATAGAACTACTCTAGCATCCAGCTATTGCACTACTAGATATTTACCTAAACATTGCAAAAATACTGATTTGAAGGGACACATGCACCCTGATGTTAATGGCAGCATTATAAAAAATAGCCAAATTATGGAAAGAGCCCAAATGTCCACCTATTGACAAATGGATAAAGAAGTTGTGGTATATATACATGATGGAATATTACTCAGCCATAAAAAGAATGAAATCTTGCCAGTTGCAATGATATGGATGGAGCTAAGGTGCATTATGCTAAGCAAAATAAGTCAGCAAGACATATACCATATGAATTCACTCATATGTTGAATTCAAGAAATGAAACAGATGAATGTAAGGGACAAAAAAAGAGAGGCAATCCATAAAGCTAATTCTTAAGCATAGAGAACAATCTGAGGGTTTCTTGAGGGGAGGTAGAATGGGGGATGGGTTAATTGGGTGATGTGTATTAAGGAGTGCACTTACTGTGATGAGCACTGGGTTTTATATGCACGTGATGAATCTCTAAATTCTACTCCTATAACTTATATTACACTATATGTTAAGTAACTGGAATTTTAATAAAAACTTGAAACAAAAATTAGAAATAGAAGTACCATGTGATCCAGTATTTTCACTACTGGATATTTACCCAAAATATACAAAAACTCTAATTCAAAAGCATACATGCACCTCTAGTTTTATTGAAGCATTATTTATAATAGTCTAACTATGGAAGCAACCTGTGTCCATTGACAGATGTATGGATAAAGAAGATAAAAATACATGAATAAAAAAGAGGTGATTATATGTATGTATGTATATATATATATACATACACATATATTACACATAAATCCACATATATATGTCCACATATATAATTCCACATAAATCCATATATGTGGAATATTACTCAGCAATAATAAAGAATGAATGGAATCTTGCTCTTTGCAGGAATGTGCATGGAGTTTGTGATTATAATGCTAAAAGAAATAAGTCAGAAAAAGATAAATAGCATGTGATTCCACTTATATGTGGTAAATAAAAAGAAATAAATCAAATGAGGGAGGAAAGAAATAAGAGAATATGACAAACCAAGAAACACTCTTAACTATAAAAAACAAGCTGATCGTTTCCAGAGAGGAGGTAGTTGAGGTGGTATGTGAAGTAGATAGGGATTTAAGAGTAAACTTATCATGATGAGCACTGAGTAATTTATAGAATTGTTGAATCACTATATTGTATTCCTGAAACTAATATAACACTGTATGCTAAGTATACTATAATTTAAAAAAACTTAATAAAAAAGATATCTTTGAATATTCAAAAATTTTAAAAATATCCTAATTTTTTCTTAAACTTATGAATTACATTTTATTTTATCTTTCAGATGTTGAAGTATTTGCTGTTTCCATATTTTGAAATATAATTTTTATGGAAAATTGTCTTCAGAATAAAATAAATGGGTATTGCTACACTTACCCTCAAGATTGTACTAAACATCAAGAGAAAATTGTAAACACAATGCTTTACTCATCATAAAAGCTAAACTTAAAAGTTTTTTTTTCTATGGTAAATTGTTATTAATAATTTTCAAATTAATATATAAATTACAATATCTCACTTTGAATATATGAAACTAATTCCACCAAATTAGTTGTTTACAAATTCAGATATCATTCCCAGTACACATTCCAATAAATATATTTTGTAAAAATAAAAACAAAACAAAACAAAAAAGAAAGTAGCAATACTGCATACATGCAAACCAATGAAGTATTTGAACTATAAGATAATCCTAATCTCAGCAGGACATTGTAAATCTATGCTTTGTGGAGTCTGCCTGTCTGGGGAACCAGCTGGGAATGATTAAAAGCTTTAAACTTGGCCTCTACAATCTTGGTTCCTTGTAACTATGACAAAACATGCTCTTCCTTATGACGGATTTAACTAAGGCATGTCTACATAATTCCAAAACCACAGGTTACATTAGTCAGCTCAATCAAACATCCAGTATATTCAGTGGTAAAGATCCCAAGAAATGATACATTTTTTTTGTAGCTTAAAATACGCTTATAGATTTTTTTTCTCTTTTTGCAAGTTGAATTTTCATTGTATAAAGAGAGCCTAAGGCCATGATTCCTAATCGAGTTTGTGTAACAATTCAAGTTGTCTCAAAGAATGTCAGGAGCTGTCAAACAATTCTCAAAACAAAATTATTTTTAATTCATTTCAAATCACAAAAATATGCCAAACAGAATAGTTATTGGAAGGCAGGAACTCAAATACTTAGTGTCACAATTTCAAAGCAGACCAGGAATAAATGATCCAGCCCAAAACCATTACAGAGCTATTCTCTCTCTGCCTTTATTTTTTAATGTTTATTTTCTTTGAGAGAGAGAGGCGAGAAAGAGAGTGGGGGAGGGGCTGAGAGAGAGAAAGAGAGAATCTTAAGCAGGCTCCACACTGTCAGCACAGAGCCCAATGCAGGGCTAGACCTCACAAACTGTGAAGGGCGCCTGGGTGGCTCAGTCAGCTGAACATCCGATTTCGGCTCAGGTCATGATCTCACTATTCCTGGGTTTGAGCCCTGTGTCAGACTATGTGCTGACAGCTCAGAGCCTGGAGCCTGCTTTGGATTCTGCGTCTCCTTCTCTCTCTCTCTCTCTCTGCCCCTAACCCACTTGTGTTCTGTCTTTGTCTCTCTCAAAAATAAATAAACATTAAAGAAAAATTAAAAAAAAAAAAGAACTCACGAACCGTGAGATCATGACCTGATCTGAAATCAAGTCAGAAATTTAACTGACTGAGCCACCCAGGCGCCCCTATTTTCTCTCTCTTTAATGTTGAGTAGTGAGATTTTTTAGTGAGGTTTTCAGAAATGATGGTGAATCATGCTGATTTTTAGTGGTGTGTGTGTGTGTGTGTGTGTGTGTGTGTGTGTAAACATGTGTTTGTTACACTACTATTGTTTTTGTTGATAACACTTCAGAAAATGTCCATTCAATGTTTGTTTTATTATTTTGTTATATTATTATTGTTGTTAACACTTTAGAAAGTGTCCATTCACTATTGGGGATTTGAAAAGAATTCTAGTTAGTAGTTATGTTTCCACCCATATGCAGGGTGGTATTTTTGTGCAAAAAAACAACTGCAGTAGGACTCTTGATTGCAAGTGATAGAGACCAATCTGAAATTAGTTTGAGTAATGAATGGATGATGATGATGATGATGATGATGATGATGATGATAGTGATTGATGATGGTAATACATTTTAAAGTATTCTTATTTACAAACTAAAATGTCCAAGAATATCTAGCTATAAGCAGATGCAAATACAGGATCTTAAAAACTTTCATCAAGACATAGCCTCCTTACATCTGGCTTAGATTTTATCTGTACTTGCTTTATGTGCTTTTCCCTGTGACAACTTTTCTCCATGCAGACAGACTCTTCCTAGTTCATGGCAACAACCACAGGATTACTTCTACAAACTGGCAACCTTAACACAAAAAAGTGACCCCCAAAATCCTAGAGTTCACTCTTATGATCATGTCCATGTGAGTGAATAAATATCTATGATGTTGATCAAGCCTGGGCCATATTCCTTCTTCTGAGACCAAAAAATCCACTGAAACCACATGGATTAAGAGAACTGGTGGGTGATTGTTTCTTCATAAAAAATGAGAGTAATGCTAAAAGAAAATTATGTGAATAATGGTGTTGGGCTGGTAAAAAGAAAATATATTTGCTTAAGCAATATACTAGGCATATTCTGTATATGCATTGATAGTTCTTCACACATACAAAAGTATATATAATGCACATATAATAATAATCTTAAGTATTTATTAGACAACTATAATATTCCAGGTACTGTGCTTATCCAGCTTCCTTTCCAAAAACTTTGAGGGATAGGAGAGGAAGCTGTGGCTATGTTAAGATGGAACTTGGTTGAAGCTGAGGATCCTGGATAAGCAGGGTGAGAGAAAGAACATGAAAATGTTCTGAAGCAAAGGCACACAAATGGAGCAGAGAAAGACATGCTATAGACTCTAAGATAGTTCCAGCAATTTTAGGCAATTTTATACATGCTGTCTATAATCTCACAACAAGCCTAGATAAGTTTTATTACCCCATTTTACAGGTGAAGAAACTGGACTCAGAAAGGCTAAATGATTTTCTCATAAGCACATAATTAGAAAGAAAAAAGCTGAAATTTCAACACAGATCTGTATAGCTTGAAAACCTGTACTCTTCCCACTACATTAGTCTACTATGATAATTTATATTGTACTTGTTATATACAATTTTATATAAATGGATAAAATATGATACTTTGATACTAAGAAGTTAAGAAGGCTTGAATGTAATCTAGGTAGGAAGAACTGACATATGAAATATGACAATAGCAAAAACAATATTCTATCTTGGAAGCAAAGCAGAGTAGATTCTCTCATTTGACAAGAGTGTTGACAACACTAACCACATTAACATCCCAGCATACCCTTGATTTCATCATTCCACCCCTTTGATTTCAAGATTACTATATCCTGGAAATTAAATATTGCTCTCATCATTGACACTACCTATAATGTGAGTAGAAAGCATTACATTAGCTTTGAAAACTATTCTCAGTAATGCTCCTTTACCACAGAAGTTAATGCTTAAAAGAATATGTTGGGATGAGCACTGGGTGTTGTATATAAGCCAATTTTATAATAAATTTTATTCATAAAAAATAAAATACAGATTTATGAATAAAAAAAGAATATCTCATTGGAGAACAAATAACAATTGAACAGAAATGCTGAACATGACCGGGGCGCCTGGGTGGCGCAGTCGGTTAAGCGTCTGACTTCAGCCAGGTCATGATCTCGCGGTCCGTGAGTTCGAGCCCCGCGTCAGGCTCTGGGTTGATGGCTCGGAGCCTGGAGCCTGTTTCCGATTCTGTGTCTCCCTCTCTCTCTGCTCCTTCCCCGTTCATGCTCTGTCTCTCTCTGTCCCAAAAATAAATAAAAAACGTTGAAAAAAAATTAAAAAAAAAAAAAAGAAATGCTGAACATGACCATTGCAACCAGTCAACTCTATTATACAGAAAATCATACATTATTTATAAAATAAAACCTAGGAGTTATTCCAGAGAACATACCAAAAACTACAAATAGGGCTTTTCAAATATTTTAATCTTGTAATGGTTTCTCTAATATACTAACAATTTATTTACTAGCAACATTCATAGTGCAGACAGTTGTTTTTCTGAATGTTAAATGAATCTCTAAATACACTCATTTATATTCTGAAATTAGTCTTCTGATACTTGGAGGTTATCTTTTAGTGGGTGGCTTTGGGCAGCTTTCTGTGGTTAAGCCTTGTAGCATTTTCATTACCAGTGTTTCTTTTTATCCCTCTGAGCTATTCACAACTGTCTAAATTGTATCTGACTAAAACTTGGCATCTAAACTGCCAGCTTAGAATTCTGTCTCAAAAAAAAAAAAAAAGCCCAATGTCAGTCTAACCATCTGAATTGTGTATATAGCATGGTCATATTTAGGTAGCTCCAATCTCTATTTTTAAACTCAACTATAACTAATACGTTGGGATAATTATGATATACAAACCATTGTTGATTAAAAAAAAAGACTGTTAGCACATCAATTTCTTAATTAGTTCCCCAACTAAGGCTAGGAATCTTGGAATCTTTTTTTTTTTCATCCTAAGAGGGAATCTATTCATTTCAGCAAAGTTACAGTGAAAATATTTTTGTTGTTGTTATTTGGTGTAACTCACCTAGTTGAATGTTTTCTAAAGTGTTACAGTTTATCTTAAAACTTTTTGTTTGAACATTGATTCAGACTCTTTTCCCACAGTTAAAGTGGGACATAATCAATGCACTGCAGGCTTCTTTTGCAAATGTGATAAACATGGTCTAACAAGTCAGGAAAAATCCACTTTGATGCCACTTACCCAATTAGGCCTGTTTAGGTTTTTGAATAACTGAATTTGGTTTTAGTTTTATACCCAGATACATTGTTAAACTGATGTTTTAGAGTAAACCATGGTATCATTAACATTAATTCTTAGAAGTGCCTTTTTTAAAAATCAAGTCTCTATAAGCAAATGATTTTGTAATTGTTTTGTTGAGATGCAGTGTAACTTGATTACCCTCTAACTACTCAGCAATTTTTGAAAATTCTGTTCATTCAGTCTGAACAGTTGCAAATTACTTGTGTGTGTATAAGAAAACTGTATCATTAGCATATGTTCTGAAAATGCCTTTAAATATGTGCACATATTTGGAAGCTCTATGAAGAAAACAATGTTGCATTCATTCAAAAATGATTTGCTGAATCTCTTTGTTACCACGTGCAAGAGGTAAGTTCTCTGAGAGATGTAAAGTGATAAGACAGCAAACACTTTCAAGGAACTTGTTATCTACTAGGAGAAATAGCATCTACATAAAATCTTTAAAAGCAAGGCAATATAGGACAAAGGTTGAATAGAAAGACATTGTAATCCCTGAGCAAAGTTCAGCTTTTTTATTTTTGTTTCATTTCTAAAATAGATGATGGAAATATACTTATCTTTGACTGTATTACTCCAAACTCTTTTTTCTTGATACTATTTGGTGAATCCTGAAAATTAGATCACTGAATAATGACATATAATTTAGTGGCTCAAATGAAACTGCTTTACAAACTCAGCACTGGTCAATCCTTCTTTAGTTTTCAACAGTAAATTGTTTCAGCCTTGCACTTTTTAAAGAGCCAGATTAAATCAAGACCATCTAGAAGCTGTTAAGCTACTGCTACTGTGACTTTAATGTTGCTAAAATCTGTATTTCAAAGATGGCAGTTACATTTAAAACTGAACTAGTGCCTCTTTCAACCCTGGACCTTTGTGAGTATTATTTTGTGTACATAGAGGTAACCTACTTGGGTGAGAGGAAGGGGAAAAGTTGCAAGTTAAAAAGGGGTTAAGTATTAACCAGAACAACTGTAAATCCTTGTATCTAACACCAATGAGAAAAGTTTTCCCAATGGGAAAAGTTAGTGTTTTCAAATGAAGATTCCTCCAGACATAATCTTGGTTTTCTTTTGTTGTTGTTTATTTATTTATTTGGAGAGAAAGAGAGAATGAGCAGGGGACAGGCTATTGACTCTGCGTTGTCAATACATGGAGCCTGATGTGGGGTTCAATTCCACAAACCATGAGATCATGACATGAGCCAAAATCAAGAGTCAGATGCTTAACTGACGGAGCCATTCATGTGCCCCATCTCTAGACATAAACTTGTACCCCAGCTAGCATCATCTGTTCTTTTTTTTTTTTTTTTTTTTTTTAAATTTTTTTTTCAACATTTTTTATTTATTTTTGGGACAGAGAGAGACAGAGCATGAACGGGGGAGGGGCAGAGAGAGAGGGAGACACAGAATCAGAAACAGGCTCCAGGCTCCGAGCCATCAGCCCAGAGCCTGACGCGGGGCTCGAACTCACAGACCGCGAGATCGTGACCTGGCTGAAGTCGGACGCTTAACCGACTGCGCCACCCAGGCGCCCCTAGCATCATCTGTTCTTATTAACTATTCACTACTGATTCATAAACTATCATATAATTCTGATATAAGAGCACCTTAACTGATGGCCACACAAAATTAATGTGGTGACACTGTTTCTTAGACCTGAAGAGATGTTATGAAATTTTAATTGATATCTTCAAATAATTGTGTGATTCAGGAGAAATAAAGGTATACAAGTTTATGATATTGACTAGTTATGGAAACCACTTGAAGATGAAAAAAGAATTAAACACATTTGCTTTTCTTACATTTTCCTGGGTAGGTTAAAATGGAGACGTTCTTTGTTCCTTAGGATTGTCTTGCTACACAACATGAGTTATCCCCCAACGTTTCACTTTAATTACTAATAAACAGGTTATACTACTTTACAGTCACTCAGTTTTTGCCAAAATTGATTTAAAAGACTATATGAAGAAGTAATTTCTTATAATTTAGGTACCAATGGACCTACCCCTAATGAGTAACCATTCATTTTAGATAATGCATCAAATCTTATGTAATGCTTACCAATATCATTTAGTAAATTTCTTTTTTTAATTTGTTAATGTTTATTTATTTTTGAGAGAAAGAGAGACAGAGCACTAGTGGGGGAGGGGCGGAGAGAGAGGGAGACACAGAATCTGAAGCAGGCTCCAGGCTCTGAGCTGTTAGCACAAGGCCCGACATGGGGCTTGAATTCATCAACGGTGAGATCATGACCTGAGCCAAATTCGGACGCTTAACCGACTGAGACGCCCAGGCGTCCCTCATTTAATAAATGCTTTAGGAACACTAAATGTATGTGTTAAAAAAAGAGACAAAAGGCCCCAAAGGGAGCTCATCTCACCAAACCAAGACTCAATACTTGACCGAATTGAAGCTTCAGCCTCTCCCAAAAATATAATCTTAACCAGTTAATCTGGAATTTCCTGGTCAGCACTAATGAGGTAATCCACCTGACAGACCTCTACTCTTCCCCAAAGGTTGTTGACCTTGCCTGAAACAACCCACTTCTTGCTAGTAACTTATGGGTTATCCCCTTCTGCCTATAAAAGTCTTTCTTTTTGTACAGCTGTTTGGAGCTCCCTCTATCTGCTAGATGGGATGTTACTCCATTCATGAATCTTTGAGGAAAACCAATAAGATCTTTAAAATTTACACAGATAAATTTTATTTTTTAACACAGCCTTTCAAACTGAGGTATGCAATGGTTTACAGGGAGAGAGGTACTTGTAGCTTCAGATATTTCACCTAAAGTCGAACTATCTTTACTTATTTTACTCAGTAATAAAATATTTTTTATTGGGCATAATTGTGGGTGAAATAAAAAGTTCATATGATTATTTAGATAAAATATATGACTTAAAATAAATCCTCATCCTACAATAGCTCCTAAACCACCCCACCCCATTCTTACTCTCTCCTTACTGTATCTGTATATATCATCTTTTCCTGCTTTTTACAAGAGCACTTTGATGGAAACAATCTAAGAAGTGGCAACAAAATTATAACATGAGGACAGAAAAAATAATCATAATTCATACTGTGACCTTAACTCATTGATAGGCTCAGCCCCATAAATATTATCTTTTTCTATTTTAAACAATGTCTAAATGAGGTCACTATCTATGTAGACCTAGATTACTGATCATAGAATCTCTTTTAGAAGCAGTTTGTAGCAATTTGAAACAGAAAGCCTGCTCTATTCACAAGAAGCCCTGTAACAGAATACTGTACCACTTTCTTTGTCTACAGTGATCAAGTAGAGAGTTGAAAGAATTGGAGATGGAAGCACTGGCCAGATTTCTAGTTGAACAGGATTCATAGTGCAGCTTGCTCCTAAGCTGTCAGGATTACAAAATGGACATAAATACTGGCTGAACTTGCTGTCTTTGTCTCTAGGCCAGAAGATATTCCAAATTCAACCCTGTGACTAAACAGGCATATAATATCTCATGTAGTTGTTAACAAGAACTGAAATATCCTCACATACATTTTACAGATGAGGACATATTCTTAAGAATTTAGTCTTGATCACTCTCTGCTTTCCATTCTTCGGTTTCTCATTATTTTTGAGACTATTTCCTGAGTTGTCCATTATAGGCCTTTATGCCCTTCCACTGGTGATTGAGGAATTTGAAACAAAAGCTAATTTTCAGATTCCTTGTTTTAAACACACAAAAACATGTGATTAATCCTTCTATGAGGAACTAAATTATTTCCTTTTGTGTTGGAAAGTTGTTAGGAATTTGAACTCACACCTACTAGGTCCTATAATTGAGCCATCAATTTAGACACATGTTAATCTAAATATTTTAGTTATTTTGGAAGGAATGCCACAAAAAATGAACATTACATTTAGACATGTTACAACAGTGAAATTAATTATGATTCAAGTATTAAAGTGTTTTTACATGAATTTTTAAATACTTGATTACATACATTCCTAGTGAGAAAATGAAAGTATGGTTTCTAATCTCTAATGTAAATATGTTTCCAATTTTTCCAAAATGAATGACCTCAGCATTTAAGAAAGAGTTCAAGTAATGCATATAACAATTGAAGCAAAATGTCTGTTCAATTATGAATTTTGCTGGATACGACACTAGTCTACTCTTTTTCCTTAGTAACTGATTATTTTCAAGTAAGTCAATTATTTCCCAGTAGCCTCATTTATTTTTTTAGTCATTTAAATTTCTTCCTGTCATCTTATAATGTCATAAAAATCAAATTATATGAAATATGAATTAGCTTTCTAGAGTATTGATGCATTGCTGTCATATGTTTTACATTCAGAATAGTTCTATTTATGCTGGGGAAAAAAATGTCTAGGAAGTAGATAGAAAATAATTGTATATACCAGAGATCTTATAATAGTATACATCAGAGATGTAATATGAATTGCAATAATAACTTAAAAGAGGAATTCAATGACACAACGATGGGGTGTAAAAAAAGAGAAGGATCTTTATAATGCCTAGTGGTTTGGCCTAAGATCTACTAGTTGTTCCCCAAGAATATTTTGGTAAATAACAATGTAAAAGCATTTGGTAAGCTTAATTTTTTTTAAAGTTACATTTGGTTTTTGGTTTGCTCAAGAAAACATAATTACCTAAATCTAAAAGACCTATAAAAACAACTCTCAATAAACTCTCAATAAAATAAATTTATTTATATTCAGCTAAAGTTTTGAATAATCTCCTTTGCTTTACTTTTTAAAAACTGGGTTATTGAATTGGTAAATAATGTCCATAGAAGAAGAAAACTGTTGGCAATACATGCCCTAATAAACTCATGTTTTAGGCTAAGATTCTTATTATTTGTTGACATGTTTTATTTTTAAATGTGTTTATTATTTTTCATTTTAAATACAAATTATCAAAACAAAAAAGCTAATAAATACCCATAATCACATCATTTAAAATAAATGACCTATTAACATTTTATCTGTAGACATTCAGGGTTTCTTTCTTTTTTTTAATTTTTTGGTGCTTATTTCTAATTTTTTTGCATAAATGAGATCTTTTTTTTCCATATTGTTTTGTCTTATTTTTTTTTACTTCACAAGACATAAAGATGATCTATGCCATTAAATATTTTTCTACCAAATCACTTTTAATAACTGCATAGTATCTTATTCTTTTTTTTAATGTCCTCAAATATATCCAACCAAAACTTTGTTTGAGACATTTAGGATATTTCTAATTTTTCACCGTTATAAACAATACTGCAATGAATATTCTAGTACACACATTTTTGTGCAGTTATATGCTTATTTTTAATTACATTTCTGTAAGTAGATATTCTGAGTCAAAGAATATGAGTATTCTTAAGACTTCCAGTACATATTTCCAGATTTGTCATTAGAAAGATTCCATGGAGTAAAATTCTTGCCAGCAATGTGTAGGAGCATCCTTTTCATTCTATGATCCCCAACACTGGGCTAGTACTTTCAAAATAGTGTTAGTAATTACTAAATGTTAATTTATTAGGGATTAGGCATGTGATATATACTCCAATAACAAACCATTACCCAAGTGAATATGTAAAATGAATTGAAAAGCAACTTGGAACAGCATGTAGAAAGATGTAAGGAATAGTTCAGCTTTATACTCTAAATTAATCCAATTTTATTCAAAGTGAGTTAAGGCAAGAAGCATATGATCTTGGAAACTATAGCTTCCAAGATGGTGGCTTACCATTGGTTCATTTACTGGGTGATTCAGTGTCAACCATGTATGAATTGCCTATTCCAGAATGCATATATTGCAACAGATATTTAGAGCTGAGGATTTCTGCCTTTGCATTGTTCATGAGGTTTTTATTGCAGAATACCTAGCATACTTGCTAAATATCCTTAGGGGACCCTTGTGACTCACATCTTTTTAAATACTGTCTATATAATAACAACATTCTAATAAATCTGATTTCACATTAAAAAAGTAAAGCCTCCAAAATCTTATTGTAAGAATCTACCCAACCATTCAATATGATCTTTTAAACATTCAGATAAATCTTAACCAATGCCTGACTAGTTGTTTCTTGTATATTCAATTTTATTCAAATATTCAAGTAGGAGACTGTTATCTTTTTTATATCTTCTTTTAACTTTGGTTTAGTGGGTTAAATAGTGATCCCTCAAAATTCATTCTATCCAGAACCTCAGAATGTGATATTTGGAAATAAGGTCTTTGAAGATGTGATTAGTTAAGGATCTTTACATGAAATAATTTGGGATTTAGGGGTGGATCCTAAATCCAATTATTAGTGTCCTTATAAGAATCATAATAGATACGTGCAGACTTTAGAGTGAAGTATCTACAAGTCAAGGAATGCTAACACTTACCAGCAAATACCTGAAGATAGGAAGCAGGCTTGAGATGGTTGCCCTCTCATAGCCTCCAAAAGGAATCACGCTTGCCAACTTCTTTATTTTGGACTTCTGTCCTCTTCAGCCATGAAATATAAATTTCTGTTGTTTTAAGCCACCTTACTTGTGATACTTTGTTACAGAAATCCTAGAAAATGAATATACTTAGAAAGCTCCTCAATTAAAAAAATTATTAATTCATTTGTGTTAATTCTCTTCATTTACACCTGCAATATTTTAATCATTTCCATTGGTCTATCACTTAAGAATACATTGACCAGCAGTAGATGTTAATAACAGCTAACTACTCTCTGATGCCAATTAATATTTAGAGTTGTGCATATTAGACTGTGTCAGCTTTTACCATGACTGTCAAAGGAAAAATACTTGCCTGAAAATTAATTTACAATCTGTTACATAACAAAGTGTCTTCCAACAGTCCTGAAATGTATCTCACAAAACAAAAGAAAAAAGAGAGAAAAAAAAAAAACAATAGCATTCTCACAGTGAACTCACAGAAAGATGTTTCCCTTCCCCATTTTGATATGTCTCTGAACTGAACTCTTTTTCTTATTGTTCTTTCATTAAGTTTTGTGTAAGAGCACAAAAGTATGACAGTATTCCTAGTGCTTACCTAGTCCAGGTATAAAGCTGAGCTCTGGTGTGATTAGCTAGATATGTATGGGAATACATAATGTTGAGGAATATTGTTCAGTGGAGAAGTTGAAGGAGAATTTTCTTTTAATGCCCTGCTCAAGAAAGACTATAATGTTATTTCCTCTCTACTTTCATACTTACCTTATTACAATTCATTGTAATCATCATATTTACATTTTGAACTGCCCAAATCATATTAATGTAATAAAGTGGTTATAGAAAGCAACTTTTTAAAGGCAGCTAGAATCTTCAAGGTCTTTGTGTGTAAAATATCTTCCTAAGTCAACAATGGAGTTTTTAACTGAAAGTCTTATGTTTTATTCATCTACATTACTAATAAATCAGAATATCCTTAATTATAATAAATGATAAAATCATAAATCATGCCACTATGCTATATTAGGTACCTGTTGTAATCTAGCAAATAATCCCAATATGTAGTGGCTTAAAACACAAACATTTATATTTCACATTTTCTATGTTTTAATAATCCAGGTGTCCTTCATATGGGTGTATCTGACTCAAGGTCTCTCACAAGACTGAGGTCAAATTATGGGAAAAGTCTGTAATTCTCTCAAGGGGATTACAAAAGAGAATCCATTTCCAATCATGCATAACTGTTGAAAGGTTACAGGTCTTCACTGGATGTTGGATGAAGACATCAGTCTTTTGCTATATGGAACTCTCCATAGGTCAGTTGAAAACAAGGCAACTCTCCTCCTTCCAAGTGAGTGAGAAAGATAAGAATACAGCAGGAGAGAAAGAGAGTGAAACCCAAGATGAAATCTGTTGGTAACCTTTTCTCATAAGTGGCACCCCCACTTTGGTACAGTCTATTGTTTAAAAAGAAATGACGAACAAAAACAGAATAGCAGAGTTCACACAGCATACACTTACAGCACTTCCTGAAATGCCAGGTTTTGGACAGTGTATGACCAAATTATCAGGATAGAATAGGTAAAAAAGAAGATACAATTATGGAAAATAATGAGGCTGAAAAAAAGAGGGAAAGGAACTTATTGGAGCATAAGGAAATACTTAGAGATAATTAGAGATATTTAGAGAAATAAGTGATTCCATGAAATTAAACAATATTTATATCATAAGAGTCCAAGAAAAACTAGAGTGAGAAAAAGTGGTAGAAGGTTTATTTGAAAAAATAATAGCTGAGACATTCCCCAATCTGGGGAAGGACACAGACATCCAAATCCACGAGGCACAGAGAACTTCCCTCAAAATCAAAAAAAGAGGTCAATGTCATGATGTATCATACTTAAACTTGCAAAATACAAAAATATAGAGATAATTCTGAAAGCAGGTAGGGACAAAAGGTAATTTAACTACAAGAGTAGACACATTAGTTTAGTAGCAGACCTGTCCATTGAAACTTGGCAGACCAGAAGAGAGTGGCAGGAAATATTCAATGTGATGAATAGGAAAAATATGGAGCCAAAAATATTTTATCCAGCAAAGCTGTCACTCAGAATAGGAGAGATAAACAGTTTTTTCAAACAAACATAAACTAAAGGAGTTAATTGCCACTAAACCAGCTCTGCAAGAAATTCTAAGGGGGGCTTTCTGAGTGGAGAAAATAAAAAGCAGCAAAGACTACAAAGGACCAGAAAACATCACCAGAAACACCATATCTACAAATAACACAATCACAATAAATTCATATATTTCAATAATCACTCAAAAGTAAATGAGCCAAATGCTGCAGTGAAAAGACATAGGGTATCAGAATGGTAAAAAAACAAAAAAAAAAACAAGACCCATTTATTTATTTATTTTTTCAATATATGAAGTTTATTGTCAAATTGGTTTCCATACAACACCCAGTGCTCATCCCAAAAGGTGCCCTCCTCAATACACATCACCCACCCTCCCCTCCCTCCCACCCCCCATCAACCCTCAGTTTGTTCTCAGCTTTTAATAAGGACCCATTTATATACTACCTACAAGAGACTCATTTTAGACCTAAGGACACTTGCAAATTAAAAATGAAGGAAGGGAGAACCATCTATCATGGTAATGGATATCAAAAGAAAGCCAGAGTAGCCATACTTATATCAGACTAACTAGATTTTAAAAGAAAGACTGTAATAAGAGATGGAGGGCATTATATCATAATTAAGGGGCCTATCCATCAAGAAAGTCTAACAAATTTAAATATTTGTGCCCCCAATGTGAACCACCCAAATATATAAATCAATAAACCACAAAAATAAACTCATTGATAATAATATGATAATAGTAGGAGACTTTAATACCCCAATTTCAACAATGGACAGATCATCTAAGCAGAAAATCAACAAGGAAACAATGGTTTTGAATGACAAACTGGACCAGATGGACTTAATGGATATATTCAGATCATTTCATTCTAAAGCAGCAGAATACACATTCTCCTCCAGTGCATATGGAACATTCTCCTGAATAGATCACATACTGGGTTATAAATAAGCCATCAACAGGTACTAAAAGATTGAAATCATGCCATGCATGTTTTCAGATCACAGCACTGTGAAACTTAAAATAACCAGAAGAAAGTATTTGGAAAGCCCTCAAATACATGGGGGTTAAAGAATATCCTACTAAAGGATGAATGGGTCAACCAGGATATTAAAAAAGAAATAGAAAAATATATGGAAACAAATAAAAATAAAACACAACAGTCCAAATCCTTTGGGATACAGAAAAGGAAATCCTAAGAGGAAAGTACATTGCAATTCAGTCTTATATCAAGAAACAAGAAATGTTCCAAATACACAACATAACATTCCACCTAAAGGAGCTAGAAAATGGAGCAGCAAATAAAGCCCAAATCCAGCAGAAGAAGGGAGAAATAAATATTAGAGCAGAAATAAGCAATATAGAAACAAATAAACAAAAATGGTAGAACAGATCAATGAAACTAATAGTTGTTTTTTTGAAAGAATAAACAAAATTGATAAGCCCCTAGCCAGACATCTCAGAAAGAAAAGTCAGAGGTTCCAAATAGATAAAATCACAAATGAAAAGTAGAGATCACAACCAACACCACAGAAATACAATTATAAAACAATACTATGAAAAATTATATGCCAAAAAACTGGACAATCTAGAAGAAATGGATGAGTTCCTAGACACTCACACACTACCAAAACTGAAACAGGAAGAAATAGAAAATATGAACAGGCCCATAACCAGCTAAGACATTGAATAAGTTATCAAAAAACTCTCAACAAATAAGTGTCCTGGGCCAGATGGCTTCCCAGAGTAATTCTACCAGACATTTAAAAAAGAGTTAATACCTATTCTCTGTTCCAACATATAGAAATGAAAGGAAAGTTTGAAAATTCATTCTATGAAGCCAGCATTTCCTTGGTTCCAACACCAGGTAATGACCCCACACTAAAAAGGAGACCTACAGGTCAATATCCTTGATGAAACTGGATGCAACAATTCTCAAAAGATACTCACAAATTGAATTCAACAATACAGCAAAAATTTTCAACAAGATACTCACAAATTGAATTCAAGAGTACATTAAAATTATTCACCATGACCAACTGGGATTTATTCCTGGGTTACAACACTGTTTCAATATTCACAAATAAATCAACCTGATACATCACAATAAAAGAAAGGAGAGGAATTTTATGATCCTTTAAATACATTTACAAAAGGATTTAACAAAATACAACAAGAAAACAGGGATAGAAGGAACATACCTCACCATCATAAAAGCCACATGTGAAAGGTCCACAGTTAATATCATCCTCAATGGGGAAAATTTGAGAGCTTTCCCCCTAAAGTCAGGAACACGACAGGGATGTCCACTCTCCCCGCCATTGTTAAACATAGTACTGGATATCCTAGCCTCAGCAAACAGACAGCAAAACGATATATAAGGCATACAAATTAGAAAAAAAGTCAAACTTTCACTCTTGGCGGATGACATGATACTCTACATGGAAAACCTGAAAGACTCCACCAAAAAAAAAATGCAAGGACTGATACATGAATTTGGCAAAGTTACAGGATATAAAATCAATGTACAGAAATCGGTTGCATTTTTGTACACCAATAATGAAGCCGTAGAAAGGGAAATTAAGGTGCGAATCCCATTTACAATTGCACCAAAACCCATAAGATACCTAGGAATAAACCTAACCAAAGAAGTAAAAGACCTGTACACTGAAAACTACATAAAGCTTATGAAAAATTGAAGAAGACAAAAAAAATGGAAAAACATTGCATGCTCCTGGATTGGAAGAACAAATATTGTTAAAATTTTGATGTTTCCCAAAGGATTCTACACATTTAATGCAATCCTTTTCAAAGCAACACCAGCATTCTTCAGAGATCTAAAACAAACAATCCTAAGATTTGTATGGAACCAGAAAAGACCCTGAATAGCAAAAGTAATGTTTAAAACAAAAAGCAGGGGTGCATGCGTGGCTTATTCAGTTAAGCTTCTGACTTCAGCTCAGGTCATGATCTCGCAGGCCATGAATTCAAGCCCCACATTGGGCTTTGTGATGACAGCTCAGAGCCTGGAGCCTGCTTTGTATTCTCTCTCTCTCTCTCTCTCTCTGACCTTCCCCCACTTGTGCGTGCTCTCTCTCTCTCAAAAGTAAACATTAAAAAATTTAAAAAGCAAAACAAAGCTAGAGGCATCACAATTCTGGACTTTAAGGTGTATTACAAAGTTGTAATCATCAAGACAGTATGGCATGGGCACAAAAACAGACACATAGATCAATGGAACAGAATAGAGAACCCAGAAATGGACCCACAAATGTATGGCCAACTAATCTTTGACAAAGCAGGAAAGAATATCCAATGGAAAAAAGTCAGTCTTTTCAGCAAAGGGTATTGGGAAAACTAGACACTGACATGCAGAAAGGCCTGGACCACTTTCTTAAACCATACACAAAAAACAAATGCAAAATGGATGAAAGACCTAAATGTGAGACAAGAAAACATCCAAATCCCACAGGATAAAATAGGCAGCAACATCTTTGAAATTATCTGTAGTAACTTCTTACTAGACATGTCTCCAGAGGAAAGGGAATTAAAACCAAAATTGAACTATTGGGACGTCATCAAGATAAAAGCTTCTTCACAGCAATGGAAACAATCAACAAAACTAAAAGGAAATGATGGGATGGAAGAACATATTTGTAAATGACATATTGGATGAAGGGTTAGTATTCAAAATCTATAAAGAACATATCAAACTCAACAAAAAAAAAAAAAAAAAGGATCCAGTGAAGAAATAGGCATAAGACATGAATAGACACCTTTCCAAAGAAGACATCAGGGTGGCTAGTGGACAAAAGAAAAGATGCTAACCATCATTTTCCAGGAAAAACAAATAAACCACAATTAAATACCACCTCACACTTGTCAGTGTAGCTAAAATGAATGACTCAGGAAACAACAGATGGTGGTGAGGATGCAGAGAAAGGGGAATCTTTTTGCATTGTTGATGGGAAAGCAAACTGGTGCAGCCACTCTGGAAAACGGTATGGACATTCCTAAAAAAAAAAATAATAAATAAAATAAAAATAGAACAACCCTACAACCAAGCAATTGCACTGCTAGGTATTTATTGAAAGGATACAAAAATGCTAATTCAAAGGGCCACGTGCAACCCAATGTTTATTTTTTTTAAATATGAAATTTATTGTCAAATTGGTTTCCATCCAACAACCAGTGCTCATCCAAACAGGTGCCCTCCTCAATGCCCACAACACACTTTCTCCTCTCTCCCACCCGCCGTCAACCCTCAGTTTTTTTCTGTTTTTTAGAGTATGTTAGGTTTGGCTCCCTTCCTCTCTAACTTGTTTTTTTTTCCCTTCCCCTCTCCCATGGTCTTCTGTTAGGTTTCTCATGATCCATATAAGAGTGAAAACATATGGTATCTGTTTTTCTCTGTATGACTCATTTCACTTAGCATAACACTCTCCAGTTCCATCCTCGTTGCTACGAAAGGCCATATTTCATTCTTTCTCATTGCCACGTAGTATTCCATTGTGTATATAAACCACAACTTCTTTATCCATTCATCAGTTGGTGGACATTTAGGCTCTTTCCATAATTTGGCTATTGTTGAGAGTGCTGCTATCAACATTGGGGTACAAGTGCCCCTATGCATCATCACTCTTCTATCCCTTGGGTAAATTCCCAGCAGTGCTATGGCTGGGTCATAGGGTAGACCTGTTTTTAATTTTTTGAGGAACCTCCACACTGTTTTCCAGAGCAGCTGCACCAGTTTGCATTCCCACAAACAGTGCAAGAGGGTTCCCGTTTCTCCACATCCTCTCCAGCATCTATAGTCTCCTGATTTGTTCATTTTAGCCACTCTGACTGGCATGAGGTGGTATCTGAGTGTGGTTTGATTTGTATTTCCATGATGAGGAGTGACGGTGACCATCTTTTCATGTGTCTGTTGGCCATCTGGATGTCTTCCTTACAGAAGTGTCTATTCATGTCTTCTGCCCATTTCTTCACTGGATTATTTATATTTCAGGTGTGGAGTTTGGTGAGTTCTTTATAGATTTGGATACTAGCCCTGATATGTCATTGCAAATATCTTTTCCCATTCCGTTGGTTGTCTTTTAGTTTTGTTGGTTGTTTCCTTTGTAGTGCAGAAGAGTTTTACCTTCATGAGGTCCCAATAGTTCTTTTTTTGTTTTCATTCCCTTGCCTTGGAGATGTGTGAAGTAAGAAATTACTGCAGCTGAGGTCAGAGAGGTGTTTTTCCTGCTTTCTCCTCTAGGGTTTTCATGGTTTCCTGTCTCACATTCAGGTCCTTCCTGCATTTTGAGTTTATTTTTGTGAATGGTGTAAGAAAGTGGTCTAGTTTCATCCTTCTGCATGTTGCTGTCCATTTCTCCCAGCACCATTTGTTAAAGAGACTGTCTTTTTTCCACTGGATATTCTTTCTTGCTTTGTCAAAGATTAGTTGGCCATAGTTTTGTGAGTCCAATTCTGGAGTCTCTATTCTATTCCATTGGTCTATGTGTCTGTTTTTGTGCCAATACCATGCTGTCTTGATGATTACAGCTTTGGAGAAGAGGCTAAAGTCTGGGATTGTGATGCCTCCTGCTTTGGTCTTCTTCTTCAAAATTACTTTGGCTATTCAGGGCCTTTTGTGGTTCCATATGAATTTTAGGATTGCTTGTTCTAGTTTCGAGAAGAATGCTGGTGCAATTTTGATTGGGATTGCATTGAATGTGTAGATAGCTTTGGGTAGTATTGACATTTTGACAATATTTATTCTTCCAATCCATGAGCAGGGAATGTCTTTCCATTTCTTTATATCTTCTTCAATTACCTGCATAAGTTTTCTACAGTTTTCAGCATATAGATCTTTTACATCTTTGGTTAGATTTATTCCTAGGTATTTTATGCTTCTTGGTGCAATTGTGAATGGGATCAGTTTCTTTATTTGTCTTTCTGTTGCTTCATTGTTAGTGTATAAGAATGCAACTGATTTCTGTACATTGATTTTGTATCCAGCGACTTTGCTGAATTCATGTATCAGTTCTAACAGACTTTTGGTGGACTGTATCAGGTTTTTCATGTATAATATCATGTCATCTGCAAAAAGTGAAAGCTTGACTTCTTTTCCAATTTTGATGTCTTTGACTTCCTTTTGTTGTCTGATTGCTGATGCTAGCACTTCCAACACTATGTTAAACGACAGCGGTGAGAGTGGACATCCCTGTCATGTTCCTGCTCTCAGGGGGAAAGCTCTCAGTTTTTCCCCTTTGAGGATGATATTAGCTGTGGGCTTTTCATAAGTGGCTTTTATGATGTTTAAATATGTTCTTTCTATCCCGACTTTCTCGAGGGTTTTTATTAAGAAAGAATGCTGAATTTTGTCAAATGCTTTTTCTGCATCGATTGACAGGATCATATGGTTCTTCTCTTTTCGTTTATTAATGTGATGTATCACACTGATTGATTGGCGAATGGTGAACCATCCCTGAAGCCCAGGAATGAATCCCACATGATCATGGTGAATAATTCTTTTTATATGCTGTTGAATTTGATTTGCTACTATCTTGTTGAGAATTTTGGCATCCATATTCATCAGGGATATTGGCCTGTAGTTCTCTTATTTTGCTTGGTCTCTGTCTGGTTTAGGAATCAAAGGAATGCCAGCTTCCTAGAATGAATCTGGAAGTTTTCCTTCCCTTTCTATTTTTTGGAACAGATTGAGAAGGATAAGTATTATGTCTTCTTTACATGTCTGGTAGAATTCCCCTGGGAAGCCGTCTGGTCCTGGACTCTTATTTATTGGGAGATTTTTGATAACTGGCTCAATTTCTTCGCTGGTAATGGGTCTGTTCAGGTTTTCTATTTCTTCCTGTTTGAGTTTTGGAAGGGTGTGGGTGCTTAGGCATTTGTCCATTTCTTCCAGGTTGTCCAGTTTGTTGGCATATAATTTTTCATAGTATTCCCTGGTAATTGCTTGTTTTTCTGAGGGATTGGTTGTAATATTTCCATTTTCATTCATGATTTTATATATTTGGGTCCTCTCCCTTTTCTTTTTGAGTGCCTGGATAGAGGTTTATCAATTTTGTTTATTTCTTCAAAAAACTAACTCTTGGTTTCCTTGATATGCTCTACAGTTTTTTTTTTTGTAGATTCTGTATTGTTTATTTCTGCTCTGATCTTTATTATTTCTTTTCTTCTGCTGGGTTTGGGGTGTCTTCGCTGTTCTGCTTCTAGCTCCTATAGGTGTGCTGTTAGATTTTTGTATTTGGGATTTTTCTTGTTCCTTGAGATAGGTTTGGATTGCAATTTATTTTCTTCTCAGGACTGCCTTCACTGCATCCCAGAGGGTTTGGATTATTGTATTTTCATTTTCGTTTGTTTCCATATATTTTTTAATTTCTTCTCTAATTGCCTGGTTGACCCACTCATTCTTTAGTAGGGTGTTCTTTAACCTCCATGCTTTTGGAGGTTTTCCAGACTTTTTCCTTTGGTTGATTTCAAGCTTCATAGAATTGTGATCTTAAAGTATGCATAGTATGATCTCAATTCTTTTATACTTATGAAGGGCTGTTTTGTGACCCAGTATGTGATCTATCTTGGAGAATGTTCCATGTGCATTTGAGAAGAAAATATTGGGATGTTGCTTTGGGATGCAGAGTTCTAAATCTATCTCTCAAGTCCATCTGATCCAATGTATCTTTCAGGGCTTTTGTTTCTTTATTGATCCTGTGACTAGATTATCTATCCATTGTTGTAAGTGGAGTATTAAAGTCCCCTGCAATTATCACATGTTATCAATAAGGTTGCTTATGTTTGTGATTAATTGTTGTATATATTTGGGGGCTCCCGTATTCAGCACATAGACATTTATCATTGTTAGCTCTTCCTAATGGATAGACCCTGTGATTATTATACAATGCCCTTCTTTATCTCTTGTTACAGCCTTTAATTTACAGTCTAGTTTGTCTGATATAAGTATGGCTACTCCAGCTTTCTTTTGACTTCCGGTAGCATGATAGATATTTCTCCATCCCCTCACTTTCAATCTGAAGGTGTCCTCAGGTCTAAAATGAGTCTCTTGTAGATAGCAAATAGTTGGGTCTTGTTTTTATCCATTCTGATACCCTGTGTCTTTTGGTTGAGGGATTTAGTCCATTTACATTCAGTGTTATTATTGAAAGATATGGGTTTAGGGACATTGTGATATCTGTAGGTTTCATGCTTGTAGTGATGTATCTGGTACTTTGTAGTTCTTGCAACATTTCACTCACAGAATCCCCCTTAGTATATCTTGTAGGGCTGGATTAGTGGTGATGAATTCCTTCAGTTTTTGTTTGGGAAGATCTTTATCTCTCCTTCTATTCTGAATGACAGACTTGCTGGATAAAAGATTCTTGGCTGCATAATTTTTCTGTTCATCACATTGAAGATTTCCTTCCATTTCTTTCTGGCCTGCCAAGTTTCAGTAGATAGATCCGTCACTAGTCTTATCAGTCTCCCTTTATATGTTAGAGCATGTTTATTCCCGAGCTGCTTTCAGAGTTTTCTCTTTATCCTTGTATTTTGCCAGTTTCAGTATGATATGTCATGCAGAAGATCAATTCAAATTACATCTGAAGTGAGTTTTCTGTGCCTCTTGGATTTCAATGCCTGTTCCCTTCCCCAGATCAGGGAAGTTCTCAACTATGATTTGTTCAAGTACACCTTCAGCCTCTTTCTCTCTCTCTTCCTCCTCTGGAATCCCTATTATACGTATATTGTTGTGCTTGATTACATCACTTAGTTCTCTAATTCTCTCCTCATACTCCTGTATGTTTTTATCTCTCTTTTTCTCAGATTCCTCTTTTTCCATAATTTTATTTTCTAATTCACCTATTCTCTCCTCTGCCTCTTCAATCCGAGCAGCAGTCGCCTCCATTTTATTTTGCACCTCATTTATAGCATTTTTTTTATCTCTTCAAGACTGTATCTTAGTCCCTTGATCTCTGTAGTAATAGATTCTCTGCTGTCCTCTATACTTTTTTCAAGCCCAACGATTAATTTAATGACTATTATTCTAAATTCATAATCCGTTATATTGCTTAAATCGTTTTTGATCAATTCGTTATCTGTCACTACTTCCTGGAGTTTCTTTTGAGGAGAATTCTTCCATTTCGTCATTTTGGATAGCAACCCAATGTGTATAGCTGCACTATCAACAATAGCCAAGTTATGGAAAGAGCTCAAATATCCACTGACTGTTGAAACAATAAAGAAGAGTGGTGTAGATAGATAGATAGATAGATAGTTAGATAGATAGATGTTTGTGTGTGTGTCACACACTTACATACAGACAATGGAATACTATTCAGCAATCAAAAATAATGAAATCTTGCCATTTGCGACAACAAGGATGGAACTAGAATGTATTACATTAAGCGAAATAACTCAGGCAGAGAAAGACACATACTATATGCTTTCCCTCATATGTGGAACTTAAGAAACACAAAAGATGAACATAGGGGAAGGGAATCAAAAATAAGATAAAAACAGAGAAGGAGGCAAACCATAACAGACTCTTAAATACCAAGAACAAACTGGGGGTTGCTAGAGATGAGGTGAGTGGGAGGATGTGCTAAATGAGTGGTGGGCATTAAGAAGGACACTTCTTGAGGGGCGTCTGGGTGGCTCCGATGATTAAGCATACGACTTTGGCTCAGGTCATGATGTCATGGTTTGTGGGTTTGAGCTCCATGTTGGGCTCTGTGCTGACAGTTCAGAGCCTGGAATCTACTTCAGATTCTGTGGCTCCCTCTCTCTCTGTCCCTCCCCTGCTAATTCTCTGTCTCTCTCTGCCTCTCAAAAATAAATAAAAACATTTAAAAAAATTTTAAAAGAGTCTTAAAGCAGGCTCAACACTTGTTGGGATGAGAACTGGGTGTTATATGTAAGTGATGAATCACTAAATTCTACTCCTGAAACAACTACTACAATGTATATTAACTAATTTGTGTTAATTTTTTTAAATAAAATAAAACAAAATAAAATAAAATAAAAATAAATAAATAAATAAAATAAATACAAATAATATAAAATAAAATGGAATCATGAGTTCTGGTCCACACTCATGGGGTAGAACGACACAAAACAAGAATACTTAGAAATAGGACTCATTTTAGATGCTGCCTACCATATATGCCTGAATGTTGTCACTGGATAAAAGAAATGCAGATCCTCTCAAAAGAAATTAGATTGCAATATATGAATTTATGAATATTTTAAGGGCTTCTTTCTCATAATTATTTTTAAAATTTATTTATTTTGAGAAAGGGAAAGAGAGAGTGAGTGGGGAATGGCAGAGAGAGAGAGAGAGAATCCCATGCAGGTTCCATGCTGCCAGTGCAGGGCATGACAAGGAGCTCAAACCCACAAACCATGAGATCATGACCAGAACTGCAACCAAGAGTTTGATGCTTAACCAATCAAGCCACCCAGGTGCCCCCTGTCTCATAATTATTAATTTTTTTAACTGTGTATCTTTTTATTTGTTTTTTTATATGAAATTTATTGTCAAATTGGTTTCCATCCAACAACCAGTGCTCACCCAAACAGGTGTCCTCCTCAATGCCCACAACACACTTTCTCCTCTCTCCCACCCCCCATCAACCTTCCGTTATTCTCAGTTTTTAAGAGTCTCTTAGGTTTGGCTCCCTTCCTCTCTAACTAGTTTTTTTTTCCCTTCCCCTCTCCCATGGTCTTCTGTTAGTTTTCTCACGATCCATATAAGAGTGAAAACATATGGTATCTGTTTTTCTCTGTATGACTCATTTCATTTAGCATAACACTCTCCAGTTCCATCCTCGTTGCTACAAAAGGCCATATTTCATTCTTTCTCATTGCCACGTAGTATTCCTTTGTGTATATAAACCACAACTTCTTTATCCATTCATCAGTTGGTGGACATTTAGGCTCTTTCCATAATTTGGCTATTGTTGAGAGTGTTGCTATCAACATTGGGGTACAAGTGCCCCTATGCATCAGCACTCTTCTATCCCTTGGGTAAATTCCCAGCAGTGCTATGGCTGGGTCATAGGGTAGACCTGTTTTTAATATTTTGAGGATCCTCCACACTGTACCAGAGTGGCTGCGCCAGTTTGCATTCCCACAAACAGTGCAAGAGAGTTCCTGCTTCGCTATATCCTCTCCAGCATCTATAGCCTCCTGATTTGTTCATTCTGGCCACTCTGACAGGCGTGAGGTGGGATCTCAGTGTGGTTTTGATTTGTATTTCCCTGATGAAGAGTGACGTTGAGCATCTTTTCACGTGCCTGTTGGCCATCTGGATGTCTTATTTAGAGATGTCTTCATGTCTTCTGCCCAGTTCTTCACTGGATTATTTGTTTTTCGGGTGTGGAGTTTGGTGAATTCTTTATAGATTTTGGATACTAACCCTTTGTCTTATATGTCATTTTCCAATACCTTTTCCCATTCTGTTGGTTGCCTTTTAGTCTTGTTGATTGTTTCCTTTGCAGTGCAGAAGCTTTTTAATCTGATGAGGTCCCAATAGCTCATTTTTACTTTTAATACCCTTGCCTTTGGAGATGTGTCAAGCAAAATATCTCTATGGTTGAGGTCAGAGAGGTGTTTTTCTTGCTTTCTTCTCTAGGGTTTTCATGGTTTCCTGTCTCACATTCAGGTCCTTCCTGCATTTTGAGTTTATTTTTGTGAATGGTGTAAGAAAGTGGTCTAGTTTCATCCTTCTGCATGTTGCTGTCCATTTCTCCCAGCACCATTTGTTAAAGAGACTGTCTTTTTTCCACTGGATATTCTTTCTTGCTTTGTCAAAGATTAGTTGGCCATAGTTTTGTGAGTCCAATTCTGGAGTCTCTATTCTATTCCATTGGTCTATGTGTCTGTTTTTGTGCCAATACCATGCTGTCTTGATGAGTACAGCTTTGGAGTAGAGGCTAAAGTCTGAGATTGTGATACCTCCTGCTTTGTTCTTCTTCTTCAATATTACTTTGGCTATTCGGGGTCTTTTGTGGTCCCATACACATTTTAGGATTGCTTGTTCTAGCTTCGAGAAGAATGCTGGTGCAATTTTGGTTGGGATTGCATTGAATGTGTAGATTGCTTTGGGTAGTATTGACATTTTAGCAATATTTTTTATTCCAATCCATGAGCACAAAATATTTTTCCATTTCTTTGCATCGTCTTCAATTTCCTTCATAAGCTTTCTATCATCTCATAATTATTAAAAATATTTTTATTTGGTCACTTTAGTTTTCTAATACAGTCTACATATTTCTAAACTTTGTTTCATCTCCTAGTATAGAACATTTTTAATTGATTTTCTGAGATTTTGATTAATTAAAGCCTGAATTTCCAAGGACTGTTGATTTTCAGTTATTGTATTATACATTAAAAAAAAGGATATTCCTCAGTTCTGTAAGGATGTCAGTGACTAGAGAAAGGTGTTTTTTTGTTGTTTGTTTGTTTTATCTTGGGAGATGCCAGTTGTGTCAATGAAAAGGATAAGTAAATCATTCTGAGTTAAAATTTTAATTAGTAGAGAAAAGCAATGTTATGGCATTCATTATTTCATTTTTGGCCCAATTCTTTGTTTTCATGACAACAAATCATGAACATAACCTCTGGAGTTTTGATAATTTTTTGTTCATTCTGGTCACAAGCTCATACAACTTGGCAACTCACAAAATTGCCATATAGCTTTTAAAATACATTTCATATTATTTACTTTATGCAAGGTTGCTGGAACATGGATGGCTTTCCCTTAACTCCTACTACATCAACAGCTGCCCTGAACATACAATTAATATAAATACAACCTGTAGTCCAAATGAAGCTGACTTTATATATTATAGTGTCTCCTTATTGAAGCTAAAGGCAATCAGTCTCGTTAAACTGGCAGAGCTGATATATAATATTCCACATGAATAATTTCAAGTCCAATTTCATGGATATAATTTTTTTTAGCAATTTTACTTATTTCTCAGTGTTGGTCCCAAGTTTAATTTGGTAGGTAATAATCTGCTATGATTTGATTTGTGGAATGGTAGTCTTTGATCATATGTCTTTATGCCTAAAATCTTTTGTTTTCATGATCCAGTCAAGCTCCTTTTGCTGCTGATTAAACATACTGTTAATATTTCGAAGGCCATGTATTCTTTGGTGTGTGTGTTAGTTTGGTAAATATTTATGAGCTTATTTGATTTGTGTTTATAATATTTAAAGATTTGTTAAGTAAAATTATGTTGGCTGACAATGTTGTGACAAATGTGAATGTCAATGGTAGAAAGGACAAAAACTTTTACTTTTGAAATGGCAAACTTTGATAAATATGAAAATCAAACCTGGCAAAAAAGGTTTATGAAAGAAAAAATAAGAAATAAGGGGCATAAAATAAAAGAAATAAAGGCCGAAAAAGTACCTACACCACAAAGCTTAAAGTTTATGTTGCCAAATCAGTAAGAAGAAAGGCACATAGAAAAATAACCTACTGGATGAGAACTGATCAAGATTGATGAGAAAATTCACCAAGTGATTAAGGCAAAATTGGCACTGTATTAGAATTAAAACATTTCACAGAAAGTAGAAATAAATGGTGGGAAATGGACATATTAAGGAAAAAAATAAAGAAACTTAAATTATGATAAATAAGGATGTATTGCTAAGAATTGATTGAAAACAAGGTATAATAGTTGAAAATAAGCTATGATCAATAAAAAATTGTTTAATCTCATAAAATAGTAGTTAGCTAGAAGTTTAGCACAATATAAATGGACAAAAGAATGCTAGTGACATATGGGGCTGATGTGGCACACAGTTCCTTTGCATTTCTTTACCCCAGTTTGCAAGAAATAAAGTCATATTTCAGAGATTTCTGTGGAAAAACATGAAATGTTAAAACAAATGCAATTGTATTAATGCCATAATAGGTAGCAATGTGATTAGAATGATTAAATTCTGGTAAAGCCTAAGACTTAAAGAACTAAATTCTAACTGTTAATAAAGTTGCAATGAGTCCAAAGTGGCCAGCCCTTAATAAAAGAGCTGTCTTTTGAAAATGGCATATATTGGTCAGTGTTGTAGCTTTAAGTCTTGGTACCAAATAGAGGATATCATATTGTTCTGTAAGAAGAACTTCACTCTTAACTATCAAATCAAGCCTCTTCAACTAAAATTGTATATATTAAATTGTAAAAGTCAAAATACAATTGTTTTCCACACCCGTATGACAACAGCTTCAGTTTGTCCACTATGACTCGGGATATTTAGAATCTTGGAGAAGGGGAAAAACAGTTTTGTGGCTAAGAGTATAGGATTTGGTATCAAATTAGCTTCAAATCCTGTCTCAGACACATAAGAATTGTACCACTTGGGGAAGTTACTTAACCTCTCAAAGCCCCTATGTCCTGACCTGAAAATGAGGGTAATAATACTAACCAAATTCTAGAGTTGTTAGAAAGATAAATGAGAGAATATAAGTAAAACACTTAGCAAGTGCCTGGCACACAATAATGATAACAAACTGAGGTGGTCCTTGAATGATTTACATGAATAATGTAAGTGAGACACTTAGCACAGAAGCTGGTTGAATGTATAATACTCAGTATCTGATAGTTATAATGATAAATAATTTTATTGAAATTTTACCTATAATTATAATAATTTGGAGATGAGGGAAAGATGTTGGCTACAAGACAGTCTGCATAGTTAATTTTTTAGATGACACAGTAGTAAATGAATAAACAAATGAAGGTGTCAAATTACAAAAACTGTGTAAAAAGTGTAATGTATCTCTCTTGAGCCTCCTAATCAATGCCACACCCCTCCACTCTGAAGATAGGCACTACTATCACTTCCATTTTTGTATGAAATATGCATGCAAATATTTTGAGTGTGCAATCCCTCTTAATTTATTAATCTGAAGCTAGCTTTGTTCTGTAAAATATGAGGCCACTCCATGCAGTGCATATAGGTCCACTTCACTTTGTTAACTATTACAAAATTGTCTGTAATATGAATGTACACTACATTTAACCATTTGCATAATCATGGACTTTTACATTGTTTTCATGTTTTATCTACTATAAACAATGCAATAGTGAACATCCATGTAAATGGCTCTTTGTGAATATATGTGAATAAATGTTTATCTGGGATGCAGTCCTAGAAATGGAATTTCTGGAATGAAGAGCATGGACATTTAAAGTTTTGATAGATACCATAAATTTGCCTGCAGAAAAGCCCTTCCAACTTATACTCCTAGTATGAATAGTACATATGATAGTGTATGATAATATTTGTTTTTCCACACCCTTATCAATGCTAAAACTTCAGACATTCTCCCTTGCTTCCTTGCTTTTTCTGTTCCTTACTCTCTCTCTCTCTCTTGCATCTCTGATGGAAAAAAAATGAAAGGTTGACATTGTTTTAATTCTCATTTCTCTAAACTTTCATGACATGAGGTGTCCTTTCATATGTTTATTGATAATTTATATGTCTTTTTGTGTACAATATCCGTTGATATCTTCCATCATTATTTTCTATTTGGTTGTTTGATTTTTCTCCTCCTAACCCTATATTTATAGCATTTTCTCTATTCCACATTTCAAATCTTTATCTGTGATATAGATCATAAGCATTTTCACCCAATCGATCACTTCTTTTAAATGTGATATCTTTTTGAGTCCAGATGTTTACACTTTTTGCAGTATTATCCATCCCTACTTTTCTTATATAACTTCCAAGTTTTGTATTTTGCTTAAGAAAACACTCTTCAATCTCAAGATTCCATTGAAAACCTAATATCTGTGATTTTCTTAAAAAAATTTAAGTGTTCCTTTATGTTAAATTTCTTATTTCATCTTAAAATTGTCATATGGCAGATGCCTCTATTTTCTTTTGCTCAAATAGTTATCTAAAATCACCCAAATATCTTTCATTGAAGGGTCCATCTTTTCTGTGCAGACTTCAAAAGCCACATTTATTGTGTGTTAAATCCTTGTAAATAAATAAGCCTGTTTTGGAACTCTCTATTTCTTTTTACTATATATTTGTCTATCTCTATGGCCTATTGTCATACTATACTATTTTAATTAATATCAAATTATGACATATTTAAAGTCTATTGGTAAAAATTCCACTATCAATTCTTTTAAAAATATCTTAGCAATTAATGTGAATTTTCTCTTTGGATAAATATTAGAATCAAAATTTTAAATATGACAAAAAACCCCTTTGAGATTTTTTATTCAGATGCATAACAATTGTTATATTAAGAGATACAATTTTATTCAACAAAGTATTGGAAGTCCTAGCCAGAGCAATTAAGAAAATTAATAAATAAGGGCATTTGGGTGGCTCAGTCGGTTAAGGGTCTGACTCTTGATTTTGGACCAGATCATGATCTCATAGTTTTTGACTTTGAGCCCTGTATTGAGCTCCATGCTGACAGCAGGAAGTCTGCTTGGGATCCTCTATCTTTTTCTCTGTGTCCTGCACTTCCTCTGCTCTTGCTCTCTCTTTTTCTCCGTATCTCAAAAAAAATAAATAAAGACCTTTAAAAAAGGAAAAATAAATAAATAAATAAATAAAGTCCAAATTGGAAAGTAAAACTGTCACTATTTGCAGATGACATAATATTACATAGAGAAAAACCCTAAAGTCTACACACACACACACACACACACACATTTTAGAAATAATAAAGTCAGTAGTGTTGCAGGACATAAGATTTTATCTTATGCAATAAACAAAATCTACTGCATTTCTATACATTAATAATGAACTACTAGAAAGAGAAATTAAGAAAACAATCACACTTACAATTACATTAAAGAGAATAAAATACCTGAGAATAAATTTAACCAAAAAAGTGAAAGACCTTATACTGAAAACTACAAAACATTAAGGAAAGAAGTTAGGGACTCACATAGAGGAAGAGATATGATGTGCTCATGGGTTTGAAGAATTAATTTTAAAACATACTACCTAAAGCAATCTACAGATTCAATACAACCTTCATTACAATTTTAATTGCATTTTTCACATAAATAGAGCAATCCTAAAATTTGTATGAAATGGAATCAGAAAAGAGCCCAAATAGCTAAAGCAATCTTGAGAAGGTAGAACAAAGCTGGAGGCATCAATACTTCCTGATTTCAGATTCTATTACAAAGCTATATTAATTAAAATTGTAAGGTCTTTGTATAAAAATGACACATAGATCAGTGAAACAGAATAAAGATACCAGGAATAAACCCACAATTATATGGTAAATTAATTTACAAGAAAGGACGCAAGATATACAATGAAGAAAGGACAATTTCTTCTATTAAGTGGAGCTGGGAAAACTGGACAGCTACATGCAAAAGAATGACACTGGACCACTATTTTACTCCATACGCAAAAAAAAAATAACTCAAAATGGATTAAAGACTTGAATATAAGACCTGAAATAGTAAAACTCATAGAAGGAAACATAGGCAGTAAGTTCCATGACATAAGTCTCTGTGGTAATTTTTTTTAATCTTGCACCAAAAATAAAAGCAACAAAAACAGAAATAAATAAGTAGGAATCAAACCACAAAGCTCTGCACAGCAAAGGAAATCATCAACAAAATAAAAGGCAACATACTGAATGGGAGAAAATATTTGTAAATCATATTGTATGATAATGGGTTAATATCCAAAATATATAAAGAACTCAATAGCAAAAAAAAGAAGAAGAAGAAAGAAAGACAAAATCAAATTAATAAATGGACTGAGAATCTGAACAGACACTTTCCCAAAGAAGACAGGTGGCAAACAGGTCCATGAATAGATGATGCTCAGCATCATTGATCATCAGAGAAATGCAAATTAAAACCAAAATGAGATATTACATCACAGAGGTTAGAATGACTATTATCAAAAAGACAGGAAATAACACGTATTGAGGAGGAGGTAAAGAAAATGAAGCTATTATGCACTGTTGGTGGGAATGTAAATTGGTACAGCCTCTATGGAAAATATTATGGAGGTTTCTCAAAAGGGGGCCTGGGTGGCATGTCAATTAAGCATCTAACTCTTTGTTTCAGCTCAGGTCATGATCTCATACTTTGAGCCCCATACCAGGCTTCACACTGTCAGCATGGAGCTTGTTTGGGATTTTCTCTCTCTCTACCCTTCCCTGCTCTCTCTCTCTCTCTCTCTCTCTCTCAAAACAACTAAGCTTAAAAAAAACAAAGTAGAACAACCATATGATCTAGCAATTCCACTTCTAAGTATTTATCTGAAGAGAATGAAAACACTAACTCAAAAGATATATGCACCCCATGTTCACTGCAGTACTATTACAATATCCAAGACAAGCAAACAGCCTAAGTTTATATCAATGAATGAATGGACTAAAAAAATTTGGTGTGGGATATTATTCAGCCATGAAAAGAATAAAATCGTGGCATTTGCAACAACATGTATAAAACTTGAGGACATTGTGCTAAGTGAAATACAACAGACAGAGAAAGACAAATGCCATATTACCTTATTATATGTAGAATCTTTAAAAACAAAAACAAAAAATGAAAGGGAAAAGAAGTTCAGATTGTTGGTTGCCAGAGGTGGGCAATGGCAAGTGGTGCAAATGAGTGAAGGGGTCAAAAGGTTTAAAAATTAATTTAAAAAAAACATACATACTTCTCAAATGCAAAAGCCAATTTTAAAATAAGGTGTGTATAGTCCATAAAAATTAACTTGTGACAATCAAGTTGAATAAAATTTAAAAGAAAGTATAAGTGGAGGCGTTTACAAGAAAATGGAGGTGGAGTAAGAAGACCCTGGGCTCACTTTGCCCTGTGAACACAACTAGATAGCTATCAAATCATCCTGAATCTCAGAAATCTACCTGATGACTAACAGAACAACTCCACAACTAAAGGGAAAGAAGAGGTCACATCAAAGAAGATAGGAAGTATGGACATGCAGTTTGGGGGACAAATGATCTTGGGTGCTGTGGAGAAGAGGGAGCTGTAGTCACAGAGAAGAGCAAGAGAGACAGGAGCACACAGGGGAATGCACAAGGAGAACGTTTCTCTAAAGCCATTGGCTTAGAAACTGAGTGGGGTTGAATTTTGTGAGCTCTTACAAACAGCAGGGCTTAAACCTGGAGTTCTAAAGGTCAGTACATTTGGCAAGGATAGAGCCCAGAGGGCATTGCCCTGTTCCTGTAGAGAAGACAGGCAAATAACCAGGGTCAGACAGCATGGAAACAGCAATCTGAAGAATGCCTGGAGCACACAGGGGAGAGACTATATGTTCTTTGCATTCTTGAAAGGCAGGTTCACAGAGAGACCTCTATAAGAACAAAGGAACATGTATGCACTATTTCCTTCTCCCATCCCTCAGCATAAACACAGAGCCACCTGCAGGAAGCAGAGCAGTGGGATACTGGCTGCCTAATTTGCTTACACCAAGCACGATGTCTGTATTTGAATGGAACTGTTATTCTCAGTCAAGTTTCCCTCAGTTTCAGCACAGTGGGCCTCTCCCTCAGACCACCAGAACAAACCCCTGCCAAAACGACATCTCCCAACCAGAGTTCTTCAGGGCCCAGTTCTTGTGGAGGTGGTAACAAGTCTCATTTCACCTGCACCCCAGAGCACATCTACTTAGTACTCATCAAATTAAGGCAAGAGACCAAACACTGCAAACAGAAAGCTAGGAGAGACTCTGGATATGATTGGCCTGAAAGATTAAGTGGATCAGGACACAACAGCAGAGCACAAGCAATACACACCAGAGATATTCCCTGAGGTGTCAACCACTGGGTACTACATGACCTCTTCTTCATAAGGCCATTACTTTCAGAAACAAGAGACATAACTGGCATTTATAACAAAAAAGGGCAGAGATATAGACAAAATGAAATGACAGAAGAAATTACCCTAAAATGAAAGAAAAAGATAAGGCCACAGTCAGAGAGCTAAGTGAAACAGAAATAAGTAACATGCCTGATGGAGAATTTAAGGCAATGATCATAAAGATAGTTACTGAACTTGAGAAAAGAATGAAAGACATCAGTGAGACCATTACCACAGAAATAAAAGAGTTAAAAATGAATACATCAGAGATGAAGAGTACAATAAATGAGAGTAGGAACATATCTGATGCAATGAACAGCAGGCCAGAAAAAGCAAAGGAAAGAATGACGCAGAAAACAACTTAATGGAAAGCAATGAACCTGAACAAAAGAAATAGTTATGTAAAACAAGAATAGGCTTAGGGAACTCAGTGACTCCATCAAACATAGTGTTCACATCATAGAAGTGCCAGAAGATGAAAGAGAAAAGGGAACAGAAAATTTATTTGAGGAAATGATAGCAAAAACTTCCCTCATCTGGAGAAGGAAACAAACATCCAGACCCAGGAGGCACAGAGAAATCCCATCAAAATCAACAAAAGCAGGTCAACACCAAGACATATTATAACTAAGTTTTCAAAATATAGTAATAAAAAAATCTTAAAAGCAGCAAGACAAAAGAAATCATCAACTTGAAAGGAAAATCCCACCAGGCTATCTACAGATTTTTCAACAGAAACTTGGCAAGCCAGAAGGGAGTGATGTGATATAATCAAAGTGCTGAATGGGAAAAATCTGTAGCCAAGAAAACTCTATCTAGCATGGTTATCATTCAGAATAGGAGAAATAAGAGTTTCCCAGACAAACACGAAAGGAGTTCGTGACCAATAAACCCACCCTGCAAAAAAAAATATTAAAGGGGAGTCATTGAGTGGAAAGGAAAGAAAAAAGTGATGGCATAAGGAAAGAAAACAAAAGCAGTAAAAGTAAATATTTTTATAAAACTCAGTCAAGGAACTCACACACAAAATAAGGATAGAAAACGTAGTAACATATACCTAACACATGAAGTGGAGAGGAGAATAGAATGGGTTCAAACTTGAACTACCATCAACTTATGATAGGTTGTTATTTGCAGAAGAGGTTATATATAAACCTAATAGTCACCATATATCAAAACCCCCTAATAAACATTCAAAGAATAAAGAGAAAGAAATCTAAGTATATCACTAAAGAAAATCACCCAAAAGTGAAAAAGACAAGAAAAAAGAAAATCTTCAGAAACAAACACAAAACAAGAAAGAAAGTGAGACTAGATATCTATTAATAATTACTTTGAATGTAAATGGACCAAACACTCCAAATAAAAGATTTACTGTGTCATAATGGATAAAAAAATGACCCATCCATAGGCTACTTATAAAAGACTCATTTCACACCTAAAGTGACCTCTAGATTGAAAGTGAGAGTATGGGGAAACATTTATCATGCAAATAGATGTCAAAAGAAAGGCAAAGTAGCAATACTTGTATTAGACAAATTAGACTTTAAAACTAGACTGTAACAAGAGACAAATAAGGGTACTATTTAATAATAAAGGGGGCAATCCAACAAGAAACTACTATTGTATATATTTATACACCCAACATGAAGCAACCAAATGTAGAAAACACATTAATAACAACATAAAGAAATTAATCGATAATATAATAACATTCCACTTATATCTGTGGACATATCATATAAACAGAACACAAACAAGGAAACAATGGCTTTGAATGGCACACTGGAACAAATGGACTTAACAGACAGATAAATAGATTCATAATATTCCATCCTAAAACAACAGAAAACACATTCCTTTTAAGCGCACAAGGAACATTCTCCAGAATAGATCACATATGATGTCCCAAAGCAGGCCCCCCAAATACAAAATGATTGAAGTCATACCATACATGTTTTCTGACCACAACACTATAAAACTAGAAGTCAACCACAAGAAAAAAAAACCTATAAAGGCTGCAAATCCATGAAGGTTAAATAACATGCTACTAAATAATGAATGTGTCAACCTGGAAATCAAAGAAAAAACTGAAAAAAAAACATGGTAACAAATGAAAATGAAAACACAACTGTCCAAAACTTTTGAGATGCAGAAAAAGCTGTTTTTAGAGGAAGTATGTAGCAGTGCAGGTCTACTTCATGAAGCAATAGATTCTCAAATAAATGATCTAGTCTTACACCTAAAGAAGCTAAAAATAATAAGAAATAAAGTCACAAGCCAGCAGAAGGAAGGAGATAATAAACATTAGAACAGAAATAAACTATATAGAAACAAATAAACAAACAATAGAACATATCAATAAAGCCAGGAGCTTGCTCTTTGAAAAAAATAATAAAATTGATAAACCTGTAGCCAGACTTATCAAAAGGAAAAAGAAAGTATCTAGATAAATAAAATCACAAATGAGAGATGAGAAATAACAACCAACAACACAAAAATACAATTATAAGAGAACATTATGAAAAGCTATATATCAACAAATTGAACAATCTATAAGAAATACATAAGTTTCTAGAAACATATAAACTACCAACTGAAGCAGGAACAACTAGAAACATGAAAAGAGTAATAGCCAGCAAAGAATTTGATCAGTAATCAAAAATCTGTCAACCAACAAAAGTCGAGGACCAGATGGCTTCACAGGTGAATAATACCAAAAAGCTGAAAGAAGAGTTAATACCTATTCTTTATTCTCAAACTATTCCAAAAAATATAAAATGAAGGAAAACTTCCAAATTCTTTCTATGAGGCCAAAATTATCTTGATTCTAAAACCAGATAATGACACCACCGAAAAAGTGAACTGCAGTAGGCCAATATCCCTAATGAACATAGATGCAAAATTCTCAATAAAATACTAGCAAACAAAATCTAATAATAAATTTAAAAAATCATTCACCATGATCAAGTGGGATTTATTCTGGGTTGCAAGCATGGTTCAATATTTGCAAATCAATGTGATACATCACATTGATAATAGAAAGAATAAAAACCATCTGATCATATCAACAGATGCAGAAAAAGCATTTGTTTGACAAAGTACAACATTGATTCATAATAAAAACCCTCAACAAAGTAGTCTTAGAAGGAACATATCTCAACATAATAAAGTTCATCTATGAAAAATTCACAGCTAATATCATTCTCAATGGGGGAAAACTGAGATCAGGAAGAAGACAAGGTTGTCTACCATAATCCACTTATAGTCAACACAGTACTGGAAGTCCAGCCTTAGCAATCAGACAACAAAAAGAAATAAAAAAATATTCAAATCAACAAGGAAGAAGTAAAAGTTTTATTATTTACAGATGACATGATACTCTATATAGAAAACCCAAAAGACTCCATCAAAAAATTGACAGAACTGATACACGAATTCAATAAATTTGCAGATACAAAATCAACGTAAAAAAATTGGTTGTATTTCTATACACCAATAATGAACAATGAGAAAGAGAAATTAAGAAATTGATCCCATTTGCCATTGTACCAAAAACAATAAGATATCTAGGAAACAACCTAAGCTAAAAGGGAAAATACCTGTGTCTGAAAATTATAAAACACGGATGAAAGAAATCGAAGATGACATGAAGAAATGGAAATATATTCCATGCTTATTTATTGCAGGAACAAATATTATTAAAATATCTATACTACTCAAAGCATTCTGCAGATTTAACGCAATGTCTATCACAATATCAACAGCATTTTTCACAGAGCTAGAAGAGACTATCCTAAGATTTGTATGGAAACACAAAGGACCCTAAGAAGTCAATGCAAACTTGAAAAACAAAAACAAACTGGAGGCATCACTATAAGTTATATCACTATAAGTTATATCACAAAGCTGTAGTTATCAAAACAGTATGGTACTGGCACAAAAACAGAGACATAAATTAGTAGAACACACACACACACACACACACACACACATGAAATACTCAAAAAGGAATCTACAATTATATGCTCAAATAATCTTTGACAAAGCTGTAAGAAGAATATACAATGGGAAAATAGTCTCTTCATAAAATGGTGTTGGTGAAACTGGACACCAACATGGAAAAAAGTAAAAGTGGACCACTTTCTTACACCATACACAAAAATAAATTCAAAACAGATAAGACAGATCTGTGAGATCTGAAACCATAAAAATCCTAGAAGAGAGCATAAGGAATAACTTCTTTGACAATGGCCATAGTAGTTTCTTTCTAGATATGTTTCTTAAGGGAAGAAAAACAAAATAAAAATAAACTATTGGTACTACAAAAACAGAGAAAGCTCCTGCACAGTGAAGAAAACAATGAACAAAACTAAAAGCAACCTACTGAATTGGAAAAGATATTTGCAAATGACATATCTGATAAACAGTATCCAAAATATACAAAGAATTTCTAAAACTCAACACCCACCAAAAATAATCTGATTAAAAATGCAGAAATCATGAATCTACATTTTTCCAAAGAAGACAGCCAACACACACATGAAAAGATGCTCAAGATCACTAATCATCAAGGAAATGCAAATCAAAACTACAATGAAATATCACCTCACACCTGTCAGGTTAAAATCAACAATATAAGAAACATCAGGTGTTGGTGAGGATGTGTAGAAACAGGAACCTTTGTGCACTGTTGGTAGGAATACGAACTAGTGCAGCCACTGTGGAAAACAGTATGGAGGTTCCTTAAAAAGTTAAAAATACAACTACTCCATGATTGAGTAATCACACTACTATTTACTCCCTAAATGCAAAAACACTTATTGAAATGTTATGTGCACCCTGATATTTATAGCAGCATTATCTACAATCGCCAAATTATCAAAACAACCCAAATGTCCATTGATAGTTAAATGGATAAAGAAATGGCATATATATATGATGGAATATTACTCAGCCGTAAAAAAAAAAAAAAGAATGAAATCTTGCCATGGGCATGAATAGAGCTGGATCATATAATGCTAAGAGAAGAAAGTCAGCCAAAGAATGACAAATACCACATTATTTCACTCATATGTGGAAACTATGAAAAAAAAATCAAATGAGCAAAGGGAAAAAACAGAAGAGAGGCAGAGTAAGTTACAGAGAACAAATTGATGGTTAGTAGAAATGAGGTGGGGGGATAGGTTAAATAGATAATGGGGATTAAGGAATGGACTTGTATTGATAAGCCCTGGGTGATGTATGGAAGTGTTGAATCACTATATTATACACCTGTAACTAATATTAAACTGTATGTTAACAATGAAATTTAAATAAAAACTTTGAAAACATAAAAAAAAGTAAGTGGAACAATGAATATCAAAACAAAAAAATAAATGGGGATGATCTTTCTGATATTCACTCTTTCCTTCTAGGGAAATACACTATATATTCATGTATTACTATTTTAAGTAACTTTTATAACTTATTTTTTTTTATTTTAATGTTATTCATTTTTGAAAGACAGAGTGAGAGGGGGAGGAGCACACAGAATCCAAAGCAGGCTCCAGGCTCTGAGCTGTCACCAAAGCCTCATGCAGGGCTCGAACTTATGTAGTATTGGTACTACTGAAGTCGAACACTTAACCTACTGAGCCACCCAGGCGCCCCCCCTTTTTAATTTTTTTTGATGTTTATTACTTATTTTGAAATGATGTTGGATATATCTTTTAAATTATATTCCTTAATATTGAACAAATTTGTTGCATTTGTGAATATGGTCCCTTTATTACCTTTACCAATTGATTAATTTTCTGTACAAGAATATAAGTAATTTTTTAATATATTGTATTAGTCTATTTGTGAATGACTATAGATGTATTACTAGATTTGTAGTTGCTTCTCTGAGGTTTTCTGTGTTGACCAACATATGATCTGTGAAAAATGACAGTTGTGCTCCTTTTTGTGATTTCATGAGTTAGCTTGCTCAACATCCATTTGAATCCTTTTTTAGGTGCATTGAATGGAATCTGGAAAATATATTTCCCAGTCTCCTATAGCTAGGGTTTTGGATACACGTGGTTTAACAAATCACATGTACTCAAATTCCACTTTAGTTTACAAATGAGTTATATGACAGCAACTATTATGAAGATTAATGATAATTTGTAGAATGATCCTTGAAATTAGCCATTTTATCATTAAAGCATCATTATTTTCCTGAAATATCAGTTATTCTATAGTGTTGTCTGATATAGGAAATAGGAAATGGGCTTTACTAGATAGAATGAGTGGAACACCAATAAGAAAAATATCCATAGATTTTATTTGACTGAAGATACTGGCTGAAGGCTCCTAGGACTGATAAAATTTATTGTCTATGATCAAAGTGGGTCTACAAAATTTCAGAGTACAATTGGGCTCTTTATTTTCATAAGATCAGAAGCTTTCATATAGGTTTGATATGACGTTTGCTTTCTGGGACTTGTATACAATAATCCATGTGATCTTATGGAACTCTCTTTGTGCATATTTTTTGATAAATTACTCTCATCCCAAGATACAACATGCTCCTAGTTTGTCAAATATCAATTTTTTCTGGACATCAGTTGATCAAGCTGGGTAAAACAATGAAGATGAATAATAGATTCTCAGACTTTTGTGAAAGGAAAAGTTTAAGTTCTAAGACTGAAGATCTGACAAACAAAATTATGTATATCAACTATCCCAACTACTATATTTTTTAACATTTATTTATTTTTGAGAGAGGGAGAAACAGAGTGTGAGCAGGCAAGGGGGAGAGAGAGAGAGGGAGACACAGAATCCGAAGCAGGCTCCAGGCTCCAAGCTGTCAGCACAGAACCTGAAGCGGGGCTTACACTTACGAACTGGGAGATCATGACCTGAGCCTAAGTCAAACACTTAACCGACTGAGCCACCCAAACACCCCAGCCCAGCTACTACTTTTAAACAATTTTAAAAGCTCCCTCCTACTTTCATGAAATGATGACTGAACAATATGAACCTAATATGGTCACTATAAATTCTCTTTGTAAGAGTGATGTATGCGTGTGTGTGTGTGTATGTGCATATGTCTGTGTACATGTACTTGTGAATAAAAATTAATAGTGAATAAAAATAAGGATTTTCATATTCATGTGAATTTTGTGCTAAGATTTTCTACTTAAATTTTTATATTTATAGGTATAATATTCGTCTGTTAGACATTTTATTATTAACATCTTGATTAAATTTTGACAGCCTAGATCTAAAGTAGGTGAACATTTTCTGTAAAGTGCCAGGTAATAAATATTTTGGCTTTGTTGGTGGTATGGTGTCTGTTGAAACCCTTCAAATGTGCCACTGTAGTGTGAAAGCAACCATTCACAATTCATAAACAAATGAGTATGGTTGTGTTCCAATAAAACTTTATTTAAAAATGATGGACTAAATTTGGTAGGCAGTTTACATAGTTTTCAGTTTAAATATTTTTTCAACATTTAACACAAATTTAGACCTGTTTAGCAAAATAATGCCAATGCTATTTACTTTTTCAAAATAATGTGCTCCAATAAAGTAATCCATTGCTCAGGAAAAGCCAAACATATGCAGATGTTACTTACAATAAAGATCACTAAGATAGAGAAAAGTAAAAATAGACTTTTTGAAGGCACAATTTTGACAGCATTAACTACGTTAGTTTTTGAGGAGAATATGTTTTTGCTTGTTGTATTTAGTTAACATCTGGCAGGCAACAATACTAAAAAATAGTAAATAAAACTATTTACTATTTCTTGCCAATATGCTAAACCTTCGTTTTTTATTTCTATTTTTATTTCTGTTTATTTTTATTTGTATTTATTTTCATTATTTTTTAATTTACATCCAAATTAGTTAGCATATAGTGCAACGATGATTTCAGGAGTAGATTCCTTAAATGCCTCTTACCCATTTAGCCCATCCCTCCTCCCACAACCCCTCCAGTAACCCTCAGTTTGTTCTCAATAGTTAAGAGTCTCTTATATTTTGTCCCCTGCCCTCTTTTTATATTATTTTTGCTTCCCTTCCATTATGTTCATCTGTTTTGTCTCTTAAAGTCCTCATATGAGTGAAGCCATATTATATTTGTCTTTCTGTGACTAATTTCACTTAGCATAACACCCTCTAGTTCCATCCCTGTGGTTGTAAATGGCAAGATTTCATTCTTTTTGATTGCTGAGCTATACTCCATTTAAACCTTCTTTTTAACTTGAGTAGTTGACTCCATAAGAAAATAAGGAAAGATGGAACAAATTAGGGTTCAAAAGGAAACCACATCATTTTCATTATTGTCTGTATTGATAAATAACCAAGTCTCAGAGAAAGCCAATAAAAGTATAACAACTGATAAACAATAACATTTTGTTCCCTTGTCATTTTACCTCAACTACTAAGATAGGAATATTGAACTCTCCAATGAATCTGCCTGTTCTACATTCATTTTTATTATCTTTTGTTTTGTGTCCTATTTGTGTCCTATTATTAGGTGCATGCACATTTAAGGTTTTTATGTCTCTTTGATGAATTATTTTTCTTATTCTAATAAAATGTGTGTCTCTATCCCTGATAGCATTCCTTACTATGAAGTCTGCTTTGTTCAATATTAGTATATGACTCCAGCTTTCTTTTAGTGTTTACATGATATATATTTTTTTCTATTCTTTTACTTTTGACCTATGTCACCATATTTAAAGTGGATTTCTTATAGATGGCATACAGGTAGGTTTTAGAATTTTTATATAATCTAATTTCTAAATGTATGTCTTTTAATTAGAATTTTAAACCTTTTATATTACCTCAGTGGTTGGGTTTACATCTATCATCTTGCTATTTATTTTCTCTTTGCTCTGTTGTTTGTTCCTTTTTATTTTATTATCTTCTTTTGCATAATTTGAGATTTAAAATTTAATTCCATTTAACTCCTCTATTTATTTATTAGTTATACCTCTTTTGTTTAAAATGTAGTGGTGGCTCTAGTATTTACAATATACATCTTTATTTTATTTCATTATATCTTTAAACAATATTATTCTTTAATGCTTATTATATTTTAATACCTAACAAAGTATTTGACATATGGTAGGTGGTCAATAGCATTTGTAAAGTCCCCAGTTGGCATTAGGCTTACTAAATACATTCTTTCTATGCCTTACTCCCCTATCTCATAAATATTTTCTACAACGAGCTTCTTTCACCAAATTTAAACTTTCTAAATGTATAACCTTGGACAAGTTACTTGATTGAATCTCATTTTGCCATTAGAATGGAGACAATAATTCTTACCTCCTGAGTTAGCATGAGGATTAAATGGAACAATATGTAAAATTCTTGGGACATAGTAGCCACTCGTTTAACGTAAGCTTCAATTTTTTTTCCTGGGCTTTGAGAAAAGAACAGTTTCTTTTTTCATCTTATCTAGACTATTTTAATATAGGTGGAGCTATAATTAGGGAATTTTAGTCATATAATTTCAGAGGACAAACATGTCTTTTGTTTTTGCTTTCCTCTTCATCTTTTTTTTCCCTCCTTTTCCTTGTGCCATCTAGAAATATCACTCATTTTCAATTAAGCACATACTATGTGCTATTCTCTTTGTATCAGCTATTTAATTCCAAAATAATTGCAAGTAGCAACACCAAAACATAACCTGTATGTAACAATAAGAAATCATTTTCATGGGGCACCTGGGTGGCTCAGTTGGTTAAGCTTCTGACTTAAGCTCAGGTCATGATCTCCCGGTTTGTTAGTTTGAGCCCCATGAGTTTATGCCCCAAGTTGGGCTCTGTATTGACAGCTTGGAGCTTGGAGCCTGAAACCTGCTTCAGATTCTGTATCTCCCTCTCTCTCTGCCCCTCCCCTGCTTGCACTCTATTTCTCTCTCAAAAATAAACATTTAAAAATAATTTTAAAAATCATTTTTATGAATCTGGAATGGCTGAGTGGCAATGCTACTGACTTTTGTTGGGTTGGCTACATAGTCTTCTGGGTTTTGCTCACATGGGTGGGAGTTGGCTGGTTGTTAAGTGATTTAGAATGGCCTCACCTAGACAAACTAGAATAATTTTGTTTTTTCAATATCCAGCAGGTTAACCTAGGCATGTTCTCATAGTAATTGCAGAATCCAAGAGCAAGAAGCCCAGTCATACAAACACTTTTCTAGCCTATGTTTGCATCATAATTTGCTAACATCTCATTGGCCAAAGCTGATCATCAAGAATCAAGCCTAAAATCAGAATGGTAGGACACCACAATTTGACATTATAAGGGATATAGGTACTGAAAGGGATAAAGAAAAAGATTTGTTAAATCTTACACTCAGTATCAGGTATTATGGACACAAAGGGCAGTGAGGTGCTGTTCTTGTCCTCAAGGAGCAGGGCTCAGAGTCTACAGAGTGAGAGGCACACACATGTAAACAGGCAAGTGCAGCCATATTTAAAGATTTTCAAATATAATTTTATACATGGAACAGTGTCTAATACAAAGATTCTCTCTAGGAGGGGAAATAAAAGAAGAGCTATGAGAAAATCTTCATAGAAGTAATGTTTGATATAAGCTTCAAAAAGAAGTACATGTTATGACATGAGAACATCTTATTCTGGCATTTTGAATCAGATGTCTGGAATTTATTCATTAAAGTCATTGTTCCACAGGCCACTAATGAGAATAAAAGTGAGAGAAAAGCAAAAATACTATCTAATTAAACTTTTTTTGTAATGGTCTTTAATAATATTATGACATATATGGGCTGTTATTTTTAATACAAATGGATAAAATTTTCACATTTTTAATATACTCAGTCATATCAGTAGGAACATTTTATTTTTTAGGTTATGAAACATTTATTTGGTGCACTTACAGAGTTTGGGGATTCAGAAATAGCTATTATAATAGTTTCTGCTATTTTTGTCCCAGTCTCAAATCCAAGAAGTACTAAAAATGTCAAGTGGATTGATGGGAAATGAAAATAAGGAACTATTTTTGGCTAGATTATGAGGCCAGTTTTTAAAATAAAGATTCAGATGATAATAAATTCTTTTTAATATTAACATTATGGAGTTTTAGATAATACACAGTATGTGGAATTAAATATGGTTAATTTAGAGGATCATCACAGTTTATTGAAAACTCATGGAGCCCTAGATTTATGGATTTATGTACTCCCAATATGCGCAAGTCCTTCCCAATCTCTCAACTAATTGAATGTCCTTCTGGACCACCATCAAAGTGCTAATATTTTTATGCAAACAATAAATATAACAGACTACTTCTAAAAAGCTTTGCAGAAAAAAAAATATTAGTCTCACTCTTGCAAACCAAGGTGGAATGTAATTAGTCTGCTGCCATTTGACAGCCAAATCTATCGCTACTAGCCATCATTAAATTAGAGAAGTTGTTGCTGGGGCTAACAAATTGGACAAATATGTAACAAAAAATGACTAGAAATTCTAGAATAAAACAATAAAAGACCAACACCTGGACCTAAAAGTTGATATTTATTTACTGACCTCTACCTAAAGGCCTTGTGCTCATTTGTATATACACTTAACATATGTATATTACATGTATGCATGTATACTATACCATGCATATAATTGAAACTCATTGAATGAATGAATGTTGAATATTTTGCCTTATTGTATTACCTTATTTAACTCTTTAATGTATGTGATCTGTCACTGTAACACAATTTTGATTCACCAATAATAAGGACCATGCACTTTACCTATTTTTCTATTTTTCCAGGATTTGAATGAAAATCAATACAAACAGTCATATTAAAAACAATTTTGAGAAAAAGAACAGAGAGGGAGGATTTTGGAGAAGATGGCAGCATAGGAGGACACTGGGCTCACCTCGTTCTCCTGATCACTTAGATTCCACCCACATCGGCCTAAATAACCCAAACTACCAGAAGACTAGCAGAACTGATTCTCCAGAGCCAAGCATAGATAATAGGCCAACAAAAGAGGGTAGGAAGGGCAGAGAGGCAGTGCGTGCTACACAGACTAGCAGGAGGGAGCCAGCTCGGTGGAGGGGCAGCCTGCCAGGCAGGGCAGAGCTCCAGAAGTCTGGCTTGCAAAAGAGGAGGGGCTGGACGCCGTGAGTTCTGACAGCCAGTGGGACTTAACATATGGAATGTTAAAAGCCAACAGCTCTGTTCTCAGAGAGCAGGGAGGGCAAGAGGACACTGGGAGGGAGAGTTGTTGAGCCCCAGAAGGACAGAGCTTTGGAGGGAACAAAGAAACTGGCAAGTGCCATTTCCCTCTCTCATCCCCCAACAGCAATTCCAAAGGGAACCAGTTCACGTCACCAAACTTGTCTGCACCTCACAAATGCCAAACACTGTGCTTCTGTGGAACCACAAAAGACCCTGAATAGCCAAAGTAATATTGAAGAAGAACAAAGCAGGAGGCATCACAATCCCAGACTTAAGCCTCTACTCCAAAGCTGTACTCATCAAGACAGCATGGTATTGGCACAAAAACAGACACATAGACCAATGGAATAGAATAGAGACTCCAGAATTGGACCAACAAAAGTATCGTCAACTAATCTTTGACAAAGCAGGAAAGAATATCCAATGGAAAAATGACAGTCTCTTTAACAAATGGTGCTGGGAGAAATGGACAGCAACATGCAGAAGGATGAAACTAGACCACTTTCTTACACCATTCACAAAAATAAACTCAAAATGCAGGAAGGACCTGAATGTGAGACAGGAAACCATGAAAACCCTAGAGGAGAAAGCAGGAAAAAAACCTCTCTGACCTCAGCCACAGTAATTTCTTACTGGAATCATCCCCAAAGGCAAGGGAATGTAAACCAAAAATGAACTATTGGAACCTCATGAAGTAAAAAGCTTCTTCACTGCCAAAGAAACAATCAACAAAACTAAAAGGCAACCAACAGAATGGGAAAAGATATTTGCAAATGACATATTGGACAAAGGGCTAGTATCCAAAATCTATACAGAAGTCACCAAACTCTACACCTGAAAAACAAATAATCCAGCGAAGAAATAGGAAAAATACATGAATAGACATTTCTCTAAAGAAGATATCCAGATGGCCAACAGGCACACGAAAAGATGCTCAACGTCACTCCTCATCAGGGAAATACAAGTCAAAACCAGACTGAGATACCACCTCACGCCAGTCAGAGTGTCTAAAATGAACAAATCAGGGGACTATAGATGCTGGAGAGGATGTGGAGAAACGGGAACCCTCTTGCACTGTTTGTGGGAATGCAAATTGATGCAGCCACTCTGGAAAACAGTGTGGAAGTTCCTCAAAAAATTAAAAATATATCTATCCTATGACCTAGGAGTAGCACTTCTAGGAATTTACCCAAGGGATAGAGGAGTGCTGATGCATAGCGGCACTTGTACCCCAATGTTTATAGCAGCACTTTCAACAATAGCCAAATTATGGAAAGAGCCTAAATGTCCATCAACTGATGAATGGATAAAGAAGTTGTGGTTTATATACACAATGGAATACTACGTGGTAATGAAAAAAGATGAAATATGGCCTTTTGTAGCAACGTAGATGGAACTGGAGAGTGTTATGCTACGTGAAATAAGTCATGAAGAGAAAGACAGATACCATATGTTTTCATTCTTATGTGGATTCTGAGAAACTTAACAGAAGACCATGGGGAAAGGGAATGGAAAAAGAAAGTTACAGAGAAGGAAGGAGGTAAACCCTAAGAGACTCTCAAAGACTGAGAATAAACTGAGGGTTGATGGTAGGCGGGAGGGAGGGGAAAGTGTGTGATGGGCATTGAGTAGGGCACCTGTTGGGATGAGCATTTGGTGTTGTATGGAAACCAAATTGGCAATAAATTTCATATTAAAAAAATAAAGAAAAAGAAAAGAATAATCCAAGATAGCATCATATCACTACTTATTTTTGCATATTTTAATTTTGCATATTAAGTAATTTAGTATATCTAATTGTACAGTTTAAGAACATAATATAGGGGCGCCTGGGTGGCTCAGTCGGTTGAGCGTCCGACTTCAGCTCAGGTCATGATCTCGCGGTTCGTGAGTTCAAGCCCCGCATCAGGCTCTGTGCTGATGGCTCAGTGCCTGGAGCCTGTTTCAGATTCTGTGTCTCCCTCTCTTTCTGACCCTCCCCCATTCATGCTCTGTCTCTCTCTGTCTCAAAAATAAATAAATGTTAAAAAAAAGAAAGCAATATAATTGTTTCTATGTTTTAAGTTTCAATAGTGGCACAATATATCATCCTGCTACTATATCACAATTTTAGTGGTGCCTGGGTGGCTCAGTTGGTTAAGTGGCTGGCTCTTGGTTTCTGCTCAGGTCATGATCTCATGGTTCATGAGTTCAAGCCCCGTGTTGGGCTCTGAAGTGTCAGTGCAGAACATGCTTGAGAGTCTCTCTCTCCCTCTTTCAAAATAAATAAATCAACTTGAAAATATATGCCATAATTTTATTTAACATGAATTTATTGGATGATCACAATATACCTTTTTTCCATTGTTTTATATTTAGAATGTTCCCAGTTGTTTTCTCTCCTACATAATGCTTCAGTCAACATGTTCATTTGTAGAGTTTATTGCATACTGTGAAATATCAGCTTAGTGTGTACTTGTATGATAAATGTTGCTTGATCAAAGCAATGCATGTCTCTCCTGGCCTTGCTATATATATATGGAATAAGATGTATTCTATGTATACATGGAAAAGAATATGGAATATATATATTATAATATATAATATTATATATATTATATATAATTGTTTTATATATAATATAAATATTTCATGTATATTTAATATATAAATATATATTTAATATATATTTAATATATATTAAATATATATTTAATATATAATATAATATATATTATATACAAACATATAATATATATTATATACAAATATATAATATATACATTATATATTATATAATATATAATATAATAATAATAATATATAATATATATAATAATAATATATAATATATATAATAATATATATATAATATATAATAATATATATAATAATATATATAATGTATATAAAACAATATAATATAATTAATATAATATATAATTATATATTGTATACTTATATAATTATATAATATTTAATTTATATAATTATTTAATTGTATAATTATTATATAATATAATAATATAATTATATAATTATAATTAATAATATTTAATAATATTTAATAATATTATTACATATTAAATATTATATATTATATATTATCAATATTATAATTAATAATATTTAATTTTTATAATTGTTTAATTATATAATTATATTATATAATTATATATTGTATAATTATATATAATATATATAATATATATTATTATATAATAATATAATATATTATATATTATATAATATATAATTATATTATAATATAATATATAATATAATATAGTAGTATAATATATATAATAATATATATAATAATATATATATAATATGTATATAATATATTATATATATATTATATTATATATTATATATAATATATTATATATAATATATATAATATATTATATAATATATGTTATTATATAATTATATATATTATAATTATATAATATTATATATTATTATATATAATATATATATTATATAATTATAATATATATAATATATATTATATATTATATAATATATTATATATATAATATATCATATATCATATATTGTATATTATATATTATATATATAATAATATATATTATAATATATTATATATAAAAATATAATATATATATAATATTATATATATATATAATATATATTATAATATATAATATAATATAATATATATATTCCATATTCTTTTCCAATTGTAATTACAATCAACCTGGATATTTGATAACCTTTTCAGCACTAGGCATTCTGATTTTTTTTACATTTTATTTATTTTCAATAGAGCACAAGTGGGGGAGAGACAGAGAGAGATGGAGACACAGAATCCCAAGCAAGCTCCAGGGTCTGACCTGTCATCACAGAGCCTGATGCAAGGCTCAAACTCCCAAACCATGAGATCATGACCTGAGCCAAAGTCGACGCTTAACCGACTGAGCCACCCAGGCACCCCACAACATTATGGTTTTTTAAACCTTATTGCATGTATTATATATAGTTATGATCTTTATAGTACCTAGCACAGTGAATTGTTCAGCAGTATTGAAAATGTAATAAATATATATGTCATGAATATGAGGCATCTCACACTATGAGATGAAGAAATGAGATAATAGCAAAGGAAATTATGTTAATAATCAGGGGAGGACAATGCTGTAAAAAGCAAAATATTTCAAAGAGGAATTTCCAACCATGACAAACACACAGCCATAAAGAAGAATGAAGAAATATCCTTAACAATCCCAGAGATAATACAGATTGAGATTTGAACAAAATTTTAATGTATTTAAAGAGCTCAGAACAGTATCTGACATATATCACATGCTACATAATTGGTATGATGATGAACTAAATTGTATGTTTTAAGCCATTTAGTGGCCTCAAGAACTCCATCCATGAGGTAGGTATTATATATGTTTATGCCATTTTGTAGATGGCAAAACTGAACATCAGAGCCATTAAGTAACTTGCTCTATATGTGGTAGATCCAAGGTTCTGAATCCAAAACCACACTGTTAACAATTGCACTAATCTGCTTTTTTTTAAGTTGTTGATTAAATAAGTGAAAGAACATCTTGAAAGCAACATAGCACATTAAAAATCAGTGCAGAAATCAAGAAAATTTGAAATTCAAATAGAATAGTTTGGGAAGTTTACACCTGATAGTGTCAGTCTAATAAAGGTGTGATAACAATTCTTGTCTAAGTAAACTGGGTAGGTAGAGAAGTAGCTAGAAGCTTTTTGTTTAAGAAAGAGGGAAGAAATACTGTACAGCCATTATGGGGAATGAACCATAGATTTAATCCATTCCTTCACTCAACAAATATTTACTGAAGCCATACCACATGCCACACTTAAAGTGCTGGGGATAAATCAGTAGCCCCCCCCACACGCACACACATGTACCCACACATGTTTATGCCTTCATAAATCTTATAGGGTACGAGGGCAAAAAATAAGAAGAAAGTAAATAAACACACACACACACACACACACACCCCACATGACATGACATGACAATGGTGAAAAGTGCTAAAAAGGAAAAATAAAGCAAAAAGTTTAAAGAATGCCAGTGGTTGTGGTGAGAGTTCTGTTTTATACAGAAGGATTATGGATAAGTCTCTCTGATAAGATGAGATTAAGATGATATGTATTACATTCCAAGTAAAGAATGGCAAGCACAAAATCCTCAATGTGGGGATATGTTTCATATCTACATGGAAGAGAAATGATACCAATTTGACCGAATTAGTAAAAGGGATACAGTAGGAGATGAACTCATAAAAGTGATGTTGAGAAAACAGTGGGTCATGGAAAGCCCTGTACATTAGTGTAAAGGCATTTTACTCTGAGTGAGATTGAAGGTGATTGCAAGGTTTTGAGCAAAGAAGTAACATGATCTTACTTATATTTTGATATCACTCTGATTCCTGTGCAGAGAGGAGATATGGTGGGAGAGCAATGGTTAGAAGCAGCAACTATTTTAATAACTCAGGCAAAAGAAAATGAGAGTTTGGACCAGGATAATGATGGTAGACATGAAGAGAAGCAAATGGAATCAGGATACATTTCAGATGTAGGGTGGACTAGTACCAGTAGATTGGATTAGGTGAAAGGTGAAGAAGTAAGTGCAGGATGATGATTAAGTTCTTAATTTAAGTAAATAAGTGGATAGTGAAATCATATGCAGAGATGGGAAAAAGTGGTGGAGGAGAAGATAGGTGCAGAATTCAAGATTTTTATTTTCCTTGTGTAGTAGGAAGGGGTACTTCCTACTTGTATAGTAAATGGGGTACTAAGTCTCCCTTGTGGGATCTATGAGGATCACTCCAACACAGGAGTAGAGATTATCCTCAGAGAGGCATATGAGATTAAAGGATGTATTATACTCACAGGTCCAGTAGAGAGAGACATGGTATTCCTAGAAAGCTATGCAAAGTCACCCCAAAGCCCAAAGTTTGGTCTTGACAGGAAGAGACTCATAGGCAAGGACTCATAGGCAAGTACATTTGTTGAGGCACATAGGTGGGGGAGCTTGTGACATGTGGGAAGCATTCTCATTGAGTAATGAATGTAACTGGGTCAATATGGAAAGAAGGAAAGAGGTAAAATGGTGATATCATCATGAGTCTTATTGCTGGAACACACATATTGGAGATGGGTCTCAGAAATAAGCCATAACTCCATAAAAGTTCAAAACAAACAGGGCAAGTTCCAATACTCAGAGACTCATTAAGACAACAAATAGCAGATTTATATTAGACACATACTAGGTTTGCAATAGCTATTAGACATCCACATAATGGGGTTATAGTGTAGGCGCTTGGAAATGTGAGTCTAGATTTCAGAACTGAGGTCTTGAGTGAAAATATTAACTTAGGAGCTATCAGTGTGTATGTGGTGTTTAGAGTCAAAGTATGAGATGTAAGTGCAGACATAGAAAAGAAGAGGTTCAAGAGCTTCTTTACTGATCCCTGGGAAATCCAGTGTTTAGAGTAGGGCTGGTATTGAGGTAAAGTAAGTGGGGCATTTACCCTGGGCACAAAATCTGAGGGGACACTAAAAATAATCAGCAATGAACAAAAATAGTTTTAAAGCAATATTTTTTTAAACATCAAAATTAATGCAAAAATCCTCAATGAACAAAATATGAACATTTTAAGTAAAGCATTATTGATTTTCTTCTTTGCTTCAGGTTTCAATAGGGCTTGGCAGGACCCTCATCAACAAGTCTGGAAGATGAGGAAGAAAAGACAAAGCAGATTTAATGCTGTCTTCACCTGACTGATTTAAACTGTAGAGAAAAGGGCATACACATACACTGGATCATTTATGCTGTATTGGACCAGGTAAAATCTATTAGACCAAAGTCATAAATAATCTTTAACTTTATCATTTTGAAGCTTTAACAAGTGGATCTGAAGATTGATAAATTTTACTACATAAAAATTTAAAATATTATGTAGAAAAAGAAAGCATTAATAGAATCAAGGGAAAAATGAAAAACCAGGGGTGGGGGAAATGCAACATTTGTAACAAACTTCCAGTTATAAAATAAATAAACCACAGAGATAAACAGTACAGAAGAGGGAATATAGTCAATAATATAATAACATTGTATGGTGACAGATGGTAACTATATTTGTGGCAGCCAATTGCACAATATATAGAATTGTCCAATCACCATTTTGTGCACTTGAAACTAATATAACATTGTATATCAACTATACTTCAATAATAAAAATTTAAAAAATAAAGATAACATTTTAAAAATAAAAAGCAAAAAATCTTTATATCAGAAAAGGGAAGTAGATGGCTGCTTAGGAGGACGCTGGGCTCACCACGCGTCCTGCTGATCACTTAGATTCCACCTACATCTGCCTAAATAACCCAGAAAACCGCCAGAGAATTAGCAGAATGGAGTCTCTGGAGCCAGGTGCAGACAAGAGGCCCACGGAAGAGGGTAGGAAGGGCGGCTAGGCAGTGCGTGCTCCACGGACTGGCGGGAGGGAGCCGGAGCAGAGGGGCGGTCCGCTGGCCAAGCAGAGCCCCCGAGTCTGGCTGGCAAAAGCAGAGGGGCCGGACGGACTGTGTTCTGACAGCAAGAGCAACTTAGTGTCTGGGAGGTCATAAGTTAACAGCTCTGCTCAGAAAGTGGGAAGGCTGGAGGACAAAGGGAGAGAGAGCTGCTGAGCTCCCGGAAGACAGAGCTCAGCTTGGCGGGAACAAAGGCTCTCACCAGCGCCATCTCCCCCGCCCATCCCCCAGCCAAAATCCCAAAGGGAACCAGTTCCTGCCAGGGAACTTGCTCGCTCCGCCCAAACAGCCAACTCTGTGCTTCTGCGGAGCCAAACCTCTGGCAGCGGATCTGACTCCCTCCCGCTGCCACAGGGCCCCTCCTGAAGTGGATCACCTAAGGAGAAACGAGCTAAGCCTGCCTCTCCTGACCCTGTGCACCTTGCCTACCCACCCCAGCTAATATGCCAGATCCCCAGCACCACAAGCCTGGCAGTGTGCAAGTAGCCCAGACGGGCCACGCCACCCCACAGTGAATCCCGCCCCTAGGAGAGGGGAAGAGAAGGCACACACCAGTCTGACTGTGGCCCCAGCGGTGGGCTGGGGGCAGACATCAGGTCGGACTGAGGGCCCGCCCACCAACTCCAGTTATACACCACAGCACAGGGGAAGTGCCCTGCAGGTCCTCACCACTCCAGGGACTATCCAAAATGACCAAACGGAAGAATTCTGCTCAGAAGAATCTCCAGGAAATAACAACAGCTAATGAACTGATCAAAAAGGATTTAAATAATATAACAGAAAGTGAATTTAGAATAATAGTCATAAAATTAATCACTGGGCTTGAAAACAGTATAAAGGACAGCAGAGAATCTCTTGCTACAGAGATCAAGGGACTAAGGAACAGTCACAAGGAGCTGAAAAGCATTTTAAACGAAATGCAAAACAAAATGGAAACGACGACGGCTCGGATTGAAGAGGCAGAGGAGAGAATAGGTGAACTAGAAGATAAAGTTATGGAAAAAGAGGAAGCTGAGAGAAAGAGAGATAAAAAAATCCCGGAGTATGAGGGGAAAATTAGAGAACTAAGTGATACACTAAAAAGAAATAATACACGCATAATTGGTATCCCAGAGGAGGAAGAGAGAGGGAAAGGTGCTGAAGGGGTACTTGAAGAAATTATAGCTGAGAACTTCCCTGAACTGGGGAAGGAAAAGGGCATTGAAATCCAAGAGGCACAGAGAACTCCCTTCAGATGTAACTTGAATCGATCTTCTGCACGACATATCATAGTGAAACTGGCAAAATACAAGGATAAAGAGAAAATTCTGAAAGCAGCAAGGGATAAACGTGCCTTCACATATAAAGGGAGACCTATAAGACTCGTGACTGATCTCTCTTTTGAAACTTGGCAGGCCAGAAAGGATTGGCACGATATCTTCAGTGTGCTAAACAGAAAAAATATGCAGCCAAGAATCCTTTATCCAGCAAGTCTGTCATTTAGAATAGAAGGAGAGATAAAGGTCTTCCCAAACAAACAAAAACTGAAGGAATTTGTCACCACGAAACCAGCCCTACAAGAGATCCTAAGGGGGATCCTGTGAGACAAAGTACCAGAGACATCACTACAAGCATAAAACATACAGACATCACAATGACTCTAAACCCGTATCTTTCTATAGTAACACTGAATGTAAATGGATTAAATGTGCCAACCAAAAGACATAGGCTATCAGAATGGATAAAAAACCAAGACCCATCTATTTGCTGTCTAAAAGAGACTCATTTTAGATCTGAGGACACCTTTAGATGGAGAGTGAGGGGATGGAGAACAATTTATCATGCTACTGGAAGCCAAAAGAAAGCTGGAGTAGCCATACTTATATCAGACAAACTAGACTTTAAGTTAAAGGCTGTAACAAGAGATGAAGAAGGGCATTATATAATAATTACAGGGCTATCCATCAGGAAGAGCTAACAATTATAAATGTCTACGCGCCGAATACCGGAGCCCCAAGATATATAAAACAATTACTCACAAACATAAGCAACCTTATTGATAAGAAGGTGGTAATTGCAGGGGACTTTAACACCCCACTTACAGAAATGGATAGATCATCTAGACACACGGTAAATAAAGAAACAAGGTCCCTGAATGATACATTGGATCAGATGGACTTGACAGATATATTTAGAACTCTGCATCCCAAAGCAACAGAATATACTTTCTTCTCCAGTGCACATGGAACATTCTCCAATATAGATCACATACTGGGTCACAAAACAGCCCTTCATAAGTATACAAGAATTGAAATTATACCATGCTTACTTTCAGACCACAACGCTATGAACCTTGAAATCAACCACAGGAAAAAGTCTAGAAAACCTCCAAAAGCATGGAGGTTAAACAACACCCTACTAAAGAATGAGTGGGTGATCCAGGCAATTAGAGAAGAAATTAAAAAACATATGGAAACAAATGAAAATGAAAATACAACAATCCAAACGCTTTGGGACGCAGCGAAGGCAGTCCTGAGAGGAAAATACATTGCAATCCAGGCCTATCAATGAAACCAAGAGCAGATCAACGAAACCAAGAGTTGGTTTTTTGACAAAATAAACAAAATTGACAAACCTCTAGCCAGGCTTCTCAAAAAGAAAAGGGAGATGACCCAAATAGATAAAATCATGAATGAAAATGGAATTATTACAACCAATCCCTCAGAGATACAAACAATTATCAGGGAATAGTATGAAAAATTATATGCCAACAAATTGGACAACCTGGAAGAAATGGACAAGTTCCTAAACACCCACACGCTTCCAAAACTCAATCAGGAGGAAATAGAAAGCTTGAACAGACCCATAACCAGCGAAGAAATTGAAACGGTTATCAAAAATCTCCCAACAAATAAGAGTCCAGGACCAGATGGCTTACCAGGGGAGTTTTACCAGACGTTTAAAGCAGAGATAATACCTATCCTTCTCAAGCTATTCCAAGAAATAGAAAGGGAAGGAAAACTTCCAGACTCATTCTATGAAGCCAGTATTACTTTGATTCCTAAACCAGACAGAGACCCAGTAAAAAAAGAGAACTACAGGCCAATATCCCTGATGAATATGGATGCAAAAATTCTCAATAAGATACTACCAAATCGAATTCAACGGCATATAAAAAGAATTATTCACCACGATCAAGTGGGATTCATTCCTGGGATGCAGGGCTGGTTCAACATTCGCAAATCAATCAACGTGATACATCACATTAATAAAAGAAAAGAGAAGAACCATATGATCCTGTCAATCGATGCAGAAAAGGCCTTTGACAAAATCCAGCACCCTTTCTTAATAAAAACCCTTGAGAAAGTCGGGATAGAAGGAACATACTTAAAGATCATAAGAGCCATTTATGAAAAGCCCACAGCTAACATCATCCTCAAAGGGGAAAAACTGAGAGCTTTTTCCCTGAGATCTGGAACACGACAGGGATGCCCACTCTCACCGCTGTTGCTTAATATAGTGCTGGAAGTTCTAGCATCAGCAATCAGACAACAAAAGGAAATCAAAGGCATCAAAATTGGCAAAGATAAAGTCAAGCTTTCGCTTTTTGCAGATGACATGATATTATACATGGAAAATCCGATAGACTCCACCAAAAGTCTGCTAGAACTGATACATGAATTCAGCAAAGTTGCAGGATACAAAATCAATGTACAGAAATCAGTTGCATTCTTATGCACTAACAATGAAGCAACAGAAAGACAAATAAAGAAACTGATCCCATTCACAATTGCACCAAGAAGCATAAAATACCTAGGAATAAATCTAACCAAAGATGTAAAAGATCTGTATGCTGAAAACTATAGAAAGCTTATGCAGGTAATTGAAGAAGATATAAAGAAATGGAAAGACATTCCCTGCTCATGGATTGGAAGAATAAATATTGTCAAAATGTCAATACTACCCAAAGCTATCTACACATTCAATGCAATCCCAATCAAAATTGCACCAGCATTCTTCTCGAAACTAGAACAAGCAATCCTAAAATTCATATGGAACCACAAAAGTCCCCAAAGAGCCAAAGTAATTTTGAAGAAGAAGACCAAAGCAGGAGGCATCACAATCCCAGACTTTAGCCTCTACTCCAAAGCTGTCATCATCAAGACAGCATGGTATTGGCACAAAAACAGACACATAGACCAATGGAATAGAATAGAAACCCCAGAACTAGACCCACAAACGTATGGACAACTCATCTTTGACAAAGCAGGAAAGAACATCCAATGGAATAAAGACAGTCTCTTTAACAAATGGTGCTGGGAGAACTGGACAGCAACATGCAGAAGGTTGAAACTAGACTACTTTCTCACACCATTCACAAAAATAAACTCAAAATGGATAAAGGACCTGAATGTGAGACAGGAAACCATCAAAACCTTAGAGGAGAAAGCAGGAAAAGACCTCTCTGACCTCAGCCGTAGCAATCTCTTACTCGACACATCCCCAAAGGCAAGGGAATTAAAAGCAAAAGTGAATTACTGGGACCTTATGAAGATAAAAAGCTTCTGCACAGCAAAGGAAACAACCAACAAAACTAAAAGGCAGCCAACGGAATGGGAAAAGATATTTGCAAATGACATATCGGACAAAGGGCTAGTATCCAAAATCTATAAAGAGCTCACCAAACTCCCCACCCGAAAAACAAATAACCCAGTGAAGAAATGGGCAGAAAACATGAATAGACACTTCTCTAAAGAAGACATCCGGATGGCCAACAGGCACCTGAAAAGATGTTCAACGTCGCTCCTTATCAGGGAAATACAAATCAAAACCACACTCAGATATCACCTCACGCCAGTCAGAGTAGTCAAAATGAACAAATCAGGAGACTATGGATGCTGGAGAGGATGTGGAGAAACAGGAACCCTCTTGCACTGTTGGTGGGAATGCAAATTGGTGCAGCCACTCTGGAAAGCAGTGTGGAGGTTCCTCAGAAAATTAAAAATAGACCTACCCTATGACCCAGCAATAGCACTGCTAGGAATTTACCCAAGGGATACAGGAGTACTGATGCATAGGGGCACTTGTACCCCAATGTTTATAGCAGCACTCTCAACAATGGCCAAATTATGGAAAGAGCCTAAATGTACATCAACTGATGAATGGATAAAGAAATTGTGGTTTATATACACAATGGAATACTACGTGGCAATGAGAAAGAATGAAATATGGCCTTTTGTAGCAACATGGATGGAACTGGAGAGTGTGATGCTAAGTGAAATAAGCCATACAGAGAAAGACAGATACCGTATGGTTTCACTCTTATGTAGATCCTGAGAAACTTAACAGAAACCCATGGGGGAGGGGAAGAAAAAAAAAAAAGAGGTTAGAGTGGGAGAGAACCAAAGCATAAGATACTGTTAAAAACTGAGAACAAAGTGAGGGTTGATGGGGTGGTGGGAGGGAGGGGAGGGTGGGTGATGGGTATTGAGGAGGGCACCTTTTGGGATGAGCACTGGGTGTTGTATGGAAAGCAATTTGACAATAAATTTCATATATTAAAAATAAATAAATAAATAAATAAATATTAAAAAATGGGAAAAGATGAAAATACACACACACACAAACACACACACACACACACACATGTATATTTCATGGTCAAAGGGTGTAATCAGTTTTCTTAATAGAAAAAGATATGGGGGATGGTGCCTGGGTGCCTCAGTCAGTTAAGCACCAACTCTTGATCTCGGCTTAGGTCATGATCTCACAGTTCGAAAGTTTGAGGCCTACATCAGGCTCTGCGCTGATGGCACAGAAACTACTTGGGATTCTTTCTGTTTCTTCTTTTCCCTGCCCCTATCCTGCTTGTGCTCTTGTGTGCATGCTCTCTCTCTCAAAATAAATAAATATTAAAACAAAGAAAGAAAAGGTATGGGGAGTGCCTGGGTGGCTCAGTTGTTTAAGCATCCAACTTTGCTTCAGGTCATGATATCACGGTTTATGAGTTCAAGACCCACACTGGGCTCTGTGCTGACATCTCAAGCCTTGGAGTCTGCTTCAGATTTCGTGTCTCCCTCTCTCTCTGCCCCTCTCCCACTCATGTTCTGTCTGTCTCTCTCCCTCTTAAAAATAAATAAACATTAAAAAAATTAGAGTTTAAAAAAAGAAAAACGTATGGAAGAAGTTTGAAAATGTGCTGAACCTCCCTTATAGTTTAAGAAAGTCATATCCACACAATTAAATATCATTTGAAACTACCCAAAAGCCTAAAACTAAATTAATGAGCGCCTAGTATTAGTAAGAGTTGAGGAAACAAAGTTCTGTCAAACATAGTTAATGAAAATCGAAATTCATTAAGTGCTTTGAAGGGCAGTTTTGTTATATGTAACAAAATAGTAAATTCACATACTATTAGATGCATAAACTTTACTACTATAGATGTGTCCTTTGTATTTATTAACCAAACTATGGAAAGATATAAGGGCATTAATTTTCTTTGCAACATTTTTTATAATAATTAAAAAGTTGAAACTCTCAAAGAATATGTTTGTGTGAATATATATGTGTGTATGTACCATAGGGTACATACGTACACACAAATATCTATACCTATAAACAGTGTATGATATACATATATATATTTACTGTGTGCAATATATACACACAAATTTGGTATATTAAATATATGTGTGTATATAAACATATATATATATATAAATACACAAAGAATATGGAATAATAGGCAACCATTAAAAAGGATGAATTAGATCTACATATATGGATGAAAAAATATATAGGGTAACAAAACAATCTTATTTTTTTTTATTTATTTATTTTTGGGACAGAGAGAGCCAGAGCATGAACGGGGGAGGGGCAGAGAGAGAGGGAGACACAGAATCGGAAACAGGCTCCAGGCTCCGAGCCATCAGCCCAGAGCCCGACGCGGGGCTCGAACTCACGGACCGCGAGATCGTGACCTGGCTGAAGTCGGACGCTTAACCGACTGCGCCACCCAGGCGCCCCAAAACAATCTTATTTAAACTGAGATGAATGTTTAATTTACTCTGTGTAAGCATGGGCAAGAAATTTTAAGAGTATTAACATTAAGGGATCATGACTAGCAAGAAGGGAGACTTTTATTTTCAATATATCTGCCCATACTGTTTGAAATCTGTGTCAATGAGTATATAGTACATTTTATAAATGTCACAGGTGGTGGAATTATAGGAGTTTTGTTTGTTTCCAAGATATAAAAGCAAATCTAATTCAAGTTTTAAAAATCTTATAGGTGACTTGGGATACTTGGGTTACAGATTGAGTGCCATACTTAAGTTAAAAGGAGCTGTGATACATGTGTGTCCTACAACTTGGTATATGAAAAACATGAATTTACAAAACTGATATATTAGTGGATAAGGCTTGCTTTTATAATGAATTTACCATAGATTCATTCAAATAATCATGGCAAATTGATTTGAATGATTTTCTTTTTAACAATTTAATTTATTTGCAGTATCAGATAGTAGATATAAGCAATTTTAGTTATCCTAGGGATATGTCAATTGCATAAGACAAGGCAGGTAATAGGACGTTTCTTCTCTTGAGATAGATTTTCTCTAAAATAATACATTTTACATAAATAGTGTAGATTTTGTCACTGCGTTTTCACGTGGAGACTTATTTGTTATTTTTATAAAATTTTTAAATGTAGTTTTAAAGTGCTTTCAACATTTATGTCTAATTTTCCTAATGTCTTGAGATGCCAGACTTTTCTTGCAATTATAGTTTACTCTGGAAATAAGTCAAAGAATTTTGATTTTACTTATAGGAATATACTTGATAACTAATTTTATTAAGGATGAACTCAGAAGTTACAGTGCCTCAGGTCGAATATCAGGATACCACTTAATATCTGTGTGGCCTTAGGTAAGTGACTTAGGATATGTGCCTCAATTTTCTCAGTTGTAAAATGAGAATAACTGTTCATGACTCATAGGCTTGTTGTGAGGATTAAAGATTTGGTCTATGTAAAGTGTCTGGAATAGTGTGTGACATAAAGTAGGCACTAACTATGCTAGATATTATTGTATTTGCAAGGATATTATATACCCATGGGAATAAGTACAGAGCAATTTAGGAAAAAAGAGACAAATAAAAATTCATAGTGAAACATGTATATAAATATATATCTAGGACTTTCTTTTTTTAATTTTTTTAACGTTTATTTATTTTTGAGACAGAGAGAGACAGAGCATGAACGGGGAAGGGGCAGAGAGAGAGAGAGACACAGAATCTGAAACAGGCTCCAGGCTCTGAGCGGTCAGCACAGAGCCTGACGCGGGGCTCGAACTCACAGACCGTGAGATCATGACCTGAGCTGAAGTCGGACGCTCAACCGACTGAGCCACCCAGGGGCCCCTAGGACTTTCTTAAACTATATTTAAGTTATGTGTTGTTGGTATATAAAGTAAACATAGGACTAGGGTGCTAAATTATGGGTGCAGAGGCGTGCTACACTAAATTAGGAGTTAAGAAAAAAATAATTTGGTCCACTTTGTCACTGTGCCCAAACTGTACAGCTTTGTACAAATAACATACTCTCATTGAGCTTGTTTCCACATCTTTAAAAGGAAAGGCATGTGTTAGCCTGTAACATGTTATATAGAGGCTCGAATTTATTGTAACCCTTAAGTAGTCATTGATTAAATAGTGAAGGCAATGCATGAAACTTGTTGATAAGCATAGGTTGTTTGAAGTCTAGATGTATCTCTCCCATATATGAAAAGTATCAGTTTTGGAAACTAACATAGTAAAAATAAAATTCCACATTGTTAAACAAACTCATTTAACCATTTCAGCAGATGCAGTTTCCTGGGACAAACTCAGTGTAGATTATCAAGGATCTTGATAGCAAATTAAACCAGCAAAACAGATGTTAATAACACCTTTGAGATTGAACAACAAAGTGAAGCATCAACATTAATGAACTCTCCATTGCTAGAAGTCAGGGGGTATTTTCCAAAGCCCCCCATGCCCTGAACCAGTGTAGTACTCTAAGACAGAGGAAGTGCCATAGCTATAGTAGCAGTACACACTCAGGCAATTGATATAATTTACAAACTCAATGAGCTTGCTTTTGTATCCTGCATTCAAGGTTGTTAGCTATAAATGTAAAATGCTATCAAGCAACCACTCTAGGCCAATGAGTGAAGCTAGAGTTGATTTTTATATGTCTTTAATTATGACCCCATGACCAGGGCTATGAAGTTGCATGCCTCCAGAGGGGACAATTCATAGGGAATTGTAGTCTATGTGAACTGAAACCCCTGGAACAAACACACAAGCTGCATGTATCCCTCTAAAGTTGTGCAATGTGATGGTCCTGACATGAGTGTGTAAGCATCTATTGAGCTGATGCTTTATTTAACTCATGGTTTTGTTGTTATTCTCATATTTTGTTTGTTTTTTTTTGTTTTTAGTTTTAGTGATAACACTGTCAAAAGCATTATCACTATTTCACTATTTTTAGGTTACTCCTACTGTTTCTTCCAGATTTTTTTTGTTGCTAGTTTCCCTAAAGTCCATTAGGAAATGACACCAGATATCTGCTTCTATCAGTGAGCAGTAATTATTTAAGAACTTTATATAAAAAGAGTCTTTAAAGACCTAATGTATAATCGCTTTTTACTCCCTTTTTACAAGTAGAATCAGTTCTACCATATTGTATAGTGGAAAAGATCCAGAAACAATTTCGCTTTTACCTATTATCAAATTTATTCATAAATGGAGGTTGAGGAAGTTTAATAAGTAATCTGGATCAAGCAACTGCATCCATTTATTCCCACATGACTGCAGGTTTTCAGTATATCATGAAACTGAGTCAAATGTGACAGATTGGTGAAGATGGACAAGGTCAGGTGAAAATAGATTTAGGGTGTATGCAACTGAGAAAAAAATAAATTGGGTTCTCAACACCCACAGTACTATAAATCACGATGGAAAATCCAAAAAGAGTCTGTGAGTTAGTTTTTCCTTTGTCTCTGGAAAGTTGGAAAATCAAGTACTGTCTTAGGGTGCCTGAGTGGCTCAGTCAGTTAAGCATCCAGCTCTTGGTTTCAGCTCAGCTCATTATCTCACAACTTGTGGGTTCAAGCCCTTCTTCAGGCTCTGCACTGGCAGCTCAGGGCCTGCTTGGGATTCTCTGTCTCCTTTTCTCTCTCCCTGTCTCTCTGTCCTTCTACTACTCATGCTCTCTCTCTCTCTCCATCTGTCTCTCTCTCTCTCTCTCAAAAATAAGTAAATGAACGTTTAAAAATCAAATAAAATAAAACAAAAATCAAATACTGTCTTTCTAGTTCACTTGGATTTTCTTATACTCTGAGAAAATATGTAAGTCCTTCTAGCAGAGACATAAAGATGCAGTTGTGTAACTTTTTATTTATTATGTGGGTTACACATGCCAAATTTTCCATCAGGTATTGGCAGAAGCAGTCTAGCCTTAGTTATAAGCAACAATGAATAAAATAATTACTGTCAGTGGTCACCACGTTAGTCAATTCTTGCTGGATTTCCAGAGATAGGTAGAGGTGGAGTTTGATCTCTTTGGCTTTCTAAATGGTTATTCTGTCTCTCTCCAACCCTTAGTTGGACAGGATTCCTTGCTTCCTTTACACATTTCCTAGATCTTTCATTGAATAAAAATGTAAATGAGAAATTACTTCCCATGAGGGCTTATCCTAGAGCACTGTTGCTATTAAGTGGTACCAGAGGCAACATACAAGGTATGGCAATCAGATTCTTAAATACCCACTTCATAATCTTTGTCTCTGTGTAATCCCATTTCTTTGAATGTGAATAGTATCTGTGATTTGCTTCTAAGATACTGAATATAGCAAAGGTGATGAAATGTCACTCTTATGAATAAATTACATTATATAAGACTCCATCTTGGTAGCAGACTCTCTCACTTGTTAGCTTTGAAGAAGCAAGTGTCCATGAAGTAAGTGACCAAATTGGATGTACCCATGTGCCAAGGAACTACAGCTGATCTTTAGGAACTGAGGAAAGTCTCCAGTAAGAACCTGAAATCTTCAGTTGTAAAGCAAGAATACGAATTTTGTCAATAAACAGAGTAGGCTCAGACTCAGTCTTCCCCTGATGAGATTGCAGCTCCATTTGATACCTGGTTTGCCACCTAACAAGACTGAAGCAGAGATCCCAGCTAAAGCTGTGCCAACACTTCTGATCTACAAACACTGTGAGAAAATAAATGTATATTGTTTTAAGTCACTAAGTGTGGTGGTTTGGGTGCAGCAATAGAAAATTAATGCCCAAAGCTTTTTGAAATATATTAGAATGTGCCAGTAGTCTATTACTCAGACGATGTGGTCTCATCAGCAAATGCTTCCACCTGAATGACTTTTTTGAACATCCTGAGTTTGGTCTAGCACAAGTGCCTAGCCATTGCCTGGGCTAGCACTGAGATGAGGCTTCAAATCAGCTGAAATACTTTTATTTATTTATTTATTTATTTATTTATTTATTCATTCATTCATTCATTTATTTTGAGAGACACACACAGAGACAGAGAGAGAGAGAGAGAGAGAACGGAAGAGAGGCAGAGCGAGACAATCCCACTCAGGCCCGGTGCTGTCATCACAGAGCCCCACACAGAGCTTGAACTCACAAACCGGGTGACCATGACCCAAGCCGAAACCAAGAGTCAGATGCTCAGCAGACTGAGCCACCTAGGTGTCCCTGAGGCTTCGAATCAAAGATAATAAATTCATTAGTATATTAATCATTCTTTATGGAGAATTGGGTTGAGGAATGCAAAGAAGGCAGCAGCACTCTGACTGTAAATTTATTACACCTCCAGACACTCCATATCGGCTCTCTGTTTTTGTCTGTATCATCATTTTTCTGTCTTTATCTATTTCCAACCCTGCCCTTTAACTTCAGCATTCCGAAAAGGAGTTAGGTTTTGGAATGACTATATGAAAGGGACAAAATGACCTATTTTTCCTGCTTCTAGTCTTTTAACTTTCTCAACATTAAACAACATTTTGCTGTTCCATAAGCAAGATAATTGATTTGTTTGGGGGTGGGTGGGTATTCAGTTTCCCAGATAGTACAGCATGTACCCAAAAACAGATGATGAGACTCCCACTCAGCACAAATCAGTAGGAAGAATTTAATGAGTGCAAGTGTTTGAAGAACCCTCAGGTTCACTGTTTCAACAATCACATGACTATTGGCAGGTATAAGAACAAAGATCTGACAAGAGTCCTAGAAAAAGCTAAAGCTGAGATTAAATCATAAGTCTTTGTAATAGAGTTAACTAAACCTTCAAAACACAGTAAGAAGTAACAAAATCCTTTTTGTTATATTTTACTATATAACATAAGATTTATGTAAGCCTGTTCATTTGAGACATTTTCTGTATTTTGTGGGATTAATTAGAAAAGTTTTCCAACACCTCTGAGAGAGTACTGACAAGAAATAACTCATTCAAATACAAAAGAGTAACTTAAAAGATTAAGTAAATTATTAAAATCCTAAATGGGATCTCAACATCCCAATTGTCTTTATTTATAGCCAGAAAATGGATCTCATCCACTCACAAAAATAGTTTTACAAAGTATTTTGAAATCTCATGAATACAAAATGTGTCTTATATGAATAAAATTTCCATTTGAGATTATATATTTTTTCAAATACATGAATACACACTAAAGACATGACTGTGTAATATTCCATTTCTTAACTCCATCTCCTCCCTACCAACATACATGCTTACATATACCAAGGGAATAACCAAATACACCCTGAGTTGAAAACAAGATAAGGAATTTAGCTAGGTCTTCTAAACTATATTCTTCAGAAACTAGTGTCTGTGAGATGTTAAGTATTATAACTTGAACAAAGCAATTCTGATAGTTTTACTTTCAAATAAAACATTTTAATAAAACGGTGTAGACACTTTGGAACATTGCTTTGGCAGTTCCTCAAGAAGTTAAACATAGAATTACCATGTGACCAAGAATTCTACTTCTAGGTATATACCCAAGAGAATTGAAAACATATGTTCACACAAATCCTCACACATGAAATTTCATAACAGTATTATTCAAAGTAATCTAAATATGAAAACATTATAGCTATCCACTAATGAATGGATAAACAAAATATGGTATAGGAATACAATAACATATTTGGCAATTAAAAAGAATGAGATACTGATGCATTTCACAACATAGATATGCCTTGAAAACATTATTCTAAGTGAAAGAAACCAGACACAAAAGGCTACATATTGTATGATTTCGTTTATATGAAGTGCATAGAGTGGGCAAATCTAGAAAGGAAATAGATTAGTCATTGCCTAAGGCTGGGCCATAGAAGGAATGAAGAATGACTGCTAATGAGTAGGAGGTTTCCTTTTTGGGTGGAATTAGATAGTGGTGATGGTTTCTCAACTCTATGAATATACTAAAAACCTTAGGGGAGGCTGTTTTAAGCAATTAGTTTAAATACATTAAACACTGATAAACTTCTCTTTGTGGGACTCTATTTACTCCCTCATGATATCTTAGTATCTTATAATATTAACTACAAAATAAATGACCTGTCTTACATTCTGAGATCTTTTTATTGGTTGTTACTTGATCAACAAGGCTTCAGAGAACTATTTCCCTAAACTTAAATTCTTCTTAACCCTCTCTCCCAAGGGACTAACATCAATGACTTCTACTCTTGTCACCTTGATCAAGGCAGCTGCTTTTTTTTTAGTGTGGGCCCCAGAAATTACATGTTAATCTTAATGAGGCCATTCTTTGTTTTCTGGCTGGTTAATCCTTCCTATGCAGATCCAGAGATAGCTGTCCTGGTCCAGCTTTCATCTAACTACCTGACAAGACAGAATTGTAGCTGTGAACAGAGAAATTACCATGTAATAGCACCACTTACTTAACATTCATTGTTAATGTGAACTCCATAGTCCTCAAATATAGATAAATATAAATAAGTATAAAGTAGTTGCTGGTTTCAGGGAGAGAGGGGAGGAGGTAAGGTGCATTTATGGAAGCATTCAAAATTGTAAATCCAAATTTGGTGGCAATATTATTTGAAAAGAGTATAAGAGACTGTTAAAAACTGAGAACAAACTGAGGGTTGATGGGGGGTGGGAGGGAGGGCAGGGTGGGTGATGGGTATTGAGGAGGGCACCTTTTGGGATGAGCACTGGGTGTTGTATGGAAACCAATTTGACAGTAAATTTCATATATTAAAAAATAAATAAATAAATAAATAAATAAAAAAAAAAAAAAAAAAAAAAAAAAAAAAAAAGAAAAGAGTATTTGAACAAGAAAGGCACAATATGCCAGTGTGTCTACCTCTTTAGTTTAATTATATTTCATTTACAAAACTGTAGAAGCAGAGATGTTAATAAACATCATATAATGGGATGCTTTGATCCCAAAGTGTGTGTGTGTGTGTGTGTGTGTGTGTGTGTTGTGTATGTGTGTGTGTGTGTGCAGTATCTACTTTGCTCACCACTGGCAATAATACACATTCTTTGTCTTCTTTTTAATGGTAAGCTTGCTTTTTCAATATTTTTTAGTTGGACAATCAGTGAATTCTGATTAGTTCTTACCGACAAGAGGATAGAGCATCTTGCCAAATGGAATTAAAAGTTTTAAACAAAATACTTTCCTTTCATTGTAGCAATTTATATTAGGTGGCACAAGAGAAGACCTCACCACATGACTGTTTACTCTCCTTTGAATAATGTATTCAGTCTTCTAGACCTGTGGGTTACTATTTATTTAACACCATCATAAAGTACTATGAGCAGTGTGGAGGTTCCTCAGAAAATTAAAAATAGACCTACCCTATGACCCAGCAATAGCACTGCTAGGAATTTATCCAAGGGATACAGGAGTACTGATGCATAGGGGCACTTGTACCCCAATGTTTATAGCAGCACTCTCAACAATAGCCAAATTATGGAAAGAGCCTAAATGTCCATCAAGTGATGAATGGATAAAGAAATTGTGGTTTATATACACAATGGAATACTACGTGGCAATGAGAACAAATGAAATATGGCCTTTTGTAGCAACGTGGATGGAACTGGAGAGTGTGATGCTAAGTGAAATAAGCCATACAGAGAAAGACAGATACCATATGGTTTCACTCTTATGTGGATCCTGAGAAACGTAACAGAAACCCATGGGGGAGGGGAAGGAAAAAAAAAAGAGGTTAGAGTGGGAGAGAGCCAAAGCATAAGAGACTGTTAAAAACTGAGAACAAACTGAGAGTTGATGGGGGGTGGGAGGGAGGGGAGGGTGGGTGATGGGTATTGAGGAGGGCACCTTTTGGGATGAGCACTGGGTGTTGTATGGAAACCAATTTGACAGTAAATTTCATATATTAAAAAATAAAAAAAAATAAAATAAATAAAATAAATAAAAAAAATAAAATAAAATAAAAAAGTACTATGAGACACTTTCTGCTGAAAAGTTAAGTGCCTAGCTCAGTTTCCAAGAGGGTCTTATTTAGCTGGACTAATCTTTTTTGTATAAGTTATGAATAGCCACTCTACATAGAAATTCAAGGTAACATTGCTGCATTTCTGCTGAAATTTATTTTATCAATCCACTCTCCCAACCTAAATGAACATTTAGGATGATAGATATAATACTGCTTGCAGTAATTTGTTTTATCTTGTTATTACTATAGCTTCCATGATACTTCATAAATGCATTATCAAATATTCACCAAGTATCTTTAATTAAAATTGGTTAGTTGAAACTTTATTTTTTAAGTTTTTTTGTTTATATTACAGTTTGTTAACATACAGTGTAATATTAGTTTCAAGTATACAATATAGTGATTCAACACTTCCATAAAACACCTGATAATCATCACAACAAGTGCACTCCTTCATCCCTATCCCTGATTTCACCCATTCCTGCACCCAACTTGCCCCTGGTCACCAACAGTTTGTTCTCTATAGTTAAGAATCTGTTTCTTGGTTTGCCTCTTTCTCTATTTTCTCCTTTGCACCTTTGTTTCCTTTCTTTAAAAAAAGTTTACTTTTATAGACAGAGTGGGGAGAGGGACAGAGAAAGAAATAGAGGGAGAGAATGGCCAGGGCAGAGCCAGATGCAGAGCTGGAACCCATGAACGGTGAGATCATGACCTGAATCAAAACCAAGAGTTAGTTGCTTAACCAACTGAGCCATTGAAGTGCCCCCTTTGTTTCCCTTCTTAAATTCCACATAAAAGTGAAATCCTTTAGTATTTGTCTTTCTTTGACTGACTTATTTTGCTTAGCATAATACTCCCTAGCTCCATCCATGTTGATGCAAATAGCAATAGTTCATTCTTTTTATGGTTGAGTAATATTCCATTATATATATAATATTATATATATTCCATTATAATAATATATAATATATAATATATAATATATAATATATAATATATATTTAAGTATATTTAATATATACTTAATATATTATATATTTAATATATTTAAGTATATTTAATATATAATATATATATTCCATTATAATATATATATTCCATTACATATATATAATATTATATATTACACACACACACACACACACACACACATACACACACCACATCTTCCATATCCATTCATCAGAAACTTGAGCTGTTTCCATATTTGGATATTATAGATAATGCTGCTATAAAAATCAGGGTGCATGTATTCCTTTGAATTAATGTTTTTATTCTTTGGGAAAATACTTAGGAATGCAATTGATGGATCCTAGAGTAGTTCTATGTTTAAATTTTGAGATATCTCCATACTGTTTTCCATAGTGGCTACACCAGTGTGCATTCCACCAAGAGTTCATAAGCGTTCTCCTTTATCCACATCCTCACCAATACGTGTTGTTCCTGTTGTTCCTTGTGTAGTTCATTTTAGCCATTCTTAGAAGTTATGAGGTGATATCTCAATGTAGTTTCATCTGCATTTCCCTGATGTTAAATGACTATAAGCATCTTTTCATGAGTCTGTTGGCCTTGTGGATGTCTTCTTTGGAGAAATGTCTTCTGTCCATTTTTAATTGGATTATTTTTTGAGGGTGTTGAGTTGTATCGTTCTTTATATATTTTATATATTAATCCTTTATCAGATATGCCATTTGCAGATAGCTTCTCCCATTCTGTAGGCTCCTTTTCAGTTTTGTTGATTGTTTTCTTTGCTGTGCAGAAGATTTTTTTTTATTTTTTTATTTTTATGAAGTCCCAATTGATTATTTTTTTTTTCTGTTGCCTCAGGAGACTTATCAAGGAAGAAATTATTATGACTGATATCAAAGAGTTTATTGCCTGTGTTCTCCTCTAGGATTTTGATGGCTTCAGGTCTCACATTTAGGTCCCTGATTTTGAGTTTATCTTTGTGTATGGTGTAAGAAAGTACTTCAATTTAATTCTTTTGCATGTTGCTCTCCAGTTTTGCCAACACCATTTGTTGAAGAGACTGTCTTTTCCCATATATACAATTTCCTGCTTAGTGGAAGATTAATTGATAATACAGTTGTGGACTTATAGTTGTGGGTTCATTTCTGGGTTTTCTATTCTGTTCTATTGATTAATGTGTCTATTTTTGTGTCAGTACCATACTGTTTTGATCACTACAGCTTTGTCATATATCTTGAAGTTAGTAATTGTGATGCCTCCAGCTTTGCTTTTCCTTTTTCAAGGTTGTTTTGACTATTTCGGGTCTTTTGTGGTTCCATGGAAATTTTAGGATTGTTTGTTCCAGTTCCATGAAAAATGCTGGTGGTATTTTTATAAAGATTGCATTAAATGTGTAGATTGCTTCAGATAGTATAGACATTTTAATGATATTTTTCAAACCCATGAGCATGAAATGTTTTCCATGTCTTTTTATCCTCTTAAATTTCTTTCATTAGTGTTTTATAGTTTTCAGAGTACAAGTCTTTCACCTCTTTGTTTAGGTTTATTCATAGGTATCTTATTGTTTTTGGTGCAATTGTCATTAAGATTGATTCTCTAATTTGTCTGCTGCTTCATTTTTGCTATATAGAAATGCAACAAATTTCTGTATATTTATTGTGTATCCTGTGACTGTGCTGAATTTGTGTATCAGGTTTATCAATTTTCAGTGGAATCTTTCAGATTTTCTATATAAAGTATCATGTTATCTGCAAATAGTGAAAGTTTTACTTCTTCCTTGCAAATTCGGATGCCTTTAATTTCTTTTTGTTGCCTGATTGCTGTGGCTAGGACTTCCAATTCTATGTTGAATAAAAGTAGTGATAATGACTATCTCTGTCTTGTTCCTGACTGTAGAGGAAAAGCTAACAGTTTTTCCCCATTGAGGATGATTTCAGCTGTGGGCTTTTCATATATGACCTTTATGAGGTAGGTAGGTTCGTTATAACTTAGGTAGGTTTGTTAGTTAGAACTTTAAACCTCATAACACCCAAGAGCTTTCAGGTTTTATCAGACTTAATTGAAAAATTCTAGCTAAGTAGTATTTTATAAGTAAATATTAAAAGCTTGTATTCCTCATTGAATATTCTCATATGAATCATGTATATTTAAGAAAGTTGTCCATAGTAGATGTACTGAATAACTGAAAGTTGATACAATATAAATTTGACCATATTTTCGTTTGGTGGACATTACAATGTAAAATGAACAGTAAAGCTTATAGCATATTTAGATATGTTCTACATTTTTAACTAGAAAGATAACTTTTTAGTTTCTTAATATTTTAAAAACTTTTCTAACTTAGTTAAGAGCAAATAATTTGGGGTCAGATTTTATTAAAAATGTTTCTAATATTTGGTCAAAGTATCATGGATTTTTATCTTTTATAAAACATACTGTTAATTATATAAAAACAAATTCAAATCAAATCATTCTGAATACTCAAGATACCAACCAGAAGACTGGCAGAACAAACTGCACAACTAGAGGAAGAGAAGAGGCCATGTTTTGGAGGGTAGGATGGAAAAAGATGTGATTTGGGAGAGAAACAGATTGCTGGTGCTGTGTAGGGGAGGGAGACCTGGTCATGGAGAGAAGTGAGAGAGAGAAAGTAGTGCACAGGGTATTACACAAGGAAAACACTTTCCCAAACCCATTGACTGGGAAAACTAGAGGGGCTGAATTTTGTGAGTTTTCACAATGAGAGGCTCAAAGACTAGAGTTTTAGGGGTTCACAAGATGGCTAATATACAGCCCTGAAGGGGCTGCAGTGCTCTTGTACAGAAAGCAGGCAGGTAACCCAGGAGAGAGGGTCCAATCTGAGGATTGCCTGAAATACACTGGGAGAGACTGTACCCCCTTCTTGGAGCACAACTGACAGAAGTGGCATTGCCTTTATGAGACCAAAGGAGCCAGTGGGAGCAAGCTGGTGCAGCCACTCTGGAAAACAGTGTGGAGGTTTCTCAAAAAAAAACTAAAAATAGAACTACCCTACACCCCAGCAATTGCACTACTAGGTATTTATCCAAGAGATAGAGGTGTGCTGTTTTGAAGGGACACATGCACCCCAATGTTTTTAGCAGCACTATCAACAATAGCCAAAGTTTGCAAAGAGCCCAAATGTCCATCAATGGGTGAATGGATAAGGAAGAGGTGGTATATATATACAATGGAGTATTGCTCGGCAATCAAAAAAAATGAAATCTTGCCATTTGCAACTACATGGATGGAACTGGAGGGTATTATGCTAAGTGAAATTAGTCAGTCAGAGAAAGACAAAAATCATATGAGGACTTTAAGAGACAAAACATATGAACATAAGGGAAGGGAAACAAAAATAATATAAAAGCAGGGAGGGGGACAAAACAGAAGTGACTCATAAATATGGAGAACAAACTGAGGGTTATGGAGGGGTTGTGGGAGGGGAGATTGGCTAAATGGGTAAGAGGCACTAAGGAATCTACTTCTGAAATCATTGTTGCACTATATGCTAATTAATTTATATATAAATTTAAAAAAATGAAAAATAAAACAAGTTAAAATAAAAAAGTATTAATAAAATTGATAAACCCCTATCCAGACTTGTAAAAAGAAAAGAGAAAGAACGCAAATAAATAAAATCGTGAATGAGAGAGAATAAGTTACAACAATCACCATGGAAATAAAAACAAATAAGAGAATATCATGAAAAGTTATGTCAACAAATTGCATAACATGGAAGAAATGGGCAAATTCATAGAAACATATAAACTACCAAAACTGAATCACAAAGAGAAAACTTGAACAGACGTATAACCACCAAAGAAATTGAATAAGTAATATAAAATCTTCCCCCAAAACACAAAAGTCTAGTCTACTTTAGTGGTTATAAAACTATTTAGGGCCTCTCTTTTGTATCCACTTATTTTGAAATTATACTTTTCTATAAAATGCTCTATTTCATCATTTTTCCCCAAATTTTTGCATAAAATTGATCATAGTTGGAGTTATTATGTTTTACCCTCTACTGTGTCTCTAATTATATTTCCATTTTATTCCTACTATTGTTTATTTATTCTAATTCTTTTCTTTAAACGTTTTTTTTTTTTTTATTTTTATTTTTGGGACAGAGAGAGACAAAGCATGAACCGGGGAGGGGCAGAGAGAAAGGGAGACACAGAATCGGAAACAGGCTCCAGGCTCCGAGCCATCAGCCCAGAGCCTGACGCGGGGCTCGAACTCATGGACCGCGAGATCGTGACCTGGCTGAAGTCGGACGCTTAACCGACTGCGCCACCCAGGCGCCCCTCTAATTCTTTTCTTGACAAGATTGTCAAACACAAGTCTATCCATGATTTTCAAAGAACCATTTTTTCCTTGTTGATCGTGGTTATTGCAATGATTCTTTGTACATCATAAATATCTGTTCTTGTGTTTATTATTCCCTAATATACACCATGATTGAATTTATTTTGTCGATATTTTTCTATTTCTCAAATTTAATGCTTATCTATTAAATTTTCAGACTCTAGATCGTTTTTTAAAATGATGCTTAAGACTGTAAATTTTTTTTTCAAATTCTATTTCACTTGCATCTTGCAAATTTTATAAGCCATGTCTTAACTGTTAGTAGTAAATATTTTCTATTTTTCATTATGATTCTTTGACCAATGAATTATAGAGAAGTGTTTGGATTTTTTTTTTAATTTTCAAAATATGCTTCCATTTTTAGTTAAGTTTTTCTAACTTAAATGCATCATTGATGACGATGTGCTCTGTATAATTATTCTTACAAATCTGTTAATATGTTACTTGTGGGTTAATTTGTGGTCAATTTTCATAAACAATCTATGTGTGCTTGAGAAAAAAAGTGTATTTTCTACATCTTGTATGAAAGGTTTTACATAAACTCATAAAATCAAGCTTATTGTGGTGTTCAAAATTGCAAACGTTTTTGTCTACTTGATTTATCATTCATTGAAAAGATGAATTTAAAAATTCTCCCACTTTTACTGGGAAATTATTTCTTTAATTACATAAGTTTTTTTTCTGATATAAAATCAGTCTATATTATTAGATGCATAAAAATTTAGAACTTGTACATTTCTTGGTTAAATTTATTTTAGCATTATTGGCAGCTCTTTCATCTTTAAAAATTCTGTTCCTTTGAATGCTTTTAACTAATATTAATAAAGCTATACCAGCCTTTCTCTTAGAATTTAACAGCATCTTTTTTCCATTTCTTTTGTGTTCTCTGTAAAGACTTTATGGATGTATTTTTTATTGTAAGTAAATCTCTGTGTTATAACTTATACGTTTGCTCCATTTGCACTGCTTTGATTATGGTATATTTAAATTGATTTCTATCACATTATTTTATGTTTTGCTTACTTTTTTCTGTTTCTTTTGCTTTTGTGTTTCTTTAAGCCTCTTTTTAATTTTTTTTCTAATATTAATTTATTTTTGAGACAGAGACAGAGTCTCAGTGGGGGAGGGGCAGAGAGAGGGCGACACAGAATCCAAAGCAGGCTTCAGGCTTTGAGCTGTCAGCACAGAGCCTGACACGGGGCTGGAACTTGTCAACCAGGAGATCATCACCTGAGCCAAAGTTGGAGTCTCAACCAACTAAGGCACTCAGGCGCCCCTCTTTAAACCTTTTGGGGGGATTGTTTGAGTGTTTTAAAATGATTATTCCTTATTTCTTCTTTATCATTTTTTAAATGAACGTATCTAGAACTCAGATCATAGTCTTTTAAATTTTTTTTTAAAGTTTTTTATTTTATTTTAATTCCAACTAATGTACAGTGCTATATTAGATTCAGGTGTACAATATAGCAATTCTACACTCCCATACATCATCCTGTGTTCAGAACAAGTACACTCCTTCATCCCTATCAAGATGTCACCCATCCCCACCCACCTCCCCTCTGGTTTGCTCTCTATAATTAGGAGTCTGTTCTTGATCTCTCTCTCTCTCTCTCTCTCTCTCTCTCCATTCTTTTCCCTTCGCTTGTTTGTTTTGTTTCTTAAATTCTACATATGAGTAAAATCATATGGTATTTGTCTTTTTCTGACTACATTTTTAGCTTGGCAATATACTCTTTAGCTCCAACCGTGTCATTGCAAATGGCAAGATTTCATTCTTTTTTTATGGCTGAATAATATCCCATCATATATATATATATATATATATATATATATATATATACCACCCCTTCTTTATCCATTCACCAATCAGTGAACACTTGGGCTGCTTCCATGACTTGCCTATTGTAAATGATACTTCTGTAAACATAAGGGTACATGTATCCCTTTCAATTAGTGTTCTTGTATTCTTTGGGTAAACACACAGTAGTGCAATTGTTGTATCATAGGATAGATCTATATTTAACTTTTTGAGGAATCTATATATTGTTTTCCACAGTGGTGGCACCAGTTTGCATACCTACCAACAGTGCAAGTTAGGGTTCACCTTTATTCACATCCTTGCCAACACTTTTTGTTTCTTGTGTTATTGATTTTAGCCATTCTGAAAGGTGTGAGGTGATATCTCATTGTAGTTTTGATTTGCATTTCCTTGATTATCAGTGATGATGAGCATATTCTCATATGTCTGTAGGCCATCTGTATGTCTTCTGTGGAGAAATATTTGCTATAATGTCTTCTGTCGATGTTATTGAATTATTTGGTTTGGGTGTGTTGAGTTGTATAAGTTCTTTATATATTTTGTATACTAATACTTTATCAGATATGCCATTTGCAAATAACTTCTTCAATTCAGTAGGCTTCCTCTCAGTTTTGTGGGTTGTTTGTTTTGCTATGCAGAAGCCTTTTATTTTGATGTAGTCCCAACAGTTTATTTTTGTTCTTATTTCTCTTGCCTCAAGGAGACATATCTAGAATAATGTTACTGTCTGTTGTCAGAGGAATTCCTGTATGTGCTATCTCCCAGGACTTTTATGGTTTTATGTCTCACATTTAAGTCTTTAATTCACTTTGAATTTGTTTTTCTGGTGTAAGAAAGTGGTCTAGTTTCATTCTTTTCCATTTTGCTGTCCAGTTTTCCCAGCACCATTTGTTGAAGAGACATTCCTTTTCCCATTGCATGTTCTTGCTTCTTTTGTCAAGGATTAATTGACCTTATAATTATGGGTTTATTTATGGATTTTCTATTCGGTTTTATTCATCTTTATGTATATTTTTGTGTCAGCACCCCATTATTCTGATTACTACAACGTTGCAATATAACTTGAAGTCTAGAATTGTGATACCTCCAACTTTTTTTTTTCAAGATTGCTTGGCTCTCTAGGGTATTTTGTGATTCCGTACAAATTTTAAGTATTTCTGCTTTAACATTTTTAAAGTTATGGTTTCCAGTTATTTTCATGATTACCTTTAGAATGGTATTATACATTGGGGCGCCTGGGTGGCTAAGTCAGTTAAGTGTCCAACTTCAGCTCAGGTCATGATTTCACATTTTGTGAGTTCAAAAACCCTGTGTTGGACTCTGTGTTGACAGCTCAGAACCTGGAGCCTTCTTTGGATTCTGTGTCTCCCTATCTCTCAGCCCCTCCCCCATTTGTGCTCTGTCTCTTTCTCTGTCTCAAAAATAAACATTAAAAATAATAATAATAATAATAATAATAATAATAAAATGTATTATACATAATTGACTTAACATATAATTTTCATCAATATCTACTCCTTTCATTCGGTCAATGAAAGGATCTTAAAACTCATTAATTTTGAAAACATCTTCCATTTTAGATATTATTTTTTGGCCAACATTTCACTTTCACCTTATTTTCTTAACTCTACTGTTAGTTGCTGTCCTTGTCATTATATCATTGATATCATCATAATTTTATAGTCCATGTTAGTTCAGATCAGTAATCTGAAAACTTTTTCTGTAAGGGGCTACATAGTAACTATGTTTAGCTTTTGAGTCATATAATATCTGTTGTAATCACTCTGTTTCAATACCTTTGCTCTTCTCTTGCAAAAGTAGCCATAAAATGAATAAATGAATGAGTATATTAGATAGGGTTACCCAGAAAGATAGACCAAATAGAATCGAGAGAAAGAGAGGGTGAGAAAGACAGAGAGAGAAAGAGAGAGAGTTTATAAGGAATTGGCTAAGGTGATTATGGAGACTGACAAATTCCTTTGATTTGTAGTTGGCAAGCTGGAGACTCAAGAGAGCCAATGGTGTAGATTCAAAAGCGGTAGACTTAGGACCCAGGAAGAGCCAATATTTCAGTTTGAGTCTGAAGGCAGGATAAAATCTGATGTCCCAAGTTGAAGGCAGTTGGGAAGAATTTCTTCTTACTTTTTGGAGAGATAAATGTTTGTTCCTGTCAGGCCTTTAACTGTTTGGACAAGGACCATCCATATTAGGAAGGTTACCCTGTTTTACTCAGTGTACTGATTTAAATATTAATCTTTTCCAGAAAGACCCTCATAGAATAAATAGATACATGCAGAATTATCCTTGACAAAATGTCTTACCATCTCATGACCCAGTCAAGATGACACATAAAATTAATCATAATGAACATGGCTGTGAGCAAATAAAACTTTATTTATGAAAACATAAAGTGGGCTGGAATTGGTCTGTGGGTCACAGTTTACTCATCCTTGGTTTAGATGGATAATATTGACCAATATTTTTGTATACCATTCTTTTTGGCAACTTACTCCTTCTGTCAGTGTTTATTTTACCTTTTCTTGAAGTCTGCCATTTAGAGTTTCTTTAGCATCTTATGTTTTCTGTGTCCTGCTGTGTGTGTGTGTGTGTGTGTGTGTGTGTGTGTGTGTGTTTTGACATCCATCTTTATAAATCTTTAAGAACTTTTAACATATTTATCTTTATAAGACCTTTTTAATAGCTCATGCTCTTTAGGCTTTAAATTTGATTATTGGTGTTTATGCTGACTCTTATTCGTGGTGACATCTTTCCTTGTGTATTTTGATTTTCAATTGTTTTCAACTTGATTTTATCTGTAAGAATAATTCAAGGCCTGGATTGAAGACGAACTTTTCCAGATAAGTTTGGCAACTGCTTCTACCAGATGCCTTAGAGCATTATTGTCCCAGAAATACTTTACAGTGAGTTACTGGGAATTACTAGAACATACATGCAGTACAAATTTGAACCTAACATCTGATTAACAAGTAAAAATACAAACTATACTTTTTATCCTAGAGGAAGCTGGGACTAATAAGGTTTCTTGTCATGTCCCTTTGCAATCTGTTGAGTTCTTGTCATGTAGCTTTTAATTAAATTTAAATACAAAACTCATAGATAGGATTTTATGTAGGGTTTTCAGTTTTGGCCTTCACTCCACTTTGCACAGGGAAAATATCTTGTGTCTTGTTCATCTGTGGCTTTGAAAATCTAAGCACCTATCTAAAGGGTTATGAAAAATAGTTACAAACAGACAGGGGGGAAGGCAAACTATAAGAGACTCTCAAATACAGAGAACAAACTGAGGGTGGATGGTGGGGGGGGGAGAGAGGGGAAAATAGGTGACAGACATTGAGGAGGGAACTTGTTGGGATGAGCACTGGGTGTTGTATGTAAGCGATGAGTCACAAGAATCTACCCCAAAAACCAAGAGCACACTTTACAAACTGTGTATTAGCCAATTTGACAATAAACTGTATTTTAAAAATAATAAATAAATAAATAAATAAAACAAAAGGGAAAAATGAAGATTAAAATATTGAATATAAACCTACCATGCTTAGAATGGTTCCTTATAAGTATAAGCTCTATTTATGTGGTTTTATTATTATAATTACATCAACAATAATTATGCTATTTGTCTTTCCACTTGGCTATAATTATCATCATTATATCTTGAAAATTATATATTTTGACAACCCAGATATAATAGTGATAGAGACACCATAAAATATCTAAGGAAACATTTAACATAAACTGGGAAGTTAGGCATAGATTGTCATTCTCATTTCTGTGATAAAATTGAGATATACAGATGTTAATCCTCTTAGTAAATATAATTTTTTTCTGCACAGTTGGAATAATATTAGTTTGGAAGAAAGTTTCCCAAAATATTAACAGAAACCATCTCTGGACTTGATTATATCTACTTATAGATATTTATTCTTTTGTTCTGTTATGTCTTCCATTCTAAGAAAAGAAAACACAGTAAGTAACTAAGAACTCCAAGTAGATTATTCAAGTGAGAAAGCAAGAAAACATGTACATATGATATATATTATCAGTAATCTACTGTGGAAGAGATTCAAATTTTATTTTTAAATTTTTTTTAATGTTTATTTATTTTTGAGACAGAGAGAGACAGAGCATGAATAGGGGAGGGTCAGAGAGAGAGGGAGACACAGAAGCTGAAACAGGCTCCAGGCTCTGAGCTGTCAGCACAGAGCCTGACGCGGGGCTCAAACTCACGGACCACGAGATCATGACCTGAGCTGAAGTCGGATGCTGAACCGACTGAGCCACCTAGGTGCACCACAAATTTTAAATGAAGAAATGCTTCAAATGACCAGAATGTAAGAGAATATCACAAAACTCAACCAATATTGTTGAAGATTCTAGTACCCCAAACTAACTGAGACTTGTGGGAAATTTTAAGGTAAATTAAAAGGGTTTTTCAAGAAATTTTTAAAGCAGTAAGAACAAAGGAAGAGGCTCATTGCATGGGGAAGATGATAAATGTCAACAGATTAAAGAAAGAAGTTTGAGAAATTTTAAATCCATTTTACCTCATTATTCTCTGTCAAGTAAAATGGCTTTCTAACTGAAAAATCTAGAACAAATATCATAGAGAATACCATAGAGATTCTGTTTAAAATCCAACAAAATTCTGGTGGAATTGAAATGAAACTACAGGTCCCCCAAAAGCTCTATTAAAATGTGCCTATTTGTGTTAGTGTCAGCGTATATAGAAATTGAAGGTTCATATAAAATGAGAAAGAAGATTAAATTTTGGAGATAAGAACATGTATCCTGATTTCCAAAAATGAAGGGGAAAGGTTGTTTTTAGAAACTATGTACTAAATGCTGGGTTTCATTTTTAACAAAAATGTAAAACAGATTACTAAGAAGATAGTTGCAAAATTTGGAAAAGAGTGAGAGTAATCAGGAGCCAACATAAGTTATGATCAACTTGAACATAAGACAAAATCAACTAAACTTTGTTCCTTTCTTGATAGGGCTGCTAGATTGCTATACCATGATCATGCTTAGATGTTTTATAACTTGATTAGGGGAAAGCATTTGGTACAGTCTTAGATGATAATCTTATAGTCATTTGTTGCAATAAATCTTAGTTATACAGTTAGGTAGATTGAGAGTTGGTTGAATAGCCTTACCATAATGGCATCAATAAAGTAATCAATAGATCAATGTTAACCTAAAGTGTCTTGTACAGTATATTAGGCTCCTAAGGACACAGATTATATTTTTGCTAGTTTAGAATATGACCCAGAGATGTAAACATTGACTAGTAAAATGTATGCTGGATTAACATCATCAAAAAATATGAACAATGTCTTAGTTTCAGGCTAATATAACAAAATTCTATAGAGAGAGTAACTTATAAACAAAAGAAATTTATTTCTCACAGTTCTGGAGGCTGGTAGTCCAAGATCAAATCTCTGGCAGATTTGGTGCCTGGTGTGGACCCTCTTCCTGGTTTGTAGATGACCATATCTTCTTGCTGTTTTCACATGGTGGAAGGGGCAAGTAAACTCTGTGTGTCCTCTTTCTAATAAGGCATTAATCCCAGTCATCCGGACTGCGCCTTTATGACCTCATCATCTCCCAAAGTCCTTACCTCTGAATAGCATCACCTTGGGGGTTAGGATTTCAGAATGTGAATTTGGAGATGACACAAACATTCAGGTCAACACAAATAGTAAACTGAATCCAATTTGGTAAACTTTTAATAAAAACAAAAGGATTTTATAATATTAAGAAGACCTGCGGGTACCTGGCTGGCTCAGTCTGTAGAGCATGTAACACTTAATCTTGGGATTGTAAGTTCCAGCCCCACTTTGGGTGTAAAGAGTACTTAAAAATAAAATATTAAAAAAAAAACAAAGAAGACCTGGCATTTTAGTCATTTATACCAAAACAAGAAAAAAATATGGAGATTTAATTGGTCACAAGATCCTTGTGTTCTAGCTGTAAGCTGGTGGAAATCATCAGGACTAGTAGATTAGCCTCACTTTCCTCTCCTTCTAGGTCCATAGCAAGACTTTATGTCCCCACTTCCTTTGAATTTAAGTGAGACCAATTGACTTGTTTTGGAAAATTTAAGAGCCAGTTCAAAATTTATCACTGTTTCTGTCTTGTTGACTGTAATCAGGTATTATAGCAAAGTTCCTGTCAACCTGGATCCCTGAATGACTGTGATAGGCAGAGTACTCCCTATCCATCCATACTGAATATTAAGTGTGAGTGAGAGACAAACCTTTGTTATGTTGAGTCACTGAGATTTTGGAGTTGTTAGTGCAGCATAATAGATCCTCTATTGTATGGTGTATTGCCCCCACTCCAACTCCAAAATAAGCCAAACTCAATTTTAATATTCTTTTTAAAAAGTTTTGTATAGATTTAATAAGGTAAAGTAATATTGAACCACTTTACAGTATTAAATCATATCTGAAGTATTGGCTTAATTCTGGGTACTATATGCTAACTAATTTGGATGGCTATTACAATTTAAGATGAACTTAAACTAGAATGAATATAGGGGAAAGGACCACAATGGTAACAATCTAGAAAAGACATGGATGATAAATTCTTAAAAGAACTAGGACATAAAGACTACCTTCAAGTGCCTTGAAGAACTAGAAAAGTTTAAATAAAAATATGATAGATTTTGTGTAGGTCCAGCAAGTACAACTAGAACAATACTGCTGAATTTAAATAACCATTTAATGACTTTCTATTGTCAACAAAACCCGAACTCACTTTAGCACAGAAAGTTTTCTGTACCATTCAGTTGTCAATTTCTTCATCCTCATCTTTTACTATTCCCTCATATATATGCTTTGATTCAGCAGAAACAAATTTAGTAGAGTTCTCAAATGTGTCATATTTTCAGTGATGCTCTTTGACGTGCAATGCCTTAACCTTTCTCTCTTTGTGATACAGTTCAAGCCATACTTCCTCTAGTATGCACTGCTTGGCTGACCCTTCCTACTCTCTTCCTTACTTCCTACCAGATGGAATTAGATGCTTCACATTCCTGTTCCTATAGTACCCATGCATAGGTGAAAGCCACAGGGAGACAGATATTGGTACAATAAGGACATCTCAAAATATGAGAATCCTAGTAATTACTTATAAAATAACGAATTCACTATTGCTGGAAATATTAGAAGAAAGGTATTTCCACTTAATGAAAGTTTGAATTAGATGACATCCTACTCCTTTCAAACTCTACAAATCTATGTAAACATAAGGTTGATTTTATGAGGTCCAGTGTACAGATTCCATGGTAAAATGTATTCACCATATGGAGATATCGGAATCAAATTAGTAGTGCTTAGTAAAAAGGTTTTTTTGAGTATGTGATCAATATTGACATGCTTGGATCTCTGTTTTCCTGGGTTTTAATTTTTTTTTCTTTTTCTGTGAAGATCTTTTATTCGAGATGAAAAATACCTTTGATGCAAAATCGGACTTTTCCTCAAGTCTATTTTTTTTTCAATGTTTATTTATCTAATTTTAAAGAAGAGAGAGAGAGCGTGTGAGCTGGGAAGGGGCAGAGAGACAGGGAGAGAGAAAATCCCAAACTGGCTCTGCACAGTCAGTGCAAAGGCTGACCCGGCGCTTGATCCCATTGCCATGGGATCATGACCTGAACCAAAATCAAGAGTCAATGCTTAACTGACTGAGTCACTCAGGCACTCTTAAAATCTAATTTTTTAAATAATAGTAATAACTTCTTGCTTCTCTATGAATATTTAATTCCTTACTTTGCTATTTTGCTATTTTGTATGCATACTTTAATTCATTTAACCCTAATGTAAATGCCATAAGCTCTATAGAACAGGAATTACATCAGGAATATAAGATTTATCCAAAGGCATGTAGTTAGGTACAAGAGGAACTGTACTAGAATGCAACTTGCCCTTCATACAGGTTCTGAAGTATGTTTTAAAAATCATACATCCTAAGTGGAGAAATATGCTCCTAGGTGGGAATATTAATTATTAACATTCCAATTTATCCCATCTTCATTTTTAGGTTTAACACAATTACAGTAAAATTACCAATGAGTTTTTTAATGGGACAGAATAATTCTAAAATTTACTGTGAAGAGTAGAAAGGCAAGAATCCCTAAGAACTTATTAGAGAAAAAGGAATAATAAAAAAAATCCATCAGTCATTAAAGTTTATTAATATCAATAATTAAAACAGTATGACACTATTGTAAGAATAAGCAGATCGATGGAACAAAATAGATAACACAAAACAAACCCTAGAACTCATAAGGAGTATGTGGTAAAAGTGGAATCATAAATTATTGGACACACAAAGATGAATTTTTTAAAAAAATCCAGCTCGGACAATTGATTGTTTTAGAAAATAAAACATGTATCTTGTTTCTCTACCAAGCCCTAGGAGAATAAAATATATAATTATAACATAGTCAAACAAACAAAAAAAAACAAATTCAAAAATATATACCTATCAATAACAATAGCTACCTTTTATTCAGTGCTTACTATGTGTGAGGTAGTATGAAAAGAGCCATGTATATCTATCTGCCTATATCTATAACTATCTATATTTATATAGATTTAAAGATCATTTCATTATTACCAAAATACTGTGAAATGGGTACTATTATTTATACTCTTATTTTACAAATGAACAGAGTCCCAGAGAGACAGGACCTTGTTCTAGGTAACAGCTAAACAGTGTCAGAACCAGAATTTGAATTCAGATAGGTCTAACTCCAAGTCCTACTATATTCTATTGCTACAAGTATCTGGGAGAGAAAATTGTGAAGTCAGATGCAATTGAAGAATGAGATATAAAAACATGTGCTTTATAAGATTTAAAGATTTGTTTTGATGGCAGGACCTAGCACAATGTCACCAGGATAGGTGAAACACAGAACTTTTTTTGTCACTAACAGCTCCAAAGGAGAGAGGGCTGCAAAGCTCTGTAAAGAGAGTTGTACCTGTGGACAGGGTAACAGAAAGCTGGAGCTATAGGAGGAAGCTTCTGTATGGCATGTAGGGTGGGGTTAGCTAGATTTCACGGGTTTCTTACAAAGTCGCTGATTTCAATAGTTTGAATTTTGGTGGGCTCTGGGGCATAGGAGCTATCCCTATTTGTCTGGTACATAGCCTCAGGTGATGAGTGTACTAGAATGTGAAAGTCCAGTTAAGGAAGTGGTTGGGTGTGGACTTAATCAGATGCTCAAGAAAAGGAATTGACTGGTCTTGACACCAAACTAGGTTAAGACAGCATTTCCAAGGAAGATAAAGCTTTATTAAAATGTGTAAAACATCTACAAAGTTTTACAAACAAAAACAAAGGGTAAAGTCCAAAAGTCATAGCAAAATAAGGACTATTTATAGATCATAGATCATAGGTGAAAAAATATGATATCCTCCAAATGCCAGGATTCTTTCACACTACATTAGTGATTCTATGAAGCAGGGGTGGAGTGAGATCCTGTAGAAATTTCCAGGGGCCAGGATTTTACAAATTACATGTACTTCCTCCAAGTCCAGCTTCTTTGATATGTGTTCTATGCCTCTTCTTCCTATAGCCTACCAACATGTAGTACTCAATTTTCTAGAAAATCATTACAGAAAGTAAAACAATTATAAGAGAATATTTTGTGCAGGTGAACTGTTTAGATGGAACAGTATTGAGAACTACTGTATAGTATCAGGGTGCCTTTACCGCACCTTCTCTATAGTCAGTCTGATAGGGAAACAAGATAAAATTAAAAGCACATTGTCCTGGTGGGTTTTCAGCACCCCCTCCACCCATATTCTTGTACTTATTAGCAACTCCATGTAGTAGCAAATACAGTCGACACTTTGTTTCACTTGCTTCTACTTTTTTTAGTTGCTTCTACTTTATGTATCTAGGAAGTGTCAATTTATGGGACAATCTCTGACAAAAATCTACTGGCACATGGGCCTGAGTCATCATTCTAAAAGAATAAAGAGTTATATGCATGTGAACTTCTAGAAAATGTGGTGTTTATCACCTGGACTTTTCTGTAGACTCCTCATGTCACGGACTGAAACTTATGTTCCTTATGTCGGGGGCAAGGGGCTTCACTGTAAGTAAGGGGAAAATGTAAAAGAAGAGTTTTACTAAACAATGTGAAAAATGTTGGAATATTCATACAAAAAAGGTCTAAAATTTACATGAGATGGAGGCATTGATTCCATTCCTACAAGGAACATATGTGATTAAAGAATATTGAATCCAAAGAACATCAGTAGAAGTCACTCTTCTCTGAACACAAGGAAAAGCATTAGTGTATATCACTGGGAGGTGGAGGAGGCAGAACACAGAGAGCATGGAAATGCAATCAACAATTTACAAGATTCATGAGCATATATAAAACATCCCTGGGAACTTTAAAAAGGTTTTTGATTATTAGGGGATTTAGCAAAGGTGTCTGGAAATCCTGCATTAGCCAGTTCAGAGAAAACACCAACCAATTATAAGTTAAGAGAAAGTATATAGATGATCCATTCCTTAGCAGTAAGAATTTAGCTGAATACCTTGTACTGCTTTCAGCTTTGCACTTGAAATTTAGAGTTCCCAATGTTAGGCTCAGCTGAGAAGGAAATTGAAATCCTGACAAACTTCTTCCATCACTGTGCTTACTCAAATTGCTGCTTATCCTAGAGTGCTTTCTCTGCCATGGAAAAGTCTAACATCTGATGGAAAATCTCAGTTTGTTAATCCTCTAGTAACCCTACAGCAGCTGTATCACAGGCCTTCTGGAAAGAAAAAAAAATCTAAGCAAATCAAATTTGATTTGATTTGAATTATGGGATTTTAAGGAAATGTTTTATCCATTTTACTAATTGTGTTTTTCACTTAGGAAAATAATCATGGGTCAGTGAATCAGTAACCCCTTCAGCCTTAAAGATGCATATTTATGTTTGATGGATTCACCAATGCAAAACACTCAGCATTTCAAATGGTTAATAATCCCAGGAAATTTCAGATTGATTACATTCCTTTCATACACCAATCTATTAAAGATTTTGATAAAAATGATGAACAAACCCCCAATGCTATCATTCTGCTGGATTTGTTTTTAAGTTGAAGTTTTAAAGTAATTAAAAAGTACTTGATGAATTGGAAATCTCTTCCAGGAACTGCAGAAATGTTCTGCTTCATATTTTGCAAGGCTTTTAACATTGTCTTCACCCATACCAATGCCAATTTAAGAAACACACACACACACACACACACACACACACACACACCTGAACATTCCAATATGGATATGAAGTTTCTATTTGTTCTGCTATAGCTACCCTTTTGCCCCTTAGGAATTTCTATTCTCCTCGGAGATGTTTATTATTTTTAAGGGGGAGGGGCAGACATAAAGGGAGAAAGAGAACCCCAAGCTGGCTCCACACCCAGTGTGGAGCCTTAAGTGGGGCTCAAACTCATGACCATGAGATCATGACTTGGGCAAAATTCAGAGTCTGAGGCTTAATCGAATGAGCCACCCTGGCACTCCTCCCCAAAGATATTTAAAAATAAAATAAAAAAAAGAACAGAGTTGGCTAGATAAGTACTTGTGTAAGGAATACAAATTTTGATGTTTAAGGGTGTGGGGAGGAGTTTATAAATGATAAAAAGAACACCAAACTCAGCTGTCAAATTCCATTATGTCAATTCTCATACAACCCTTAATCCTGGCATCATTCTAATGGGTCTTAAAGCCAGTGGTGGAAAAGAGTGTATGGGGGAAGGATAGCTGAAAAACATGGTGTCTAGACTCTCTCAGCCTCATTAATGGAGACACTATCAGTTTAATCTTACAAAAATAATTGGGTGATTTTTGTTTCTTGATCTGCTTTGTTTTGTTTTATTTGTTGCTTAGATTTTTTTTTATTTTTATTTTGGTAACTTTTTCTAACAATTGTCAGTATTTCTATCTTATTAGATGGACTAGGAAGTGAATGAGTAGATACTTAAGCATGGAACTTGGACCCAAATGTCCAGACCAGTGTTTTATTAGAGGAAGAAGCAATGGATTCAGCTACCAGGAAACTAGGTTCTAATTTTGCTTTGCTGCAAGTCTCCTTGCGCTGCTATCGTCTCATCCGCAAAATGGACAAAATAATATCATTATTGATACTGTGAGGATTAACTGAGATGAAGGATGCTGAAGTGTTTTGCAGTCTATAAATATTTATAAGCAATGTTGCCATCTTAAGAAAAAGAGAAAAGGGGTGCCTGGGTGGCTCAGTCAGTTAACCGTCTGACTTCAGCTCAGGTGATGATCTCCCAGTCTGTGAGTCTGAGCCCCGCATTGGGCTCTGTGCTAATAGCTCAGAGCCTGGAGCCTGCTTCGGATTCTGTGTCTTCCTCTCTCTCTGCCCCTCCTTTGCTCATGCTCTGTCTCTCTCTTTGTCAAAAATAAACATTAAAAAGAAAAAGAGAAAAGAGGAGATAAGAACCAAGGGTCTTGACATTTTCCTCATTCTTATTCAGTTCACAAAGCATAAAGGGAGCAAATGAAAGCAATCTTATATATCATAAATAAAATTGTGAAATTGGTTTTGTAGCAACAAGTCACACACACACACACACACACACACACAATTCATTTATTTACTTTTCCTAGAAATGTTGTCTGTCAATAATCTGTTAACTAGATACCTTTTGATTCAACTAGTTTTATATTTATAAAGAATAAAGGACACCACTCTTGGAGGTGTTTTTGTTATGTTTAACCTTACACTCAAAACTTTCTGAATTTTTCTAATTATAAATTCTGATTACCGATTCTTTTTAAAAATACCCTGTAGTGAATTTGCTGTTCCCAGAAGGCTTCACCTTTTACTTTAAATCTTTAAAGCTTCATGTTAAAAAAAAACGCTGTACACATATAATCAACCCAGTCATCCCCAGACACAGAAAAACCCTCTTCATGTTTCACATTTTATTTTTGATATTTTATTCTTTTGATATTTACAATGTAGTTCTCATTGGCATTGTTTAAACAGTATACTTGTTTTTCTTAAAGTATATACACACACTTCATCTCAAAATTCCAGACAATAGCCTAAATGATACCTCTGGAGACACAGATTTAAGTTTCTTATACTCTGTTGCGCATTAACTGTGTGACCTTGAGCTAGTAACTTAACCTCTCTGAACTTTACTTTGGGTGGTAGTAATGCTGGCTTCACAGAGATAATGAAAATAGTAAGAGAAATATGTTAAATTTTCACTGCAGGATATGACAACTAGAAGGTAACTGATAAATATTACTATTAGAATAATAACTGTAGCTTAGATTAAATAGTAAGAGTGTTCATTGTTTGGCAGATATCCTTGGTAAGTCACTACATGTTGGGATTTGAACTCTATAGTGTCTATTGCTTATATACCTCTATGTATATTTCTATAGGTTACATAACTACTGGTTTTTCACCCTTACAGTTTACTTCAACGGAAAATTATTGAACACACAGAGTGCCAGTCACTGCATTAAGTGCTGTATAGTCAAAAATGAGTAAGGCAACAATGTTGCATTCAAGGACCCCTTTAGGATCCAGAAGTGAAGACAGTCACTTTACCTATCTTAGCACTGAAGGCAAGTGAAAAATATTGATGATTATCACCTGAATTATGTTACATTTTGATAAATGGCTTGTAAGATTCTTCATTATATGTTAAAGTGTAGAATGAAAAATACCCATTCTTTTTGCTTTTCATTAATCTACTTCTTTGTGTGCAGACAATGAACGTCAGAGAAACAAGGTACCCACCAACATTATAAATTCTCTCAGTATTTCTTCTATGTTCTTATTGCTTTTATACATGTCTTGACATTTTAATGTGAGTAAAATATAGTCCCACAGTCAAACTATTCTCAATCAGGTCTACAAAAGAAAAAAATCATTTAATAGTCATTTTTTTAAAAAAAAAAAAAAAGGTAAAATAAAATTCAAGAAGCTGATCCACTTCTGAGATAGGTCTGAGTGTTCTCTTCTCACTTTGATTAAAAATGCATGCAATAGTGCATTGGAGGAGTATTATTTTGCTGTTGTTATTGTCAAAAAATATGAAGTTAGACCAATTGAGCAGTTGAATAACCACACGTCACCCAGGTGCCTTGGATTATTAGAAAATCTTGTAAGGGATAAAAATATTTTTCTAACTATATAGTAACTGATCAGATCATAAAGGTGTTCTGCTAGATCCGTGCTCTTAATGGAAGGAATCCAAATCCTTAGAGCATGGGGCTAGTTGTATAAGCCCGTTGGGTATCACCCCAAAACCAGAGTTCTGGGCTGAGTGTGGAGTTTCTCTGGTTCCTTCTGATACAGATCCTTATGACTTCAACTCCAGATTACCTCTAGTCCTGAAAGAATCTCAGTGTAGCATAGAGATTAGAATTCAGACTTCAAGGATAGACACTTGGTGTGAATCTTGGCCCTTGACACTTCCTATCTGTGTGAACCTGGGAAAATTACTTTACCTCTCTAGGCCTGTTTTCCCACATTTAATGATAAGAGTACCTAGTTCATAGGGTTATTGTGAGTTTTAAAAAGTTAATACAGAAAACATGCTTAGACATTAGACATATGCTTAGCATGTAGCAAGTGTTAAGTGGTCTTATCAGTCTGAATTGTTTAATTGAAAATCCTATCTGGGGCTTCTGGTTGGCTCAGTTGGTTAAGTGTCTGATTCTTGATTTCTGCTCTGGTCATGATCTCATGGTTCGTGGGATCAAGCCTTGCATCAGGCTCCATGATGACAGCACAGAGCCTGCTTAGGATTCTCTCCCTCCCTCTCTCTCTGCCCCTCCCTTGCTCTCTCTCTCTCTCTCTCTCTCAAAATAAATAAAATAAACTTTAAAAATATCCTGTCTGGATTTTTATTTTTTTTAAATCAGTTTTAATTCATCAGTGATTAGTAACTATTGGGTCTTTACCCTGTGATCAGTACTGTTATATGCTAAGAAAAAGTGCAAAGACTCAAGTGTTAGAATGAGTATGGCAGGTATACATATATTCTTGATTTTGATGTAGGCTAAAAGTGAGGAGCAATGAGATGTTCCACATTTTAGAAACTGTTCTGAAAGGGTGACTTGCCCCACTCCCTCCCTCCCTTCCTTTCTTTCTATGTTTCCTTTCTTTCTCTTTCTTTTTTCTTTCTTTCTTTCTTTCTTCCTTCCTTCCTTCCTTCCTTCCTTTCTTTCTTTCTTTCTTTCTTCTTAATTTCTTTCTCTATTATTATTTAATGTTTATTTTTTTTTGAGAGAGAAAGAGAGCATGAGCAGGGGAGGGGCAGAGAGAGAGAAAGAGAGAGAGAGGATCCCAGTGGTATTTGTGCTGACAGCAGAGAGCTATATGTGGAGCTTGAACTCATTAACAGTGAGATCATGACAGAAGCCCAAGTAGGACAACTGACTGAGCCACGCAGGAGTCCCTCTTTATCTATTATTATTTAACTTCAGGGAAGCCACATCACAGCATGGCTTTGTTATTCCTTGTTTCCTCTCTTTCTCTCTTAATCTATCTCTCCTTCTCTTTCTTCTTCTCCCTCTCCCTCTCACACTCACCCCCCTCCATTATTGTAGGTAGAGTTTTGTAGGATTTTCAGTCCATTTTACAAATTCTGTGTCTTCAACAGTCACTCTCATTGAATATATGTAGCTGAATACTACTTCCAAAGCCTTCAAACAGCTTTCTTTGTAGATATAGTTACATTCACATGGATTACTTTCTATAACTCTTTTGACCCTATGTATGAAGGCCCTTTAAAAATGCAGTAAAAGTAGTTTAAGTATTAGAAGTTTCTGTACCACTTGTATTATATTCTGTTGCTTTCCTTTTCCTTAGTTTTGGGAGATGCAGTTGTTTTTAATTTCTCTATTTAATGGATCTTTCTCCTATGTTCTTCTGAGTACTTACCATACCAATAATCTTCATCTCAAAGTGCTGATAAGACTTTGATACATTCACATATTTTGAGCATAATCAACCTCTGAGGTATTTCACATTTAATACCTGTTGCAGCCTGATGAAATTGATTTCCAGTGAATGTAGATGTTCAGATTCTCTTTTGATTTTTCAGGGCAAATGCAAAAATCTTTTTTGTTTTATCTCTGCTTGAATCTATCAAATGCCATGACCTGTCCTTAAATTCTGGCTTAAAATAAGGGCTATTTTAGATAACACTGAAATTAAAATTTGGTCCAAAGATGAAGTGGGCTATTGGGATTCAATGAGAGCACTCCTCAGTATACTCCCCTATTGCATATGAAACGAGAAGTACTTGCCTCACTTGTGACAAAGAAAGATATGAAATTGTGAGGTTGTAGAGAGAAATGATTACCTTTTTCTCTTGTTTTCTTGAATACAATTAGCTCATGGCCTATTGAAAAAATTAAAACTCTACCTTTCACTTACAGTCAGACAGAAATATCTGACCTGAATATATTAAGTTCCCATCTAAAAATACTTAATGATAACAAACTATTTTCTCAATGTCTCTGTTATTGTCAGTACCATTTCTGTTAAACAACATTCAATTCTGGAATACTTGAGTTCTTATGTATTGGAAATGAGGAAATGTGACACAGCTCCTTTCCTAGAAGACCCTCTCAGAGAGATCATTTGAACTATAACTTGCTTTAACTGACAGGAAGTATTAGTACTTTTGTAGAATCTTTAAATGTTTTTAATATTTATTTATTTTTGACAGAGAGAGAGAGAGAGAGAGAGAGAGAGAGAGAGAGAGAGAGAATCCTAAGCAGGCTCCAGACTCCAAGCTGTCAGCATAGACCCAGATGCGGGGCTCAAACTCACAGACCACGAAATCATGACCTGAGCCGAAGTCAGGTGCTCAACCGACTGAGCCACCGGGGTACCCCATGTAGAATCTTTAAAATGGAGACCTAGAGTGAAGGACAATGCATCAGAATGAGACATTTTTACTCTACAGCAAATGAAACATACCATGAAGTATATTTTCTTTTGTAGAAAGGTGTTTCACAACTTTCATTCTTTATCAGATCTTTGTAATACAGAAACCTTATCTGTGAAATTACTTTCTTTCAGTAATTTTTTTGTATGCAAGTTGTTCATCTTGAATCCTAGAATTCTGGCTGGCAGCAGCCAGATTTAAAGTCTGTGAACATATCGAGCCAAGTATCAAAACCTCTGAAGATTATAAGGGTTGATACAAGTTCTTGGGCGAATAAAGTAGTGACTATAGAAGTAGTTTGGGTGCATTTGTACATAGAATTTTTTTATGGGTCCAATAACAGACTTTTTTTTTTTTTTTAATTTTTTTTTTATTTTTTTTGGGACAGAGAGAGACAGAGCATGAACGGGGGAGGGGCAGAGAGAGGGAGACACAGAATCGGAAACAGGCTCCAGGCTCCGAGCCATCAGCCCAGAGCCGGACGCGGGGCTCGAACTCACGGACCGCGAGATCGTGACCTGGCTGAAGTCGGACGCTTAACCGACTGCGCCACCCAGGCGCCCCTCCAATAACAGACTTTTAATTACTACTGGTTTAATGTTTTAAAAAAAAGGAGGGGATGGGGATTGCAATAACTGTTTTTGTTTGAGATAGTCTCCTAATTGTAAAATTTTTTGACTTCTGTTATGTGTAGGACAAAGAACTGCCTAGGCACGCCATCATAAGGAACAAATATGGTTCAGTTGTGATAATAACAACAAAAATTTGCATTTTCAAGGCATTCAATTCTTGAATGTGTTCTTCTTGTTCTCTAGTTTTTTTTTCTTTTGGGGGAGCCACAGTGTCCCTCTGTATTACCAATGCCTCCTTACCTAGTTAATTTTTCATCTCTCAAAGGTCTCAACTTAAATATAACTTCCTCCAGAAAGCCTTCCATGACGCACCAAATTAAGGTTACATGAGTTTCTGTGGCTTTCATGGCACCTTTGACTTTTCTAGTTTAGCACATATCACATTGTGTTGCATTTGCCTGTTTTCACATCTTCCTCTCTAATTGTAAGCTCCCTCCACTACAAAAATAACTACTATTTGCTGAATTTACGCTATAAGTGAGGCATTAGTCTAAGCACTTTACATGTTTTATATTATTTACTCTTCATAATGGTAACTCTTCACAATCAATTTTGCAGAAGCAAACTGAGACACAGAGAGGTTAAAAATCTTGCTGAAGGCTACACAGCAGATAAGTAGTAGAGATTAAAATTTAAATTTGGTTCCAAGTATAGCCTCTTAGTCATTACTTTATATTATCTTCAGGGCAAGGGCCATGTGTAGCTGCTTTCCTCTTATACTCTAAGAGATCAAAACAGTGCCTAGCAAATAAAAGGTACACAGTAGTAAGTACACAATAATATAGCTGTGGAATGAATCAATGGAATCATGAAGAAAAAACTAATTGTTACGCAGACAGCATATGCTGTTGCAAAGTAACAGGAACATAACTGGCTCTTAATTGAAACTCTCCTGAAATTAAAATTAATACATCTAATTATTAGACTCTAATATTGGCCCTTGATGCTTGCCCCACTCACATCTACAAATGAACAGTGTCTTTGCAAAACCTCTTTGTGTTTTTTTTTTTCAATTCAATCAATACACAGGACATGGAGAAAAACAACAAACACAATGTGAATCTTTAGAGACAGGAAAGCTGGGTCAGAAGGCTCAACATTAGTAAGGGCTGGACATGCCCCAACTGATGCTTACTTTGACTGGTGGGGAATTGAATTTACATGGATATTTGTATATCAAAGAAGCACAAAACCAAATGAATATACATCTTCTACCCTAAAATTTCCCCAAAATTTGCAATTTTATCTACCTTATTTTTTGCATAGACCTGGTTAATGGGTATGCACATATACACACATATACACATACATTTGTTCAAAGTAAATATACCACATTTGTGAACTTAACTCTTGGCAAATGCAAAAGTTAAATATTGGGTTTGATATATTCTATAGCCTTAAAAAGACCCTGGTTGCTTCATGAGTTCTGTTTAAGTTGATTTTGCATGAGTTTTTGTCAGTTTCAGTCCATGGCATCTTATACAGACCTTGATGGTGCCCCAGAGAGACAAGAGTATCTAGTGGAATATGTCACTGGGTGACATCTAGAGGAGGGATGAGAAGATCATTCTCTTCACTCAAAAACTGTTCGGTGTACTTTAAACAAAGCCATCAGTAATGTTGATATGTCAAAATAATTTAATTTATGACATTGTAAGCTACCGACTTGGAATCATTAAGTGGTATAACAAAAAAAGGAAGAAAACACTAGAAATTATCAGACAATGCATGTTACAAAGGTCCTGAGACTTTTGGACCTTATGAAAACAAGTATAGACAAAAAGAACTTCCCCCAAGGACATCCTAGAAATAATATCTAATTACTCCTAAACCTCAGACTGAGATTGACATCCATATTAAGAAAATAACAGATGTACTTTCTAATATGAGAAATTGCATGAATGTTTGTGAATATGTTTTCTTGCTTCTCTGTTAGGTCTTCTTCCTCAGCAAAGTTCCTATAGTTTAAAATTGACTATTCTTAGAAATGTAATACTGTTGAGTCATGATATAGTAAATAGTCACATATTAGGACATAAATATTTGTGCTTTTAATCTGTCCACTCTGTGTGTTTGTGTGTGTGAATTAAATAATGAAGGGGCACCTGGGTGGCTCAGTCAGTTAAGCACCCAACTCTTGACTTTGGCTCAGGTCATGATCCTACAGTTCTTGGGATTATGCCATTTCGGATTCTGCATTGACAGCATGGAGCCTGCTTGGGATTCTCTCAATCCCTCTCTCTCTGCTCCTCCCCCTCAAAATAAATAAATAATCATTAAAAAATAATCAAGGTATATAGTTTTGTACAATAGTTATTAAACTAACTTAATCTGTGTAAACTGCAGATTAGTATATCCACTGAAACAATAAATATATGTGGAAGTCAAGTTGCAGTGATTTATAAATTGTCCAAAGGATATTCACAATACTTCATTTTTTGTGTCCCAAACCACCTTTTGTTATATCTACACACCTGTCTTTTGAAAAAGTTCCTCAGCTGACTGAAGTAACATATTTGAAAAATTCCTTCCCCTCTGTTCTCCCTTACAATTTTAATGAGTTTGAAGAATAATATGGTCAGGTTCTTCTTTTGTATACAAACAAATACTATGCCAGATATGTACTATAGATTTCATATATTACTTTTGTTTTTATATTTAAAAATTAATTGCAAAAGTATTACCAACATAGTCTTAGTTAATATCTCCATCCCATTAAGAACATTTAAGATCTCCTCTCTTAGCAACTTTCAGGTATATAATGCAGTGTTATTAACTATACTTATCATGCTGTGAATTAAATCCTCAGAATTTATTCATCTTGTAAATGAGCTTGTACCCATTGACAACATCTCTCCATTCCCCCACCCACTAGCCTCTATTAACCAGCAGTTATTAAAGTCATTTAAAATATCAAGAAAAAATAATGAACCTGAAACACATGAATATGAGAAGTTCACTATCACTGGATTCTGCACATCATATGTGGTTTGGGAAAGAGATTATACTTATAAATTTTGTAGGATAATAAATGAAAAATACAAATTTTTCTTCTGTGATGTTATTATCCCAACCCTTATAAACTTGAGAGTTATAGGTTAATGTCCTTTGTCCTCTAAGGAGCATTAAAATGATTCAAAAATAAAGTTTTCATGCATTCTGTGTTTTATAGTAGATGGTTGAAATCTAAGCACTTTAAATTTTTGTGTATTACTCATTATATATATGTACCAGATACAGTGTATTTAATGTACTATCATCTATTGCTAAGTGATGTCAACAACAAAACTGATGAAAACCATAGAGCAAGTGTCTCTTTTCCATTTTATCATAAGTTGAAAGCTGAAAAGAGAACTGCATTTTAATCCCTTAGCACTTTAACCCAATTCCTTACAGACTGGAACCTCACATCCATGCTACAAGGGATATTAAATGCTGACCAAGTTAAATGCCACTATGTCACTATACAGGATGTCAGAACAACTCATGTGAGAGTACCAAGGGAACAGAAGAAACTTCCCTTTAAAAGACTTTCAAATATGATGCTATATTTCTTTATAACTGTTCATTCCTGTTTGATTGATATGGCAATTTTTGTTGTGGCACAAATGGACTTGAATATAAGAAAAGACTGTGTCTTTCAGCGTAAATTTTAAAAAAATCAGTAAAGATATTTGAATGTAGATAATTAGGGGAACCACTTGGAAAAATAATAATTCAGAGTAAGAAGATTATCTTATTCTCTGAGCAGAGATTCTTTAGAAGACTGGGGGGATGGGAGTTACATAAGTCAAAGCTACTTTTTAATTATGTAAGATCTGCCTGAATAATCTTGTAGATAACTAAATTAATATTTCAAATTAATAGTAGAAAAACTTCAGAATATGCTATAGCTATATGCTGATTAATAAACTTCTGAATAAATTACCTTAGAGGATTAACTAATAAATTAATTAGACATTGCCTCTATATAAGTCACTTATAAGATATAGAAATCTATTTGACTGATTTAGGTAAGTATATATTAGTTAGTTATAAGAAAATTAAAGCTGTAACTAAATAACTGTACCTGTATAGCACTGCATTGATCATTAAAGTACAAAAAATAAATAAATTAAGGAGGCCTTCATGAATCAAACTTAAAGTTTCTTAAACAGGTTTTTCCTCCAACTTCCTATAAAATTGTGAGATTTGGATAATATAAAATTTCCTCTGTGTGTCCCATAAGCCATAATAAACACTACATATAATGACAAGTCTTAGATCACAAGCATTTTAATACATAAGCTGTGTTTATTAGATACAGTTCAATTCGAATGTGTCAATTAATTCTTTGGAGCAAATGGTAACTGGACATAGGAAAACAAATTGTAGTGAGCTGAACAGGGGGAATTGAAAGCAGAGTGGACATAAACAACAATTAAATCAATGAAATATATCCTGGAGCAGTAAGACATAACTATCCTAGCTGAAACTCCACTATAACTAACAGATCAGCTTTTCCATAAGCTCTGAGATGGCTTTTTTTGAGCATAGCCCAACTATGCACCCAAGAAGCAGAGCTGATAGTGCCCTGGTCTTTGGGATAGCTGATAGAGTTGCTAATTAACCATATTCAGTATAAATTATGCCAATTGTGCCAAGAACAAGGACTTAGAATCAATTGAGCTGTGAAAAGTACTGTAAGTCCCTCATTGTCATTCTATGCACCATACATTGGTGGCAAATCCTGTCAATAGTTTCTTCTTCAAAGAAAAAGAATAATCCAAGAGAGAGTTATCTTCTTTGATGACCCTTATGACCTACAGTATCACCTGAAACAAAACCAAATTCTTGGTTTATAGAGAAAATAAATATAAACTTTGTGGGGAGTCATAGGAGTACGGGGAGCATCAACTTCTCTGTAGTCATTCAACTGATGATTTATCTGGTATTTGGCTGTTTCTGACATATTTCCTTGTAATTTCACCCCAGACCAAGCTCTGCGCCAACATAATGAAATCTCTAATCCTTATTACAACAAAAAACCTAGTTTAATTCTTTCTCCAAGGTCCTAGAGAGTTTGGAAGCACCAAATTTATTCTGGACTTAATTGAAAGTGAACTATCTCTTCCAGGGGAGGCCCAAACTAGCTTATTTATTCCAGGTCTCAGCATCAGTTCATGTGTCAAGCTAATAAATGTCGTTATCTCAACTGAAAACTGGTTTTACTTCTATCAAAAACTAGCTGATAATTTTACCTCCATGTGGACAATAAAATAAATGTCTTCACTGTAGAAAATAACTTTAAGAAAAAACTACTTGATTGCAGATTGAACCATTAGAAATGTTGAGCCAGAACACCACAGGTAATAAATCACAAACTGAATAGAATGATATTAGATTATGTCCATATGAAGCAATCATAAAACTATGTCTAAAGAGCTATGTGTTAAAATGGATTAACTTAATCTTGCACTTACATGGTTTCCATTACTAACACTAGAAATAATGTCAAAATTATAACTGTAATCTCTGTATAAGAATTTTAGTAAATTATACTAAATTTAATATAATATTCAATTTAAAATCATAATTATATGGATTAGATTTAAACTTGATCTCAAATTATGAAAAGAATAGAAGTGACAAATTGTGTATAAATGTATCACCTCATTGTAATTTTGGTGTATTTCTCTCCAGTCTCCCTTTTCACTCTAAACACATGTAGTTGTTATTTTCTAACATAGCTGTGGTTATACAATATGTGCACATGTGTATTATTTTATTTTTTCCTACTATATTATACACATGTTTCTAAGTCTTCAAAACATTATTTCTAATGACTGTACAACATTTCATTTGGTGGAGGGCATCATAGATTATCAAACAATTCCTCCATCAGTTGCTTCCAGTTTTTCACTATTATAAAATACACTCTGATGATCATCAACACGTATACAATGTTTTGTGTTTAGGATGATTTCTAAAGCATTGTGTCCTAGAGGTGAATTAACTGAGTCATAGCAATATTATGTTTAAGAATCGTAATACTTATTTTCAAATTTATTTCCCAAAATGTTTACCAAATTCACTTCTACTAACAATATATAAGGAAGCCTGTTTCCACACAACTTTGCTAGAATTGAGCATTTTTGTTATTTTAAATAATTGCTAATTTGCTAAAAGAAGATTCATATTTCATGGTTTTAATGTACATATTTTATATTACTTGTGAGATCACATGTTTTCTATAGATTTGTTGACAGACTCTTTGTAAATTACATCATGTTCAAATTTTTCTAAAAGTCCCAGGGGATATCTCATATATGTTCTAGTTAACTAGTTTCTTTTCTTCTTTTGGTACTAAGAAATAGGATCTAACAAATATCTATACTTTTAACATTTATTAATGCTGATTTTCTCTGAGACAGGCAGACTTTTAAAAACAGAATATTTTACTCTTTCTGACCAAAGCAGTGATGCTAAAAGTGTGCTTGAAAACCACTTGGGAAATCTGAGCTGAAAATTTCAGTAAGGAAAGACTGTCTAGGTAAGAAGAGACATTTTGGAATAGTTTAGTCTTTTTGATTATCTCCTCAAAAGGAATCTGGGGGATGCATGTGTGCAAGTGCCTTGAAAGAGAAGCAAAGAACAAAAAAGGAGTAATTTAATTATAATTTTAACCACTGCCAACATTAAACCAGTGGTTTAGATAAAGCCTGAACTTGTTATTTTACCCAAATTATGTCACAGGTCTGAGGGTTCTTTTCATGTGTATAAATGTCTTTATATTATTCAAATTCATCACCTGGTATTTATTCAGCTTCCACTATCTATCGCTGTCATATGCTGTTTAGTTTAGACTCTCTCCTTGTCTGAGTCCCCTAGGTGTCAGTGATAAGTAGTAGAGAGAGATAGAAAACAACAGGCTGAGGGGCGCCTGGGTGGCTCAGTCGGTTAAGCGTCCGACTTCAGCTCAGGTAATGATCTCACAGTCGGTGAGTTCGAGCCCCGCGTGTGGTGGGCTCTGTGCTGACAGCTCAGAGCCTGGAGCCTGTTTCAGATTCTGTGTCTCCCTCTTTCTCTGACCTCCCCCTGTTCATGCTCTCTCTCTCTCTCTCTCTCTCTCTCTCTCTCTCTCTGTCTCAAAAATAAATAAATGTTAAAAAAAATTAAAAAAAAGAAAACAGCAGGGTGAGGGATTGTTAAGACACTTAATTGACTGTTTGACATGTATTCTACACATGTGAATGGTAATAATTAAGACTGCTTAACCAGTTTCTGAATACTGGCTTGAGGAACAGTAGCAAAACTTAATACTACTAATGAAAGACTGAATTACTATAATCAAAACATTTTTTTCTTCAAGTAAAAGACTTTCACATATAATAAGCGTACTGCTTTTCCTTTTGTGTAAGAGGAATAAAAGTTGAATTGGCACAGTGATTAAAACCAAATTTCTTGCCTAATTCTTATAATTAAAGATATTCTTTCATGTTAGAAAGTAACTAAAGAGATTAAAGCTGGAATTCCACAAAAAGGAAAGGTAGTATTGTGAGGCAAACATAGTATTTCAAGTATAGTGCTGTGGATATTTAATAATTATATGTAATGGGTTAACATCCAGTATGAAGTAAAACAAGAAAAATGCAAATAAACAAACCTAGAAAGTACATTTTTGTGTTTTATTTCTCTTTTCTGAAATTTCAAACAGGTTTCATTAGGACAGAGTCACCTCCCCAGTTTAATCATTATCTCTCAAATCAATATTATAACTTAAGCCCTTTGAAATCTTTTTAAATAGACTATATGCACATCAAATGGCTGGGACTATCATTTACTTATCTTTGAATCTGAAGCTTCTATCATTCACATAATATGGTTAACAAATATCTGTACAGTGAATTTTAAACAACTATCTGAATGAACAGGAAACTCCAAGAAATTACCAGTATCTTTTTTTTTCTGTTTTTTTTTTTTTCTTTTCTCTGTTGACTCTGTGTGTGCAGTTTTCCTTTTTGGGGCCAAACTGGGGCTTCCCTCACTATTAAGAGCCAACAACTGTCAAACCCAAGTTTTGAAGATTGCAGAATAGATGGAATTCTCAGGGGTGCTTTGTCCCAGAGCAAGTGGAATTTGAAAGCAAAAGCAGATGGAGTCTAGAAGAAAAACAGCTTGATGATGATGATGATTTTAATGATTAAATGGAAATCCAATGAGGGACCATTGAATGGTGGAGTGAGCTGGAAAGCTTTCAGAGGGTCACAGAAGATGAGAAAAGGAGAATTTCAGAAAGTTTCTGTAAACCAGGCTAGCTTTTCTTAAGCAATAAGCCATAGGCATGAACCTATGAGCACTAAAGCTCAAGGGCAATAAATGTGTGCACTGCCCTGATTAGTGATGGCAGGAGACACAGATGGCTGGTTAACCCGTTAGGTAGTTAGGAAGGGGATTCACCAGTGAATATGTGGCAGCTTCATGTAGCCAGACCCAAACAGGTGGCAGACAGCTTGAACTAGGCCCTTTGTATTTTGTTTTTGACCTTATTTAAAATAATAGTAGTAAAATGCCTATTAGGACCCAGCTTCACTATTTTGTTTTTGTCATGGCCAAGCAGTTGTGACTTAGAGGGTGATGCCAGGAAACACTGTCTCCATTTTGCTTCCATATTTTTATCTTCCCTATTTCTTGTGACTTTCACAGCTATGGTCTTTCTCTGGAAAATGCAATGGAAAATGTTTGATAGTGACCCAGTTAGTTTTCCCTTTAGGTGCACTGACTGCTCAACCTCAAAACTTATCCAAGTCACCCCCATGTGAACTACACAGCAGCCTGGCTCTGTAAATGTGTGAAACTCAAGGGCAGCCATATCAAATGCAGATGGAATGACAGGTGAATTTTATAGGTGAGAAGACCTGTTGTAATGTGTTTATTGTTTGAAATACATTAAAAAAATCCTAAGTGAAAATTATCTATTAAAGGCAGACACCAGAGAAGCTGATGCATAAGGTAAGTTTATAACCTTTATAACCTGGAACATTGCTCCAGGTATTCTTCAATTTGTGATTAATACAATTTTTGTGGCTTGCTCAATTTTTCATTTCCATGAAAACATTTTTAAATTCCATAAAATAAAACAAGTTATTTTTGCTGTACCACTACAAGGAACCATCTAAATATGCCTTTCGTATCAGGTTCCTGTGACACAGTACTTAACTGTTTCAGAAGAATGTGGTATAGCCTTTGTTCTCCTTAGAAGAAAAGGCAAAATGAGCTAGAGAAAGATACCTTAAGCAATAGCTGACTAGGGTCAATTTCAGACTAGAAATTATGTGAGACTATTCTAAAATGATTGTTTTTCCTAAATCACAAAGATATTAAGAGGCAACATAGAAGAAAAAGATTCCACTCTGCTTTTGCATGTGGGTAAAGTAGGCTTCATAAGAGTTACTCCCAAGAAATAAGTTGAGAAAATGTTGGGTTAAAAAAAGTTGAGCAACTGTCCCTACTCTAGGTCTTCTTAACATCTTTTATATGTTTAAACACATTGTAGAATTTCCAAAGTGTGTGTGTTTTTCCATGCAGTGTTTCAATGTTTATTAGCAGATCATCTCATGAGATAGTGGGATGAGACAGAAATGTTTTTCAGAACTATGAAGCCAAACCATCTTCTGTGTCATATGGGAACAGAAACAGAAACTTCAGGGATAGCACTTGAAGGCCGGGTAAGGCACAAATCTAATGAAGATGAGGGTACCATAATAGCTTTAACTTAATAACATTCTAATCAACATGTCCTAATGTGTGTGGTACAGGTTTCTTGTTCTGAATGACTTTATTTAATGTTGTGCAAAATTATTATTTTGTGGTCAAATAAATTTAGGCAAAGCCCAATTCAATGAAATAAGTAGATTTTTTTAAAGCACCTCCTAGGGGCACTTGGGTGGCCCAGTAATTTAAGTGTCTGACTCTTGATTTTGGTTCAGGTTGTGATCTCAGGGTTCATGAGATCGCACCTCACATCTGGCTGTGCTGACAATGCAGAATGTGGTTAGGATTATCTCCTCTATCTCTGCCCCCATGCCTGCTCACACTAACTCTATCTCTCTCAGAACAAATAAACTTAAAAAAATAAAAATAAAAACTAAAAAGCACCTCTTAGAATGTTTTTAAAAGCACACACTTCTCAAGGTGGCTACTCAGCTCACAAAAATTTCCCTTTCTCTTAGAACTGCTCCTATTCCTCGAAATATTCCTCTACAGTTACATGTGTTCTGATTCCCTGGTCATAAGTGACTGGTCAAGAAATAAAATATTTGAACCTTAAGAGCTCAATCAGAACAATTCTCTTCATAGAAGTTTGAGCTGAGAGATACAGAAGCTGGACATCACTGGTGTCTATATCTCTTAAGTGGTCTGAGAAGTGGTTTCCAAATCTGACTTTACTTCATACTGGCATGAAAGTTATGCAAAAACTCTGGTTCCTGTGGGCCATGCAATATTCAGATGTCTTGTACCTGATTTAGACAGAAATGTTTAATAATGATAGCTAATAATTATTGAAGACTCACCATGTACTCTCTATATGCCAAGCACTAAAGTTCTTAACAAATTTCCCAAGTGGATTTTGTGCATCCTGTCCAGGACTTTTGTAAGGATGTACACGTGGGAAGCTCTGTGAACTCTTGCTGCTGAGGTGTTTAAGAGTTTTTCTCACTGAGGTTCAGTAGTTGAACTATTTTTTTGATTTATGTGAATTACGACAGGATCCTTCCAATAAATTTCCTTTTAGGTTTATGCTAGCTCAAGTTTATTTCTGCTACTTGCAACCAAAATAACCTTAACTAATACAGTTTTGTGAATTTGGTAGAAGGGGAGTATAGCATGCAGTGCTTCACAAACTTATTTGATCACTGGATGCTTTTTTTCAAAGAGCTGTTTGTTACACCAGTGCCTTGCTGCACCTGCTTTGGGGAAGCACTAGTTTAAGGTAATTGATTTAACAGTGCCGTGAATTTCCTACAGGGTATACACTGAATGTTTAGTGTTAAGCCCAGTTTCTTAAGGTTACATTAATTGCTTTACTATAGGTTCTAAGAATTAAGGACACATGGTAGTGATATACAAAATTAGATGCAAATAAACAAAACCTTGATAGTCTGTTGTAGGATCTCTCTGGGAAACAGGAAGCCAGGGATATCCTTCAGTGGTGCAGTGCCACTTGCACAGGATAAGCCTTTTCCACTCACCTATAGGTTTTACATAGAAGACATCTCATTCTGCAATGCACCTAGAGACAAAATACAGATGGTTTAGTCTATGGCTGGTCATTCTATTGCTGTAAGTAAAGAAAAAAAAAGTGTTATTAATGTAATTGACAAAAAGTAATAATCTGCCCTTCTAAATACCTAAAAGTTCATGAAAATGCAGAAAAATAGCTAGATAAAATGCAGTGGAATAGCAGCAGATTCAGCTGAAATTCAAACTCTGCCATTTATTAGCTCTGTCACCTTGAACAAGGTTCTTTACTTCTCTAAACTTATTTCTTGTATAAAATGAAGGTAATAATTTCTCCTATATTATCTGGTTAGGACTTAATGAAGCAATGGTCACTATAATAGTAGTTTCCATGTATTAATATATTTCTACTTTCCAGGAACTGTGTAAAGCCCTTTAAATTCATTGCCTTAATTAATTTTCAAAACAATCTTATGAAATGATTACTACTCATTTTCCAATTTTGTAGATGAGGAAACCTAAGCTAATAAATATTAATAGCATTGCCTAAGGTTGCTCAGTAAAAAGAAAAATCAGGATACAAACCTAAACAGTTGGGCTTCAATGCCTACATATTGAAAACACTCAGTATTTAAGTATAGCATCCAGGAATTTTTTTCCTTCCCTTTGACTAGTCAACAGTAAAGAAACATATCTTGGCAATATATTTATATTATGAAGGGAAAAATTATAAAAATGTGTGGATGACACTGGTAAATTCTAACTTCTATTCTTGGTCAAGTTAGGCATCTTTAGAAGAATGATTTCAGTGGAGGTGTGGAGAGGATGGAATCACCGAGAATCACAGTAAAATAAAGGAAATTGACTGGAGCACTTGCATCACAGAAAGAGAGCTGGAGGAGTGGTAGAATTTGGGTCGAACAGTGAAAAATGCCATTTGAGGTAAGGGTTTAACGAGAGTAGGAATGTAGATTGGTGAAAAAAGAATAGCTTATGACAAGCAGGGATAAAATATGCAAAGTCTCACCAATAAGGATGAGCAAACTGCCTTGTTTGGATGAAGAACAAGATTTCAATTAAGAGGTGTGAAAACAATTATGTTAGCTAGATTGAGAAATGCCTAGAGATTAAAGTGGCCTCCACCTTTTCATATAGAAGCTGACATTTATTGAATGGTTATTCTTTATGAGGCATTACCCTAATTATTTTGTTTGCATGAAATCATCTAATGTTCATACCAACCCTATGAAGTTGGCATGATTTTTAGATCTATTTTACTGTTGAGGAAAAGGAGAAACAGAAGTTCAATAACTTACACAAGGTTACTAGGAAGTGGACGACCTAGAATTCAAACCCAGGAAATTGAACTTCAGACTCTTATCTTTACTAGCATCCTATAACACTTTGTAGCCTGGATTGGCTTTATTATGTTACTTCTCTCATAAAATTAGTTTCTTATAACTTTTATTAGAAAATTTACATCCCTCTGCCTGACCTTTAGGGATCTCCATCAATTTACAACTTTTGATCATCACCGTATTTTTTATCACTCTCTCCAAATGGAATCCTCCTCTATTACAGGTAAATTAATGTTTCCTTACTTGGAATGCCCTCCCTCTCCTGACCCATTATCTCTGAACACCTTTAAAATTCAGCTCAAAAAATGTAGCTACTGTCTCCAAGAATCCCTCTCTGTCTTTTTCCATTGAATATCAATTCTAAATTACTTTTTCTTCACAAAATGCATTAGCTTAGTCAATATTAATTATTGTGCCCTTAGTAATCTTACTTGATAAGTGCTATTGAGTTTATGTGTTTTTGAGCATGTGTCTTTCTGCTAAATGGATTATTAGCTCATGGTGATCAAACAGTATATCTGTATACAATATCCTTGCATTTGGTGTTCACCACATATAATAGGTGGTACTAGTAGGAAAATAGTAGTAAACAAGGTTTTCCCTTTCTCACATCTGTCCAGACAGATTTATTTAAAAATTCCTTTTTTTTAAATAATAGAACATAAGTTCTGATGATTAATATTATTTCTCAACCCAAAATGTTGTAAAGTTTGGGTCTTATTTTCTTACTTGTGAAATTCAGATTGTTGATTTAAAAAACAAAAGAACTTAGCTTTGAAAAAATATACATTAATCATATCTTTTTTTAAAACAAAGGTTTTAATTATACAAGGTCCAGCAGAGATTGTTTATTTCATAATTACTAAAAAATGGCAAGTATCCCACATAACACCCTTTCCTTCTGAATATGAAAATGCACTTGCATAAGTGCAGATATTTGGTGACCAGACAATGGAGAAGATTCCCATTTGTGCTTAGTGGAATAGAGTCAGTTGGTACTCATTAAGTCAGCCAAGGTTCTCTCTGCTAATGGCAAAACATTCCTGTCCATGTAGCTAAACAAACACTGGATTATTTATTTTCCTTTTGGCAAATGCTGGGGTGGAAATGCGCACAATACTTGTTTATAATGAATGACTGTTGGGGGAGATCCCATGGTAAAAGCGAAAGCTGCATAAACCAAGATAATAAGGATAAATTTAAATGCTGTGCAGTTCTGTGTGTATCTGTGTGTGTATTCGTGTGTCCTTGTGTGTGTGTGTGTGTGTGTGTGTGTGTGAATGTGTATCCAAGACTTTATGTGGTTTTTGGTTTTTTCTGAATACCCTTTTTCTGTAAAATTGTTCTTTTGTATGGCTTCAAGCTGAGATTACAGAAACTAACATAAGTGAACCAGTGTTTACTTTGTTCAGATAGCACATGGTTCTTTTCTCAGTCTTTAAAATTACATAATAAAGACTACCCATGGTTTCTGCCCTCAAAACTCTTGTCCTTAAAAAGATATACAATCATTTAATTATCTGGGTGAAGTATTAGTGAATAAAAAGAATATGTAAACTGTATAGACAATGACAGATTATTGAGATTTTATTTGAAATTACAGAAGTGCTAAAACAGATGAAAACACATGAAAATCTTTGTTTCCATTAGCTCAGTTTATTAAAGCAAGGTATTAATGGATAAAGTGTAATAGAATTAGAAATTAAGTAATATCTGAGGACCTGAGTTCCAGTTTCAGTGCTACAATTAACTAGTTGCTTGACATAAGCAAGAGGATCATTCTTGCCACCCTCACAAACAGGAGTATACATTTGTGAAAATGCAGTTCAAACTTCCTTAGTAATATTCTTTTTTTTTTTTTAAATTTTAAGTAGCCTTCACCCCCACCACAGAGCCCAATGTGTGGCTTGAACTCACAACCCTGAGGTTACGACCTGAGTTGAGATTAAGAGTCATACACTTCACTAACAGACACCCAAGTGCCCCACAGATCATGATCTTAGGGTTCACGAGTTTGAGCCCTGCTTCAGGTGAACCCTGCTTTTCTTTCTCTCCATCTCTCTCTCTCTCTCTCTCTCTCTGCCCCTCATGGAATTCTCTCTCTCTCTCTCCCTCTATCTCTCTTCCCTCGTTCACTTGCAGCCTCTATCTCTTTCTCTCTCATTAAAAAATAAATAAATAAATAAATAAATAAATAAATAAATACCTCTTCACTGAAGTATGATTGACATACAAAAAACTGTCTATATTTAATGTGTACAACCTGATGGTTGGGAGATAAGTATACACCAATGAAACCATCACCACAGTCAATGACATAACCGTACAAATTACCTCCAAAAGTTTCCTTCTGTCTTATTTTTTTTGTGATAAGAATGCTTAACATAAGATCTACTCTCTTAGAAAAATGTAAGTATACAATACAGCATTGTTAACTATAGGCACTATCCCTTAGAGTAGATCTCTAGGATTTGACTTGCATTACTGAAACTTATTACCCTTTGACCAATCCCTCCCCATTTCCCCTTAACCTTACCCCTGTTAACCAGCATTCTACTCTCTGCTTCTATAAGTTTGACTATTTTAGAGTCCTTATATAAGTGGGACCATGAGTATTTTTCCTTCTGAGACTGGTTTATTTCAATTAAAGTAATGTACTCAAGATTCATCTATTTTGTCACAAATGGCAGGATTTACTTTTTTATGGCTTAATAACATTTCATTGAACATAAATATCACATTTTCTCTATCCATTCACTCACTAATGGACATTTGGTTGTTGCCATAACTTGGCTTTTATGAATAATGCTGCAAAAACATGGGATTACAAATCCCTCTTAAAGGTTCTCACTTCAATTCTTTATGTATATATACCCAGAAATGGAATTGCTAGATCATGTGGCAGTTTTATATTTAATTTTTTGAGAAATCTTCAGGCTGTTTTTCATAGTGGCTGCACCAATTTATATTCCCACCAATATGCACAAAGGAGGCAATCTACAGAATGAGAGAAAATATTTGTAAACTACATATCTGATAAAGGCTTAATATCCAAAATCCATAAAGAACTCCTATAACTCAGTAGTGACAAAAAATAACCCAAATAAAAGTAGACAAAGAACCAGAATTGACACTTCTCCAAAGAAGACAAACAAATGGTAATATAAAAAGATGCTCAGTATCACCAATTATCAAGGAAATTAAATTGAAACCACAACAGTGTCACCTCACACCTTATTAAGATGGCTGTTATCAAAAAAGCAAACAAGTGTTGATAAGGATGTAAAGAAAAGGGAACCCCTGTAATATTTTTAACACTAGCCAAAAATCAAAACATGAAAAACATGGTTTTAGAAAAGGGATACCAGGGACCGGCAGAAGATGGCGGCGTAGGAGGAGGCTGGGCTCACCGCGCGTCCTGCTGATCACTTAGATTCCACCTACACCTGCCTAAAGAACCCAGAAAACTGCCAGAGGATTAGCAGAACGGAGTCTCCGGAGCCAAGCGCAGACAAGAGGCCCACGGAAGAGGGTAGGAAGGGCGGCGAGGCAGTGCACACTCCACGGACTGGCGGGAGGGAGCCGGGGCGGAGGGGCGGCTCGCCGGCCAAGCAGAGCCCCCGAGTCTGGCTGGCAAAAGCGGAGGGGCCTGACAGACTGTGTTCCGACAGCAAGTGCGACTTAGCGTCTGGGAGGTCATAAGTGAACAGCTCTGCTCAGAAAGCGGGAAGGCTGGAGGACAAAGGGAGGGAGAGTTGCTGAGCCCCGGACGACAGAGCTCAGTTTGTTGGGGAACAAAGGCACTAGCCAGCACTATCTCCCTCGCCCATCCCCCAGCCAAAATCCCAAAGGAAACCAGTTCCTGCCAGGGAACTTGCTCGCTCCACAAAAACACCCAACGCTCTGCATTTGCAGAGCCAACCCTCTGGCAGAGGGTCTGACTCCCTCCTGCTGCCACAGGGCCCCTCCTGAAGTGGATCACCTAAGGATAAGCCAGCTAAGCCTGCCCCTCTTGCCCCCGTGCACCTTGACTACCCACCCCAGAAGATCCCCAGCACCACAAGCCTGGCAGTGTGCAAGGAGTCCAGAGGGGCCACACAACCCCACAGTGAATCCTGCCCCTAGGAGAGGGGAAGAGAAGGCACACACCAGTCTGACTGTGGCCCCAGTGGTGGGCTGGGGGCAGACATCAGGTCTGACTGCGGCCCCGCCCACCAACTCCAGTTATACACTACAGCACAGGGGAAGCACCCTGCAGGTCCACACCACTCCAGGGACTATCCAAAATGAACAAATAGAAGAATTCCCCTCAAAAGAATTTCCAGGAAATAACAACAGCTAATGAAATGATCAAAAAAGATTTAAATAATATAACAGAAAGTGAATTTAGAATAATAGTCATAAAATTAAATGCTGGGCTTGAAAACAGTATAGAGGACAGCAGAGAATCTCTTGCCACAGAGATCAAGGGACTAAGGAACAGTCACGAGGAGCTGAAAACTGCTTTAAACGAAATGCAAAACAAAATGGAAACGACGACGGCTCGGATTGAAGAGGAAGAGGAGAGAATAGATGAACTGGAAGATAAAATTATGGAAAAAGAGGAAGCTGGGAAAAAGAGAGATAAAAAAATCCAGGAGTATGAGGGGAAAATTAGAGAACAAAGTGATGCACTAAAAAGAAATAATATACGCATAATTGGTATCCCAGAGGAGGAAGAGAGAGGGAAAGGTGCTGAAGGGGTACTTGAAAAAATGATAGCTGAGAACTTCCCTGAACTGGGGAAGGAAAAAGGCATTGAAATCCAAGAGGCACAGAGAACTCCCTTCAGACGTAACTTGAATCGATCTTCTGCACAACATATCATAGTGAAACTGGCAAAATACAAGGATAAAGAGAAAATTCTGAAAGCAGCAAGGGATAAACGTGCCCTCACATATAAAGGGAGACCTATAAGACTCGTGACTGATCTCTCTTTGAAACTCGGAAGGCAAGAAAGGATTGGCACAACATCTTCAATGTGTTGAACAGAAAAATTATGCAGCCAAGAATCCTTTATCCAGCAAGTCTGTCATTTAGAATAGAAGGAGAGAGAAAGGTCCTCCCAAACAAACAAAAACTGAAGGAATTTGTCACCAGTAAACCAGCTCTACAAGAGATCCTAAGGGGGATCCTGAGAGACAAAGTACCAAGACATCGCTACAAGCATAAAACATAGAGACATCACAATGACTCTAAACCCGTATCTTTAATAACACCGTATCTATAATAACCATATCCATAATATCTTTAATAACCTGTATCTATAATAACACTGAATGTAAATTGACTAAATGCGCCAAGGAAAAGACATAGGGTATCAGAAAGGATAAAAAACAAGACCCATCTATTTGGTGTCTACAAGAGACTCATTTTAGACCTGAGGACACCTTTAGATTGAGAGTGAGGGGATGGAGAACTATTTATCATGCTACTGGAAGCCAAAAGAAAGTTGTATTACCCATACTTATATCAGAAAAACTAGACTTTAAATTAAAGCTGTAACAAGAGATGAAGAAGGGCATTATATAATAATTACAGGGACTATCCATCAGGAAGAGCTAACAATTATAAATGTCTATGCTCCGAATACTGGAGCCCCCAAATATATAAAACAATTACTCATAAACATAAGCAACCTTATTGATAAGAATGTGGTAATTGCAAGGGACTTTAACACTCCACTTACAGAAATAGATAGATCATGTAGACACACAGTCAATAAGGAAACAAGGGCCCTGAATGATACATTGGATCAGATGGACTTGACAGATATATTTAGAACTCTGCATCCCAAAGCAACAGGATATACTTTCTTCTCCAGTGCACATGGAACATTCTCCAAGATAGATCATATACTGGGTCACAAAACAGCCCTTCATAAGTATACAAGATTTGAAATTATACCATGCATACTTTCAGACCACAATGCTATGAAGCTTGAAATTAACGACAGGAAAAAGTCTGGAAAACCTCCAAAAGCATGGAGGTTAAAGAACACCCTACTAACGAATGAGTGGGTCAACCAGGCAATTCGAGAAGAAATTAAAAAGTATATGGAAACAAACGAAAATGAAAATGCAACAATCCAAATGCTTTGGGATGCACCGAAGGCAGTCCTGAGAGGAAAATACATTGCAATCCAGGCCTATCTCAAGAAACAAGAAAAATCCCAAATACAAAATCTAACAGCACACCTAAAGGAAATAGAAGGAGAAGAGCAAAAGCAGCCTAAACCCAGCAGAAGAAGAGAAATAATAAGATCAGAGCAGAAATAAACAATATAGAATCTAAAAAAACTGTAGAGCAGATCAACGAAATCAAGAGTTGGTTTTTTGAAAAAATAAACAAAATTGACAAACCTCTAGCCAGGATTCTCAAAAAGAAAAGGGAGATGACCCAAATAGATAAAATCATGAATGAAAATGGAATTATCAGGGAATACTATGAAAAAGTATATGCCAACAATGGGACAACCTGGAAGAAATGGACAATTCCTAAACACCCACACTCTTCCAAATCTCAATCAGGAGGAAATAGAAAGCTTGAACAGACCCATAACCAGCAAAGAAATTGAATTGGTTATCAAAAATCTCCCAACAAATAAGAGTCCGGGACCAGATGGCTTCCCAGGGGAGTTCTACCAGACGTTTAAAGCAGAGATAATACCTATCCTTCTCAAACTATTCCAAGAAATAGAAAGGGAAGGAAAACTTCCAGACTCATTCTATGAAGCCAGTATTACTTTGATTCCTAAACCAGACACACACCCAGTAAAAAAAGAGAACTACAGGCCAATATCCCTGATGAATATGGATGCAAAAATTCTCAATAAGATACTACCAAATCGAATTGAACAGCATATACAAAGAATTATTCACCATGATCAAATGGGATTCAATCCTGGGATGCAGAGCTGGTTCAACATTCGCAAATCAATCAACGTGATACATCACATTAATAAAAGAAAAGAGAAGAACCATATGATCCTGTCAATCGATGCAGAAAAGGCCTTTGACAAAATCCATCACCCTTTCTTAATAAAAACCCTTGAGAAAGTCGGGATAGAAGGAACATACTTAAAGATCATAAAAGCCATTTATGAAAAGCCCACAGCTAACATCATCCTCAACGGGGAAAAACTGAGAGCTTTTCCCTGAGATCAGAAACACGACAGGGATGCCCACTCTCACCGCTGTTGTTTAACATAGTGCTGGAAGTTCTAGCATCAGCAATCAGACAACAAAAGGAAATCAAAGACATCAAGATTGGCAAAGATGAAGTCAAGCTTTCGCTTTTTGCAGATGACATGATACTGTACATGGAAAATCCGATAGACTCCACCAAAAGTCTGCTAGAACTGATACATAAATTCAGCAAAGTTGCAGGATACAAAATCAATGTACAGAAATCAGTTGCATTCTTATACACTAACAATGAAGCAACAGAAAGACAAATGAAGAAACTGATCCCATTCACAATTGCACCAAGAAGCTTAAAATAGCAAGGAATAAACCTAACCAAAGATGTAACAGATCTGTGTGCTGAAAGCTATAGAGAGCTTATGAAGGTAATTGAAGAAGATATAAAGAAATGGAAAGATATTCCCTGCTCATGGATTGGAAGAATAAATATTGTCAAAATGTCAATACTACCCAAAGCGATCTACACATTCAATGCAATCCCAATCAAACTTGCACCAGCATTCTTCTCGAAACTAGAACAATCAATCCTAAAATTCATATGGAACCACAAAAGGCCCCGAATAGCCAAAGTAATTTTGAAGAAGAAGACCAAAGCAGGAGGCATCCCAATCCCAGACGTTAGCCTCTACTACAAAGCTGTCATCCTCAAGACAGCATGGTATTGGCATAAAAACAGACACATAGACCAATGGAATAGAATAGAAACCCCAGAACTAGACCCACAAACGTATGGCCAACTCATCTTTGACAAAGCAGGAAAGAACATCCAATGGAAAAAAGTCTCTTTCACAAATGGTGCTGGGAGAACTGGACAGCAACATGCAGAAGGTTGAAACTAGACCACTTTCTCACACCGTTCACAAAAATAAACTCAAAATGGATAAAGGACCTGAATGTGAGACAGGAAACCATCAAAACCTTAGAGGATAAAGCAGGAAACGACCTCTCTGACCTCAGCCGTAGCAATCTCTTTCTCGACACATCCCCAAAGGCAAGGGAATTAAAAGCAAAAGTGAATTACTGGGACCTTATGAAGATAAAAAGCTTCTGCACCACAAAGGAAACAACCAAGAAAACTAAAAGGCAACCAACGGAATGGGAAAAGATATTTGCAAATGACATATCGGACAAAGGGCTCATATCCCAAATCTATAAAGAGCTCACCAAACTCCACACCTGAAAAACTAATAACCCAGTGAAGAAATGGGCAGAAAACATGAATAGACACTTCTCTAGTGAAGACATCCAGATGGCCAACAGGCACATGAAAAGGTGATCAACATCGCTCCTTATCAGGGAAATACAAATCAAAACCACACTCAGATATCACCTCACACCAGTCAGAGTGGCCAAAATGAACAAATCAGGAGACTATAGATGCTGGAGAGGATGTGGAGAAACGGGACCCTCTTGCACTGTTGGTGGGAATGCAAACTGGTACAGCTGCTCTGGAAAATAGTGTGGAGGTTCCTCAAAAAATTAAAAATAGACCTACCCTATGACCCAGCAGTAGCACTGCTAGGAATTTACCCAAGGGATACAGGAGTACTGATGCATAGGGGCACTTGTACCCCAATGTTTATAGCAGCACTCTCAACAATAGCCAAATTATAGAAAGAGCCTAAATGTCCATCAACTGATGAATGGATAAAGAAATTGTGGTTTATATACACAATGGAGTACTACATGGCAATGAGAAAGAATGAAATATGGCCCTTGGTAGCAACGTGGATGGAACTGGAGAGTGTGATGCTAAGTGAAATAAGCCATACAGAGAAAGATAGATATCATATGTTTTCACTCTTATGTGGATCCTGAGAAACTTAACAAAAACCCATGGGGGAGGGGAAGGAAAAAAAAAAGAGGTTGGAGTGGGAGAGAGCCAAAGCATAAGAGACTGTTAAAAACTGAGAACAAACTGAGGGTTGATGGGGGGTGGGAGGTAGGGGAGGGTGGGTGATGGGTATTGAGGAGGGCACCTTTTGGGATGAGCACTGGGTGTTGTATGGAAACCAGTTTGACAATAGATTTCATATATTGAAAAAAAAAAGAGAGATACCACAGGACCAGAAAATTGAGATGACTCATTACTCCTGTATTTATTTTCCAGAACATTAAAAAAAATTACAGAAAGTATTCTTCACATGAAAATGCAGTTTCAGGGATGCCTGCGTGGTTCAGTCAGTTAAACGTCTGACTTCAGCTCAGCTAATGATCTTAAGATTCATGAGTTCAAGCCCCACGTTGTGTTGACTCTGTACTCATAGCTCAGAGCCTGGGGCCTGCTTCTGCCCCTCCCCCATTCGTGCTCTGTCTCTCAAAAAAAAAAAAGAAATAAAAACATTTTGTAAAAAGTCAATTTCATAATTTTTATTTAGACATTTCATAAAAGACAACTCATTACTACCCGTGTAACTGGAGCAAATTACTTAACCTCTTTAAAGTTCAAGTTTCTCCTCTGTGAAAATAAGAATGAAGAAAAAGAAATAAGGATGAGAACTAAAGAATTATGCACATAAATCTAACACAGTGCTTGGTGGATACTAAATGCTCCAAAAATAAATTCCAAAGGCACTAGAGTATTAAGAATAAGGCCACTAGATTCAAATCCTAGGTTTCCTATTTATTCACTGTGTGGTCTTGAGCAACTTATTTAATGTTGCTAAACTAAATTTTCTTTTCTGCAAAATAGAGGTAATGCACCAACTTTATGGGGCTATTGCAAATATTGAAAACGATGAGATAAGTAAAACAATCCTGGATAAATAAAGCTCAATAAATGTAATACATTCATTCAACAAATATGTATGGGGAATTTACCATATGCTTATCATTGCTCTACATTCTGGGATACAATGGTAAACCAAGACAGAAAAAAAAAATCCTTGTTTTCATGTATCTCCTATTCTGATTGGGAAGATAGGCAATACATAAGTAAACAAATGACAGTCACACAGCAAAGTATGTGGGAAACATGGGCTCAAAGTCTAACCCTAGGCTATTGCTTTATTTATATTATGCTTCTCTTATTGACTAGGTGACAAACGTGATCAACGAAAGAGAATCTGATTTAGCAAAGAAATATGGGTCAATTCCAGAGCTACAAATACCACTCAGAATCTTGATTTCATTCCATTAATATAATCAACATCTGAATTCAGTGTGCTTACTTGCTATTGAAGAAATAACCATTTGTTCTTAGTACTTGTCAATTTCATGAATAAAATTTAAATGTTGCTCAATAAACTTCATAGAGTTGGTACAAATTCTTAGTTGGATATTGCTATTATTATGATATAATTCTGTAAGAAGTGAGTATTGCTTATTCACCCTCTGATGTTTTCCATTAGTTCAAGGATAAAGTAGACTTATGAGGGACAGCATCTGAATTTGACTGAACAAAAAGATGGTTTCATTTAGGAATAAGCATACCTTTCAAAAACAGAGATGCTGGAGTTTGGCGCCAATCCATTCTCTATATAACATCAAGTTGTATCAAATGTTGTACAAATGTATTGTGAAACAGAAGACAAAGAGTTAGGCTGTTACTTTGGGTTTGGCTTTAGATATTTCTGAGGTGTTTGGTAAGTTAAAAAGTCAAATGATACACAGTGACTTGTAAAACAGAGCAAATTTAAAACCAAAAGCAAAGCCATACGTGCTACAAAAGAATCTGTTTTCCGTTTACTCATTTCTATTGTGTATCTTTTGATCCTTGACATTCTAGGACCCAGTTTAGTTATGCTTGCCTTTGCCTGCTCTGTGCCCCCAGGTAAGAAATCCAATAAGCAATCCAAATCACATTAGAGCTTTGCTGATATTTTTCAGAGACCTAGTTTGCTACTGTGAATTATATTGCTAAGCCAATTAGCCTTTGACATATCTGTTAATTAGTCTGATCAATATTATTAATACATATCATATTAATGTGTGTATTAATTCATACATGAAACTATGTATAAAGCTTATACATAGTTGAAACTATGTATAAAGCTTGAATAAAGCTTGTATAAAGCTTATACATAGTTTCTATCCTCAAAGCTTATGCAATACAGTAAGGGAGGCCAAGCATGCTTAAATTAAAGTTGACTAAAATACAAGAAGTTACACAATACATATCTGATCATATGTAATTTTCAACTTCAGGCTCTTTATGAGTTTCTAGAAATCCCTATTACAAAAAGTCCCTGTCTTAAAATGTTTTAAAAATGACTTATGGGGCGCCTGGGTGGCGCAGTCGGTTAAGCGTCCGACTTCAGCCAGGTCACGATCTCGCGGTCTGTGAGTTCGAGCCCCGCGTCAGGCTCTGGGCTGATGGCTCGGAGCCTGTTTCCGATTCTGTGTCTCCCTCTCTCTCTCTGCCCCTCCCTCGTTCATGCTCTGTCTCTCTCTGTCCCAAAAATAAATAAAAAACGTTGAAAAAAAATTAAAAATGACTTATAATAATACAAATGACTGCTGAAAACTATCATCTTAACAGGGTGAGTTATCTGTCTTTGGGATCCTCTTCAGAATGCTTAAATAGTGATTGACTTATATTTGAAATTGTACAGAGCTAGTAAGTTACTATTGTTTATTCAACCCTATAGAAAGAATATTAGGACACTATTTTTCCCTTGAATAAAATTAGATATGGTGGTTAGGTGTCACTGAAATATTACTATATCAATATGCACTTGGAGATAAATAAGCTCTTTAGTCTGATCTGAGTACCTAACCATCATTTATAGCATTGTTTCTCAAAGCATTCTCTGTGGATCATTCACATCAAAATCACCTGCAGTGTTTGTTAAATTGCAAAACCCTGAGCTCCAGTTAAATCTATATATCTGGAGACAACGTTCAGGAATCTGTATTTGTAACTAGCTCCCCTCTTCATGTTTGGAACCATGTTTAAAGCTCAACCATTATCTTTATAGAGCAATACATAATATTCTTAAAAAATCACCAATTTCAGTTATAGTTATTAATTATTGAGGAAAGCCCATATTCCCTTCCTGATATAACTAGTAATGTTTCCATTACAAAGACTCTATTTCCATATAAGTTCACATTAATAGGCACCAGGATTTAGGACTTGGACATATCTTTTGCAGCCACTATTTGATCTACTATGGCCACTATAGCAGCATTTAAAGAGACCTTCATCCCCTACAGTCATAGGGAAGACTGCTAATGATACTAGGATTTAATTGTAAGAACAGAGATACAAATGAACTAAATATGCAGCTTGACAGCTTTCCTATGCTCAAATCAGGATCCTGATAAAGATAAAGTAGGACACTGAGACCTGTGATGTGGAATTTTCCACGATTGCATTTAAGAAAAGAATGGAGCTTAATCAAAGGAACACCAGTCATATTGGATCAGGGCCCACCCTAAAGATTCACTTTACCCAAATTGCCTCTGTAAAGACCTTATCTCCAAATGAGGTAACAATCTGAGGTACTGAGGATTAGGATTTCAATTATGAAGTTTGAGGGGAGATAATTTAAAACACAGAGATATTTTTACCATTCAGAGTTCCAAGCAGACAAACCTCCTTGTTTCTATCCTGGCTACTTTTAGGATACCCGGATCATAATTTCTGCACATGTCTCATGTGTATTCCCTTGCCTTATCACAACCAACAACCACATCTTCATCTGTGTGAATGCTAAAACACAGCTATAGCATGCAAAGTTATCACTTTCTTTTAAACCCAGGCATGCATTTTACATGTTTTACTTATATTTATTCTTCATTACTATTATGTTCACAGGTGTGAAAAGGCATTGTCCATTAGCTCAGAATATTATGTACTTGAAGCTGGTATTTTATTGGTTCATGTTATAAACACAGCTATTAAGAGTGTGATGTATACCAATGTGCTAGGTACCAGTGAGACAAAAATTAGTATTTGAAAGCCCCTCTCTCACTGAGTTCAAAGCTTAGTATAACAATCAAAACATTAGCCATGAAGTACTTGCTTGATTCTAACTAATTAGCAATTCACTTGGCTTCATTAGTCCATCATTTGTCAGAAAGAGCCTTGTGTTCTGTCACAACTTCCAAACACTTCTCTTTGAACTATAAAAATGGTAACAACCTATAATTCTTAATCATAAAACCTGTGTATGTTCTGTAGGCCATGGAATCTGAGACTGCAGCCTTGGCCAGACCAGCTAATATCACCAACTTCTGTTATCTAGTTATTTGTCGTGATCACCTCCCTTTCCCTCAGAGGATAATTTTGCTTTTTTCCCCCCTGTAATTTAAACCACTCTTTTTTTTTTAATATATGAAATTTACTGTCAAATTGGTTTCCATACAACACCCAGTGCTCATCCCAAAAGGTGCCCTCCTCAATACCCATCACCCACCCTGCCCTCCCTCCCACCCCCCATCAACCCTCAGTTTGTTCTCAGTTTTTAACAGTCTCTTATGCTTTGGCTCTCTCCCACTCTAACCTCTTTTTTTTTCTTTCCTTCTCCTCCCCCATGGGTTTCTGTTATGTTTCTCAGGATCCACATAAGAGTGAAACCATATGGTATCTGTCTTTCTCTGTATGGCTTATTTCACTTAGCATCACACTCTCCAGTTCCATCCACGTTGCTACAAAAGGCCATATTTCATTTGTTCTCATTGCCACGTAGTATTCCATTGTGTATATAAACCACAATTTCTTTATCCATTCATCACTTGATGGACATTTAGGCTCTTTCCATAATTTGGCCATTGTTGAGAGTGCTGCTATAAACATTGGGGTACAAGTGCCCCTATGCATCAGTACTCCTGTATCCCTTGGGTAAATTCCTAGCAGTGCTATTGCTGGGTCATAGGGTAGGTCTATTTTTAATTGTTTGAGGAACCTCCACACTGCTTTCCAGAGCGGCTGCACCAATTTGCATTCCCACCAACAGTGCAAGAGGGTTCCCGTTTCTCCACATCCTCTCCAGCATCTATAGTCTCCTGATTTGTTCATTTTGGCCACTCTGACCGGCGTGAGGTGGTATCTGAGTGTGGTTTTGATTTGTATTTCCCTGATAAGGAGTGACGTTGAACATCTTTTCATGTGCCTGTTGGCCATCCGGATGTCTTCTTTAGAGAAGTGTCTATTCATGTTTTCTGCCCATTTATTCACTGGGTTATTTGTTTTTCGGGTGGGGAGTTTGATGAGCTCTTTATAGATTTTGGATACTAGCCCTTTGTCCGATGTGTCATTTGCAAATATCTTTTCCCATTCCGTTGGTTGCCTTTTAGTTTTGTTGGTTGTTTCCTTTGCTGTGCAGAAGCTTTTTATCTTCATAAGGTCCCAGTAATTCACTTTTGCTTTTAATTCCCTTGCCTTTGGGGATGTGCCGAGTAAGAGATTGCTACGGCTGAGGTCAGAGAGGTCTTTTCCTGCTTTCTCCTCTAAGGTTTTGATGGTTTCCTGTCTCACATTCAGGTCCTTTATCCATTTTGAGTTTATTTTTGTGAACGGTGTGAGAAAGTGGTCTAGTTTCAACCTTCTGCATGTTGCTGTCCAGTTCTCCCAGCACCATTTGTTAAAGAGACTGTCTTTTTTCCATTGGATGTTCTTTCCTGCTTTGTCAAAGATGAGTTGGCCATACGTTTGTGGGTCTACTTCTGGGGTTTCTATTCTATTCCATTGGTCTATGTGTCTGTTTTTATGCCAATACCATGCTGTCTTGATGATGACAGCTTTGTAGTAGAGGCTAACGTCTGGGATTGGGATGCCTCCTGCTTTGGTCTTCTTCAAAATTACTTTGGCTATTCGGGGCCTTTTGTGGTTCCATATGAACTTTAGGATTGCTTCTTCTAGTTTCGAGAAGAATGCTGGTGCAATTTTGATTGGGATTGCATTGAATGTGTAGATCGCTTTGGGTAGTATTGACATTTTGACAATATTTATTCTTCCAATCCATGAGCAGGGAATGTCTTTCCATTTCTTTATATCTTCTTCAATTACCTGCATAAGCTTTCTATAGTTTTCAGCATACAGATCTTTTACATCTTTGGTTAGATTTATTCCTAGGAATTTTATGCTTCTTGGTGCAATTGTGAATGGGATCAGTTTCTTTATTTGTCTTTCTGTTGCTTCATTGTTAGTGTATAAGAATGCAACTGATTTCTGTACATTGATTTTGTATCCTACAACTTTGCTGAATTCATGTATCAGTTCTAGCAAACTTTTGGTGGAGTCTATCGGATTTTCCATGTATAATATCATGTCATCTGCAAAAAGCGAAAGCTTGACTTCATCTTTGCCAATTTGGATGCCTTTGATTTCCTTTTGTTGTCTGATTGCTGATGCTAGAACTTCCAGCACTATATTAAAAAACAGCAGTGAGAGTGGGCATCCCTGTCGTGTTCCTGATCTCAGGGAAAAAGCTCTCAGTTTTTCCCCGTTGAGGATGATGTTAGCTGTGGGCTTTTCATAAATGGCTTTTATGATCTTTAAGTATGTTCCTTCTATCCCGACTTTCACCAGGGTTTTTATTAAGAAAGGGTGCTGGATTTTGTCAACGGCCTTTTCTGCATCGATTGACAGGATCATATGGTTCTTCTCTTTTTTTTGTTGTTAATGTGATGTATCACATTGATCGATTTGCGAATGTTGAACCAGCCCTGCATCCCAGGAATGAATCCCACTTGATCATGGTGAATAATTCTTTTTATATGCTTTTGAATGCGATTTGCTAGTATCTTATTGAGAATTTTTGCATCCATACTCATCAGAGATATTGGCCTGTAGTTCTCTTTTTTTACTGGGTCTCTGTCTGGTTTAGGAATCAAAGTAATAGTGGCTTCATAGAATGAGTCTGGAAGCTTTCCTTCCCTTTCTATTTCTTGGAATAGCTTGAGAAGGATAGGTATTATCTCTGCTTTAAACGTCTGGTAGAACTCCCCTGGGAAGCCATCTGGTCCTGGACTCTTAATTGTTGGGAGATTTTTGATAACCGATTCAATTTCTTCTAAGGTTATGGGGCTGTACAAGCTTTCTATTTCCTCCTGATTGAGTTTTGGAAGAGTGTGGGTGTTTAGGAATTTGTCCATTTCTTCCAGGTTGTCCAATTTGTTGGCATATAATTTTTCATAGTATTCCCTGATAATTGTTTGTATCTCTGAGGGATTGGTTGTAATAATTCCATTTTCATTCATGATTTTATCTATTTGGGTCATCTCCCTTTTCTTTTTGAGAAGCCTGGCTAGAGGTTTGTCAATTTTGTTTATTTTTTCAAAAAACCAACTCTTGGTTTCGTTGATCTGCTTTACAGTTTTTTTAGATTCTATATTGTTTATTTCTGCTCTGATCTTTATGATTTCTCTTCTTCTGCTGGGTTTAGGCTGCCTTTGCTGTTCTGCTTCTATTTCCTTTAGGTGTGCTGTTAGATTTTGTATTTGGGATTTTTCTTGTTTCTTGAGATAGGCCTGGATTCCAATGTATTTTCCTCTCAGGACTGCCTTCGCTGCGTCCCAAAGCGTTTGGATTGTTGTATTTTCATTTTCGTTTGTTTCCATATATTTTTTAATTTCTTCTCGAATTGCCTGGTTGACCCACTCATTCGTTAGTAGGGTGTTCTTTAACCTCCATGCTTTTGGAGGTTTTCCAGACTTTTTCCTGTGGTTGATTTCAAGCTTCATAGCATTGTGGTCTGAAAGTATGCATGGTATAATTTCAAATCTTGTATACTTATGAAGGGCTGTTTTGTGACCCAGTATATGATCTATCTTGGAGAATGTTCCATGTGCACTGGAGAAGAAAGTATATCCTGTTGCTTTGGGATGCGGAGTTCTAAATATATCTGTCAAGTCCATCTGATCAAATGTATCATTCAGAGCCCTTGTTTCTTTATTGACTGTGTGTCTAGATGATCTATCCATTTCTGTAAGTGGGGTGTTAAAGTCCCCTGCAATGATCACATTCTTATCAATAAGGTTGCTTATGTTTATGAGTAATTGTTTTATATATCTGGGGGCTCCGGTATTTGGCGCATAGACATTTATAATTGTTAGCTCTACCTGATGGATAGACCCTGTAATTATTATATAATGCCCTTCTTCATCTCTTGTTACAGCCTTTAATTGAAAGTCTAGTTTGTCTGATATAAGTATGGCTACTCCAGCTTTCTTTTGGCTTCCAGTAGCATGATAAATAGTTCTCCATCCCCTCACTCTCCATCTAAAGGTGTCCTCAGATCTAAAATGAGTCTCTTGTAGACAGCAAATAGATGGGTCTTGTTTTTTTATCCATTCTGATACCCTATGTCTTTTGGTTGGCGCATTTAATCCATTTACCTTCAGTGTTATTATAGAAAGATATGGGTTTAGATTCATTGTGATGTCTGTATGTTTTATGCTTGTAGTGATGTCTCTGGTACTTTGTCTCACAGATTCCCCCTTAGGATCTCTTGTAGGGCTGGTTTCATGGTGACAAATTCCTTCAGTTTTTGTTTGTTTGGGAAGACCTTTATCTCTCCTTCTATTCTAAATGACAGACTTGCTGGATAAAGGATTCTCGGCTGCATATTTTTTCTGTTTAGCACACTGAAGATATCGTGCCAAGCCTTTCTGGCCTGCCAAGTTTCAAAGGAGAGATCAGTCACGAGTCTTATAGGTCTCCCTTTATATGTGAGGGCACGTTTATCCCTTGCTGCTTTCAGAATTTTCTCTTTATCCTTGTATTTTGCCAGTTTCACTATGATATGTCGTGCAGAAGATCGATTCAAGTTACGTCTGAAGGGAGTTCTCTGTGCCTCTTGGATTTCAATGCCTTTTTCCTTCCCCACTTCAGGGAAGTTCTCAACTATAATTTCTTCAAGTACCCCTTCAGCACCTTTCCCTCTCTTTTCCTCCTCTGGGATACCAATTATGCGTATATTATTTCTTTTTAGTGTATCACTTAGTTCTCTAATTTTCCCCTCATACTCCTGGATTTTTTTATCTCTCTTTCTTTCAGCTTCCTCTTTCTCCATAACTTTATCTTCTAGTTCACCTATTCTCTCCTCTGCCTCTTCAGTCTGAGCCGTCGTGGTTTACATTTTGTTTTGCATTTCGTTTAAAGCGTTTTTCAGCTCTTCGTGACTGTTCCTTAGTCCCTTGATCTCTGTGACAAGAGATTCTCTGCTGTCCTGTATACTGTTTTCAAGCCAAGCGATTAATTTTATGACTATTATTCTAAATTCACTTTCTGTTATATTATTTAAATCCTTTTTGATCAGTTCATTAGCTGTTGTTATTTCCTGGAGATTCTTCTGCAGGGAATTCTTCCTTTTGGTCATTTTGGAGAGTCCCTGGAGTGGTGAGGACCCGCGGGGCACTTCCCCCGTGCTGTGGTGTATAACTGGAGTTGGTGGGCGGGGCCTCAGTCCGACCTGATGTCTGCCCCCAGCCCACCGCTGGGGCCACAGTCAGACTGGTGTGTGCCTTCTCTTCCCCTCTCCTAGGGGCGGGATTCACTGTGGGGTGGCGTGGCCCATCTGGGCTACTTGCACACTGCCAGGCTTGTGGTGCTGGGGATCTGGCGTATTAGCTGGGGTGGGTAGGCAAGGTGCACGGGGGCAGGAGGGGCAGGCTTAGCTGGCTTCTCCTTAGGTGATCCACTTCAGGAGGGGCCCTGTGGCAGCGGGAGGGAGTCAGATCCGCTGCCGGAGGTTTGGCTCCGCAGAAGCACAGAGTTGGGTGTTTTTGTGGAGCGAGCAAGTTCCCTGGCAGGAACTGGTTCCCTTTGGGGTTTTGGCTGGGGGATGGGCGGGGGAGATGGCGCTGGCAAGTGCCTTTGTTCCCCGCCAAGCTGAGATCTGCCATCCGGGGGCTCAGCAGCTCTCCCTCCCTTTGTCCTCCAGCCTTCCCGCTTTCTGAGCAGAGCGGTTAACTTATGACCTCCCAGACGCTAAGTCGCACTTGTTGTCGGAACACAGTCCGTCCGGCCCCTCTGCTTTTGCCAGCCAGACTCGGGGGCTCCGCTTGGCCGGCGAGCCGCCCCTCCGCCCCGGCTCCCTCCCACCAGTCCGTGTAGCGTGCACCGCCTCGCCGCCCTTCCTACCCTCTTCCGTGGGCCTCTCGTCTGCGCTTGGCTCTGGAGACTCCGTTCTGCTAATCCTCTGGTGGTTTTCTGGGTTCTTTAGGCAGGTGTAAATGGAATCTAAGTGATCAGCAGGACGCGCGGTGAGCCCAGCGTCCTCCTACGCCGCCATCTTCCGGAACTCCCTAAACCACTCTTTTAATGCCACATAGTGACTTGGATTCATGACTGTCTGGCTGCTTTAACTCTGGCAATGCCTTAGGTCTAGCCACCTGCACAAAGGGGCTAAGAAACTTCTCAGTGAAGCATTATAATATGGAAAATTCAGAATTAAGGAAGTCAAATTTGGATGTAAATTAGGATCTTGAGTCAATAGACATACTCTAGATTTTTTGGGTTAGTGTCTCAGCATTTTGGTTGAAACAATTCTGATTAAATCAGATGTTCTTTCACTTTGTAATTTTCTTTATAGAGTTAAATGTCTTTTAAATTTTTTTTTTTTAACGTTTATTTATTTTTGAGACAGAGAGAGAGAGACAGAGCATGAACGGGGGAGGAGCAGAGAGAGAGGGAGACACAGAATCGGAAGCAGGCTCCAGGCTCTGGGCCATCAGCCCAGAGCCCGACGCGGGGCTCGAACCCACGGACCGCGAGATCGTGACCTGGCTGAAGTCGGACGCTTAACCGACTGCGCCACCCAGGCGCCCCTTAAATGTCTTTTATATCGAACCATTGTTTCAAAGTATTAAAGGGCACAGATTTTTATTCCATCTAGGATATTCTTAAAAGTTACTGTATTAAGTGTTAATCTCTTCCTGCCCTATAATATAAGAAAAACTTATTCCTGTAGGTATAGTATAAAATAATTTTAATTCATTTTGAAATATTATTATTCACATCCTAAAATATACCATAAGAGTTTGTACCAATTCTCACATTCTTACAAGTAAAAGTTAAGAAACTCAGTTTAGAAGAATAACAGACTCTCCTATGTCTAAATAAAACTTCTCCAGGAAAAAAAAAAGGAATAAAGAAAGAAATTGTATGATATGAGAAAAAGTTATAAGTGCTCATCCTTAGGTATACTCAGTTGTAGACAAATACCATTCTTTAGTTTGTATAATCTTTTAAAAAACACACACACAGACACAGAGAAACACGGACACACACACAGACACACACACACACACACACACATATATATGTATATATAACGAGTTAAAAATATATGTGAGATTCCTAACCATTGACTAATTTAAATTGCCAAAGCATTCTTCTAGGAGTTTACAAGTGCATTTTTCCAGCATAGTTATACCCCAGTTTTGATATTTGAATACTCCATCCAGCTATTAAGATGCTATCTTGATCCTAAACTATATCTTTCTAGAACATTTAGACAGATGGATGGATAAAAAGTGGCTTTATTTTAATGATTTTGATAAGTACCTTCAGTTGATCACAAAGGCAAAAATCAATTCAAACAAATTTGAGGGAAATAATGCACATGCCACATGGCTAAGAATAGCTACACAATTTAAACCAATATTAACAAAGATTCTCCAACAAATTCTGAGAAGGAAACAAAATTTAGTCCAGTTTATAATGTAAAATTATGTTTACATTTCTAATTTTCAAAATCTCAGATAAATCAACATAGAAAGATAACTCCTAGCTAAATCAAGGGAAAGACTGACTAAGGAAAACTGTGATCAAGGTAGAATCATCAGTAGCAATTTAGTGATAATTTCAGACTTGTAACAAAAACACAATAAGAAATTAAGAGGAAAAAGAAAGACAATTTCAAAGGGATTTGAATACTGAAAAATTATCTGTGTATATAGATACAAAAAAAAAAGATGTTCCCTTATAATTGTGTTAGGAACTCTTGTAATTACAACAGTTTTTGTGTTTAATAACCATCCTTCCTGTCATTTTCTGTTTTTGGCATGAGGTCAGACAAATAAAATATAAACCCTTGGGGTTACTATATGCTTTTGTTTGTTGGAGAAAGTTCTGGATAACTTATTTTATCTTGATGTAGTGTTTAATAGTGCCTTATTCACTCTAAAAAATGTTCTGGTTTAGATGATAATTATATATACACTCTAAGCATGAAAAAAAAAAACTTGAATAGTTCCATATAGTATACAGTTATCTTTGGTGCCTAATTGATTCTCTTCTGTCTCTGGGTAGTTTAAGATCTCAATAATTAAAATATAGTTGTCAATTATTACTGTGTATTTCTGTCTCACATAGTATTAATTAATGTTAAATAAGAATAAAATACTTCAATATTTCCTCCAAGCTTTTATCTTGACTTATGTATGTTCAGTACATAACAGCATTATAAGAAATAAGATAGTAGTTTCTAAGTTATTGTTCCATTTATTGAATCACAAAGGAGAAATAAGCTACTTTGGAAAGACTAATGTAATGTTTTCCTCAAAGAAACTTGCCCCATCAAACTGGTATAAATGATATTCTTATGTTTGTGTCAATCATGTTCATTTGACAAGGCACAGTAAATTATAACATACTATGTTCATTTAATTGTAAAAAAAGTAGTCTATGACATATGAACTACACAAGCATTAACTAATATAAGAGAAGACTCTCTTTCATATAGTTTATAAATTGCATTATATGAAAATTTGGGACCAGATAAATACCAAGATTGTGCTGAGTTAGTATCAAGCATCTACAGTAGGGAATTTAGCTGAGAGACATTAGCAGAGATGAAGGGTGGTATAGTAGATGAATAAGAGACTCTGAGTACCTCTTGACAATCCTGAAGCTGTGATACAGGAAGAGAACAGGGTATCTGAAACTGTAGATGTAGTATTTGAGAAATAGAATACAAAACCACAGGTAGCCAATTAGGCAGAATTGTACTTTTCTTGCATAGGCTATTTTTTCTGGGCCTTTACAGGCATGGTGTCTTTTTTTTTTTTTTTTTTTTTTTAAAGTTATTTATTTTTTATTTTTTAATATATGAAATTTACTGTCAAATTGGTTTCCATACAACACCCAGTGCTCATCCCAAAAGGTGCCCTCCTCAATACCCATCACCCACCCTGCCCTCCCTCCCACCCCCCATCAACCCTCAGTTTGTTCTCAGTTTTTAACAGTCTCTTATGCTTTGGCTCTCTCCCACTCTAACCTCTTTTTTTTTTTTTCCCTTCCCCTCCCCCATGGGTTTCTGTTACGTTTCTCAGGATCCACATAAGAGTGAAACCATATGGTATCTGTCTTTCTCTGTATGGCTTATTTCACTTAGCATCACACTCTCCAGTTCCATCCACGTTGCTACAAAAGGCCATATTTCATTTTTTCTCATTGCCACGTAGTATTCCATTGTGTATATAAACCACAATTTCTTTATCCATTCATCAGTTGATGGACATTTAGGCTCTTTCCATAATTTGGCGATTGTTGAGAGTGCTGCTATAAACATTGGGGTACAAGTGCCCCTATGCATCAGTACTCCTGTATCCCTTGGATAAATTCCTAGCAGTGCTATTGCTGTGTCATAGGGTAGGTCTATTTTTACTTTTCTGAGGAACCTCCACACTGCTTTCCAGAGCGGCTGCACCAATTTGCATTCCCACCAACAGTGCAAGAGGGTTCCCGTCTCTCCACATCCTCTCCAGCATCTATACTCTCCTGATTTGTTCATTTTGGCCACTCTGACTGGCGTGAGGTGGTATCTGAGTGTGGTTTTGATTTGTATTTCCCTGATGAGGAGCGACGTTGAACATCTTTTCATGTGCCTGTTGGCCATCCGGATGTCTTCTTTAGAGAAGTGTCTATTCATGTTTTCTGCCCATTTCTTCACTGGGTTATTTGTTTTTTGGGTGTGAAGTTTGATGAGCTCTTTATAGATTTTGGATACTAGCCCTTTGTCCGATGTGTCATTTGCAAATATCTTTTCCCATTCCGTTGGTTGCCTTTTAGTTTTGTTGGTTGTTTCCTTTGCTGTGCAGAAGCTTTTTATCTTCATAAGGTCCCAGTAATTCACTTTTGCTTTTAATTCCCTTGCCTTTGGGGATGTGCCGAGTAAGAGATTGCTACAGCTGAGGTCAGAGAGGTCTTTTCCTGCTTTCTCCTCTAAGGTTTTGATGGTTTCCTGTCTCACATTCAGGTCCTTTATCCATTTTGAGTTTATTTTTGTGAATGGTGTGAGAAAGTGGTCTAGTTTCAACCTTCTGCATGTTGCTGTCCAGTTCTCCCAGCACCATTTGTTAAAGAGACTGTCTTTTTTCCATTGGATGTTCTTTCCTGCTTTGTCAAAGATGAGTTGGCCATACGTTTGTGGGTCTAGTTCTGGGGTTTCTATTCGATTCCATTGGTCTATGTGTCTGTTTTTATGCCAATACCATGCTGTCTTGATGATGACAGCTTTGTAGTAGAGGCTAAAGTCTGGGATTGTGATGCCTCCTGCTTTGGTCTTCTTCTTCAAAATTACTTTGGCTATTCGGGGCCTTTTGTGGTTCCATATGAATTTTAGGATTGCTTGTTCTAGTTTCGAGAAGAATGCTGGTGCAATTTTGATTGGGATTGCATTGAATGTGTAGATAGCTTTGGGTAGTATTGACATTTTGACAATATTTATTCTTCCAATCCATGAGCAGGGAATGTCTTTCCATTTCTTTATATCTTCTTCAATTACCTGCATAAGCTTTCTATAGTTTTCAGCATACAGATCTTTTACATCTTTGGTTAGATTTATTCCTAGGTATTTTATGCTTCTTGGTGCAATTGTGAATGGGATCAGTTTCTTTATTTGTCTTTCTGTTGCTTCATTGTTAGTGTATAAGAATGCAACTGATTTCTGTACATTGATTTTGTATCCTGCAACTTTGCTGAATTCATGTATCAGTTCTAGCAGACTTTTGGTGGAGTCTATCGGATTTTCCATGTATAATATCATGTCATCTGCAAAAAGCGAAAGCTTGACTTCATCTTTGCCAATTTGGATGCCTTTGATTTCCTTTTGTTGTCTGATTGCTGATGCTAGAACTTCCAGCACTATATTAAACAACAGCGGTGAGAGTGGGCATCCCTGTCGTGTTCCTGATCTCAGGGAAAAAGCTCTCAGTTTTTCCCCATTGAGGATGATGTTAGCTGTGGGCTTTTCATAAATGGCTTTTATGATCTTTAAGTATGTTCCTTCTATCCCGACTTTCACCAGGGTTTTTATTAAGAAAGGGTGCTGGATTTTGTCAAAGGCCTTTTCTGCATCGATTGACAGGATCATATGGTTCTTCTCTTTTTTTTTGTTAATGTGATGTATCACGTTGATCGATTTGCGGATGTTGAACCAGCCCTGCATCCCAGGAATGAATCCCACTTGATCATGGTGAATAATTCTTTTTATATGCTGTTGAATTCGATTTGCTAGTATCTTATTGAGAATTTTTGCATCCATATTCATCAGAGATATTGGCCTGTAGTTCTCTTTTTTTACTGGGTCTCTGTCTGGTTTAGGAATCAAAGTAATACTGGCTTCATAGAATGAGTCTGGAAGTTTTCCTTCCCTTTCTATTTCTTGGAATAGCTTGAGAAGGATAGGTATTATCTCTGCTTTAAATGTCTGGTAGAACTCCCCTGGGAAGCCATCTGGTCCTGGACTCTTACTTGTTGGGAGATTTTTGATAACCGATTCAATTTCTTTGCTGGTTATGGGTCTGTTCAAGCTTTCTATTTCCTCCTGATTGAGTTTTCGAAGAGTGTGGGTGTTTAGGAATTTGTCCATTTCTTCAAGGTTGTCCAATTTGTTGGCATATAATTTTTCATAGTATTCCCTGATAATTGTTTGTATCTCTGAGGGATTGGTTGTAATAATTCCATTTTCATTCATGATTTTATCTATTTGGGTCATCTCCCTTTTCTTTTTGAGAAGCCTGGCTAGAGGTTTGTCAATTTTGTTTATTTTTTCAAAAAACCAACTCTTGGTTTTGTTGATCTGCTCTACAGTTTTTTTAGATTGTATATTGTTTATTTCTGCTCTGATCTTTATTATTTCTCTTCTTCTGCTGGGTTTAGGCTGCCTTTGCTGTTCTGCTTCTATTTCCTTTAGGTGTGCTGTTAGATTTTGTATTTGGGATTTTTCTTGTTTCTTGAGATAGGCCTGGATTGCAATGTATTTTCCTCTCAGGACTACCTTCGCTGCGTCCCAAAGCGTTTGGATTGTTGTATTTTCATTTTCGTTTGTTTCCATATATTTTTTAATTTCTTCTCTAATTGCCTGGTTGACCCACTCATTCGTTAGTAGGGTGTTCTTTAACCTCCATGCTTTTGGAGGTTTTCCAGACTTTTTCCTGTGGTTGATTTCAAGCTTCATAGCATTGTGGTCTGAAAGTATGCATGGTATAATTTCAATTCTTGTAAACTTATGAAGGGCTGTTTTGTGACCCAGTATATGATCTATCTTGGAGAATGTTCCATGTGCACTCGAGAAGAAAGTATATTCTGTTGCTTTGGGATGCGGAGTTCTAAATATATCTGTCAAGTCCATCTGATCCAATGTATCATTCAGGGCCCTTGTTTCTTTATTGACTGTGTGTCTAGATGATCTATCCATTTCTGTGAGTGGGGTGTTAAAGTCCCCTGCAATGACCACATTCTTATCAATAAGGTTGCTTATGTTTATGAGTAACTGTTTTATATATCTGGGGGCTCCGGTATTTGGCGCATAGACATTTATAATTGTTAGCTCTTCCTGATGGATAGACCCTGTAATTATTATATAATGCCCTTCTTCATCTCTTGTTACAGCCTTTAATTTAAAGTCTAGTTTGTCTGATATAAGTATGGCTACTCCAGCTTTCTTTTGGCTTCCAGTAGCATGATAAATAGTTCTCCATTCCCTCACTCTCAATCTAAAGGTGTCCTCAGATCTAAAATGAGTCTCTTGTAGACAGCAAACAGATGGGTCTTGTTTTTTTATCCATTCTGATACCCTATGTCTTTTGGTTGGCGCATTTAATCCATTTACATTCAGTGTTATTATAGAAAGATACGGGTTTAGGGTCATTGTGATGTCTGTATGTTTTATGCTTGTAGTGATGTCTCTGGTACTTTGTCTCACAGGATCCCCCTTAGGATCTCTTGTAGGGCTGGTTTCATGGTGACAAATTCCTTCAGTTTTTGTTTGTTTGGGAAGACCTTTATCTCTCCTTCTATTCTAAATGACAGACTTGCTGGATAAAGGATTCTCGGCTGCATATTTTTTCTGTTTAGCACACTGAAGATATCGTGCCAAGCCTTTCTGGCCTGCCAAGTTTCAAAGGAGAGATCAGTCACGAGTCTTATAGGTCTCCCTTTATATGTGAGGGCACGTTTATCCCTTGCTGCTTTCAGAATTTTCTCTTTATCCTTGTATTTTGCCAGTTTCACTATGATATGTCGTGCAGAAGATCGATTCAAGTTACGTCTGAAGGGAGTTCTCTGTGCCTCTTGGATTTCAATGCCTTTTTCCTTCCCCAGTTCAGGGAAGTTCTCAGCTATAATTTCTTCAAGTACCCCTTCAGCACCTTTCCCTCTCTCTTCCTCCTCTGGGATACCAATTATGCGTATATTATTTCTTTTTAGTGTATCACTTAGTTCTCTAATTTTCCCCTCATACTCCTGGATTTTTTTATCTCTCTTTCTTTCAGCTTCCTCTTTCTCCATAACTTTATCTTCTAGTTCACCTATTCTCTCCTCTGCCTCTTCAATCCGAGCCGTCGTGGTTTCCATTTTGTTTTGCATTTCGTTTAAAGCGTTTTTCAGCTCCTCGTGACTGTTCCTTAGTCCCTTGATCTCTGTAGCAAGAGATTCTCTGCTGTCCTGTATACTGTTTTCAAGCCCAGCGATTAATTTTATGACTATTATTCTAAATTCACTTTCTGTTATATTATTTAAATCCTTTTTGATCAGTTCATTAGCTGTTGTTATTTCCTGGAGATTCTTCTGAGGGGAATTCTTCCGTTTGGTCATTTTGGATAGTCCCTGGAGCGGTGAGGACCTGCAGGGCACTTCCCCCGTGCTGTGGTGTATAACTGGAGTTGGTGGGCGGGGCCGCAGTCTGACCTGATGTCTGCCCCCAGCCCACCGCTGGGGCCACAGTCAGACTGGTGTGTGCCTTCTCTTCCCCTCTCCTAGGGGCGGGATTCACTGTGGGGTGGTGTGCCCCCTCTGGTCTACTTGCACACTGCCAGGCTTGTGGTGCTGGGGATCTGGCGTATTAGCTGGGGTGGGTAGGCAAGGTGCACGGGGGCGGGAGGGGCAGGCTTAGCTCGCTTCTCCTTAGGTGATCCACTTCAGGAGGGGCCCTGTGGCAGCGGGAGGGAGTCAGATCCGCTGCTGGAGGTTTGGCTCCGCAGAAGCACAGAGTTGGGTGTTTGCGCGGAGAGAGCAAGTTCCCTGGCAGGAACTGGTTCCCTTTGGGGTTTTGGCTGGGGGATGGGCGGGGGAGATGGCGCTGGCGAGCGCCTTTGTTCCCCGCCAAGCTGAGCTCTGCCGTCCGGGGGCTCAGCAGCTCTCCCTCCCTTTGTCCTCCAGCCTTCCCGCTTTCTGAGCAGAGCTGTTAACTGATGACTTCCCAGACGCTAAGTCGCGCTTGCTGTCGGAACACAGTCCGTCCGGCCCCTCCGCTTTTGCCAGCCAGACTCAGGGGCTCCGCTTGGCCGGCGAGCCGCCCCTCCGCCCCGGCTCCCTCCCGCCAGTCCGTGGAGCGCGCACCGCCTCGCCGCCCTTCCTACCCTCTTCCGTGGGCCTCTCGTCTGGGCTTGGCTCCGGAGACTCCGTTCTGCTAATCCTCTGGCAGTTTTCTGGGTTCTTTAGGCAGGTGTAGGTGGAATCTAAGTGATCAGCAGGACGCGCGGTGAGCCCAGCGTCCTCCTACGCCGCCATCTTCCGGAACTCTCCCCAGGCATGGTGTCTTTATCCCCAGATCTCTTACAGATACCTGCCACCTGGAATCTGCATATTGTTGCTTCAAATAGCAGCTAATACTATCTTGTTCATAGTCTGAATAGAAATGTTAAAAGTTACTGAAATCATTTTATAAGTTCAACACATGTCTCTCCTTGAAATTTTAGAAATTTATATTTTTGTAAGACTTATTTTCTATTTTTGATTTTAGTGAATTTTCAGTCTAGCTCTCTGGGACAGATGCCAATTTATATTGGTAGTAGCCAATTACATTGATAGTAGCCTCAAAACTGTTTATTAGCTAAAAAGGGGTTTTGGAAAGCAATATTTCTACTCATGTTTTTAAATAAAATAACCTATGGTTGTTATATAGCTTCTCTTTTCATATTGATATTTAATACCCATCTCTGAAATGTACATAATTATGTTCATCCCCAAATTTCTAAACAATATGCATTTAATCTTGATATTTAATTATTTTTTAGGTGGGATGCATGGATTTGGGCTATAAAATACAGTGCCAACATTTATAAGAAAAGTTGTTGAGCCACCTAAGGCTAGAATACAATAATCCCAACTTTGCCAAATGTCATGGAAAAGAGATAGGCTCTTCTAGAATCTTAGCTGCACTCCACTATGGAAGTAACGTTTCAAGTATGCAGACATTAAAGTACAATTGATTATTTTTTTGTTCTGTTTTCCATAGGATGTTTATTTTTAAGAAAAACCAAACCAAATATACACAGTGTCTGAAAAATAAAATGTACAATTAACACACCACGAAGCACAGAGGGGAATAATCTTGTCAAAAGTGTATCTATTTTCTTTTTTTTTTTTTAGAATTTAGTTTTATTTGTTTTAAATTGTGATATTTCATCCCAATACTTTTATTTTATTTTATTTTATTTTATTTTAATTTTTTTAACATTTATTTCTTTTTGAGAGACAGAGCATGAGCAGTGGAGGGGCAAAGAGAGAGGGGGGTACATAATCCAAACCAGGCCCAAGGCTCTGAGCTATCAGCATAGACCCTGACATAGGGCTCAAACTGGGGGATAGAATAATAGAATGTAATTAAGCTGAACAGAGAGAAACAAATACTGCATAATGAGAATAGACTTCGAGAACTCAGTGACTCGATAAAATGTAATAACAGTCACATTATAGGTATCCTAGAAGGAGAAGAGAGAAAGAGGGGCAGAAAGTGTATTTGAAGAAATAATAGTTGAAAAGTTCCAAAATCTGGAGAGGGAAACAGACCCAGATTCAGGAGCCCCAGAGATCCCCCCAACAAATTCAAACCAAGTAAGCTCACATCAAGACACACAGTAATTAAAATGGCAAAAAAAAAGTGACAAAGAATTTTAAACTTGCAACAGAAAAGAAGACAGTTACATACAAAGGAAACACCATAGGCTATCAGCAGATTTTTCAGCAGAAACTTTTCTGGCTACAAGGGAGTGGCATAATGTATACAAAGGGCTTAATGGGAAAAATTAGCAGCCAAGCATATTCTATCCAGCAAGGTTATCATTCAGAATAGAAGAAGAGGTAAAAAAAATTCTCAAACAAACAAAAACTAAAGGAGTTCATGACCACTAAACCAGCCCTTCAAGAAATATTAAAGGGTATTCTTTAAGTGGGAAGGAAAGGCCATATGTGTGAGTATAAAAAGTAAAAGAACACAAAAGCAGTAATAATATTTATGTAAAAATCAATTAGAGGATTCATAAAATAAAAAAAGTGTAAAATATGATACCAAAACATATTTTTCTGAAAAGTAGAGGGGAGAGGAGTAAAGAATGAGTTCAACATTAAGTGACCATCAGCTTAATATAGATTGCTATATGCAGAAGATGTTACATATAAATGGAATGGTAACCACAAATGAAAAACCAATAATAGATATGCTAAAAACAAAGAATAAGGAGTCCAAGTATATCACTAAAGAAAATAGACAAACCATGAGAAATAGAAAGAGAAGAAATAATCAGAACAAAAGCTACAGAAACAACCACAAAGTAAGTAACAAAATATATATCTATCAATAATTAGCTTAAATGTAAATGACCTAAATGCTTCAATCAATAAACAGAGTGTCGGAGTGGATAAAAAAACAAGACCCATCCATATTCTGTCTATAAGAGACTCATTTCAGACCTAAAGACACCTGCATTTTGAAAATGAGGGGATGGAGAAACATGTACCATGGGAAGGGATGTCAAAAGAAAGTTGGAGTAGCACTACTAATATCAGACAAATAGACTTTAAAACAAAGTATGTAAGAAGAGACAAGGAAGAACGCAATATAACAATAAAGGGGGCAATCCAACAGATGCTATAACAATTGTAAATATTTATACCTCCAACATGAAATACCAAAATACATACAACAGTTAATAACAAAAAAAGAAACTAATCAAGAGTAACACAATAATAGTATAGAACTTTAACATCCCACTTACATCAATAGACAGATCATCCAAACAGAAAAGCAGCAAGGAAACAGTGGCTTTAAATGACATATTGAACCATATGGATTTAACAGATATATTCAGAACATTCTATCTTAAAACAGCAGAATACACATTTTTTTCAAGTATGCATGAACCATTCTCCAGAGTTGATCACATATTATGTCACAAAATAAGTCTCAACAATTTCAAAAAGATCACAGTTATACCATGCATCTTTTCTGACCACAATACTATGAAACTAGAAATCAACCACAATAAAAAATCTGGAAAGACCACGAATACATGGAGGTTAAAAAACATGTTACTAGACAATGAATATGTCAACCAAGGAATCAAAAAAGAAATAAAAAATTACATGGAAAAAATGAAAATGAAAACACAACAGTCCAAAACTTTTGGGATGCATCAAAAAAAAATTTTGAGAGGGAAGTTTATAGCAATACAGGCATTCTTCAAGAAGGAAGGAAAATTCCAAATTAACAACATTACCTTACATCTAAAGGAGCTAGAAAAAGAACAGCAAACAGAATCCAAAAACAGAAGGAAGGTACTAATAAAGATTAGAGTATAAATAAATGAATAAATGATATGAAAACTAAAAAAAACAATAGATCAATGAAACAAGGAGCTGGTTTTTGTAAAGATCAACACAATTGAAAAACTTTTAGCCAGACTTATCAAAAAGAGAGCTAGAGAGAGAAAAAGAGATAAAGGGAGAAAGGACTCAAATAAATAAAATCACACTTGAAAGAGAAGAAATAACAAACAAAACCACAGAAATACAAACAATTATAAAAGAATATCACGAAAAACTACATGCCAACAAGTTAAACAACATGGAAGAAATGGATAAATTCCCAGAGACATATAAATCTACCGAAACAGAACCAGGAAGAAATAGAAAATCTGAACAGACCAGCTACCAGCAAGGAGATTGAATCAGTAAACACAAAACTCCCAACAAACAAAAGTCCAGGACCACTTGGCTTCTTAGGTGAATTCTGTCAAGCATGTAAGAAGATGAGCGCTTGGGTGGCTCAGTTGTTGAGTGCCCAACTCTTGATTTCAGCTCAGGTCATAATCTTACAGTTCATGAGATCAAGCCCTGTGTCAGACTCTGTGATGATAGCCTGGAGCCTGCTTGGGATTCTCTCTCCCTCTCTCTCTCACTGCCTCTCTCTCTCTCTCTCTCTCTCAAAAATAAATACAAAAGCATTTAAAGAAGAGCTAATACCTATTCTCAAACTGTTCTCCAAAATAGAACTTCCAAATTCGTTCTATGAGGATAGTATCACTCTGATACCAAAACCAGATAAAAATACCACCAATATACTAGAAAACAGAATGTAACAATACATTAAAACAATCATTCACCGTTACCAAATGGGATTTATTCCCAGATGCAAGGGGGGTTCAATATTTGCAATTCAACTAACATGATACATCACATCGATAAGAAAAAGAATAGAAACCACATGATCATTTCAATAGATGCAGAAAAAGCATTTGACAAAGTACAACATCCATTCATGATAAAAGCCTTCAACAAAAGCTTAGAGGGAACATACCTCAACATAATAATAGCCATATATGAAAAATTGGCAGCAAACATTATACTCACTGGGGATAAACTGAAAGCTTTCCCCCCAAGGTCAGGAACAACACAAAGATGTCCCCTTTTGCCACTTTTATTCAACATAGGACTGGAGGTCCTAAGCATAGCAATTAGGCAACAAAATGAAATGAAAGACATTCAAGTTGTTAAGAAGTAAAACTTTCACTATTTACAGAGAACATGATATTATATGTAGAAAACACTAAAGACTTCACCAAAAAACTACTAGAAGTGATAAATGAATTCAGTAAAGTCAAAGGATACAAAAATAAATGTGCAGAAATGTATTGCATTTATATACACTCACAATGAAGCAGCAGAAAGTGAAATTAAGAATACAATCTCATTTATAATTGCACCAAATATACTAAGATACCAAGGAATAAATCTAAAACGGGAAACTATAAGACACTGATGAAAGAAATTGAAGACAACACAAAGAAATGGAAAGACATCCCATGCTCATGAATTTAGAAAATAAATATTGCTAAAACACTTGTATTACCCAAAGCAATCTACATATTTAATGTAACCCCTATCAAAATACCAACAGCATTTTTCATGGAACTAGAGCATAAAATCCTAAAATTTATATGGAACAACAAAAGACTCTGAACAGCCGAAGCAATTTTGAAAAAGCAAAGCAAAGCTGGAGATATCATAATTCCAGACTTCACGTCATATTACAAAACAGTAGCGATCAAAATTGTATGGTACTGGCACAAAAATATACACATAGATCAGTGGAACAGAATAGAAAACCCAGAAATAAACCCAAAATTATATGGTCAATTAATCTTTGACACAGCAAGAAAGAACATCCAATGGGAAAAATCTCTTCAACAAAAGGTGTTGGGAAAACTGGTCAGCTACATGGAAAAGAATAAAACTATTTGATTATCTTATACCATACACAAAAATAAACTCAAAATGGATTATACACCTAAATGCGAAACATGAAACCATCAAAATCCTAGAAGAGAGCTCAGGCAGTAATGTCTCTGGCATTGGCCATCACAACATTTTTCTAAATATGTCTCCTGAGGCAAGGGATACAAAACAAAAATAAACTATTGGGACCTCCTCAAAATGAAACACACACACACACACACACACACACACACAATAAACACCTTATGCACAGCAAAGGAAACAATCAACAAAACTGAAAAGCAACCTACAGAATGGGAAAATATATTTGCAAATGACTTATCTAATAAAGGGTTAGTATCTAAAATATATGATGAACTGATACCACTCAACACTCCCCCAAAACAAATAATCCATTTAAAAGTGGGCAGAAGACATGAACAGACATTTCTTCAAAGAAATCCAGATTACCAACAGACTCATGAAAAAAATGCTCACCATCACTCATCATCAGGGAAAGGCAAGTCAAAAACTACAATGCAATTTCACCTCACACTTGTCAAAATGGCTAAAATAAAAAACATAAGAAATGACAAGTTTGGGTGAGGATATGGAGAAAAAGAAACCCTCATGTACTGTTGGTGGGAATGCAAACTGGTGTAGCCACTCTGGAAGACAGTGTGGAGTTTCCTCAAAAAATTCAAAATAGAACTACCTTACAATATAGCAATTGCACTACTGGGTATTTAAAAGGATATACACTGTGTATTCAGAGGCAAACACTCATCCTTATGTTTATAACAACATTATTTATAATAGCCAAGATACAGAAGCAGCAAAACTGTCCATGGATAGATGAATGGGTAAAGAAGACATGGTATATAAGTACACAATGGAATATGATTCAGCCATAAAAGAGAATGAAATTTTTCCCTTTGCAACAACATAAATGGAGCTGGAGTGAATAATGCTAAGAAATAAGTCAGAAAAAGACAAACACCATATGTTTTCACTTATATGTGGAATTTAAGAAACAAAACAAAGGAGGAAAGGAAAAAGAAAAGAGAGAGCAAACCAAGAAATCGATTTTTAACTGTAAAGAACAAACTGATGGTTACTAGAGGGGAAGTGGGTGGGAGAATTGTTGAAATAAGTGATGGGGATTAAGGAGTCCACTTGTGGTGATGAACACTGGGTGATGTATGGAATTGTTGAATCACTATATTTTACACCTGAAACTACTATAACATTGTGTGTTAAGTATACTAAAATGAAAATTTAAGAAAGAATCTCTCATCTCTAAGTGTACCATGAAATATTTCTGGCAGAATAAAAAATCAAGGAAAAATATCCTTCTCATATTCCAGTGAGTTTTCCATCACACCACAGATTTTTAAATGTTCTGAGACTCATTAAAGCAGCATTAAATACGTTATTTTTTTTTTTAGATTTGTTTGGATTACTTTCTGTCAAAACACTTTAGGACTGTATTTTATTTTTTATACAACATTTTTATTTCTATTTTTTTAAGTTTATTTATTTATTTTGAGAGAGAGAAAACATGGGTGGAGCAGAGAGAGAATCCCAAGCAGGCTCTGCAGTGTCAGTGCAGAGCCCGATTCGGAACTCAAAGTCATGAAACATGAGATTGTGACCTGAGCCAAAACCAAGAGTCAGCCGCTTAACCAACTTAGCCAACCAGGCACACCAGGACTGTGTTTTCAAAGACAACCTCACTTTTATTTTCTAGTTTGCATTGATTTGTTTGTTTTTGTTTTTACAGAATGTAACATGAAATCCAGATGCTTTATTTCACTCATAGAGATGCATATATTTTTATCCTTATGAATAGAAAAGGAAAGCATGCAAATGAAAATGACTCCATTTCTTGAAGGTCCACTGTCTTCTCAGATTAATGCTCTCTGATATGAACATTGCAATTCACTGCATCATGCAAAAAATGTAAAAGGACAGATTTTCTGAACAGTAAACCATAGCTGTTAGAAATATAACTAAAATGGAAACCAGCATGTAGCTGGGTCTTTTGGTCAGGCACATGGAAAATGTTTTCTATTTGGTGGCATTTATCCAGAGGCCAAGTGTTCACAACCAAGTTTTTAGGTATTCATATAATTGTGGTTCTTTCTCTTATTCTTCCTCACTTTCTTATACCCTGTCTACATTCTAGTCATCTTTTCCAAACTACCTATTCTGCCACTCCACCACATCCTACTTTCAAATGAAAACAAATAACTCATCACCTGGGTGTTCTCCAAACTTAAATTAAAAAAAATATACCAATTAGTAACATGAAAACATATGAAAGTATAAACCCCACTGGTAAAATAATTAAATAGTCAAATTTAGGATACTTTAATGCTGTAATATGGTAGTGTTAATCATATAGCTCTAGTTTAAAGGTTAAATGACAAAAGTATTAAAATTACTACAATAACTTTTAACGGATACACAATATAAAAATATGTAAATTGTAACATCAAAAACATAAAATGGGTGAGGGACATAAAAGGGTAAAGTTTTGTGTGCAAATTTCAATTTTATCAGCTTAGAGTAGACTATTATAGCTATAAGATGCTTTTTGTAAGCCTTATGGTAAATCACAAAACAAAAACCTATATTAGATATAAGGAGAAAGAAATCAAAACATATCACTACAGAAAATTATTATTTCACAATGGAAGACACCAAGAGAGGAAGAATGGAAGAAAGGAATTAGAAAACATCCAAAAGAACAACTAATAAGATGGCAACAGTTTTTACCTATAAATAATTACTTTAAATGTAAATTAATTAAACCCTCCAATCAGAAGATACAGAGTAGCTGAATGAATAAAACAAAAAAAGCCTCAACTGTATGTTTCCTATAAGAGACTCACTTCTGCTTTAAGGACATAGTCAAGGGATAGAAAAAGATATTTCATCCAAATGAAAACCAGAATAGAACAGGGATAGCTATACTTACAACAGGCAAAAAATAGACTTTAAGTCAAACTGTAACAAGAGACAAAGAAGGTCATTATATGATAAATGAGTCAGCTCATTAAGAAAGTATAACAACTGTAAATATGCACCCAACATTGTAGCACCTAAATATATGAATACTTCTAAATGTATTAATCTGAATACAGAAATTGACAGGAACACAATAATAGTGAGGGACTTCAATACTTACTTTGAACCATGGATAGGTGATACAGACAGAAAATCAATAAAGAAATTTTGACTTGAACTATACTTTAGATCAAATGCACCTAACACATGTACAGAGCATTCCATCCAAATGTAGCAGAATACATATTCTTCTCAAGTTCACACAGAACAATCTCTAGGATATATCACATATTAGACCACAATACAATCGTTTATAACCTTAGTAAGATTTAAATCATATAAAGTATCTTTTCTGAGCACAATGATATGAAACTAGAGATCAGTAGAGGAAAGCAGGAAAATTCACAAATATTCAGAAGTTAAACAATACATACCTGAACAATGAATGGGCCAAAGAAAAAAATGAAAATGGAAATTAAAAATATCTCAAGACAAACAAAAATAAAAACACAACATATCAAAACTTATGGAACACAGCAAAAACAGTTAGGAGAGGGAAGTCTATAGCTATAAATGTCTACATTAAGTAAAAGAAGGATCTCAAACAATCTAATTTTATACCTCAAGGAACTAAAGAAATAAGAACAAACTAAGCCCAATGCTAACAGAAGGAAGGGGGAAAACTATCAGAGCAGAAATAAAATAAAGGTACAAAACCAACAGAAAACATCAGCAACACTAATTTGTTTTTTTTTTTGAAAAACTAAAAAAAGGGGCGCCTGGGTGGCGCAGTCGGTTAAGCGTCCGACTTCAGCCAGGTCACGATCTCGCGGTCCGTGAGTTTGAGCCCCGCGTCAGGCTTTGGGCTGATGGCTCGGAGCCTGGAGCCTGTTTCTGATTCTGTGTCTCCCTCTCTCTGCCCCTCCCCCGTTCATGTTCTGTCTGTCTCTCTCTGTCCCAAAAATAAATAAAAACCGTTGGGAAAAAAAAAAAAAATTAAAAAAAAAAAAAAAAGAAAAACTAAAAAAATAAAAACTTTTAGCTACACTAATAAAGAGAGAAAACTAAAAAATCAGAAATAAAAGAGGAGATATTAAAACTGATAGTGCAGAAATATAAAGGATCATGAGAGACTATTATAAACAATTTATGCCAACAAGTTGTATCACCTAGAAGTAACAGATCAATTCCTAGAAATAGCCTATCAATTCCAAATCATTAAGACATAGAAAAATCCAAATAAACCTATAACTATTAAGGATATTGAATCAGTAATAAAAAATCTCCCAACAGATAAAAGCCCAGAATTATATAGCTTTACTGGTGAATTCTACCAAATATTTAAAGAAGAATTAATGCCAAACCAATACCAATGATGGTTTTCAGGGGCTAGAGTGTAGGGGAAATGGGGAGATGTTGATCAAAGGGTACAGACTTTCACTTATAAGGTAAATAAGTTCAGATAACCTAATATACATCATGGTGACTATAGTTAATACTGAATTGAATATTGAATTATATAATTGAAATTTGCTGAGAAAGTAGATCTTAAACATTCTCACCAAAAAAGCTAACTATGTGAGGTGATGAATATGTTATTTAACTTGATTGTGGTAATCATTTCACTATATATATACATCTATAAATATTTGAATATATATATATATATATATATATATATATATATATATATATATAAAAATTATATGCCAATCAGTCTGAGAAAAAACCCTCAGTGACATATCACCTCACACCTACTAGGATTCCTTACTAACAAAAAAAAAAAAAAAAGAAAGGAAAAAGAAAAAAAAAGACAATAAGTGAAGGTGAAGATATTCAAAAAGGGAAATCTTGTGCACTATTAGTGAGAATGTAAAATGGTGATGTCATAATGGAAAATAACATGGAAGTTTCTCAAAAAGTCAAAAATAGAACTACCATATGATCCAGCAATCCCACTCTTGGAATACATATCCAAAGAAATGAAATCAAGATTTCAAAAGATATCTGCACTTGCACTGTCAATGCAGCATTATTCATAGCCAAGATATAGAAATGACCTAAATGTTCATTGATTGATGGATAAAGAATATGTGGTATGGATGGATAAAGAAAATGTGGTATATAAATACAATGGCATATTAGCCTTTAGAAAGAAGGAGACCTTGCTGTATGTGACCGCATGGATGAACCTTGAAGACTTTATGCTAAGAGAAATAATCCAGTCATCGATAGGAAAATATTACATGATACCACTTATATGAGATATCTAAAAATGGTCAAACTCATAGAAACAGAGGGTAGAAATGTGGTTTTCTGGCACAAGAAGAATGGGGAAATGGGATTCTCCATGGGTATAAAATTTCAGTCATGAAAGATGAGTAAGTTCTAAAGATCAATTGCATAACATTGTGCGTATAGCTAACACTGTATTGTGGACTTAAAATTGTGTTTAGAAACTAGGTCTGTTAAGTATTTCTACCACAATGGAAAAAATTTTTTTAACATTCTAACATTATTAATTGACAGGCAGCCCAAAATACTGTAAGAGCATAATAAAGTTACCAATAAAACTAATGTGATGTTAGACTGCATTAAAAGAAGGATGGTTTTCTGAGCTAAGTAGTTGAACTCCTAATTTCCAGAACATCCACATTAGCAAGTGTCAGTTTTGTTAATGATCCAATTATCCAATTGCATTTTGCCTAAAATTGAACAACTCTTTGAGGGTTTTTGGCATCCATTCAGGTATCCTACAGATTAAATATAATTATATCAAAATTAAAGGGACTTTACACAGACTGCCCAATGCAAAATGTTGACAGAGGAGAAAGAAAGATGACTGGAAGACTTGAAACTATACCATTCTAGGAATAGGTGAGGCAACTCCAGACGATTTAAATGGAAAAAAGAAAGCTCATTTTGGATATGATATCTGAGTTTAATATGTGAAAATATTTATTATACTTATTCTGTTAGCTCCAATCTAGAATTAATAACACTGATGATACAAAGATTCAAATCAAGCCTGAAGATATGAAAGAAGTTTTGGCTAATTAGAACTTAAAAAATTTGAAATGAGTGCTTTATAATTATTCATTAAGATTGCTCTTGCAGGTTATTTATAATCTTAATGTTAAGATTTATATCATTAAGGTTATTTATAAAGAAACCACAACTTAGAAAATTTCTACTTAGGGTTGAGACTCTAAAATTTCTTTATTAAGCTTGAAAAATTAAAAATTTTCTCTCTAAAAATTCCTTTTACTCATCCTGGCCCCTATGACTCTGTTTCTTTACTATTTTTTTAACGAAGTGCAGGGAGTTTTTATTTGGAGACTGGACTTCTGCAGTTTTCAGACATCCAGAACATTACCAAGAAACTGATAAGAAACTGAAATATTTGTTATCAAGCTCATGATACAATGTCCCATATCTACTGGTGTCAAATTGTCATAGGCTTTGTACTTCATGTCTTAGCTCAAAGTGCAAGAACAATGTTAAATTAGAATGTGATGAAAGAGAGGTGTATTGTAGGCTCAGTATAGATACATTGACCTCCTAAGACATAAGATAACCATAAATAGTAGACTAAATCATAAAGAACATGGTTTTGCTGACCAGTTGGACAAACAACTCTACAGTCTCCATAACAACTGAGAGAATCACTCTTTTTCAACACAAATAATCATTAGCTACAATAATCAATAGTTGTTAAAAATAATAATCTTATTGAATTATCTAATGGATATTTTCTTAAGAAAGTTAGAGGAATGTCTTATTTATTTTATAAAATTTTTCTTAAACATAATTTAAATTTTAAAAATCAGGACATTGTTTAATTTGGATTTATATAGTTGCAATATTAATTGAGACAAGAAAATTGGTCTTGCTTCACTTCCTATCCTAAGATTCTACAATTGCTACTAATTAATGTGATGCAGTGGGAGTTGGGAAGATAGGAGTAACCTCATACTCCAATGTTAGCATTAGAATATTGCTGGAGGGCCCCTGGGTGGTACAGTTGGTTGAGCTTCTGACTCTTGGTCTCAGCTCAGGTCATGACCTCATGGGTTCGTGGGTTTGAGCCCCACATTGGGTTCCATCCTGACAGCACAGAGCCTGCTTGGTACTCTCTCTTCCTCTCTCTCTCTCCCTGCCCCTCCGCTACTCCCTCTCTCTGTTTCTTTCTCTCAAAATAAATAAAATCTTTTAAAACATCCCTGGAAATAAGAACATGAGATCTATATGCTAAATGAATAAAATGTTTATTTTTCATCTGAACTATTTTAAGAGTGTTTATTTCTCCCCTTCACCATTTTATTAAGTGCTCATAGGTGTTTTTCTTTTCATTACTGTTGCCTTCCCAACATATAGCCATTTAATTACTGGCAGATCTCATCATAATTGGGCATTACTTGATTTAACTAATAATCACCACCCAGAAAAATTGCTTGTGGAGCAGATTTCTATACAACAAATGATCTTCTTCCATAGAATGTAAGGAATGTGTTCTTAAATTTATTTTGTTCAGTTTCTTCCTATAGGTGATTAATGGCACAAGAGTGGTATAGTTACTCCATTAACTCTGAACATCTGCTACCTGCATGGCCTGAAGCCATGGCTCAATTCAGGCATGGGATGCAGGAAGCCCTGCTCTTTCTACCTTGCTTTAGTTTCAAATGCTTACGTCATGCAGGCAACTTCTCCTCCCCTACTGACATGGTCTAGACTTGATGGCACATCCAAGATCAGGCTGTGGGAGATATGAGTAGCAGCTGGTCACATCCTGCTATTTCTGTGGTAAGGTACAGACAACTGGAGATCTCATTTTGTATATGCTCCTGGAAACTGTCTGCTGGAAAATTTCTGTTCGTGTGAGGCTTCTGGAAACATATATTGAATTTATTCTCTACTTTTCCATTATGGTGAATTTCTCATTGGCAAATCCCCATATAATGGGGTACACCTGCACTGTTGAATCAAAAGGCAGGGAAGCTGCATTGTAAAATTAACAGTTGCAATTTGTGTTAGGACACATTACTGTTTTTGCAAATCCACTCAATAAATCTACAGACTTTTAAAATTCTTTTGTGGGTGCATATATGTGTGTGTGTAACATTATATTCCCAGCTGAGAAATTATCACATCTCTTGATTGCTTCACACAATGATTCATTATTCAAGCAGCACTGAATCAGCATTCGTGAAGATACTGTTATTGGAATCTTTGTCTTTTAACTAAGATACACAATTGAAATCCTTATCACTTTGTAATCACTAATTATCCAATGCTACTTTTTCAAAGATATGGACATTAATTAGCTCCGGTGTCCTAAACCAACTCTAAATTAGGTAATTACATTGTATATCCTGCAGTTTCTGCTGGGAAACACATTCTTCACTTCCTGTCTCTAACTGATGGCCAGCTAGGTAATGGCTTAAAAATTTTCCCCAGAGATGGTTACACATCAGAAATGATTCTTTTACAGGATGTTTTCAGAATGTTGAAGATGAAAGGAGCTATGTAAATCGTATTGTTATTGCTTATTATTATTATCAGTAGCAAGTCTCTTCACTGCTTCATTGCACTAGTAATTTGGAGGCAAAAGACAATGGTATAAGATGCATCTCAGGGATTTTTGTTAGAAAAAATTGTTAAGGACTGAATGCTTGTGTTCCCCCAATATTATGTTGAAGTCCTAACCAACAATATCCTTATATTAGGAGGTAGAGACTTTGGAAGATAATTAGACAATGAGGTGGAGCCCTCAGGAATAGAGTCCTCATGAATAGGATTAGAAACCTTATAAAATGGACTTCAGAGAGTTCTCTCACCCTCTTTCTGACATGTGAATTAACAATCCACAACCCAGAAGACAACTTTAACAAGAACCAAACAAGGCTGGCACCCCAATCTTGTATTTTCAGCCTCTGGAACTATAATAAATAAATTTCTGTTATTTGTAAGCCATACATTTTGTGGCATTTTGTTATAGTAACCCAAACTGGCTAAGAAAAGAAATTTCCTAAAAAACAATTTATATTATTCTAGGACTTCCCAAATTCTTAATAATGTGTTAGCAGAAAAGAATTTTAAAGTCTTCCTGATTTGAGATTTCACCAAGGGTAAGGGTGGCATAGGGTAAAAGGAGAAAGCAAACCGAAGCCTATTTTGAAGAACAATGGAAATAATATTTGAAATCTTGAATAGTCTAATGGATAAAATATTCATTGTGGATGAAAAGAAAAGGTAATGTGGGAATTTGCCCTGTGAGCTACCAATGTCTTTTCACTCATGAAAATTAACCATTTCAGCAGATGTTTTTTGTTAAATATTCTGAGGCTCTTCCATCTCCCCAAAAGTCAGAATGTGAAAAGTCACATTTAATTAGAGATCAAATTTTATAACCACAGAACAGCACTGATATATTATAACTTAACTTTTAATGGTCGTATCTACATTCTAAAAATTAAGAAACTTTATATAGAATTGTGCATACATACACACACACACACACACACACACATATATATATATATGTATTATGTGAGTCTGTATGAGACGTGAGTCATTTTGTGTATATGAATCATAGTGGTCATGTCAGCTCTTTTGATGGTTGTTGAAGTTGACACAACTCCTAGTAAGCAAGTTACACATTAATGGAATCTATGTTAACTCTTTTTAAGTTGCATTATCGCAGTAAGTACATAAGATCCTTAGGGAAGAAAGGCAATTGAAAGGTGGTCCAGTCTAATCACCCATGCTCTGAATTTAGTAGCAATACAGCACTGTGGGAGTGGCTTTAGATAGACATACTTTCCCTCTGTGACAAGTTCTTTTAAGATTAACACCATAATCATAAGTATTCCTGGCATCCTTTAATAACCCATTGTAAATGTAATACCCCCCCCAAAAAAAAACTTACCTTGCATGCAATTAACATACTCTTTTAGGAAAACACCATGTCTTATTCATCTTTATAGCCTCTGTCCCTAGTAAAGTAGTATACTGCAGGAGCTCAATTAAATACTCGCTGAATAAAATAAATAAATAAATAAATAAATAAAAACAATGATTTTCTTTTTTTCAGTTTTTACCATTTCTTGAAATATAACAATTTATATTATCAACTTTCTAATAATTTTGTCTTTTAATTCATATTAAAACTGTATTGTTATAGAGGCTACCTCCTATCATTCTGGATTTTATGAATGAATCTGTAGTCATCAAAGGTATTTATTTGTTCAACAACTATTTTGCACTTCCTATATTCAAGGAGCTGTGAATGATACAAACACAAAAATCCAGGTACTTAAAAAAGCCTCCATCCATTCTAGTGGAGACTATAAAACAATAGAAAGTCATAAGTGTCCGAATAAAGATACTGAAAAGTGCTATGTGACTTCGACTATAAAACAATAGAAAGTCATAAGTATCCGAATAAAGATACTGAAAAGTGCTAAGAGACAGATGTCACTGCATGGGAGATGAATTAACTACAGAATGATCCATGCTGTACAGGTGTATCTTAGAGATAATTGCAGTTTGGTTCCAGACCACTGCAAAAAGTAAAAATGGCAATAAAGCTAGTCAAATGATTTTTTTTTGGTTTCTTAGTGCATGTAACATTTACGTTTACACTATACTATTAACTGTGCCATAGCATTATGTCTGAAAAATGAACACACCTTGATTAAAAAAACTTCTTTATTGCTAAAAAATTCTAACCATCATCTGAGCTTTCAGTGAGTCACATTTTTTTTTTTTTTTTTTGGTTTGTGGAGGGTCTTGCTTCAAATTGACTACAGACTGATCAGGATGGTGGTTAGTGAAGTTTGGAGTGGCTGTGGCAATTTCTTAAAATAAAGTAACAATGAAATTTGTCGCATTGATTGACTCTTCCTTTCACCAATGATGTGTGTTGCTATGTGAAAGCATTTCACCCATGGTAGAACTTCTTTCAAAGTTGGAGTCATTCCTCTAAAATCCTGCCACTTCTTTATCAACTAATTTTATGTAATATTCTAAATTATTTGTTGTCATTTCAACAATTTTCACAGCATTGTCACCAGGAGTAGATTTCATCTCAAGAAATCACTTCCTTTGCTCATCCATAAAAATTAACTCCTTACCTGTTAAACTTTCATTGTGAGATTGTAGGAATTCATCACACCTTCAGGCTCCACTTCTAATTTCAGTTCTCTTGCTATTTTCACTACTTTTGCAGTTATTTCCTCCACTGAAGTCTTGAACCCCTCAAAATCCTCCATGAGGGTTGGAATCAACTTCATTCAAAATCCTGTTAATATTGACACTTTGACCTTTCACCATAAGTCAGAAAGGTTTTTTTTATATATATTAAACATAATTTATCATCAAATTGGTTTCCATACAACACCCAGTGTTCATCCCAACAGGTACCCTCCTCAATGCCCTTCACCCACTTTCCCCTCTCCTCCACCCTCCATCAACCCTCAATTTGTTCTCAGTATTTAAGAGTCTCTTATGGTTTGCCTCCCTCCCTCCCTCTCTGTAAATTTTTCCCCCTTCCACTCCCCCATGGTCTTCTGTTTAATTTCTCAGGATCCACACATGAGTGAAAACATATGGTATCTGTCTTTCTCTGCCTGCCTTATTTCACTTTAGCATAAAATGTTCTTAATGGAGTCCAGAATAGTGAATCCTTTCCAGAAGGTTTTCAGCTTACTTTGTTTAAATCCATTAGCAGAATTATTATCTATGACAGCTATAGTCTCATAAAATATATCTCTTCAATAATAAGACTTGAAAGTGAAGATTACTCCTTGATTCATGGGCTGCAGAATGAATATTGTGTTAGGGGTATGAAAACAACATTAATCTCATTGTATATGTCCATCAGAGCTCTTGGGTGACCAGATGCATTGTCAATAAGCAGTAATATTTTTAAAGGATTTTTTTTCTGAGAAGTAGGTCTTAGAAGTAGCTTGAAATATTAAGTAAATCATGCTGTAAACAGATGTGCTGTCATTCGGACTATTTTGTTCTATTTATAGAGCACGGGCAGAATAGGCATTTTTTTTTTTTCACTTTGCAGTTTCAACTCTTACATCAAAGATTGACAGCACACAGAGAAAAGAAAAGCAACAAACAAGGAACATAAAACAAATTGATCTCACATGCTACTTTCAGTCAACAGAACGTGGCTCTCTAGATAGCTGTGTTTAGAAGGAATCTGAGGCTTCAGCCTCACTTGGCAGAAAGACTACTGCAACTAATTATCAATATCCGCCAATTTCACTCAACCCAGAAGAAACCAATGACACCAAAGTTGGCAGAAAAAAATGGCATTGGCTGTACCACCAGGGCCAATAAAGAAGCCAGCAAAGGTCTGAGGAAATCTGGAGTGGGCATTCTGGTGGTATCTGGTCCAGAAGGTAAATGGGATTCTAGACCAGGGATCACCAAAATCTCCTTCCTCTGCCCAGATCAGCAGCCCGAACTCAATGTCATCCCAGCTCCTGGGCCCAGATACAGCCCCATCTGCAATCTCCATTCAGGTTTTCCCCTCATCCTGGTCCTCAGCCTCAGCTGCAGCAGCGTTCAGAACATTTAAGGCCTCTTTTTCAGCCTCCATGAATGATGCGGTCCAGTGGCAAGGATTTCTCTTCTGAACCTTTGCAATGAATCTCAGCACTTTCATCTCACTAGCTTTATGGTAGGAACAGAGGCCCCAGAGGAATTCATACTCCAGAGGGTTGCTGTTCAGCATTTGTCTGTAATCCAGGTACTTTTGCTTTACAAACTCATAAACGAGAAGTTTCCTTAGATCTCCAAGGAGAGAATATCTCACCCCAGAACTCGGTCCCATCTTGCTTAGCATCTCCCAGAGGACAGCTTCACTGGCACAGTTGCCATTCATGAATATGATGCCCAATGCCACTAAGAGAACACCCAGCTTGGGTGTGTCTTTGTCCCCAGTGTGCCAGCCAGGGACTTGGGGGTTACTGAGAAGAATCTACAGGTGCTCTTGTCAATCTCCTTCAGTTGAATCCCAAATTTCTTCTCCAGGATAAACATCAGTGCATTTATGGCTGATATCCCACAGCATTTCTGAGTGCTTGATGGGCACCTTGGTATAATATTTAAGCATCAAGTATTTAATCAACTTATTTGTTCTTTCCTGAAGAAGGGCCACATCTGGACATTGTGGGGAACCCAGGTTCTGTGATGCATGCTAGTTGGGAGAGGGGTGCAGATTCTGCCAGTCAGGTGAAATTGACCAATCAGTGGGGATCCAGTCAGGTGGGAGTGGCCAGTCAGTGGGAAGTGGCCAATCAGGTGGCAGAAGACAGTCAGGTGGTAGTGGCCAATCAGGAGGGCCTTGGCAATCTGAAGGATGCTGCCCACCTGGTGGGTTCTGCCACGCCAGTGGGTTCAGCCAGACAACTGTACCAAGCCAGACAATGGGGTTCTGCCAAGCAACTGAGTTCTTCCAGGCTGGTGGGGTCTGTCCTAGCTGGGAGGTTCTGATGTGCTGGTGGGGTCTGCCTGGCTGGCTGTTTTTGCCAGCCTGATGGGTTCTGCCAGGACAATTGGGTCTGCCAGAGCACATTGGAGGGTGCACCTGGAAGACCTCCAGGTACCTGCACCCTCCTGGTGCAGACCTCCAGGTCCCTGCAGCCAGTAGAACTTGCCTCTAATCCCCACTGCTATCCTTTTCTACATTCAAGGTATTAAACTTGTGTGTTCTCTTGTTCTAAATTATAGCCAAATTATAGTCCTGGACTCCAGAGTCTGAGCCTCAGAACCATCTGCTGATATCTGTGGAGCTTGTTTAATATTCTGGGTATGGGTATAAGCTTTTGGGGGCTTAGTGGTGTCATTCAAAGCCTTAAAGGCTGTCTTAGACTAAGTATTAACCATATCACTGGCTATGACAGAGAAATTGTAGGTGACACTTGGGTCAACTTTAATAGTGATGTTCAAGGACTTAAAGGCCATCTTGGACTTGTTAGCTGTTAACTCACAGGTGGAAAATATCATAGGCTGCATTTTCAGACCTTTGGGGTGGCAACCTGGGACTTAAAGGCTGCCTTACGTAGGACATTGGAAATCTCCTTGGCATTAAGAGCCTGAAAGAAACCATACACACGATTTGGGCCTTTTGTCGTGGCATTCTGAGCATTAAAACTGTTTTGGGCATGGTGGCAGCTGCTAAAACTCGAACAACAGCCATCTCATTGGCTGTTGGGGGCTGTGAACTCTGGGGACTAGCATTTGGCCCAGCTGCTGTGGCCTGGTTGGTAGGTGGATCCTCCAAACTCTGGATGCCCTCATAAGAGTCTGCATAAGTAAGGTGCTGTCTTCTATAGAGGCCTTGGCCTGCAAGTGGAGGAGGCCCATACCAATTCCATTTTCTGAGCCATGGCTCCTGTCCCTCTCCAAAGAGCAGAGCCTTGCCTCAGACTCAAACCCCAACCCCCTTGTTGCCTCCCTTATTCATCACTCGGAGAATTGAAATTCCCCTGGTTGGTTTTCTGCAGCTGCACCCTCTCCTTGTCCAGTAGAAAATGCCAGTCAGTATCCCAGAACAGACATAATTTTTTTAAGCTTACTTATTTTTGAGGGAGAGAGAGACAGAGAGAGAGAGCAGAGAGTGAGAGCGAGCAGGGGAAGGGCAGAGAGAAAGGAAGAGAGAGGATCCAAGCAGGCTCTGCACTGTCAGTGTAGAGCCCAAAAGGAGTCTTGAACTCACGAACCTTGAGATCATGACCTGAGTCAAAATTGACAACGCCACTCAGGTATCACATGGTCCAAGAAGAATTCTAAGACACACACACACACAAAATAAGGAATTCTGAAATGCAGAAGAGCTCAAGCTGCAGGACACTAATCAATGACGTTCCACTAGACAAGATTAATTTGCATTTATGTGGACAAGAATCATATTCATTATTATCATTTTTCAAAAATTTACAGAATTATAACATAGATAAGCACAGTAAAGCTAACTCAAATGGCAAAGCCAGAGGGAACATTGACTAATACTTTTTTTCACCCTAGAACACTCACTATCTTTCCCTTCCATTTCAAATTGTTTCACTTCAAAGACCCAATAGTTATGCCCAATAGCATCACATGACCAATGTGTCCCAGGTACACTCACCAGCACCACCTTCCCACCATTCCCCATTATGGGGGTTGCTCCTAGAATCTCTGCAATCTCTGCAAATTGACCTTGATCAACTTGCCTTTAATGGAATCTTAAAAAACCATGTACTCCCAACACATATTTATTTATTTATTTATTTATTTATTTATTTATTTATTTATTTTGAGGGGAGGATAGTGCACACGCATGTGAGAGAAGGGAAGAAACAGAGAGGGAGAGAGAAAATCCCAAGCAGGCTCTGTTCTGTCAGTGCAGAGCCCAACATGGGTCTCAATGTCACAAACTGTGAGATCATGACCTGAGGCGAAATCAACAATCAGAAACTTACACGACTGACCCACACAGGAATTCCTTTTTCTCCTTTCTTTTTTTTCAGAAATAGAATTTAGTGATTCCTTACACCTAACACCCAGAGTTGATCCGAAAATGTGTCCCTCTTAATGCCCCTTGCCTATTTAGCCCATCCACCCACCCAACACCTCTCCAGCAACCCTGTTTATTCTCTGTATTTAAGAGTCTCTTATGGTTTGTCTCCCTCTCTGTCTTTATCTTATTTTTGCTTCCCTTTGCCTTATGTTCTTCTGTTCTGTATCTTATCTGCTTTGTATCTTAAATTCCACATATGAGTGTAGTCATATGATATTTGTCTTTCTCTGTTTTATTTCACTTAGCATGATACAGTCTAGTTAATCTACATTGTTGCAAATGGCAAGGTTTCGTTCTTTTTGATCACTGAGTAATATCCCATTGTATGTATATATATACCATTCTTCTTTATCCATTCATCAATGGGTGGTCATTTGGTCTCTTTCCATACCTTTGCTACTGTCGATAGTGCTGCTATAAACATTGGGGTGCATATGCCCATTTGAAACAATATTCCTGTATCCTTTGGATATACACCTAGTAGTGCAATTACTGGGTCATAGGGTAGTTCTATTTTTAATTTTTTTTGAGGAACCTCCATACTGTTTTCCAGAGTGGCTACACCAGTTTGCATTCCCACCAGCAGTGCAAAAGGGTTCCTCTTTCTCTGCATCCTTGCCAACATCTGCTGTTGCCTGGGTTGTTCATTTTAGCCATTCTGATAGGTGTGAGGTGGTATCTCATTGTGGTTGCAATTTCATTTGATGATGAGAGTGATGTTGAGCATTTTTTTCATTTGTCTGTTAGCCATCTGGATGTCTTCTTTGTAAATTGTCTATCCATGCCTTTTGCACATTTCTTCACTGAATTATTTGCTTTTGGGGTGTTGAGTTGGTAAGTTCCTTATATATTTTGGATACTAACCTTTTATCTGATATGTCATTTGCAAATATCTTCTCCCGTTCCATCAGTTGCCTTTTAGTTTGCTGATTGTTTCCTTCACTGTGCAGAAGTTTTTATCTTGATAAATTCCTAGTAGTTCATTTTTGCTTTTGTTTCCCTTGCCTCTGGAGACATGTCAAGTAAGAAGTTGCTACAGCCAAGGTCAAAGAGGTTGTTGCCTGTTTTCTCCTCTAGGATTTTTATGGATTCCTGTGTTACATTTAGGTTTTTCATCCATTTGAGTTTATTTTCATGTATGGTGTAAGGAAGTGGTCCATGTTCATTCTTCTGCATGTCGTTGTCCAGTTTTCCCAACACCATTTGCTGAAGAGACTTTTTTTTTCCATTGGATATTCTTTCCTACATTGTCAATATATAGTTGGCCATGAATTTGTAAGTCCATTTGTGGGTTCTCTATTCTGTTCCATTGATCTATAGGTCTGTTTTGTGCCAGTACCATACTGTTTTGATGATTACAGCTTTGTAATACAACTTGAAGTCCGGAATTGTGATGCCTCCAGCTTTTGTTTTCTTTTTCAGGATTGGTTTGGCTATTCAGGTTCTTTTATGGATCCATACAAATTTTAGGATTGTTTCTTCTAGCTCTGTGAAGAATGCTGGTGTTATTTTGATATGGGTTGCATTGAATATGTAGATTTCTTTGGGTAGTATCAACATTTTGACAATATTTGTTCTTTGAATCCATGAACATGGAATGTTATTCCATTTCTTTGTGCCAGAATAAACATAATTCTTAAGGCCTCTAGGATTTTTGGAATTAGCATTGGCTTCAACTTAAAGTCACCAGCGGCATTACCCCTTAAGAAGAGAGTCAGCTTGTCATTTTAAAGCCAGGCATTGGCTTCTCCTTTCTAGGTATGAAAATCCTAGATGGTGTCTTCTTCTAGTAGAAGGCTGTTTTGAAAATCTGTTATTGAGTGTAGTCACCTTTATTAATTATCTTAGCTAGATCTTCTGGATAACTCACTGCAGATTCTACATCTACATCTACTTGAAGCATTTGCTGTTTCACCTTGCACTTTTATGTTAAGGACATGACTTCTTTCCTTAAACCTCATGAACAAACCTCTGCTAGCTTCAAACGCTTTCTTTTGCAGCTTCTCCACCTCTTCATGGAATTAAAGAGAGTTAGGGCCTTGCTGTGGATTAGGCTTTGGCTTAAGGGAATATTGGAGCTGGCTTGATCTTCTATCCAGACCACTGAAATTTTTCCATATCAGCAATAAAGATGTTTCTCTTTCTTATCATTGGTGTGTTCACTAGAGTAATACTTTTAATTTCCTTTAAAAACTTTTCCCTTGCATTTATAACTTGGCTAACTGACCCAAGGGGCCTAGCTTTCAGCCTTTCTTGGTTTTTGATATGCCTTCCTCACTAAGCTTAATCATTTTAAGCTTCTGATTTAAAATGAGAAACATATGATTTGTCCTTTCACTTGAACACATTAGAGGTCATTGTAAGGCTATTAATTGGCCTAGTTTCAATATTGTTCCTCCGGGAATTGGACGAACTGAGGAGAGGGAGTGAGATAGAGGAACAGCCAGTCAGTGGAGAAGTCAGAACACATACACAATATTTATTAAGTTCACCATCATATACAGGTGCAATTTGTGTCATAACAAAGGAGTTACAACAGCAATATCAATAATCACTGATCACCATAACAATATAATAATTAAATATTCTGAAATATTGTGAGCATTACCCAAATGCAACACAGATATGAAGTTAGCAATTTTGGGAAAAAATGGCACCAATACACTTGTTCAAAGTAGGGGAGCCACAAACTTTAATTTGTAAAATATGCATTACCGCCAAAGTGTAATCAAAGTGCAATAAAACAAGGAATGCTTGTAATTCCAAAGTGGAACATTGTTTTGTATAGGAGGGGTCCCTTTTAAGTCTTGTACTGATGGCATGTATTGGTCGGTTATATTTTAACCCTTTTGTGAAATTATATCTTGTTTAAAGTTGATTATTTTCATTTTTTAGGTAATACTTAGACTATTTAGAGAGATTACTTAATTTACTGGTTGCTGTGCAATGTGATGCCAAGTTCTAATGTGTTAAGTACCGTTAAAAAGGCTTGCCTATCTTACAGTTTTTCATGAGACACTTTGTACCACCCATACCACTTTTGTAATTGCAAAATCTAGAAAATACCTTATATGTATATGGTAAACAGCTACTAGTCAAACCAGTAGATGAATTTCTATTCAAACTTGTTTCTTATATATCATCTTTATTTTGTTTTAAAATAAGTTGTGGAGGGACAAGTCAAACATGTGCAAGTCACTGATCAACCTGCTATTTCTCAACTAATGAAAAATGTCTCCTGTGCTTACAATTATTATAAATTATTGTGATAAGGACAAGTAACAACAACGTTACTCAATCCGATAAAAGAAATCACTAGAACTGAATGACAAAGCATCATAGTACATTTTTTCCTGAAATCCATTAACCTCACTCATATGAAACTTACCAAAGAATTTATTTTGATGTAAATACACATTTTTTTTCTCTAAATATTTAGTTTTGAGACAGGCAGAGAGCAGGGGAGGGGCAGAGAGAGACAGAGGATCTGAAGCAAGCTCTGTGCTGACAGCAGAGAGCCCAATATGGGGCTCCAATTCATGAACCACAAGATCATGACCTGAGCCAAAGTTAGATGCTTAATTGACTGAGCCACCCAGGCACCCCCACATTTCTTTTATTAGTAGTTACTGTGCCTCATACTCTATTAAATGTATTCCACACATATGGAGAAGTTAGGTGGCCCAGAAATTAAGTATCTATCCTGTCTTTGATAATATAATACATCTCTGGAAAATAAAGAGGTCATTGATGATGGTAATCTGAGATTCAATAAGGTAGTTTCTGAAAATAGTGGATAAGATTTAGGGTCTCATTCATAAAACAGAAAGTGTTTCATTTCAAAGATGATTGAAAGGGAATGACCAGCCCTCACGTGATAAACACTTAACTCACAATTTTTCCTCCTGTCCTCAATTCATGAATATTAAATCAACTTGTCCTCTACTACTGTAAGAAAACAAATGCGTGTTGATTGGTTTATGAGAAAATGTATTCCCTACAGGTGTCCATTAGGTTTTTTTTCCATACTAATGTAAGCTAAAATATATTTTTCACTTGAAATTCTAGGGCAGAATTTTCAATACCCTAGTGTTAATGCCTGCAACATCACTGTTCTGAAACTATTCTTACTTATGTTTTTCTATGCTACATTGAACATCTTATGGGAAAATACATCTGTGGAACACCACAATAATTGTTCTGTATCTGCTGGTAATCTATACTAGTATTTCAGGAAGACTACATTCAGAAGTAGTGTTATAGGGACTCTTAAGGGAATACTTCTGTCCAAAATAGGATAGAAAGTAATGACAACAGCAACCAAAAAAAAAAGAAAAAAAGAAAAAAATGTGTATATATATATATATATATATATATATAATTACTTTTATATATATATAAAAGGAAACTCTTTCATACATTAATTTAATTTTTCATGATGTTAAAACAATACGTTGAAAAATAAGAACTTCAACTAACCGGTTGTTTGCTCATTCCACATGAGTACAAATAATCAGGTCAACAATTCCCCAAATATTGACTTAACTTGCCCTTTTGAATTCCAGAACAGATATGTTTGTTATACAGAAGGGGTAAGAAATAATAGTTTCAGATTATTTTGGGGTAACATTTGATCATTGTCATTCTCCAACTATAAAAACTTAATGATGTATGCTTTGTGTATAATTACTCTGTAATTTAGTGCTTCTGGCACCTCTACCACTTCCACTTATTCCATATATATGACTCCCAATGTGGATAATCAAAGTCCTCTGAAAATAATTGGCCAAAGTAGCTCCTTTAAGTAGACATTATAATGTCTAAGTAGACATTAGAAACAAATTTGTAAAATTATAAATATCAATATTTTTACTGCTTTTGATAAGCATTGTTATTTCATTGAGTAATCAACTAAAAATTACTTAGTTCTCTTTTTATCTGGACACTCTCTGGACCCATCCCCCTACACACACGTGCGTGCGCATACACATGCACACACACACATACAGACATAAAATCTTAATCACATAATGTAACTGTATCTGGAGTACCACTTCTCATCCACAGAAATAATTATAATCATTCTAAGCAGTGTACAGCCAGTAACCCCTGCTATACCCCTTTGGACAATGTAACTATTCACATATTTAAAAAAATTCAGGACTTATCATGTAATAAGAATACCACAGAGAACAATAAATTTCTTAAGAAACTCAAGGGGGAAACACTACAAAAAGTCAGGTAATAGGAGGGCTGGCTTTATTTGCATATGTTTACAGAAGTGACTAATCAGGACCCATTTAGTTCCAAGTAGCAAGAATCAACTCAAATCAAGTTAAATTAACACTGAGAATATAGTTAGCTCATATAGCTTAGAAGAATGCTGGAGAAGCTACAAATGGATGGAGGAATCCCAAAACCAGGACTTCAGGGCCTAGAAACAGAGTCAAATATATTAATGTTTATATATGTGTATATATACACAAAATAAAAACACTGTGACCTTGCTGTACAGCTGCTTGGAATATTTCAAGTGCTGAGTGTTGATTCTTAGAGTACTTTCAGGCTAGATCTGTGAGGGAAAGCAAAAAAAAAAAAAAGAACTAGACAATAGAGATTTCTCATTGAGCCAGGAAAACAATGGTATGACCCAGAAAGTATTAAGTTGATTAAAGAACTTAAACCAATATCTAGCACTTAGTGAGTGTCAGATAAATATTAATTCTTACACTGTGCTTTTAATAATTCATCTCATTTATTCCTTACAATATCCCCCAAATAGAAAGTTTCATTTTACAAATGAGGAAATTGGAATGCCAAGAAAATTTTGCAAGGTCATACAGCTTATAAATGAATTATTCATCTAGGTTTGGAACCCAGGCATGTTTTTTTTTCTCAAATCTATTGTGTTATACTACTTGTCAAAACAGTGCCTTATAGTAAAATTTTAAATTATGCTATTATTTTTAGGTAAGTTTGGTTATGTAAATAGATTTAGAATAATGGCATGGATATTTTATCTTCAGTATTTATATTTATTTCAAGTTCAATGACATACAAAAGCAAAACAAAAGTGAGTATATGTAACTCTTTAAAACTGTTTAACTGTGACCCATAGGAAGAAATTCATTTTACACTATGACCAGTAAACATGTGTTTTTTATTTATACAACTGAAATCAAAATTTTATAAAGCAATATCTACCTTATCACATGTGATATAATTTTGTATGTTATATTCAATTATATTACTAAAAAATAGTGATGGCAATGACCAATTAAATTGATTTCTTAACTCATTAATAGGTTGTGATCTACAGTTTGATAAATACTCATTTAGACAATGATGGTTTATACATTCATGCCTATTTTTTCTAGCTCTTAAGCATAATTGGAGAAGTATTAGCTTTAACTGAAAGGAAAAAAAGAAACCGAAAGCCCCCACTCTCAAAGGTTGTAGTCAGGATTCACTCTTCTTAAGGAAGCAGGCAGTGACAGCATCTCACAAGTGTTGCTCCCTCAAGCAGTTTCTCCTCACTCAACCTTCTTTAACCAGCTACAATCCCAGATCTTTTTCTACTTGTCTGGAAGGTAAGTCTTTTGCTACTTACACTCCACATTAACACCAATCTTAACCAAGTTACCAAATTCCATCCAGTGGAAGTGGAAGTTATAAAATGGGGGAAGAAAGCAGTGCCACAATAAAATTTAACAAAAATATGTCAGAAAAACACAGGAAAAAATGGCAGTAAATATATTGGCTTCCATACACAATCTCAGGCCACTGGTGTCAACAGTAGACTCTATGATTATTAAATAGTAACTACTCTAGTGGAGAATTTATAGGCATAACTAAGTATGAGCCAACCTGTTTTGTCCTTTTTTTTCTTTCTTTTTTTTAATGTTTATTTTTGAGAGAGTGCAAGTGGGGAAGGGGTAGAGAGAGGAGGACACAGGATCCGAGGTGGGCTCTGAGCTGACAGCAGTGAGCTCTAGGTGGGGCTGAAATTCATGAACCATGAGATCATGACCTGAGCCAAAGTTGGACGGTCAACCGACTGAGCCACCCAGGTGGTCCTGCCTTTGTTTTCTTAATATTTTGATGGACTTACTATAAATTCTCTTTTCCCTGAAGGCAGAACAAAAACTAACTGATAATCAAAAATTTTTATTACACCTTCCATATAGCGTATGTTGAAAAATAAATGGTGTCTAACACATTTTTCCTACTAGTTCAAGCTACTTTTTATATTTTGGATTTCCTTTGTTATTACATATAAGCAACAACCATTGTTGAAAGATAAACTGGAGATACTGGAAGTATCTGGTTGGTGGTTTTTCCAATAAAAGATACTTGTTTTGTTCTCCTTCCCAATCCATATCTTCCCTAGTTTGCTCTTCAGCATATAAAATAAAATATTACTAATGATAAATTATTAATATTTGATTCATTTTATGAACTTTGCTATTTTTCTTCCAAATCATTATTTTATTCTATTTTTAAATTTTGGTACCATGTTTGAAAACATAAATATACTAAATTACTTTAAAATAAAAGATTTTGAACATTTGTTTTCTGAAAACTGGTGTGGAGTAATAAGGCTATACTGAGCTTTTAGCATATAACAATAATTAATAAACAGCTGACATAGATAATGACAGCCATACAGTAAAACCAAATACAAATAAGAGAACACCAAAGGCTTTCTGGAAGACAATGATTTTATTGCACCGAGAGCAAAGTAACTTTATACATGTGAAAAATTACTTTTAATGATATAAAAAGAAAGTGAACCTCCATTTAATAAACAGTAAACTTTCCCAAGTGCAATACAAAACTATTATCAGTCTTAGTTCTTTCTTAAAATTATTCTTCAAAGAATAAAAAACAGACAAATTGAGATTTAACTGTAAGAATTTTCTCAAATCTTTATTTTGCCTTGAAATTTTATCTCTTATACTACATCTTCTTCCTGTAGCAAAGTACACATATAAGGAAAAAAGAGATTCATTAGCCGTTTAGACACATAAACCTGACAAAAGTCCCCAAAGAATCCTACATAAAACAAGAGAATAGTTATATAAATCATTTATATAAATAAATGTCTACTCTTGTTTCCTATTACAGGAAGCCTTGTACTGTTGACTGAGCTCCAGATAAAGAAAAGAGGTATAAAAACATCTCTTCCCACATGGCAATGTCTATTGCTCCTAATATAAAGAAAATCACTAACTCGTTTAATGAAGATGACCTAGTTTTATTGGTTAGGAAATAAGGACTCATTATTTTTACTCCTGGGATATGACACATTCTGGTATGGGCAGCTTCCAGATTATGTCAGCACCTGCCAATACCAGTTAGTAAATTGGGTAAATATTGACAACTTTTTGAACATCTGTGATTGCTATTACTTTTCCCAAGACATGTACTCAAAAACTTCCTCAAAATTCATGACAAACCAATGTTAAATGCATTTAATGATGTGATTGTTGTTATTCTGATTTTCTAAATCTGAATGTTTATATACCCTTGGAGGTTCTTTTCTTAGCTCCTGGAGACAGATTTTTTTTTTTTTTGTAAATAAACTGTGTTTTTGGATAATTTTTGACTTACAGAATTATGGCAAAGATAGTACAGAGAATTCCTATGTATCACACACACAGACTACTCTATTACTAATATATTAGAATGGTACATTGGTTACAATTAATCAACCAATATTAAACATTTTTATCAATTAATATCCAATCTTTATTCAGATTCCCTTAGTTTTCATCTACTGTCTTTTTCTTCCAGAATATCCCATCCAGGATATCACTTTACATTTAGTTTTCATGACCCTTTAGGCTACTCTTGCTGGTGACAGTGCCTCACAATTTCCTTTTTTCTCCCTATCCTTGACAGTTTTGAGCAGTACTGGTCAGATATTTTGTAAAATGTCCACCAGTTGGAATTTGTTTGATTTATTATTATTATTATTATTATTATTAAACTGTTTATTTTTCTTGGGATGAAAGACCACAGAGGGAAGATGCCATAATCATCATATCTTACCAAAGATCAAACTTTCTCAGTGTTAGGTACTATAAGATACTCCATGATCATCTACAGTCCTCCCCCAGTCCTATAATTAGTCATTCCTTCAAGAAGCCTTGTTCCTCTTATTGGAGAATGGTCTTAGAACTAAAACCTGTGTGTTCTCATTGCTACTGGGGTGCCATTAGGTATAGCTCTCTTTACTGACAAGAGAGAAAATATATGTGTGTATGATAATTATGTTATAAATAATACATATTTGTATATGTATCCATCTGTATGTATATTAAGCCACTGATGTCTCCATCATCATACTGAGGTCTCCAAATCTAATCCATTACTACTTAAATCATTTTAGTTTCCTTCCTTGATTATTTGTAAACTTGCACTCCAACAAAAACCTCACTCTTACCACCAGCAATACATTTACTTGATACTTGATTGTTAAATTCTGTATATATGTATTGTAGTATCTGAATTGATAACTTGGATACTTGTGGGAAAATGTTTTATCAAGTACATTGTTTATGTGCAGTTGCTTTTGCTTTTAGTCTTACGGACCCTATTATTTCCAAAGTTATTTAAGTCGGCAATTTATTGTCTCACCTCCTTTAGTGAGATTTCACAATACATTTGTAATACATTTAGATTCTTTTGCCATATTTTCCATCCATCCTGGAATGTATACATTAAGAATTATTCTTTGTACTGTAAAAATTTGTTGGTTTTGACAAATGTCTTGCATTCACCATTACAGTACCATATAAAAGTTTCACTGCCTTAAAAAATCTCTTGTGCTTTACTTAATAAACATCCCCAAACCTCAACCAAGGACTTGTTTACCCTCTCTATAGTTTTATCTTTTCCAGAATGTCCTAAAATTGTAATTGTACAGTATAGAAGTACAGTATGGAAGTACAGACTGGTTTCCATTACTTAGAAATGGGCATTTAGTAGCCATTTATGTTTTTTTTTCATACTTTGATAGCTCCTTTCTTTTAGTCACTGAAAAATATTCCAATGTATAGGTGTATCAGAGTTTGTTGTCCATTCACCTACTGAAGGACTTTTGTTGCTTCCAGTTTTGGGTTATTATGAAGAAAGCTACTATAAACATTCATGTGCAAGTTTTCTTTGTGGACATAAGTTTTTGAATCAATTTGTTAAATGCCTAGGAGTGCAATTGCTGAATCATATGGCATAATTTAGCTTGGGAAGAAACTGCCAAATTGTCTTCCAAAGTAGCTGTATCATTTTGCATTCCCATCAGCAATGAATGATAGTTCTTGTGCTCTGCATCCTCACCAGCAGTTGTTATTGTCAGTTTTTGTATTTTAACCATTCTTGTTAATGGATTATAATAGTATTTCATTGGGTTAATTTGCAATTCCTTAATGATGAATAATGTGGAGTATCTTTTCATGTGCTTATTTTCCATGTGTATCTCCCTTTTTTGTCTTGTTTTCATCTGGATTTGATCCCAAGAATTAGGAAATATTCCCTCTGTTTTTATTTTCTGAAATATATTGTGGAAATCTGGCACCATTTCTTTTTTAAATGTTTGATAGAATTCACCAGTAAAATCATCTGACCCTGTTAATTATGTGTTTTAAAGTTTATTATTGATTTACTCTTTACTAAATATATAGATACTAGAAATATAATTATAGATACTATAGTTATAAATATTGATATATTTAGATTATCTATTTCTTCTTGTGTGAATTATAATTTATGTTTTTTGAGGAATTTGTTTACTTCATCTAAATTATCAAAATTGTGGATATAGGGTGTTATATTTAAGTAATGAAGCACTGGGTTCTATTCCTGAAACCAATACTACACTGTATGTTACCAAATTGAATTCATATAAATACATTTTTAAAAATTATGGACATAAATCGAAATTTATATTTTTTTACTTCTTTGTTTAATTTTTTTTAATTTTTATTTACCTTTGAGGGAGAGAGAGAGAGACAGAGCACAAGCGGGGGAGGAACAGAGAAATAGAGGGAAACACAGAATCCAAAGCAGGCTCCAGGTTCTGAGCTGTCATCACAAAGCCCAACACGGGGCTCGAACCCATGAACTGCAAGATCATGACCTGAGCTGAAGTTGGAAGCCCAACCGACTGAGCAACCCAGGTGCCCCTACTATTCTTTTAATGTCAATCTATGTCTTCTCTCTTTTTTACTTGGTTAGCCTGGCTAGAGATTTACCCATTTCTTTTTATATTTTCAAAGAACTAGCTTCTGTTTCATTGATTTTCTCTATGATTTTTTTATGTTTTCAATCTCATTGATTTCTGCTCTGAATTTTATCATATTTTTCTGATTGTTTTAGAATTAACTTGTTATTCTTAATTATATAATTAATTTTAGACATTTGTTATTTTCTAATAGATACATGTAATACTATAATCTTACCTCTAAATACTAATTTTGTTGCATCTCTCAAATTTTGATAAAGTGTATTTTCATTTTAATTCAGTTTAAAATGTTTTTTAACGGGATTGCTTCTTTGCCACATATGTAGAATAGAAGTATGCTAAGGTCCAAATATTTGGTAATTTTCCAGCTATCTTTCTGTTATTGATTTCTACTTTAATTTCAATGTAGACTGATAACATACTTTGTATTACTTCTATTCTTTTAAACTTTGTTAAGGTGTCTTTTATGGCCTAAAATATGGTCTGTCTTGGTGAATGTATAATATTTTATAAATGTCAAATACATTCAGTTTATTGATAATGCTATTCAGGCAAACTGTATCTTTACTGATTTTCTGCCTGCTTGATCTACTGATTACTGAAAAAGGGATGTTGAATTTAACTCTAATAGTGAATTTCTTTCTTTCTCCTTGCAATTCTCTTAAGTTTTTGCTTCATGTGTTCTTAGGCTCAAACACATTGTCAGTTTCAAGTTTGGGAAGTATCACTTTAGAAAAATTACATAAAGCTATAAAATAGTATAAGTGTGAACAATTAATGGCAATACATAAATTGTATCATTTGGTTTACCTAAATTGGTTGTAAATTACTGAGCTCCTGATTGTGGGTCTTTTTTTTAAGCATTGTAAAAGGTTTATGCAATTTCTGGTAGTTAAGACTAAGATATATTCCTGAGCTACAGAGCTTGCTCTCCCTCAGTTTTGTCTTGTTTTATAAATACATTGATTTCTTGCCATTTTCCTTAAAATTAAAAAAAAATCCACATGTTTGAATGAAAAGTATGTCCTTCCCCCAGGTTTCTGAGATAACACTCTACTATGATATGATTTCCCCTGGATGGTAGGTAATCCTTTGTTATATATATTAAAAAAAAAAGTCTGGTGCATTTCACAATGAGTACTCATACCCTACCTCTGCTAAAGCCAAGCGGTACTTTTTCTCATTACTTTACTGTAAGAACCTGGTAGTATTTCTGGAGATATCGGTCAAAAACATGTAAGGATACCACTCCCACAAGTTTCTCATTCTCGTGAAATCCACATTCAGCCTCCAGCAATTTATTAAAATTACTATTTAAGTGATCCTACAAGTTTATGGCTCTAGTAGCTTCTGTTCTAGGTAAACAGATCTTGGCTCTGACTCTCTAGATTCACCTATATCTCCAGATTTGTGGGGTATAGGTTACCCTGCTACCTCAATTCTATGATATATCCAAGAAAAGTTTTCTCTTACTGTAAGGACAGGACTTATGACTCCAATCTCTCTACATGTTGGAACTGAAACTGGAAGTTCTCTGCGGGATATATTTTACAAATTGTTTATACTATTCACAAGTCTATTACAAAACATGCTTACATACATCTAAAAATATGTTCAGGGGCACCTGTGTGGCTCAGTCAGTTAAGCATCCAACTTCAGCTCAGTTCATGATCTCAGGGTTCATGAGTTTGAGCCCTGTGTCAGGCTCTATGGTGACATCTCAGAGCCTGAAGCCTGCTTTGGATTCTGTGTCTCTGCTCGCACTCTGTCTCTTTCTTTATCAAAAATAAATAGACGTTTAAAAAAAATGTTGAAATACAATAGAAAATATCTTCCTACTAGAGAGAATGCTGTTTCTATTTCAAAAGGCCAAATAAAATATAGGGTATTTTTACATTCATAGTTGTGGAAATTATAAGAATGAATTCTACTATTTTAGTACTATAGAATTGGTAAGCAAAATAATTCATTTTCTAGGCTTCTATGTAGTGGACATTATATCAATTGTTGATAAGTAATGCCCTTACATTCCAACCAGAATAATATTTAAACTTTACATTTCTCTTTAAAGTTCCACTCCCACATTAAATTTCATAGAATGAATTATTTTAGGGAATACTGCTACCCAATCTGAGGTATGTATTTTAATCATTAAGGTGTTTTTTCCCTCATTAACCCCCCCTCACTAAACAAGCTATATATGGTTTTGATAGCAAACACAAGAGGGTATTTTTTAACTCATAAACTGTCATACAAGAGAAAATTAAATTTGATTTAACAAAAGTCCTGTTGCTTATTATTAAAACTTAGGAAAAGAGTCAATACATTTTAGTAAAGCCAAAATCAGCTCTATTTTCTTAAAAAAATAAAATAAAATAAACAAGAAATACCCCATGTAGCACTTCTTTCTTTCAACAATTTATATCCCTCCCATGATAAAAGAGCATGGTTTGAAGAATCAATAGGCAATTTTTCTGTATTCTCTTATTCAAAGTCTGGATTACTTAAGGAAAGCTACTTATTTTATATTATTTGGCATAAATCAAAAACTATTTTCACCATTTTTTCTTCATTGAATTTGTGGCATAAGCTGAGTTATTTAATTTTATGTATTTGTAGCAGTATTAAAATAGAAAAATATAGTAATTTGGAGTTTAAAAAGCCTTATTTTACACCAGCTTCCTCATTTTATACTGATGGAAACTAAGGTACAGAAATATTAAATGATTCTTTTTATAAAAAGAAACTATTGCTCAATCACAAAATAATTCTAATCAATATTGCATTAAAGAGGCTGGATTTAGTGAACTGGTGAAAACTGTTTTTTTTTTTTTTTTAATCTAACCATTTAAGGCTTCTGGAAATGGTCTTAAGGGTGAACAGAAAATAAAGAAACATCTATTTGCATTAAAACTACTACCTCCTTCTCCCACCTCCCAGGTCAACAAGGCAGAGACTACATTCTAGATTGCTGTAGCCAAGAACATGGCACCCAGATGGAGGGTTTTCTTCCTAGGTGGAGCAAGGTATCAATATTTTTCATTCTGCCACCAGCTACATGTTGCTCAGGCTAAGTCATGGGTGATTGCAATTGAGAAAGTTGCTTCCTTCTTTTACCCAGCACTGACTCATGGAACAAAAGCTCTACTTTGGGCACAGCTCTTGTGAGAACAGTGGACACTGATCACTATTGCTCCAGCTTGAAAGGTTGTGGTTTCATGCCATAAGTGGCCCCCTGAGAGTACTCTAGGCTAGTGCCCACTCCAATCTATGCTTACCCGATGAGTGCTCACTCAGTGAGTGTGGTGAATGGTAATTAGGAGATTATATGTCAAAAAATCTGCTAAAATGGTTACATAGGATTTTTTTTTAGGATTTTTATTGAGGTGGGCAAATACAAGTCCTTTCAACTACTGTCACAAAATTTCTGAGTCTCACCCAAGTGCTTTCTCAGGCACAGGGATAGGAGCAATCATAGCTGTTATCTTCAGAAGGTTTGTCCCACTCCCTGACATACCTGTGACTCAATTCAGTGCAGTGGTTGGGTATGCCTCCTAGAGGAAGAGAATACAACATAATTCCTAGATTTTCATAGCATGTGCTTCCCACTCTTCTGTTAAAAATTCTCAGGATTAAAACTAATGATGATACCCAGGTTCTGTCAAAAGCCTACTGAAGCCAGTTGATAATTAAGACTATCAGTGTAAGATGGGATTGGCAAACCCTGTTTGTAAAGGGACACATTATAAATGTTTTAGGTTTTATGGGCCATATATTTTCTGGGGCAAAAGCTCAGCTATTAAATCATAGTATTAAAACAAGCAACGACAGTTCTTAATTAAGATAGTGGAGTAATTATTAAATTACTTAAATTTTAATTAAGATAGTGATACCCTGGACTTGTATCATCATTTAAACACATCTAGATCAATATTGAACCATTTTCAACATCTAGGCAGCTGAGATGAGGATTACCAGAACAATCTGCATAATTTGAGGGAGACAATATGGCAGGTACATGGTGTGGAGAGGTGAAGGGGGGGAGAGAAGAGCCACAGTGCTGCAGAGAAGTGGGAACCCTTTTTGCAGAGGGGAGAATTAGGGGGATATTGAGCAATACATCAGGTTTGAAAATGAAAACCATTCACCCTGAAAGTAACTGGAGAGAAAGAGCGAAAACACGTGCAGGGTACTGCACAAGAAAACTGTTCTGTAAAACCATTGACTGGAAAAATGAGAGTGTTACAATATTGCCAGTTTGTTTTTTAAATAGACAGCAGAGTGCAGAGTCTGATGTTTTGGAGCTCACTGTCTGGCAGTGCTCCAGTGAGGAAGCAGGGCAGAGCCACTGGAACATGCATCATGGTGTGAGGATCCCCTGGATTGCATAGAGAGAAGTGTCTCTCCTTCTTGGAGTGCATTCAGTACAGGTGACACAGCCTCTCTACTGGCAAAACACCCAGCAGGCAACATAGAGCTGTTCCATTCACCTGTATAGGAGCAAAGACACCGGATGAGGGCAGCAAACCTGGCATTGGTTGTTGTGATTTACCAAAATCTCTGAGCTGCTGCCTCTGTATGGTCAAGCAAATGTTTTCTGGGGCAAGCTGGTACTGACCACAGTGTGGTGAGAACCTCCCCCAGAGCATCAGAATGGGTCTGAGCTGTGGAGGTCTCTGAAGTGTGGGATTTTGAAACACAACTGTGCCTGAGATAAAATTCTGGAGGGAGGCACCTCCTGGCAGGTGGAAAGCTCAAACACAGATTGGGGAAAAGCAGGGAGCAGAAGTAAACCAGAGATACAGGAGGGGTGAGTGACTGCATGTCTATAAGGACAAGAATTAATGATACTATAACTGAGATTCAAATTTAAATGGATGCCAAGACAGTGAGGATGGATGAAGCATAGGAATGAATTAGTAATAGAGAAGATAAAATTATGGAAAATAATGAGGCTGGAAAAAAATGAGAGAAACAAAAGTAGATCACAAAGGTAGACTTAGAGAACTCAGAAAAAATATTAAAATGGAATAACATTTATATCATAGGAGTCCCAGAAGATGAAGAGAGAGAAAATAGTGCAGAGGTTTATTTGAACAAATTATAGCTGAAATCTTCCCTAAGCTGGGAAAGGACACAGATATCAAAATCCAAGAAACACAGAGAAATCCCATTAAATTCAACAAAAAGCAACCATTACCAAGGCATATAATAGTCAAATTCACAAAATACACAGACAAGGAAAGGATCCTGAAAGCAGCAAGGTAAAAAAAATGTATATATTTAAATACAAGTTTAGACAGATCAGGTTTACAGTAGATCTGTCCACAGAAACTTGGCATGCCAGAAAGGAGTGGCATTATACTTCAATGTGCTGAATGGGAAAAATATGCAACCAAGAATACTTTATTCAGCAAGGCTGCCATTCAGAATAGAAGGAGAGATTAAAAAAAAGTTTCCCCCCCAAAAATTAAAGCAGTTCATGACCACTAAACCAGCCCTGCAAGAAATATTGGGGGGGGGTTCTGAGTACGGGGAAAAAGACCAAAAGCAACATTGATTAGAAAGGAACAGAGAACAGCACCAGAAACATGAACTTTACAGGCAACCCAGTGACACTAAACTCATGCCTTTCAATAACCACTCTGAATGTAAATGGACTAAATGCTCCAATCAAAAGATATATTGTGTCAAAATGGATAAAAAAAACAAGTCCCATCTATACACTGCTTACAAGAGACTCATTTTAGACCTAAAGATATTAGTGGATTGAAAGGGAGAGGATGGAGAAACATTTAACATGCTAATGAACACCAAAAGAAAGCTGGAATAGCTATACTTATATCAGACAAATTAGATTTAAAACCAAAGACTGTAACTAGAGATGATATCATAATTAAGGGTCTATCCTTCAAGAAGATCTAACAATTGTAAATCTTTATACCCCCAACTTGGAGAAACCCAAATATATACATCAGTTAATCACAAACATAAAAAAACCTCATTGACAATAATAGTAGGGGACTTTAATATGAGACCTACAGAAATGGACAGGTCATCTAAACAGAAAATCAAGAAGGAAACAATGGCTTTTCATGACACACAGGACCGGATGGACTTAAATATATTCAGAACATTTCATCATAAAGCAGCAGAATACATATTATTTTCGAGTGCACATGGAACATTCTCCAGAATAGATCAATACTCAATCACAAATTAGGCCTCAACAAGTACAAATGATTGAAATCATACCATATGTATTTTCAGACCTCAATGCTATGAAATTTGAAATCAACCAAAAGAAAAAAAAACTGGAAATACTACAAATACATGGAGATTAAATAACATCTTACTAAAGAATGAATGGGTTAACCAAAAAATTAAAGAAGAAATTAAAAAGTACATGTAAACAATTGAATATGATTACATGACACTCCAAAACCTTTGGGATGCAACAAAGGCAGTCCTCAGAGGGAAGCATATTACAATACAAGCCTACATGAAGAAGCAAAAAAGGTCTTAAAATACAACCTAACCTTATATCTAAAGGAGCTAGAAAAGGAACAGCAAGTAAAGCCTAAAGCCAGGAAAAGAAGGGAAATAATAAAGACAAGAGCAGAAATAAAGAATATAGAAACAAATAAGCAACAACAAAAAAAAACAGTAGAAGAGATCAATGAAACTAAGGGGTGGTTCTTCAAAAAATTAATAAAATTGATAAACACCTAGCCAGACTTATCAAAAAGAAAAAAAATTGACACAAATAAATAAAATTATGAATGAAAGGGGAGAGATAACAACCAACATTTCAGATATACAAACAATTATAAAAGAATATTATGAAAAATTATATGCCAACAAACTGGGCAACCTGGAAGAAATGGATAATTTCCTAGAAATGTTTAAACTACCAAAACTGACAAAGGAAGAAATAGAAAATTTGAACAGACCCATGATCACCAAAGAAATTGAAACAGTAGTAAAAAATATCACAACAAACAAGAGTCTAGGACCAGATGGCTTCCCAGGGGGAGTCTACCAGACCTTTAAAGAAGAATTAGCATCTCTTCTTCTCAAACTACTCCAACAAATAGAAATGGAATAAAAACTTCCACATCATCCTAAAAGGCCAGCATTATCTTGATTGAAAATGAGACAAAGACTGAAGTAAAATGAGAAATACAGGCCAATATCCCTGATGAACATGGTTGCAAAAGTTCTCAATCAGATACTAGCAAATTTAATCCAACAGTACATTAAAAGAATTATTCACCACAATCAAGTGGGATTTATCCCTGGGCCACAGGGCTGTGTCAATATTTGCATACCAACCCACGTGATATACCACATTAATAAAGAAAGGATACAAACCGTATGATCCTCTCAATAGATGCAGAAAAAGCTTTTGACAAAATATAACTTCCTTTCTTTTTTTAACATTTATTCATTTTTGAGAGTGAGAGAGACACATCAGGAGCAGGGGAGGGGCAGTGAGAGAGGGAGACATAGAATCCGAAGTAGGCTCCAGGCTCAGAGCTGTCAGCACAGGGCCCAATGCAGGGCTCGAACTCACGGACTTTGAGATTATGACCTGAGCTGAAGTCAGATGCTCAACTGACCAAGCCACGTAGGCACCCCTAACTTCCTTTCTTGATAAAAACCCTCAACAAGTATGGATAGATGGAACATGCTTCAACATTTTAAAGGCCAGATATGAAAGAATCACAGCTAATATTATCCTCAATGGGAAAAAACTGAGAATCTTTCCCCTACAATCAGGAATGAGACAAGGATACCCACTCTGGAACAAGATAAGGATGTCCACTCTCACCATTGATATTTAACATAGCACTGCAAGTCTTAGCCTCAGCAATCAGACAGCAAAAAAATATGAAAGGCATCCAAATTGGCAAGAAAGGAGTCAAACTTCCACTATTTGTAGAGAACATGATACTCTATCTAGAAAACACTAGGAGCACCTGGGTGGCTCAATGAATTAAGCTTCCAACTTCAGCTCAGGCCATGATGTCACAGGTTTTGGGTTTGAGCCCCACACTGTGCTCTGTGCTGACAGCTCAGAGCCTGGAACCCCCTTCGGATTCTGTGTCTCCCTCTCTCTCTCTTCCCCTCTCCCACTCATACTGTATCTGTCTCTCTCTCAAAATAAATAAACATTAAAAAAAATTAAGAAAACACTAAACACTCCACCAAAATTTTGCTAGAACTAACACACAAATTCATCAAAGACATCAGATATAAAATCAATGTATGGAAATCGGTTGCATTTCAATACACCAATAATGAAGAGGCAGAAAGAGAAATAAAGGAATGTATCTAATTTGCAATTGCACCAAAAATAATTAGGTACCTAGGAATAAACCTAACTAAAGAGGTAAAAGATCTGTACTCTGAAAACTATAGAAAACTCATGAAAGAAATTAAAGATGACATAAGGAAATGGAAAAGCATTCCACACTCATGGACTGGAAGAACAAATATTGTTAAAATATCATTACCACCCAAAGCCATCTACATATTTAATGCAATGTTCATCAAACACGATGAGCATTTTTCACAGAGCTATAACAAACAATCCTAAAATTTGTAAGGAACCAAAAATCCCTGAATAGCCAAAGCAATCCTGAAAAAGAAAAACAAAACTTGAGGCAATACAATTCTGGATTTCAAGTTATACTACAAAGCTGTAGTCATCAAGACTCTATGGTACAGGCACAAGAATAAACACATAGATCAATGTAACAGAATAGAAAATCCAAAATGGGACCACAACTATATGGACACCAATCTTTAACAAAGCAGGAAATAATGTCCAATGGAAAAAAGACTGTCTCTTCAACAAAAGGTGTTGGGAAAACTGGAGAGTGACATGCAGAAAAATGAAACTGGACCACTTTCTTACAACATACACAAAAATAAATTCAAAATGGATAAAAGACCTAAATGTGAGACAGGAAACAATCAAAATCTCAGAAGAGAACACAGACAGCAACCTCTTGGACCCTTCTGTAGTGACTTCTTATTAGACATGTCACAAGAGGCAAAGGAAACAGAAGCAAAAATGAACCTTTGGTACTTCATTGAAGCAGAATGCTTCTGCACAGTGAAGGAAATAATCAACAAAACTAAAAAGTAGACTACAGAATGGGAGAGGATATTTGCAAATGACATATTGGATAAAGGGTTAGTATTCAAAATATATAAAGAACTTATCAAACTCAACCTCCCCCCCCCAAAAAAAAAATCCAGTGAAGAAATGGGCAGAGGACATGTATAGACACTTTTCCAAAGAAGACATTGAGATGGCTAACAGACACATGAAAAGATGCTCAACATCATTCATTATCAGGGAAATACAAATCAAAACCACAATGAGATACCACCTCACACCTGTCAGAATTACCCAAATTAACATAATAAGAAGTATTGGCAATTAAGTGGAGAAAGGGGAACCCTCTTGCCTGGTTGGTGGGAATTCAAACTGGTGAAGCCACTCTGGAAAACAGTATGGAGGTTCCTCAAAAAGTTCATAATAAAACTACCATACAATTCGGTAATAGCACTATTAGGTATTTATGCAAAGGATACAAAAATACTGATTCGAAGGGATACAGTCACCCTGATGTTTATAGCAACGTTGTCAAAAATAGCCAAACTATTGGGGCGCCTGGGTGGCTCAGTCGGTTAAGCGTCCGACTTCGGCTAAGGTCATGATCTCGCGGTCCGTGGGTTTGAGCACTGCGTCAGGCTCTGTGCTGACAGCTCAGAGCCTGGAGCCTGTTTCAGATTCTGTGTCTCCCTCTTTCTCTGACCCTCCCCTGTTCATGCTCTCTCTCTGTCTCAAAAATAAATAAATGTTATTTTTTTTTAAATAGCCAAACTATGGAAACAGCACAAATGTCCAGTGACTGATGAATGGATAAAGAAGTGGTATATATATTCAATGGAATATTACTCAGCCATCAAAAAGAATGAAATCTTCTCATTTGCAACAATGATGGAGATAGATTGTATTATGCCAAATGAAATAATTCATTCAGAGAATGGAATGGAATTTAAGAAATTAAAGAGATGAACATATAAAAGGGGGAAAAAGAAAGAAAGGGTAAACAAACCATGAGAGACTCTCAAAGGTAGGGTACAAACTGAAGGTTCATGGAGGGATGGAGGTGGGAGATGGGTAGATGGATGATTGGTAGTATTGAGGGCACTGGTAATGATGAGCAACTGGGTGTTGTGTGTAAGTGATGGATCACTGAATTCTAATCCTGAAACCAATATTGCACTGTATGTTAACTTACTAGAATTTAAATAAAATTTGGACAAAAAACAAGTGATGATAATATGTAAACAAATAAACATGGCTGTATTACAGTCAAAATTTACTTATTGGCACTGAAATTCTAATTTCAAAATTTTCATATGTCATGATATATTCTTCTTTTGAATTTTCCAACATTTAAACATGTAAAAATATTTCTTAGCCTATGGGCTATACAAAAGTAGGCAACAGGCTTGATTTATCCTTTGCCTTGTGGTTTGTTGATTTCTGCCTAAGAAACTTGTTATCCATCTATTCTAGCTATTTTAAAATTTAACTTGGTAGTTGTTTAATCACCAGAATTTTTTGTACCTGAATATCATTACCTTAAACTCTAAAAAAAGTGTTTACTAAGTTACATGTATATATTTGTTGTAGGTTGAAGTTTGAGTCCAGGAGCCAGTGGCGAAGAAAGAATTCTTGAGATATTTTTGGCGGGAAAAGGTGGTTTTATTAAAGCATGGGAACAGGACCCCTGGCAGAAATAGCTGTAATTTTGAGCAGTTGATTATTTACTTTGGAATTGAAGCAGTTAAAGGCACAGGAAGTTTACAAAAGGATTTTAATATGCTAAAGAAGATTTACAGGATGCTGGAGGTGTGGCCATTGTCAAACTAAGTTTTTTTTTTTTTGCTTCCATCAAGGCATTAATATTAAGACAGTTGTGTTCCTGGAGGAATATTATACTCTGCCTGACTCAAGTAATTGTCAATGGGCTGCAGGTTATAAGGAGATTTAATTTCATCTACATTTCTTTTGCCTTTGTTCTCCATATCGTTCCCCACTGAACAATTTTGACCCTTAAATCTTTAAGTCTGTTCAGGGAGGAATGTCTCTTCTGTAACTTTTTCCTGCTGAATAGTGGTATAGAGAAGTCCCTACCTATGGGTCAATGTTGGTCATTTGAGGAATTTGTATATAAGAATTACCAGAGGCAGAGGCAGCTAATTCAAGGTAGACAACATATATTAACCTCCTTGAGTAGGAACAATCATCTGCCTCATGGAAGTTATGTCCATGAAGGAGTCTTTGCACCAGACAGGGAGACACCAGCAGAAAACAAAACGAGATTAATATTATTATGAGAAACAAAGGCCTGAAAAAAAAACCTTTGATAGTTGACAAAATCTTCCTTCAGTTCAAGAGTTTAACCAATCACTAAAGGAAAGAGAGAGATTGTTTAAAGTTTGAATTTGAGTATCTACATATTTTTGCAATCCTGTTACACTTTTGTGATATCTGGAATAAGATACACAACATTCTGTTTTCTTTTTTTATTTTTTTTAAAATTAAAAAAAATTTTTTTTAACGTTTATTTATTTTTGAGACAGAGAGAGACACAGCATGAACAGGGGAGGGGCAGAGAGAGAGGGAGACACAGAATCGGAAGCAGGCTCCAGGCTCTGAGCCATCAGCCCAGAGCCCGACGTGGGGCTCGAACTCGCAGACCGCGAGATCATGACCTGAGCCGAAGTCGGATGCTTAACCGACTGAGCCACCCAGGCACCCCCACAACATTCTGTTTTCATGCTAGCACGTGTTCCACCTTATACAACAGTTAAAATATCTAACGCCATTTTGAGAATCGGTGTGGCTTAATTGTGTAGCAAGTCATTTTAGCCATCATATACTATTTTGTTTAGTAAGTAATCAGGTAATTAATAAGAGGTATCTTTATAGAAACAAAATAAAAATATAGGTTAATGGTTAGAGCAAATTATAAACCCACTGTTTGAGTCTCAACTACTGCTAGTAAGAAGATTTTTAGATGTCAGGATTGAAGCATCCTCAAATGGAGTGGGAACAGGCAGTGGGAATCAGATGAGTTTTTCTAGTTTAAGGTCTCTGGTGAACCTTTTGAATGGTCCATTTCAAGAAGGAATTGTCAGTATAACTTGGGGAAAGGAGAATGAAAAAGAAAGATACAACCATCATTTTCCTTTGAGGAGAAGTTTGAGGCCTTCTGCAGTTTCACAGGAATAAAAAGGCACGTTAGCTGCCACACTGGATTCCTGTGAGGAAGATACACGTTTAATTATTGATATATGAGTCCATGAGTAATGTCCTTCTAATTTCATGGCTGTGAGAATACATAATATGATCTGTTAAGAGCCTTTTCATTTTGGAGTTAAATTCCCTGCTGTATTAGGCCTTCAATTCTTTAAATAAACCGTGTCTCCTGTGTTTATATGGGGTGGGCCCGCTATTAACTGTCAGATCAGGTTTAGGGAGTATATAGCTTGTGTATTCATTTAGAGATTTATGAATTAACCTGCCCTCAAGTGAATAATTTAATAAAGTACTATAGTAATTATCTATTGATATGTCTACACTGAGAAAAGCCTTTTCAGATACAACCATTGGGGGAATCTATCCCATTTTCTAGTTGTTCAAATAATCAAATGTCCGTGGGTCTTGTTATTATCCCCACAGAATAACAAGCAAGAAGATGGTCTATACATCAGCTATTTCTCTGAAGTTTACCTCAAGTTGTCCAGCATCAGTTTTAGGGTTTTTAGGAAAAAGACAGTTTTAGTTGTTAATGAATATAAGTCAAGAGAATGGAAGAAGTTTGGAAACCTTAGTTGGAGAACCATAGCCAAATATTTGAGGAAACCAGAAGAATTTAGATTCTAGTCTACTTTATAATAAATAGTATTAAAATTTAAAAGCTACAAAGGTGTGCTATTGAAACATATTTTTTCTCTAATTACCCTCATTTCCAAATCAAGACTAATTCATTTCTAAAACAAGTCCAATTTTAACAAACGTGGCCTAATCATTTCCATAAGGTCAGCAAAAATAGTGATTGATCATATAGATCTTTTAAAATTTGCTTTGCTGGAATTTGTTGTAAAGAATCTCTATATCAAATGCTTAGTAGCCTCTCCAGGCCAGAAGCCAAGCCAAGTGCTTGCCATCAGACATGCCCTCAATAACTAGATTTGGGCAGATACATCTTCTTGAGGTGTCCAAAAGTTCCTGAGATTCCTGCACCCAGCAGGAGGTGACACTCTTTACTCACCTGGTAAGGCTGCTGGAACCTCTATAAGCAAGGTATCAGGCCAACCATTTCTAAGGGTCTCCACTGGCTTCCTGCTTCATAAAGTCAACTTTAGTTCCTAAAAGCTGTATGATCATGTCTGAGTCTATGCATTTCTCTCAAATATAACATTCCAGTGAAAGCCTTGGTAAAATGACCAACCTCTCCAAAGGTGTCCTGTTATAAGGAGAACAGATTTTTACTGAACTTATGCAAATAACTATGACGGTCACCAAAGGAAGAACATTCACCAAAAGTTTTTGAATTTCAGAGGTTTTAGGTAGTGATGAAAGTTAAATGCTTCAGTTTGTTTACAGATGAATATTTTATCACATTTCTGTAAATCATGGTTGTCTTAAGAGAAAAATGTCCTTCATCTGAAAGAGAAAATATTAGAGAAGAAGCAATGTTTCAAACAAGAGTTTCAAACAAGAGTGACAAAAACTATAATCATCTTCCTTAATTTATTTAACCCCATGTTACTAATTCCTTTCAGTTTGAATGTGGCATTTAGTTAGTTCTGAAAATTTTTACTATTTTTTTACAAAGTCCATGATTTTATTTTTAATTTAAATTTAAGTTAGTTAACATATAATGTAGTATTGGTTTCATGAGTAGAATTTAGTGGTGAATCACTTACATATCACCCCCAGTACTCCTCCCAAAAAGTTCCCCCTTAATGCCATCACTCATTTAGCCTATCCCCCCACCCAACTCCCACCCAGAAACCCTCAGTTTGTTCTCTTAAGGGTCTCTTAAGAGTTATTTTAAGAGTATCTTATGCTTTGTCTCCTCTCTGTTTTTATCTTATTTTATTTTTCTTTCCCTTCCCCTATATTCACCTGTTTTGTTTAAATTCCACATGAGTGAGATAATAAGATATTTCTTTTTCTCTGACAGATTAATTTCACTTAGCATAATACACACTAGTTCCATCCACATTGTTGCAAATGGCAAGATTTAATTCTTTTTAATCACTGAGTAATATTCCAGTGTGTGTGTGTGTGTGTGTGTGTGTGTGTGTGTGTGTGTGTGTTTATACCACATCTTCCTTATGTATTCTTCAGTCAAAGACATTTGGGCTATTTCCATAATTTGGCTATTGTTGATACTGCTGTTATAAACATTGGGATGTATGTGTCCCCTTAAAATCAGCTTTTTTGTATCCTTTGAGTAAATATCTATTATTGCAATTGCTGGTCTGAAAATATGTATGGTATGATCTCAGTCTTTTTGTACTTAATGAGGGCTGATTTGTGACCCAGTATGTGATCTATTCTGGGGAATGTTCCATGTGCACTCGAAAAGAATGTGTATCCTGCTGCTTTAGTACGAAATTTTCTAATATATCTTTTAAGTCCATCCTGTCCAGTGTGTCATTCAAAGCCATTGTTTCCTTCTTTAGTTTCTGCTTAGATGATCTGTCAATTGTTGTAAGTGGAGTATTAAAGTCCCTTACTATTATTGTATTATTATCAATAGGTTTCTTCACGGTTTTGATTAATTGATTTAGATACTTGGGTTCTTTCAAGTTAGGGGCATAAATATTTACAATTGTTAAATCTTGGTGGATAGACCCTGTAAATATGATATAGTGCCCTTCTTTGTCTCTAGTTATTGTCTTTGTTTTGAAATCTAGTTTGTGTGATATAAGTATGGCTACTCCAGATTTCTTTTGATGATCATTAGCATCATATATGATTCTCCATCCCTTCACTTTCATTCTGAAGGTGTCTTTAGGTCTAAGATGAGTCTCTTGTAGGCAGTATATAGACAGACCTTGCACTTTTATCCATTCGGATACCCTGTGACTTTTGATTGGAACATTTATTCCATTTACACTCAGAGTGATTATTGAGACATGAATGTAGTGCCATTGTGTTGCCTGTAGAGTTGGTGCTTCTGGTGATGTTCTCTGGTCCTCTAGTCTTTGTTACATGTGGTCTTTTGTTTTGTTTTGTTTTTTCTCCACTCAAAGAGTCCCCCTTAAAATTTCTTGCAGGGTTGGTTTAGTAGTCATGAACTCCTTTACATTTTGTTTCTCTGGGAAAGTCTTTATCTGTCCTTCCATTCTGAGTTCTCTAAGTCTTGTATTATGACCTTTTTGCCTTTGTTTTCCTTTTTTTCCCAGCTTTTTTATTTTCCATAATTTTATCTTCTATATTACTGATTCACTGCTTTGTTTCATCCATCCTTGTCATTGTGGCAATGTTAAAGGGTTAACATTACATCTCAATTATAGCATTTTTAACTTCAACTTGACTAGATTTAAGTTCTTTTATCTCTACACAAAGATTTCTCTGGTGTCTTCTATGCCTTTTTTTTTTTTTTTAATTTTTTTTTAATTTTTTTTTCAACGTTTTTTATTTATTTTTGGGACAGAGAGAGACAAAGCATGAACGGGGCAGGGGCAGAGAGAGAGGGAGACACAGAATCAGAAACAGGCTCCAGGCTCCGAGCCATCAGCCCAGAGCCTGACGCGGGGCTCGAACTCACGGACCGCGAGATCGTGACCTGGCTGAAGTCGGACGCTTAACCGACTGCGCCACCCAGGCGCCCCTTCTATGCCTTTTTTAAAGGCAGTTAGTATTCCTATAATTGTGGTTTTAAATTCTGGTTCAGACAACTTACTTATATCTGTGTTGATTAACTCCCTGGCTGTCATTTCTTCCTGTTTTTTATTTTCAAGTGACTTTCTCTGTCTTGTTATTTTGGAGGAAGAGAAAAAAGTTAATTAAAAAATTAAAAGCAAATTAAAAACAAAACAAAACAAATGAAATAAAGTAAGCTACATCCTAGCCATGTTTCAATCTATCTGTTAAGAAAAACTTGGTAGAAAAGAGACAAAGAGAAGAAAAGAAAAATAAATAAATAAAAAGAAATTTAAAATTAAATTTTTAAAAATATAATATAGAATAAAATAAAATATGAAAAAATAAAATAGAATACAACATTTGCTTTTTCTGTACCCGAGAAAGAAAAAGAAAAGAAAGAAAAATAAACAACTTAAAAAAACAACAGAAGCAAAGAAAATGAACAAACAAATGGACAAGCAAACAAAATGAAACCCAAATGAAGCTAGATCCATTTTCCCCTAGAACTGAAACTTTGCAGCACATTATGATCCTTAGACTAAGTGCGTGGTGAGGATTTGTGCTGTTCTTCTAGGGGATGTTCCTGGAGGGTACAGATGGGCAAGGCTTGGTGTAAGACTCCATTCTCCGCTTACTGGCACTGCTTAGCTCACTTGGGTTGATCAGTTAGGGTAGGATAGAGGTGAAAACTGGTTCACCCTGTCCTCTAGTCTCTGGAGCAGAAATTTTGCACTCTCACAGATTCTGGATTAATCACCCCTCCTTTGTCTCAGGCTTCCATCTGCTCCCCACCTTTACCCTGTTTGTGTCCAAGCTGTCTGCCTGCCAGGTGCCTCCCTCCAGAGTTTTATCTCAGATGGGGTTGTGCTTCAAAATCCCACACTTAAGAGACCTCCGAGTCGTGGACCCCTGCTGATCATCTGGGAGAGGGTCTCACTGAGCAATTATTGGTACTGACTTATCCCAGGAAATGTCAATGTGGCTGCACAGCCTCAAAGGCTCAGAGTTTATGGTAAATTGCAACAAACAGTCAGCAACAGGGTTTGGTGCCCTCAGGTGGTATCTTTTTTCCTATACCAGTATATGTGGCAGCTTCCTGGAGCCTGCCAGTACTTCTGCCCCATAAGAGGCCGTATTGCCTCTACCAAATGCACCCCAAGCAGGGGAGCTGCTTCTCCCTATGCCACAAACACTCCCCCTAGACCATACTTCCCATTCCTGGGGATTCACACTGCTTCCTCGCCAGAGCACTGCCAGCCACTGAGCTTTGAAACTTCAGACTCTAGGGGTGCCTGGGTGGCTCAGTCGGTTAAGCGGCTGACTTCGGCTCAGGTCATGATCTCGCGGTCCGTGAGTTCGAGCCCTGCGTTGGGCTCTGTGCTGACAGCTCAGAGCCTGGAGCCTGTTTCAGATTCTGTGTCTCCCTCTCTCTGACCCTCCCCTGTTCATGTTCTGTCTCTCCCTGTCTCAAAAATAAATAAAACGTTAAAATTAAAAAAAAAAAGAAACTTCAGACTCTACACTCCACTGTTTATAAAAAACTTGATGTATTGAAATCCTCTCATTTATCCCCATCAATGGTTTTGAGGAAAAGATGTCTTGCCCAATCATCTGTAAGTGCTTTTACTCTTTCTCTCTTCCTCTACAGCTACTTTTAGAGGGAGTGCTTTTCTTGTATGATCTTCTTGCATGATTTCAATGTGCTGTATTCTCTCTGCCTTCTCTTTCTCTGCCCTCTCTCTGAGAAAATGGCTCCCTACCTTCAATGACACTGTGGCATTTCTCTTCCCAATTCACCTTTCTGCACTGTGTACCTGCCTATATCTCTTGCTTAAATTATGCAGATTGTTGCATTAATCCTGAGGTCAATTTCCTAAGTGCTCAAAGTTTTTTGATGTTGATCTAGCTGTGTTTCAAGGAGACAAACTCAGTGTCCCCATACTGCTCTGCCATCTTCACTCCTTCCTCAATTTTTCCCAATTTTAAAAATATCAAAAAACCTGCATTTGTCAAAAGCCCTTTTTATGAGTCTTCTTGAAGATGAAATATGTTTCACAAGAGAATAAGAACAACAATTTTAATGACAAAAGACTAAAAAATGGACATGGCTAAAGATCTGATGAGAGGTTCCAATATAGCTGGCAAGGAAATCCAGTTATTTCTGTGACACAGCACTTCAACAATCAGAATATGAAGTGATGGCCTTATACCAAACCATATTAAAACTTTAGAAGTTGCATATAATCCTTGGAATAGTGGTAGCTTTGACCCAAATGTAACCTAAGCCTTATTATTTGTTTAACTTCTGTTAAACTTCTAAACTTACTTAACATACCACAAAAAAGGCTTAATTAGTCAAAGAGATTTCATTTACAATTTAAATCCCATGGAAGTTTGTTAAAAAGACCTCAGAAAGTTGTAAAGCACATGCTTAAATAGGATTACACATTTTTGCAGAACTTAAAACTTAATTATTCATGTAAGCAAGATGGCAATAAGAGATTCCAAGGGCAAATAAATAGAGTTATACAGTGGTTAGTAAAACTTAGCTCTTTTAATTTAGAGATGTTTTAACTTTAAGTAATCAAAGACTTTATAGAAACAAAACATAAACGTTTTGGTTTTTTGGGCAGACAAAAAAATGTCATTTTACATTTTCTTACATTTTTTTTTGCTGTTTATTTATTTTTGAGACAGAGAGAGATGGCATGAATGGGGGGGGCAGAGAAAGAGGGAAACACAAAACTGGAAGAGGGCTCCAGGCTCCACACTGTCAGCACAGAGCCTGACACAGAGCCTGAACTCATAAACTGTGATATTATGACCTGAGCTGAGGCCGGACACTTAAACAACTAAGTAACCCAAGTACCCCTCATTTACATTTTCTCATCAAGAGCTGATCAACAATTGAATAAACTGTTTTTTGAACAGAGAGAAAAGAATAATTTCAATCTTATGCCAGTGTACTTTTAAAATACATTCATGTTACCTTTAGTTCTGACCCCATATAAAATTCTTTTCCAAAAATTTCCCTTCATAAACCTTCTACAACACTTTTTAAATTCAGATTTGCTTCCCTTATTTCCATAAGTCTTAATCACATTTAACAAAAGAATCTTAACTCTTAGAAGACTATCTCCAGTTAAAGTAAGTAGCAACCAATTGTGAATGGTTACACCAGAATTCTTTATATGGTAAATTTATGAATCTATTAATCAGAAAACATGTGTTCTAACAAACCCAGAAAACATGTTTTCTCATTTTTTCTTCAATAAGAAACAAAAAGAATCAACCTCGCATTCAGTAATCAATGTGTCTCACTCTATCCTTTTTGAAAGATTCTAGTTGTCCAACAAATTTAATCTTATTTATCATCCAAGCAAAATTTTAAAGAACAGGGTTACCAAAGACTTTGAAAACTATCTTAAAAATTACCCATTAAAACTTTGAGACAGACAAAATCAACCATAATTTTAAGTCATCCTTTTGCTGACAAATAGTAACAGAGATAACATAAGCTGATTTGATTTTTAATAAACTTTGGTGGACTAAAAGTTTCATATTTAATGCTGATAACTCTAAAGCTATATGTATCTTAATTACACCAACAAACTTAAATTAGTTTAAATACCAAATTATATTCCACCTGGATCCTCTTTTAAAAGTCAATGAATTTGTTCCCCATGGTTAATTATTACTGGGGGCACCAGTGGGGAAATCTGAAGTAAGTGGTATAAGTCCAATGGCATACTCTGGGCTCCTTGACAGTGAGGGGAGGAAGAGGAGCCAATGGTTCCAGAGGCTGTTATGCCCAGATTTCACGATCCCCAAAGACCACTAGGGAGCCCAGTCCGATGCAAAAGCAAAAGAGCCTTTATTCGAGCTAGCTCGAGCTCAATCCCCTACCTGCACCGAGGGAGCGGTGAGATACTGGGGAGAGAGAGCGTGTTTCAAAAGGACAAAGGTTTTATTGGGCCCTAGGGGCAGTTAGTGAGGTAATGGCTGTGGCCTCAGCTGATTGGCTGGGGAAGGGTCCTAGTCCTGTTAGGCAGGTGAGGGGGGGGGTTACTCAAGGGGAGGAGGTGTGGTCAAGGTGAAGGACACAGAACAAGATGGAGTTGGCCAGCATAAGCCCGCCCTTTCAAGGCACTCAGATAGTTTAGGAACCAGTTATGTAGGTCATACCCTAGGTTGTACAGAAACAGGAGGAGAAGAAGGGAAAGTCAGAAGAGGTGAGGTGCCACCAAGAAGGCTGGAGGTAGATAAAGTCCAGAGAGCAGAGAAAGAACTCTCCCAGTCCTAAAGCTCATCCACTTCTATAGATAAAAAGACAGGTTTTTCTTTCCACTAAAGTGGAAACAGGAAGTCCATGTCAGGCCAGAGAAGACTGGGATCTTCCCTGAAACAAAAGGAGTTTTGGCAGGTGCTTGGGAATATTCCTTAAAGTCCCTGTCCCAAGGTAGACTTACCAAAGACAATTGGCTCCAATTATTATAGCCATTAGCCAAGGAAATAAATGAGGGAGAAGCCCCCACATACAGCTACAGTAACCTGGGTCTATTAGGAGGAACAGTGAGAGAGTTAGTGTTCACTTCATCAAGGATGGTCTATGTTTCTTCTCCGCACCTGGATTCATTCAGAGGAGGCCTGTTTAGAAAATTATCATCCAGTATATCGGGAATGAATTGATTAGCCAAACACATTCTGCAAGAGGCCCTTAGGTCAGAGTGCTGATTTAGGGCCATGCAGTGCTGGACATGGGATACCTCCATCCACCTGCCCTGCTTCCTGCTGAAGAGATCTAACAGATAGATCGTATTGAAGTTTAATGTCCTGTTAATGGACCATTTTCCCCCATCTCCTAAGGAGTACTCAGGCCATGTAGTATTACAGAAAAAGGTTAGATTTTCCCCTTAAATCTTGCAATTTGAATTGTTTCCAGCGGGTTAAAAGGTGCCCCAAGGGAGAATCCTTGGGGACTGAGGATCCCATGTTCCTAGAAAAGTAGAGAAGGTCCATTACCAAAAAATACCCTCCCCCTGACTCCTGGGTGGAGTTCCACACAGGATATATCAGAAGTTCCTGGAGTCAAGGTGACTGGAGGTGTCCCTTGAACAGAATTGTTATGATCACTGCCCTTCCCTAAAGGCCTTGTAGGAGGGTTTCTAACATCCTTCCACTTCCCCAAAACATCCTAGGCTACAAATGGGTGCCAGTGTATGGACCAAAGTACTGTGCCATGCCTTGCCTTGCCTTGAAGGCTGTGCCTTGCCATGAAGAACCCACCATTTTTAAACCATGGAAAACATTTAAAAAGTTTTAATAAAGGGGAATTACCCAGAGCACCTGGGTGGCCTAGTCGCTTAAGCATCCGACTTCAGCTCAGGTCATGATCTCATGGTCTGTGAGTTCAAATCGTGCCTTGGGCTCTGTGCTGACAGCTCACAGCCTGAAGCCTGCTTCAGATTTTGTGTCTCCTTCTCTCTCTGCCCCTCCCCTGCTCACACTCTGTCTCCCTCTCTCTCTCCAAAATAAATAAACAAACATTAAAAAAGTAAAAACAAAACAAAAGGGAATTACCCAATTTTCTAATTTAAGTATTTAGTAGGGGACATTGATGGAAAACAGTAAAGATAGAAATCCATCATGATCTAAGTGGTATTCCAACACATGTAGTCTTTACAGCCAACTTCCCTAAGAAACAGTTCCCAGGTGGGTTTTAATTTAATCAAGCACTGGATTTGGTCAGCTCTGAGTGGAGGTCTCATGGCCAGAATTGGCCAGACCATGGATGTGGAAGGGATCACATTAGACCAATGAGGAGGATCACATGGGAGTTTTAAAACTGATAGCCATCCTGGTGACTTAGGTGGCTGTCCTGTGCTCAAGACAGACAACTTTGTATAAGGACAAGAAGAAAGAGAAGGCATTAAGTTTCTGGGTTTTATTACCATTCTAGCTATGGTACTAACTTCCAGTTAAAAAGAAGGCTTTCTCCGCCCCCCCACCAGAGTAGCCACAGAATAGAGGATTGCAGCCTGAGCTATAGACATGAAAGTGTTCCAATAAGACTATACTCTTTGAAAAGCCCTGAAATGAAAGTAAAAGACTAGAAGAGGAATTATTCACCAAGTTTTGCACTGAGGCTTGGAATCCAGATAAGAAGTCTCAGGCCACCCATTCAAGCACCAAAATGATGTATTTTGAAGTTTGTGCCCATGAGCCAATGATCAGGATAGAATACTTGAGATGTTTTTGGTGCAAAAAGATTTTATTAAAGCATGGGGACAGGACACCTGGGCAAAAAGAGGTGTACTGGGATTGTGAATAGTAATTGCTTATATACTTTGGAGCTGGGGTAGGTAATGACTAAGGAAGTTTCCAAAAGGATTTTCATATACTAAGGAAGACTTACAGGATCCTTGAGGCCTGGATATTGTCAAAATAATGTTGTTTTTGCCTCCAGCAAGACATTAACATTAAGACAGTTGTGAGTTCCTGGAGGAATGTCATATTCTTACCTGTCAAGTACTTATTAATGGGCTACTGATTATAGGAAATTTAATTTTATCTACATTTCTTGTTTGTTCTCCACGTCTTATGGTAAATATAGAAAAACTAAGAAAGGGTCCTTACAAAGAATTTTCTGTATGTTCTATAAAATATAAAGATGTCCCTCATGATGTGATGGTCCTTGTAAGAATAAAGATATAATAAAATAAATTGAAAATCTATTTAAGAGAGTTTAATAGTATCATTCAAATTTATTTTTTATCAAATAGTGATTATTAGTTCTTCCACCATGTTTTCAATTTTTGGCCTTGGCTTCCATAATTGAATTCAATATTCAAGTCACTAATTATATTAATCCAGATTTTGTTAGACTTATTGTTCCATTTATCTATATTTGTATTTTAATGATTCTACTTTAAAATTTGGTAATAATTATTCAGGGAGAGAAATATTTTTATTTTTATTAAACAAAATACCTTAATAGATTATTGGATATTAAAAATTTGATAGCCATAGTATGTCCTAAGTGGGGATGTGGGGAAGGGGTAAGTAAATAGCTGAATTCCTTTTGGACAGAATTTGTCAAGAGGGGAGTGTTAAAAACAATGAGAGGACAAATAATTCAAATAAAGGGCCTGAGTAAATGCCAATAAACCAGTGAGAAATTTCTAGTGGGCAAACATAGCCAAAGAATGCCTTTTATTTCATTTAAGAGTGTTGTTCTGTCCTGTATATTGCCTTGCCCCCAATGCCTTCAAATCTTCAATAAAAGTGCTGCTACAACCGAATTTTTCATCAGTGCTACTTTGAGGGAGTGCTACAGTAAGTTCAGTGTTTAACATAGAGTTGCATGGTGACTGATGTGGAGAACAAAAGCTAAAGGAAATTTAGATAAAATTAAATTTCTTTACAACTTGTAGCCCATTAACAAATACTTGAGAAGGTCAGAGAGTGACATTCCTCCAGGAACTCACAACTTAATGTTAATGTCTTGATAGAGGCAAAAAGCAGCCTTAGCTTGACAATAGCCAGACATCCAGTGTCCAATAAGTCTTCTTTAGCATATGAAAATGCTTTTGAAAATCCTTTATTTTTTCTCCTCCTAACTTAAAAGTATATAATCAATAGCTCCTCAACAATCTCAGTGCAGCTTTTTTCTGCCCAAAGGTCCAGTTCCATTGCTTCAATAAAACCATCTTTTTTTTTGCACCAAAAACATCTCAAGAATTCTTTCTTAACTGTTCACTCCTGGACCCCATATCACATCACATCAGTGACTACACATTTCAAATATGTGAGGAGAATAATGGGGATAAAGAATATGACAATATAAAGAAATCAAGGACTGAAGATATTAGAAATTTTAATTAGCGATGTTGAGAAGGACCCTGGGCTTTCCACCACCTGTACGTGGGGATTTGGGTCTATTTGACCTAAATATTTTTCCAAGTTTAATGTCAAGCTACTTGTTTTTTCTAACTTTATTTAAGTATAAAGAACAAATAAAATTGTATTTATATATAAAGTGTAAAACATGATGATTTATGTATAGCATTGTGAAATGATTGCAATAAAGTTAATTAACATATCTAGCACCTCACGTAGTTATTATGTTTTTGTATGGTGAGAACACTTAAAATTTACTTTCTTAGCAAATTTGAAATATTCATACAGTATTTTTAACTCTAGTCATCATGTTGTATGATAGATCCCCAGAACTTATTCTTTTTTAAGTTTATTTAGTTTTGAGAGAGAGAGTGTGTGTGAACAAGGGAGGGACAGAAAGAGAGTGAGACAGAGAATCCCAAGCAGGCTCTGCACTAGTGCAGAGCCCAATGCAGGACTCTGAACCCATTAATCATGAGATCATGACCTGAGCCAAAATCAAGAGTCACATACTTAACTGACTGAGCTAGCCAGGTGCCCTATGAATGTATTCATCTTATACTGAAAGTTTGTACCCTTTAAATAACATCCCTGCATTTTCCTCAACCCTCAACCCAGCACCAGTAAGCAGCATTCTATAGTCTGGTACTATGATTATATTTTTAATAACAACATATAAGTATGATTATATAGTATTTATCTTTCTTTTTCTGGCTTATTTCACTTAGCATAATGTCCTCCACATTCATTCATGTTACCACAAATGACAGGATTTCCTTGATTTTTATGGCTAAACAATATTCCACTAAATATATATATATGATATAAATGTGTATATATATATATATATATATATATATATATGTATATATATATATGTATCCCTAACCCATATATATATATATAAAACCTTAATATATATATACATATATATATATACATATATATATATATATATATACATATACATATATGTAAAACAGCCATCCTAATGTTGCAGGATTTTTTACCTCAATATCCAGATTCATTTTCTCGCTGCTTTGAAGAATGAAGAGGTGGACAAAAAATGAACAGGCAAAAGTTTATTGGAGTATAAGATCAGATCAGAAAGGAAGAATAGTATAAAAGCTCTCTTTACAGAGAGGGGGCATTTGAGAATGAATGCCTGTGACTATAGGCAGGGATCCTTGTTTTATAAGGTTCTGGTCAGCACCCCCATTCTGTTCCCCTGGTTCCTTCTCAGGTTCTACCCTTATTAGCTTGATAACTTTACATGCTGGGTTTCCCATTCCTGATTGGCTCATTTCCACTGTGTGAGGGGTGGTATATGGACATACCATTCCTTGTATGTCATATGTTTTATGGACTACTTTTTATTAGTCCAGTCGTTTGTCAAATTCCTGAGGGAAACCTGACCCTGATGGTAAATAGGTGGTATATGTTACATACTTAAGAGGAACCTTATGCCTGAGGGGGTTTTGCTGTGGTCAGACCCTCCCAACAATGTTTCAAAATACGTGATTTTCGCCAACCAGGAACCTCAGGTACTAATATTTCCCTCTCTAACTATTTTATCCTTTCTTTTCTTATCATACTGACAGGTGTGAGGTGATATCTTATTGTGGTTTTTGATTTGCATTTCCCTGATGATTAGTGATGCTGAGCATCTTTCCCTATATATGTTGCCCATTCATATATCTTCTTCAGAAAAATGTATGTTCTAGTCCTTTGTTCATTTTTAATCAGGTTATTTGTTTCATTTTGTTTTGTTTTTTGTTTGCCTGTTTTTTGCTGTTAAATTGTATGTATAAGGTGCCCTACAGAATGGGAGAAAATAATTGCAAACTATATATCTGATAAGGACCTAACATCCAAAACATATAAGGAAGTTAAATTTATTAATGAATTTATATAATGTTTTAATTAATTTATTTATTTTAATTTACAACAAAGTTAGTATATAGTGCAATAATGATATCAGGAGTAGATTCCAGTGATTCATCCCCTATGTATAACAGCCAGTGCTCATCCCAAAAAATGTCTTCTTTAATGCCCCTTACCCATTTAGCCCCTCCCATGACCTCTCCAACAAACCTATGTTTGTTCTCTATATTTAAGAGTCTCTTGTGTTTTGCCCCTCCCTGTTTTTATATTATTTTTCCTTTTTATATTATTTTTCCTTCCCTTCCCTTATGTTAATCTGTTTTGTATCATAAATTCCTCATATGAGTGAAGTCATATATTTGTCTTTCTCTGAGTGACTAATTTTGCTTAGCATAATACCCACATAGTTGCAAATGGCAAGATTTCAGTCTTTTTGATTGCCAAGTAATACTCCACTGTATGTATGTATATATATATACAACCTTTAGTTTATCCAAGTAGTACTCTGCAGTATGTGTGTGTTTGTGTGTATATGAATATATATATATATATATATATATATATATATATATATATACACATACCACCTTTACATTATCCATTCATTTGTCAATGGATATTTGGACTCTCCCATACTTTGGCTATTGTTGATAGCACTGCTATAAACATTGGAGTGCATGTGCCCCCTTTGAAACAGTACACCTGTATCCCTTGGATAAATACCTAGTAGTGAAATTGCTGGGTTGTAGGGTAGTTCTATTTTTAGTTTTTTGAGGAACCTCCATACTGTTTTCCAGAGAGGCTACACCAGTATGAATTCCCACCAGCAGTGTAAAAGAGATCCTCTTTCTACACATCCTCACCAACATCTATTATTGCCTCAGTTGTTAATTTTAGCCATTCTGACTGGTGTGAGGTGGCATCTCAGTGTAGCTTTGATTTGTATTTCCCTGAAGATGAGTGATGTTGTGCATTGTTTCATGTGTCTGTTAGACATCTAGATGTATTCTTTGGAGAAGTGTCTATTCATGTCTTTTGCCCATTTATTCACTGGATTATTTGATTTTGGTGTGTTGAGTTTGATGAATTCTTTATAGATTTTGGATACTAACCCTTTTTCTGATATGTCATTTGCCAATATCTTCTCCCATTCTGTCAGTTGCCTTTTAGTTTTGCTGATTGTTTCCATCATTGTGCAGAAGCTTTTTATTTTGATGAGTTCTCAATAGTTCATTTTTGCTTTTGTTTCTCTTGCCTCAGCAGATGTTTTGAGTAAGAAGTTACTGCAGCTGAGCTCAAAGAAGTTTTTTTGCCTGCTTTCTCTAGATTTTGATGACTTCCTTTCTTATGTTAAGGTCTTTCATCCATTTTGAGTTCATTTTTGTGTATGGTGTAAGAAAGTGGTCCAGGTTTATTCTTCTGGATGTCGCTGTCCAGTTTTCCCAGCACCATTTGCTTTATTACACAGGATATTCTTTCCTTCTTTGTCCAAGATAGGTTGGACACACGTTTGTGGGCATGAACCCATTTCTGGATTCTCTATTCTGTTCCATTCATCTGTGTGTCTGTTTTTGTGCCAGTACCATACTGGCTTGATTATTACAGCTTTATAATACATCTTGAAGACCGGGAATGTGATGCCTCCAGCTTTGGTTTTCTTTCTCAAGATTGCTTTGGATATTTGGAGTCTTTTCTGGTTCCATACAAATTTTGGGATTGTTTGTTCTATGTTCTAGCTCTGTAAAGAATGTTGGTGTTATTTTGATAGGGATTGCATTAAATGTGTAGATTGCTTTGGGTAGTATTGACATTTTAACAATATTTGTTCTTCCAAGCCAGGAGCATGGAATATTTTTCCACTTTTGTGGCTTCTTCAATTTCTTTCATAAGCTTTCTATAGATTTCAGTGTTTAGATATTTCACCTCTTTGGTTGGGTTTATTCCTTAGTATTTTATGGGGTTTGGTTCAATTGTAAATGGGATCAATTTTTGATTTCTCTTTCTGTTGCTTCAATATTGTTGTATAGGAATGCAACCAATTTCTGTGCATTGATTTTATAAACTGTGATTTTTGCTGAATTCAAGAGTCAGTTCTAACAGGTTTGTGGTAGAAATCTCTTGGGTTTTCCATATAGGGTATCATGTCATCTGTGAAAAGTGAATGTTTGACTTCTTCCTGGCCAATTTGGATGCCTTTTATTCCTTTGTGTTGTCTGATTCCTGAGTAGGACATTCAATACTATGTTGAATAACAGTGGTGAGAGTGGACATCCCTGTCTTGTTCCTGACCTTAGGGGGAAAGCTCTCAGGTTTTCCCCATTGAGGATGATATTAGTAGTGGGTATTTTATATATGGCTTTTATCATCTTGAGGCGTGATCCTTCTATCTCCACTTGAGGGTTTTTATCAAGAACGGATGCTGTATTTTGTCAAATGCTTTCTCTGCATCTATTGAGAGGATCATATGGTTCTTGTCCTTTCTTTTATTGATGTGATGAATCACATTAATTGTTTTTGCAGATATTGAACCAGCCCTGCATCCCAGGTATAAATTCCACTTGGTCATGGTGAATAATTCTTTTAATGTGTTGTTGTATCAAGTTGGCTAGTATGTGGTTGAGGATCTTTGCATCCATGTTCATCAGGGAATTTGGTCTCTAGTTCTCCTTTTTAGTGGGGTCTCTGTCTGGTTTTGGAATCAAGGTAATTCTGGCTTCATAGAAAGAGTTTGGTAGTTGTCCTTCCATTTCTATTTTTTGGAACAGCTTCAAGAGAATAGGTGTTAACTCTGCCTTAAATGTTTGGTAGAATTCCCCTGGAAAACCATCTGGCCCTGGACTCTCGTTTTTTTTGGCAGATTTTTGATTATTACTTTGATTTCCTTACTGTTTATGGGTCTGTTCAACTTTTATATTTCTTCCTGTTTCAGTTTTGGTAGTGTATACGTTTCTAGGAATTTGTCCATTTCTTCCAGATTGCCCATTTCTTGGTGTGTAATTGCTGATAACATTCTCTTATTGTTTTTATTTCTGCTGTGTTGGTTGTGATCTCTCCTCTTCCATTCCTGATTTTATTCATTTGGGTCCTTTTATTTTTCTTTTGATCAAACTGGCTAGGGGTTGATCAATTTTGTTGATTCTTTCAAGGAACCAGCTCCTGGTTTCATTGATTTGCTCTACTGTTTTTTTGTTTTGTTTTGTTTTGTTGGTTTGCTGTTGTTTTGGTTTTGATAGCATTGATTTCTACTCTAATCTTTATTACTTCCTGTCTTCTATTGGTTTTAGGTTTTCTTTTCTTTTCTTTTTCCAGCTCTTTAAGGTGTAAGGTTAGGTTATGTATCTGAGACCTTTCTTCCTTCTTTAGGAAGGCCTGGATTGCCATATACTTCCCTTTTATGACAGCCTTTGCTGCATCCCAGAGGTTTTGGGCTGCTGTGTTATCATTTTCATTGGCTTCCATATACTTTTTACTTTCCTCTCTAACTTCCCGGTTAGCCCATTAATTCTTTAGTAAGATGTTTAGTCCCCAAGTACTTGTAATCTTTCCAATTTTTTTCTTGTGTTTGATTTCAAGTTTCATAGCATTGTGGCCTGAAAACATGCACGGTATGATCTTGATCTTTTTGTACTTGTTGAGGGCTGACTTGTATCCCACTATGTAATCGATTATGGATAATGTCCTATGTGCACTGGAGAAGAATGTGTATTCTGCTGCTTTAGGATGAAATGTTCTGAATATATCTATTAAGTCCATCCAGTCCAGTGTGTCATTCAAAGCCATTGCGTCCTTGTTAATATTCTGTTTTGATGATCTGTCCATTGTTGTAAGTGGGGTGTTGAAGTCCCCTGCTATTATGGTATTATTATCAATGAATTTCTTTATTTTTGTGATTAATTGATTTATATTTTGAGGCCACCACGTTTGGCGCCAAATGTTTACAATCTTTATATCTTCTTGGTTGATAGATAACTAAGAATTATGATAGGGGCACCTGGGTGGTTCAGTTGGATAAGCGTCCGACTTCAGCTCAGGTCATGATCTTGCAGTTTGTGGGTGAGCCCTGCATCAGGCTCTGTGCTGACAGCTCAGAGCCTGGAGTCTGCTTCAGGTTCTGTGTCTCCTTCTACCTCTGCCCCTCCCCGACTTGTGCTCTCTCTATATCAAAAATAAATAAATGTAAATAAAAATTTTTAAAATTAAAAAAAGAATTATGATATAATGCTCTTCTTCATCTCTTGTTACAGTCTATTTTAAAATCCAGATTGTCTGGTTTAAGTATGGTTTACTCTGGTTTTCTTTTGGCTACCATTAATATGATAGATGGATCTCCATCCCCTTACTTTCAATCTGAAGATGTCTTTAGGTTTAAATGGGTCTCTTGTAAACAGCATATAGATGGATCTTGTTTTGTTATCCATTCTGCTACCCTATGTCTTTTGATTGGAGTGTTTATTCCATTGACATTTAGAGTGAGTACTGAACAATATGAAATTATTGCCATTCTGTTGCCTGTAGAATTGGAGTTTCTGGTGGTATTCTGTAGTCCTTTCTAATCTTTGTTGATTTTGGGCTTTTTTTTTCATCTCTTCTCCCCCTCAGAGAGTTACCTTTAAAATTTCTTGCAGGGTTGGTTTAGTGTTCATGAACTCCTTTAGTTTTTGTTTGTCTGGGAAACTTTTTATTTCTCCTTCTATTTAGAATGATAGCCTTGCTGGATAAAAAATTCTTAGCTGCATATTTTTCTGATTCAGCACATTGAATACATCCTGCCACTCCTATCTGGCCTGCCAAGTTTCTGTGGATAGGTCTGCTGCAAACCTGATCTCTCTTCCTTTGTAAGTTAAGGGCTTTTTTTCCCTTGCTGCTTTCATAATTCTCTCCTTGCCAGAGTATTTTGTGAATTTGACTCTGTTATTCCTTGTTGATGGTCGGTTTTTGTTGAATTTACTGGGAGTTCTCTGTGCTTCCTGGATTTTTATATCTGTGTCTTTCCTCATGTTAGGAAAGTTTTCTGCTCACATGAACCTTCTACCCTTTTTTTCTCTCTCTTCATCCTCTGGGACCCCTATGATTCTGATGTTGTTCCTTTTTAATGAGTCACTGAGTTCTCTACTTCTTACGTCATGTTTTTTGCCCTTTCATTATTCTCCATAAGTTTGTCCTCTGTATCGCTAATTCACTGTTCTGTTTCATCCATTCTTACCACAGTGGTATCCATTTAAGATTACAGCTCAGTTATAGTATTTTTTAATTTCATTCTTTTACCTCTTTTATGTTCACAGAAAGGGATTGTAATATATTTTCAGTGCCAGCTAATATTCTTATCGTGATTCTAAATACTGGTTCAGACATCTTACTTGTATCTGTATTGATTAATTCCCTGGCTGTAATTTCTTCTTGTTCTTTCTTTTGGGGTGAATTATTTCATTTCATCATTTTGAAGGAAGAAAAGGAATTAAAGTATAAAAAAATAAAATTTGAAAAAGCAAAAAAATCAAATAAAGGATGGTAGATCATAGGTGTTTTTTGGTCTGGTTGTTTAAAGAAGCTTGAAAGAATATAGAAAAAAAGGGAAAGAAAAGAAAAAAAGAAAAATTTTTGAAAATTTGAAAAAATGAGTACAATAAAATAAAATAAAGTGAAATGATAAAAAGTAAAACAGAATTTTAAAAATGTACAAAAAGTGAAAAAAATATAGTAGAAAAAATTAAAGAAGAATCTTTTTTATAAAAACGGAAAATAAAAATATTTTTTTCTCTTTCTGTATTGAAGAATGAGAAAATAAAAAAAAAATTGAAAAGATGGGCCAGTGAACTGAATGAAATACAATTGAAATTACAACCAGTTTCCCTGAGAAGTCAAACTATGAAGCACTTTATTGTCCACAACTATGCAGGTGGAGAGACATGTGTTCCTCAAGAGCTCATTGGCCCAGTTGTTCAGGGCTTATTGCAATGGCTCCATTCTCCACTAGATGGCGGTGCTCAGCTTACTGTGGTGGATTGATGTGGCATGTACCCATGTGTGGGCATGTGTGGGAGTGGTGAAAATGGTGTCACCCAATACCCAGTCTCTAGTATCAGAACTCTGTGCTTTCCCTGACTGGAAATCAAACATCCCTCCTCTGTGTACAGCTTCTGTTCACTCCTGTCTTCTACACTGTTAGTGACCAAGTCATCAGGCTGTCAGGTGGTACCTCCCTCCTGCGTTTTATCTCAGATGGGGCTGTTTCCCAACCCCTCACTTCTGAGGGTTTGTGGATTTGACCCTCTCAGACCCTTGGGGAGGGTCCCGCCCAGCAATGGCCAGGTGCCAACCCTCCCCCAGGAACGTTCACTTGATTGTCCTGCTGCTGATGCACAGAGGCTGCAGCTTGGTGCCTGCCTGCCCTAGAAAACGTTTGCATGATCCTGTAGCTGCAGCATTTCAGGAATTATGGTAAATCACAACACCCATCTAGTGCTGGGATTCACCTTTAACTTCCATGTTCCAACACCAGGGAATGTGGTAGTTCTCTGAGATCCCCTTGGACCTTTGACTGTAGGAAGGCTGCACAGCCTCTACCAAATGTCCTCCCAGCAGGGGAACTTACTCTCCCGGTGTGGCCTGAAGACCTGTCAGTTCTTGCTCTCTGCTCCAGTGGATTTGCCCTTCCCACCACAGCCCTGCCAGGTATCGAGCTATGGAGTTTCAGATTCTGTGCTCCTCTGTTTATAGCGTCTTAATGGTATTTAAAGCCTCTCTTTTTTCCTTTCTCCTTTCCCCTTTTTTGTTCAGTCCCTTCTGGATGTTTCAACTCTTCGTCTTTCTCTTCAGCTGCTTTCACGGAGGGGGTGTTTTTCCTGTACTCTCCCCGTCTCTGCCCTCTCTCTGCAAATGAAAACAGCTCCTTGTACTCCACAGCTTCTCTCTCCCCCAGTTCACCTCTCCATGCCATGTACTGCTGAGTTCTGTAGTTCAGGTTGTTCATATTATTGTGTTAATCCTCAAATCAGTTTTCTAGGTGTACAAGATGGTTTGGTGTTGATCTGGCTGCATTTCAGGGATGAGAGACACAAAAAAAACTCCTATGCCATTCTACCATCTTGGACCCTTCGCAGTTCTGGTAACTCAATTTTGTTTAAATCTTAACAGATAGATTGACTTTAATTCATCAAGGATTTAGGTGTAATCCAGGCATAATTAGGCATAATCCAAGGATTTAGGCATTAATTTATTTGCCTGGGGGCACCTGGGTGTCTCAGTTGGTTAAGCATCACACTCTTGCTTTTTGGCTCAGTTCATGATCTCATGGTTTGTGTGTTTGAATTCCACATTGGGCTCTGCAGTGACAATGTGGACTCTGATTGGGATTTTATTTCTCTCCCTCTCTCTCTGCCTTTCCCACATTTGTGCTCTCTCTTTTTCTTTCTCAAAATAAATAAACTCTAAAAAAAGTATTTCCTTAATAGCATATGTTTAGTCAGTTTTGGTTCCAAAATTAGAACTTCAGACTATTAATTTCTATCTAACAATCTATTATTTGTTACATATTTTTAAGGAAAGAGAAAAATAAATCTTATTATTGGTGCATTTTAAATTAGAAGTCTAAAATGTAGAAATATATAAAAATTCACATACACAACCTTTTGAATTTTAAAGCATTTCTCATAACCTTATCTTTGTGATTGAGATATTTTCTGAAAAATCTAGTCACTGCCCCTATTTTTCACTAGTCATTTCTGTGAAATGCAGTAATTGCTCTGTCAAATAGCAGCCAAAAAGGAAGCACTCTCTCACTGTTGTTCCTATTGCCTGACTAGAAGGCACTAGTAAAACTGAATATTGATGATTCCTTGAGAGGATTGTGTGGATTTGGTGACTTAATAAGTTTTAGTAGTGGTAGAATTGTTGACCCCAGAGGAGGAAATGGTTTAAAAAATCTGGAGATAGTTTACTTTCTAACAAAGGAGCCATGCTAACTAAAAGCAAAGCTAAAAGATTTAGCTGCTCCTTCTTCTAGGGATTGTCATTTGTCTCAAATACTACCACTGCTTTTAGTACACTTTCAAAACAGAGGTTAATAGCATGCCTTAATAAGGAGGGTCCATTTATAAATAAATTCCAGAGATGCTGAATTTTTGTTTTGTTTTATTTTATTCCTTCAGAACACCTCAGAAACTTGAATAGTATATTATATTTTGTGAATAATTAATGGGAAAGGGAAGATTCCATATTTCTCATACTTTATTAGAAAAGTGTTTTAAATGATACACCTACTAAATCACAGCTTTGAAATCTAATCATTTTTCCTCTCACAAACTCTCAATAATTCTTCTCATTGAAAGCCCACAATATCAATTGGTGCACTACCTCTTTCTATAAAAACAATTGTCTAATATTTTACTATTTAAAAATTACCTTCACTTCCCAACCCAGTCCAATTGACTTCTTGGCACTTACTAATATAATCTGGGTTTACAGATTCATAATTTTGTGTATCATTTTATTCATATTTTTAAAAAGAAAATTCTAAGAGTTTTTCCCCCTTTGTCTTAAATTTTCCAGCTATCCACATTTTGAGCTATGATATCTAGCTATTGGTGATTATTCCATTATTTCCGTATTAGTTACTTAATTCCATATATGTAACTTCAAAATGCATTTCCAATGCTTATATACCCATTGACATTTCTGAATTCTTGATTTTATTTCATTTTCAACTGTCTGTATCACCTAATATGTATTATTTTTTTAGAATGGGCACAGAAGTAACATATGTTCTAAATCTTTACATATATGAAAATACTTTTATTATATTATTAATATTATTAGTAGTAGTAGTGTATTAGTTCATGAAAGTGTTGTTAAAAATGCTACAAGCTAAGTAGCTTAAATAATATTATTCTGGCATAGTTGTGGAGGCCATAAATCTGAAATCAAGGTTAGTTGTGGAGGCCATAAATCTGAAATCAAGGTTAGTTAAGGGCTGTGCTTTAGGGATTATTCTGTTTCTTGCCTCTAGCTTCTTGTGGCTCTAGGCATTCATTGATTTCATCACTTTAATCTCTGCCTCCATCTTCATGTAACCTTCTCTTCTGTGTATGTCTCTCACAACTCCTTGTGCATGTCTCTGATAAGGACACATGTGATTGCAATTAGGGCCCACCAGGACAATCCAAGATAAGCTCCACCTCTCAAGATCCTTAATTACATCTAATGCCCCATAAGATAACATTCATAAGTTCCAGGGATTTGATGTGGATATTTTAGGGGAGTTAACCTTTCAGTTTACTATAGTCTACATGTCTGATTTAATTTGGAGGGTCAATTCTAACTCTTACTTCCTCCAAGGTAAGTTTTAATTTTACCATTGCATTTTCTTACATTAGTCTATTCCAATATATCCTTTTTTATCTGTTGTATTTTTTATATCAAATTTTTTTTGCTTACAATCATCAGGTTTTATAGCATAGAAATAATCAATTCTTGTACAAATGAGAATCTGAAACAGGTAGGTTCTAAAATTCCTTCTGTTTCTTTTAGTAAATTTTTCAAAGATGTACTTTTATTTGTAGCCTTCTCTTGGATTAAATTTTTTTTTCATAAACCTCAGATATGATTCCTTTTAAAACTTTTCCAAAGTACAGAAATACAGACCTTGACTTTAGCTCTCCTCATTGTCTATTGAAATGCTATTGAAATCCTTTCACATCTAAAGCTGGAGAGGGGGGTAATATGCAAATGTCTTAGACTCACTTCTAGAAAATTATGTGTTGTGCTATCTCTTCTTTCAGCCATTTGTATATATTACTTCTTTTTGGAATACTAAGCCTCCTTTGCTTCTCCTGGATTACTAAAATTTATTATTCACCTCTAACATTAAATAACATTTTCTTCAAGAAGTCTTTCTTGGTCTCCCAATATTAGGATGCCCTGACTATATCTATGTGCATAGAATACCTTGTACTTAATTACAGCATGTCATGCTACATTGTAATTGTCTCCCTAATAGACAGTGAGCAACTTGAAGGAGATAATTGGTATCTGTTTGCATTATATTCTCAAAACCAAGCACAATACCTAGCACTGGTAGGCAAATAATAGGTATTTATTGAAATATGACCTTGGAATATGTCATCTACCAAAGTTCTTCTCTAAACTACCAACATTTGGGGCGCCTGGGTGGCGCAGTCGGTTGAGCGTCCGACTTCAGCCAGGTCACGATCTCGCGGTCCGTGAGTTCGAGCCCCGCGTCGGGCTCTGGGCTGATGGCTCGGAGCCTGGAGCCTGTTTCCGATTCTGTGTCTCCATCTCTCTCTGCCCCTCCCCCGTTCATGCTCTGTCTCTCTCTGTCCCAAAAATAAATAAAAAAAAAAAAAACGTTAAAAAAAAATAAACTACCAACATTTACTTTGTTACTTCTATTCTGGGTTCTCAGTCTGGATTCATCTTGTACTGATCTTTATTAGAAAACATATCACAACATTTGGTTTAATTAAAATAATAATTAGAATTATTATGCATTTACTGTATGCTAGACATTGTGCTAAGCAATTGAGCTATATTATTGCCTTTAATTTATCCCTCACAATAACAATGTAGGTTAGTACTCTTATTATCCCTTTTTTAGATGAAGAAATGGGTATAAGAAGGTTAAGCATATTGTACAAAGTCACATAGCTAGAAAATGGAGAAGCTTGATTTTTAACCCAGACAATTTAAGTCAGACATCATTCTATCAACCAATATACTATACTTCTACCATGGTTGTTGCTATCTGTAACACTGAACTGTCACAAAATTCTTAGGGTCAAGTATTGCATCTTCTTCCCATTGCTTACCAAGGCATATAGTAGCTGATCAATAAATTTTATATATTAATAAATTAATGGTATAAAGTAAAATTCAGGTTATTATTCCATGTGAGTTCAAATATATTATTATTTCAGAAAAATAAAATATATAATATAACTTTTACACTTTATACTCACAGAATTTTAAAACAATATCTATGTCTAGATGAGTATAATTTAAAAATATAGTTCAGGTCTGTAGCTTGGATCCCTAGAGATATTAAATATATTTATTTCCACCAAGTATATAAAGAATATTTGCTACTTCTATATATATTTTGATAGAATTTATTAACAATGGCAAAAACTTTTCATAATTTGAATCATCAAAAATTCTATCACTTAGACCATGTAACTTTCAGAATTGGATTGTCCTAGTCTTTGGTAGTCATTTTAGCCTTGTCATAAATTTTCAAACATTTTCTTACCAGCTCATTATATTAAAAACCTGACATTCAGATGACCAATACTTTTGCCTTCAAAGATTTGGTTGTTATACTATAGATTCTATTTGATCCTTTCACTTCTTTCACAGAACATCAGCACAACATTGGCCTTCATTTTAACCCAAGCAGTTACTATCCCCCAACAAATGTAATCATTATCTAGATTTCTAATATCATGAAGTAGTTTTGTTAAGCTGTTTTTAAAATTTTATAAAAATGTTATCTTGCAGTAATTACTCCCTGTTTATAGCACATTTCAGCCAATATTGTTTCTGAGATTCATCATAATGTTACATATATTAGTGATTTTATTTTCCTTTTTTTCTTGTTGTGTAGTAATACTAATGTGAACAGATTATTATCCATGCTACTACTTATAAATATTTGGATTATTTTTAGTTTGGGGATATTTTTTGCAAAGCTGCTATGAACATTCTTCTATATTACACTGATGGATATATGCACTCATATATTAGGCAAATGCCTATGAGTAAAAATTGTTGGGTTTCATAATTAGAATATATTCAGCTTTTAAATATATTGTATTTTTTCCAGAGTGTTTGTACCTATTTGCACTTCAGTTAACAGTGTATGAAAGTTCTCATTGTTCTGTATGCTTTCTAGATTATAGTATTATTGTCAGTCTTTTAAAAGTATTCATTCTAGTGAATGTGTAGCAGTACTTCATTGTGGTTTTAACTTGCATTGTTTTTCTAAGCTTATTTATTTGTCCTGAGAGACAAAGAGAGAGAGCATGGGAGGGGCAGAAAGGGAGAGAGAATCCAAGCAGGCTTCACACTGCGAGTGCATAGCCCAGTATAGGGCTTGAACCAACAAACTGCCAGATCAGGACTTGAGCTGAAACCAAGAGTCAGGTTCTTAAATAACTGAGCCACCCAGGCACACTTTATCTTGCATTGTTTTGTCTTAAAACTTTTTTATATGTATATTGGCCATTTGGGTATATATATATATATATATACATATATATATGTATATATGTATATATATATATATATATATATTAAACCTATTCAATTATTTTTTGAGAGAGAGAAAGTGAGCAGGGCAGATGCACAAAGAGAGAGAGAGAGAGAGAAAATCCCAAGCGGGTTGCACACTGTCAGTACAGAGCCCAATGCAGGGCTCGAGCTCATGAACTATGAAATCATGACCGGAGCTGAAATCAAGAATTGGACACAACTGACTGAGCCACCCAGGTGCCCCAAGAACCTATTTAAGTTTTTGCCTTTTTCTTCTTTTGAGTCTTCTTGCACTTTGTTTATTTCTCTGGATGCATGTCCTTTGTTGTACATAAAAAAATAATTGTAAACATATTTCTTACTCTATAATTTTCCTTTTTACTCTTTTATTTATGTCTTCTGATGAAAATATATTTTTAATTTTAATGTAGTATAATTTATTAGTTTTTTTGCTTTATGGATATATCTTTTTATTTCCTATTTAGGAGTTCTTTGTGTATTCCAAAAATTTCTTCCTTGATCTATATGTTTTACCTTTTATATTTAGGTCTGAATACATCTGGAATTGTTTTGTTGTTGTTATTGTTGTTGTTCTTGTTCAATAGTAGGAGAAAGAAATAAAAATTTAATTTGAATATCCAATTAATCCAGCACTATTTATTGAAAGTGCTATTCTTTCCTCATTTAATTTTAGTGAAGACTTGATCATGTAGCTCTATTTCTATATGTGCCTGTTTCTTTGGCCTATTAGTCTATTATTGCACAATAAATGGTGTCTTAATAACTAGAACTTTATAAGTCTTAATATTGGTAGTATAAATCCTCCAGCTTTGTTCTTATTTTCCAATGTTGTCTTGACTATTCTGAGCCTTTACAGTTCTTTATAAATTTTAGAATCTTTATAAATTTTAGAATGAGCTTGTCAAATCCCTCCCTGCCACACACACACACAGACAAGCTGGCTGATAGTTTTATTGGGATTACAATAAATCTACAAATAAATTTGGGGAGAACTGATGTAATTACACTATAAAGTCTTCCAATTCATTAGCTGGTTTAATCCCTTCAGTTATTTAGTTTTCTTTAATTATTCACAGCAGTGCTTTGCAGTTTTCTGTTTAATTGCTGCTGTTTTGAAGGTGGTGAGTCTTCTTTTGTAGATGTTTTTAAGATTTTCTCTTTGACAGTATTTTTCCACAGTTTCACTATAATGTGTGTGTGTGGCTTTCCTTATATTTTTTCTACAATATCACAATTTTTTATCACAACTCTTGAATTGTAGCTCAATGGCCTTTATTCATTTAGGAAAATTCAAGACTACTCTCTTGCTATGTATTTGTTGAAGATATTAATCACAATAATTTTAAAGTCAGTTTGACTACTGAATAAGTGGACTCCCAGCAAGTCTTTATCTTTTGTTCATATTCTTCTCTTGAAATTGATTTTTGTTATGTTGGTTAATGTTTTATTATTGAATGCCAGACATTATCTTTGAAAAATTATGGAAGCTTTACATGGCATTATCTTCCTCCAGAGAAGATTTATGCTCTTATCCAGTGTGAAAAGATGCAGATTGCCTGAATCCAATCTTGGACTAAGTGACCCAAGCTTTCTTTGCAGTCTATAAACTACTTTTGTTTGCCTAAGTTCCTAGAGTTTAATTCATCATGGATTCCAACCAAAAGTGTGTAGTATCTCTTAAGGATGCTACCTAATGAGGAATTCTGAATTCCAATTTTTTTGCTCCCTTCACATAAAACCATGGAAAACCCTGATTTGCCTTTCAGTTGTTTTCTGCTTGTTTTCTTACCATCTTGCCCTGTGCAACTTAGTGAGAAAAGGTCTTAAGTAAAAAAATGGTGCCAAGGTCTAGCTCATGTACTTGTGCCTTCTTTGTCTCTAGGATCTTAGCCTCTAATGTCATGATGTCTTTCAACACCAGAAATCCAATATCTCCCCCCCTCCCAACAATTCTGTTAGATTGACTAAAACTATCCTGGCTTCTCTGCCTCTTTCTTGGTGTTGAGAATCAACAAATGGACCAAGAATGAAAAGTAGCAGATTAAAGGTAGGCTTACCTCAATAATCTCCTTTTTCCTAAAACTTGAACTTTCAAATCCTAATTGTCTTTGAAACTATCCTGAGAACTTCAAAATAAATCCTAAATTTCACCCATTCTTTCTGTTTTTTTCCAACAGGAGTATTGGTTTGTTGCAAATTACTCTATCAAGGCAAGTAACATATTTATTTTTAAATTACTTCTGGGGCGCCTGGGTGGTGCAGTCGGTTAAGCGTCCGACTTCAGCCAGGTCACGATCTCGCGGTCTGTGAGTTCGAGCCCCGCATCAGGCTCTGGGCTGATGGCTCAGAGCCTGGAGCCTGTTTCCGATTCTGTGTCTCCCTCTCTCTCTGCCCCTCCCCCATTCATGCTCTGTCTCTCTCTGTCCCAAAAATAAAAAAATAAAATAAAATAAAAAAATAAATTACTTCTATTTTGGGAGTCTATCATAAGTTGAAATTTCCACAATTTTTCATAGATAACTTACAATATTTATCATGTACTAAGTCACAAGGAAAAACTCAATGAACTACAAAGCAGAAAACATAGAAGTTATTTTCCTTTCTTCAACCTCAGTGTGATTAACTAGAAATATATCAAAATATTAGCCAAAAAATAAAAAGTGACTTGAAATAAAAAAAAAAACTATTCCAATTACTTTGCTTTAACAAGAAATAAAAACTAAAATATAGAAAACTTAGAAAGAAAAAAAAACATGAAATCATTTCATCTCAAAGTTTAGTTTAGAAACAAAGCAGTTCTGAAAGGAATGCACATAGCCTTATTTTCATTTATTGAAAATAAGAAAAATAAAAATATATTGATTTCAAATTTATCTGGGAGCCTGAGTGGCTCATTCAGTTAAGCATCCAACTTCTGCTCAGGTCATGATCTCACAGTTCATGATTTAAGCCCCTCATAAGGCTCGGAGCCTGGAGCCTGCTTCAGATTCTGGGTTTCCTCTCTTTTTTCCTCCCCAACTCATGCTCTCTTTCTGTCTCATTCTCATAAATAAAAATACATATTTAAAAAAAATTCATGAGAGACTTGGGAAGATGGTGACATAGGAGGATGCTGGGCTCACCTCATCTTGTTGATCACTTATATTCCACCCACATCTGCCTAAATAACCCAGAAAACCACCAGAAGACTAGCAGAAAGGACTATTTGGAGCCAAACGTAGATAAGAGGCCCTCAGAAGAGGGTAGGAAAGGTGGAGAGGCAGTGCATGCTACAAGGACTGGTGGGAGGGAGCCAGGGCGGTGGAGGGGCAGCTCGCCAGGCAAGACAGAGTCCCTGAAGTCTGGCTTGCAAAAGCAGAGGCGCTGGACTGTGAGTTCTGACAGCCAGTGGACATAACATCTGGAATGTTAAAAGTAAACAGCTCTGCTCTCAGAGAGTGGGGAGGGTGAGAGGACACCAGGAGAGAGAGTTGCTGAGCCCTGGAAGACAGAGCTCAGCTCAGCAAGGAACAAAGGCTCTGGCAAGCGCCATATCCCTTTCCCATCCCCCAGCCGAAATCCCAAAGGGAACCAGTTCCTGTTACCAAACTTTCTTGCACTGCTCAAATGCCCAATGCTGTGCTTCTGTGGATCCATCCCCCCAACGGGCCTGCCTCACTCCCAGTGCTGCAGGGCCCCTCCCACAGGGGACCATGGATGGCAAAGCCAGCTGAGCCTGCACCCTCCCACCCCTGTGCACCTTGGGGATCCACTGTAGCTAATACTCCAGATCTCATCAAAGCAGCACCACAAGCCTGTCACTGTGCAAATAGCCCAGGAAGGGGCCACACCACTACACAGTGAGTCCTGCCCCTGGGTGAGGGGAAGATCAGGTACACAACAGTCTGACTGTGGCCCCACTGGTAGACTGTGGACAGACATTGAGTCTCACTGCGGCCCAGCCCACCAACACAAGTAACTCTGGACAGCACAGGGGAAGTGCCCTACAATTTGGAGCCACTTCATGGACTACACAAAATGAGGAAATGGAAGAATTCTCCTCAAAAGAAACTCGAGAAAGTAGAAACAGCTAACAAATTGATCAAAATTGATTTAAGCAATATAATGGAACTAGAATTTAGAATAATAGTCATAAAATTAATCGCTGGGCTTGGAAAAGCATAGAGGACAGCAGAAAATTTACTGCTATAGACATCAAGGGACTAAAAAATAGTCGTGAGGAACTAAAAAATGCTATAAATGAGGTGCAAAATGAAATGGAGGCAACCATAGCACAGATTAAAGAGGCAGAGGAGAGAATAGGTGAATTAAAAGGTAAAGTTATGAAAAAAAAATAAGAAGTTGTGAAAAAGAGAGATTAAAAAAACAGGAGTCTGAGGGGAGAATTAGAGGATGAACTGATTCAATCAAATGGAACAATATTCATATCAAAAGAATTCCAGAGGAAAAAGAGAGAGAAAAGGGCTGAAGGTGTACCTGAACAAATCATAGCTGAGAACTTCCCTAATCTGTGGAAGAAAACAGGCATTGAAATTCAAGAGGCACAGAGAACTCCTTTCAGATGTAATGTGAATCGATCTTCTGCACGACATATCATAGTGAAACTGGCAAAATACAAGAATAAAGAGAGAATTCTGAAAGCAGTTAGGCATAAGTGGTCCCTAATATACAAAGATAGACACATAAGGGTAGTAGCAGACCTATCTCCTGAAACTTGGGAGGCCAGAAAAGAATGGCAGGAAATCTTCAATGTGATGAACAGAAAAACCATGCAATTAAGAATCCTTTATCCAGCAAGTCTGTCAGTCAGAATAGAAGGAGAGATAAAGGCTTTCCAAAACAAACAAAAACTGAAGGAATTGATCACCATTAAACTAGCCCTACAAGAGATCCTAAGGGGGATTCTGTGAGTGAAATGTTTCAAGGACTACAAAGTACCAGAGACACTAATACAAGCAGGAAACCTACAGACACCACAATGACTCTAAACCCATATCTTTCCATAATAACAATGAATGTAAATGGACTAAATGCTCCAACCATGAGATAGGGTATCAGAATGGATTAAAAAAAAGACCCATCTATTTGCTGTCTACAAGAGACTCATTTTAGACTGAGGACACCTTCAGATTGAAAGTGAGGGGATGGAGAAATATTTATCTTGCGACTGGTACTCAAAAGAAAGCTGGAGTAGCCATACTTATATCAAACAAACTAGACTGTAAATTAAAGGCTGTAACAAGAGATGAAGAAGGGTGTTATATAATAATTATCCATCAGGAAGAGCTAACAAATATAAATGTCTATGTGCCAAATATGGAAGCCCCCAAATATATAAAACAATTAATCACAAACATAAGCAAACTATTGATAAGAATGTGGTAATTGCTAGGGATGTTAATACCCTACTTACAACAGTGGATAGATCATCTAGACACAGGATTAATAAAGAAACAAGGGCCCTTAATGATACATTGTCTCAGATGGACTTGACAGATAAATTTAGAACTCTGCATCGCAAAGCAACAGAATATACTTTCTTCTTGAGTGCGTATGGAACATTCTCCAAGATAGATCACATACTGGGTCACAAAACAGCCCTTCATAAGTATACAAGAATTGAGATCATACAATGCACATTTTCAGACCACAATGCTATGAAGCTTGAAATCAACCACAGGAAAAAGTCTGGAAAACCTCCAAATGCATGGAGGTTAAAGAACACCCTACTAAAGAATGAAAGGGTCAACCAGGAAATTAGAGAAGAAATTAAAAAATACATGGAAACAAATGAAAATGAAAATACAACAATCCAAATGCTGTGGGATGCAGCAAAGGCAGTCCTGAGAGGAAAATACATTGCAATCCAAGCCTATCTCAAGAAAAAAGAAAAATCCCAAATACAAAATCTAACAGCACACCTAAAGGAAATAGAAGCAGAACAACAAAGACACCCCAAGCCCAGCAGCAGAAGAGAAATAATAAAGATAAGAGCACAAATAAACAATATATAATCTAAAAAAACCAAAAACCAAAACGTAGAGCAGATCAGTGAAACCAAGAGTTGGTTTTTTTGAAAAAATAAACAAAATTGATAAAACTCTAGCCAGGCCTCTCAAAAAGAAAAGGGAGATGATGCAAATAGATAAAATCATGAATGAAATTGGAATTATTACAACCAATCCCTCAGAAATACAAACAATTATCAGGGAATACTAGGAAAATTTATATTCCAACAAACTGGAAAACCTGGAAGAAATGGACAAATTCCTAAGCACCCACACGCTTCCAAAACTCAAACAGGAAGAAATAGAACACTTGAACAGACCCATAACCAGCGAACAAATTGAATCAGTTACTAAAAATCTCCGAAGAAGAGTCCAGGACCAGATGGCTTCCCTGTGGAATTGTACCAGACACTTAAAGCAGAGATAACACCTATCCTTCTCAAGCTATTCCAAAAAATAGAAAGGGAAGGAAAACTTCCAGACTCATTCTATGAAGCCAGCATTACTTTGATTCCTAAAGCAGACAGAGACCCCACAAAAAAAGAGAACTACAGGCCAATATCCCTGATGAATATGGATTCAAAAATTCTCAAAAAGATACTAACAAATTGAATTCAACAGCATAGAAAATAATTATTCACCACGATCAAGTGAGATTCATTCCCGGCCTACAAGGCTTATTCAACATTTGCCAATCAATGTGATACATCAGATTAATAAAAGAAAAGATAACAACCATATGATCCTGTCACTCCATGCAGAAAAAGCATTTGACAAAATTCAGCATCCTTTCTTAATAAAAACCCTCCAGAAATTCGGGATAGATGGAACATACTTAAATGTCATCAAAGCCATTTATGAAAAGCTCACAGCTAATATCATCCTCAATGGGGATAAAAAGAGAGCATTCCCCCTGAGATCAAGAACGTAACAGGGATGTCCACTCTCACCGCTGTTGTTTAACATAGCGTTGGAAGTTCTAGCATCAGCAATCAGACAACAAAAGGAAATCAAATGCATCAAAATTGGCAAAGATGAAGTCAAGCTTCCACTTTTTGCAGATGACATGACATTATACATGGAAAATCCGATAGACTCCACCAAAAGTCTGCTAGAAATGATACAAGAATGCAGCAAAGTCACTGTATACAAAATCAATTTACAGAAATCAGTTGCATTCTTATACACTAATAATGAAGCAACAGAAAGACAAAGAAACCGGTCCCATTGACGTTGCACCAAGAATCATAAAATACCTGGAAATAAACCTAACCAAAGACGTAAAAGATCTTTTTCCTGAAAACTATAGAAAGCTTATGAGAGAAATAGAAAAAGATACAAAGAAATGGAAAACCATTCCATGCTCATGGATTGGAAGAATAAATATTGTTAAAATGTCAATTCTACCCAAAACTATCTACACATTCAATGCAATCCCAATCAAAATTGCACCAGCATTCTTCTCGAAACTAGAACAAGCAATCCTAAAATTTGTATGGAAACACAAAAGACCCCGAATAGCCAAAGTAATATTGAAGAAGAAGACCAAAGCAGGAGGCACCAGAATCCCAGACTTCAGCCTCTACTCCAAAGCTGTAATCATCAAGACATCATGGTATTGGCACAAAAACAGACACATAGATCAATGGAAGAGAAAAGAGGCTCCAGAATTGGACCCACAAAAGTATGCCAAGTAATCTTTGACAAAGCAGGAAATAATACCAATGGAAAAAAGACAGTCTCTTTAACAAATGGTGCTGGAAAAACAGGGCAGCAACATGCAGGAGAATCAACAACAAAACTAAAAGGCAACCAATGGAATGGGAAAAGATATTTGCAAATGTCATATCAGAAAAAGGGCTAGTATCCAGAATCTATAAAGAACTCACCAAACTCCACACCTGGAAAACAGACAATCCAGTGAAGACATGGGCAGAAGACATGAATAGACACTTCTCTAAAGAAGACATACAGATGGCCAACAGGCACATGAAAAGATGCTCAAAGTCACTCCTCAGCAGGAAAATACAAATCAAAACCAGACTGAGATACCACTTCATGACAGTCAGAGTGGCTAAAATGAACAAATCAGGAGACTATAGATGCTGGAGAGGATGTGGAGAATAGGAACCCTCTTGAACTGTTGGTGGGAATGCAAACTGGTGCAGCCGCTCTGGAAAACAGTGTGGAGGTTCCTAAAAAAAATTAAAAATAGATCTACCCTATGACCCAGCAATAGCACTGCTCTGAATTTACCCAAGGGATACAGGTGTTCTGATGCATAGGGGCACTTTTATCCCAATATTTGTAGCAGCACTTTCAACAATATTCAAACTATGGTAAGAGCGTAAATGTCCATCAACTGATGAATGGATTAAGAAATTGTGGTTTATATACACAGTGGAGTTCTACATGGCAATGAGAAAGAATGAAATATGGCCCTTTGTAGCAACATGGATGGAACTGGAGAGTGTTATGCTAAGTGAAATAAGCCATCCAGAGAAAGACAGATACCATATGTTTTCACTCTTATGTGGATCCTGAGAAACTTAACAGAAACCCATGGGGGAGGGGAAGGAAAAAAAGAGGTTAGAGTGGGAGAGAGCCAAAGCATAAGAGACTCTTAAAAACTGAGAATAAACTCAGGGTTGATGGGGGTGGGAGGAAAGGGAAATTGGGTGATGGGCATTGAGGAAGGCACCTTTTGGGATTAGCATTTGGTGTTGTATGGAAGCCAATTTGGCAATAAATTACATATTAAAAAATAATAAAAATAAAAATAAAAATTTATATTGAGACAAATATATGACAAATAATGTGAAGTAAATTAAATAATGTATAAAAAAGTAATAAATATTGAGAAAAAATTAAAATACTTGATAAACATATAAGCCATTGCATTAGAAATAATAATAAATTGGACAAATATTTGGCAATTCTACGGAGCAATCTTTAAAAATTAAATTAATGATAATAAAATGTCTTAAGTGCAGACACAAAAGATGACCCTTTTTTTCAAAATATAAAGGGTTTTACCATTAATTTGTAAATTTTATTTTATTTTTTTTTTTAATTTTTTTTAACGTTTATTTATTTTTGAGACAGAGAGAGACAGAGCATGAATGGGGGAGGGTCAGAGAGAGAGGGAGACACAGAATCCGAAACAGGCTCCAGGCTATGAGCGGTCAGCACAGAACCCAACGCGGGGCTCGAACTCACGGACCACGAGATCATGACCTGAGCCGAAGTCAGCCACTTAACCTACTGAGCCACCCAGGCGCCGCAATTTGTAAATTTTAATGAAATAAATTATTTTCCAGAAAATTATAAATCAAAAAAAAAATGACTCAGATAGAAAGGAGGATGTTAATATTCCAAAATATTAGAAAAGTTTAAAAGTTACTCAGTATATACTCCCCAAATGACCCTAGGTGAAATTGTAACAATTGGAATATACTAAATATCATGGAAAGGATAAGAAATTGAAGCCAAAGAAGTTAAGGAAATTGCTTAACTAGAAACTGATGGAGCTTTCCTTTAGCTTTCTTAGTGCATTGAAGCTAGAATAACATCTATATGAAGTCAATAATGATTAAAAAAACTGCAAAATAAAGTATATACCAACCTCACACATGAGCATGGATGATAAAATCTTAAGTAAAATTTTAGCAAAATAATTTTAAAAAATGTCTTATTACAACTAGGTAGGGACAATCATAATATTGCAATGATTGTTAATTATAGAAAAATATATAATTGGTAGTTTAAAAAATCATATGATCATCTAAACTAATGCTGGAAAAACAATGGAATGAAAAAAATTCTGTAACAGAAAAAAATTAAAACTATTAGTAGTCAAAAAATAGGAAGATATGTTTTCAACTTAATAGTTATCAAAAGTTAAGTAAGAATATCATTCTTGATAGTGAAACTCTGACAAGAAGCCAAGTAAAGTTGAGAACAACACAAAGGTGTCTAGTATCATAACTATTTTTCAACATTGATCCAGAATCTTAGAAAATATAATTATGCAGTAAAAGATATATAAAATGGAAGGAAAAACAATTATATGTTGTTTCTTATATGATTGTCTACCTAGAATAACTAATGGAAAAAATTAAAATCTTTAGAACTAATAAGAGGCTTTACAAAATACACCATAAACAAAGTGCACAAAGAAACAGCAGTCTGAGAGATATCATCTACATCATTTACAAAAGTAAAGGTTTAGAATTCACTCTGAGCTTAGAATTCACTAGAGCTGTGTTTTTATATCAAAACATCAAATACCTAATTAAAATTGTAGGTAAAGTGTATATACTGGCATTTCACAGAGTAGAAATTTGAAAAGTCAATAAATACTTTTTGAAATTTATTCAATTTCACCAATTTTCCAAATTAAAATTATGAAAACAATACAATAATATTTCCCCTTTGATAGACAAAAAATAAAAAACAAAAAATCGTGAGTTTGATAATATTCGGCTAGTAAGGGCTTTGGAGAATTAACATTTTCACACATACTTTGTGATATTGCAAAATAGTACTGTCCATTATTCACAGAGCAATTTTACAATATTTATCAAAATTGTACTCTCTCTCTCTCTCTCTCAAAATAAATAAACTTTTTTTTTAATAGGGGGCCCCTGGGCAGTTCAGTCACTTATGCCTCTGACTCTTGATTTTGGCTCAGATCATGATCTCATGGTTCCTGAGATCAAGCCTCACATTGGGTTCTGCGCTGACACTGTGGAGCTTGCTTAGGAATCTTTCTCACCCTCCCTCTCTGCCCCTCCTCTGTGCTCTGTTTCTCTCTCTCTCTCTCAAAATAAATAAATAAACTTAAAAAATTGTATATATGTGTACCTAGAAGAATAAAACCGTCTTTTTCCCTCTCCTTAGAAAAAGGTTATATAAGAATGAGTACTGTCAAAAAGGCAAACAAGCAGGACTTTAAAATTTTACTTTTAAAATTATGGATAAATTGTTTATAATGTTAAAAATAAAAGCAAAACAGAGTTTGGGAAATAAGACTGAATAAATTAGAATATACTTACATTAAAAGAATAGAAAAAAAAAGTTTTCCTTCTTTCTGAGAAAGAGGGACAAAGGAAGATAAATATGGCTACAGAAAGAGGTGGGGACAGGGACGGAAGACCTTAACATCATGGTACAATTACCAAATAAATTTTTAAGAATGGAATTATAGAAAATTTTTAGTGGTTTTTGTTTTTGAAATGCAAAACCTATTTTCTCTATCCAAATCTTGCATAAAGTTAGTTCACACATACACGTTTTCAAATGACATGCTTGTCTGTTAATTATACTTATTAGAGCTAAAGACCAAACATTGACTATAGCTGACATTATCCATAAAGGTACAGCAAACCTCAGTAACTGTATAAATAACACATTTTAAAAAACACAAACTGTAAGTCAAATGTAGAGGTAGAACTGCCTTGTTTAGGTGTTTTTCTTGTAAAAAATGATAGGGCGAGGCAAAGTCCTGTATTTGACACAATGTGGTACAGATTAAGAGCCACATATGTTAGATAGCAAGATTATCTATAAATTAAAAGAGTTCACAGGGAATAGAAGCTAAGAAGCAGAGATGATGATAGGAGTGTGAGGTTTCTGTGAATCTCTAATGGATTCGAGGTGGAATTAATCTCACTGACTGATTTAGGTATACAAGGCAGGGTGAACTCAACTGACATTTGATTTACTTGTGCATACTCTTCAATTCCTGAGATCTAGCCCAAGAAAATACTAGCATTAATGACAAAACATTCATGCACAAAGGTGTTCACTGCAGTATTATCTGTGTTCAAAAATTCGGAAATTACCTAAATGTCCAGCAATATGAGAATTGTTAAAGAAAAAGGAAAAATATGTAGCAAGTAAGGGAAAGGTAATAATAATACACTATTAAATAAAGTTCATGGTTGAAAAATTTGTTGTATAATCATTTTTTTCAGAAAACTAAGTCTAAATATATTTCTCTGTGTATGCATGAGCATATATATATATATATATATATATATATATAGTGTATTTGTATAAATATGTATGTGTGTGGACACAGTGTGCATCTGCATGTGCTTATATACAGACCTGAAGGAAAGCACGTCAATCACTAATACAGTTCCCTCCTGAAAAGAGGATTGAGATGGGGAGAGGAAGTGTTTTTGGTTAATCCCCTACTTGTCCACATTATTTGAAGTTTCATAATTATGCTTTACTTTTTAATTGTCTTTCTTCTCCACTAGAATACGATCTCCTTAAGACAAGGACTTCACATCTCTCATTATACCTTCAGTACCCAGAAGAATGGCACAAATTAAATGGCTCAGTAAATGTTTATTGGGTGCATGAATTTGATAGTGAAGGTGTGATAGATCAAGGAAATAGTTTCTCAGATACCAGGAGAAAATAACGTCTTTCAAGGAGAAGGAAGTGATCAAGTTCTAGTAAGAACTTAAGAAAGATAAATATTGTATATGTCCATTCAAAACAAATTTAAAAACATCATAAGATATAATTCATGGGTTAGAGTCAGGTACATAATTGGGGATTGTGATAAATTTGTACAACATATTGTTATTATGAAACAGTCTTTTTTTCCAAAATGTCTTTCCATTTGTCCTAGGAAGGCTACATAGCATAGTTGCTAAAAGCATGGGCTATCAAGCAAACTGACTGGGATCACATAAATCTCTGCCCCTAATTGTATGACTTTGGGCAAGTTACTTGAGCTTTCTGCCTGTTGTACCTCTGTAAAATGTACACAATAATAGTACTTAAAGTTTGTTTTCAGTATTAAATGATAAAGTATATTTTAAGCACTTAAAGAAGTGACTGTTACATAGTAAAAGTTCAATGAATGTTAGCTATTATTACTTTAGAAAGGAAGGGAGGGAGGGAGAGAAAATAATGTGCTTCATTGGTAAGACAATACTCATAGCTTGGCTTCCTTTTATATAAGATGACAAGTACAAGTAGTCACACACTATTGCTTACTAATATTTTTTTTTGTCTTTTGTGAGCCCCTTCTTCTGTTTTCCTAAGCAGCAATTCCATAGACTCATTACTCTTCCCAACTGAAGTGGGACAGTTTCATCTACCACACTTTATGTCTCTGTTTCAGATTCTAGGTAGCATCCATACAGCTCTAATTGGGGATCCATAGCTTCTCATTGAATACTCAGAATCAATTACATATATGAAAACTCATAATTCACAGCATGTACTTCTAAATGGATTCTATTTCTGTTTCTATATAAATGATTTGTCAGAATTACATTTCTCAATATGCTGTATGGTATTTCCATTTATATTCCTACTTTCTACCCAATTGTATTATAAGGCTTGCTGTCTTAAATAGGTGTAGACAAAGCAGAGGGTAAGAGATGTTTTAAAAAAGAGTAGCTATGACTTATGTTTCTGACCAAAACATAGAATATGAGAGACCAAATATACTCTTCCACTTGTAAACAAACAAACAAAAAAGCCAGACAAAATACTTGAAAAAATGTGTTTCAAAACACCGAATACCAGACAATGAAGGACAGTGATACCCGAGAGCCAGGAAACAGTGAGGCCTAAAATTGTCCCACATCACTGCCTTTAGAGAGTTTTCAGGCCATGGTACAGAGGGGGAACCAAGGAAGAGCCTCTAAGAGTTCCTGAATTGAGGATAAATTTTGAGAGCTGGAGAGACCTAGGGGATGAGAATTCACAAAATAGAATACCAGAAAAGAAAGAGCCCTACAGAGAGAAAATACCAGGGATCTACAGAGGGGTCCCCTTGAGTATTAAATTAAGTACTAATCAGAAAATGCATGTGAGGAATTATCCAAGGCACCTAGGAAAGAACAGGGCCAGAAATAGAGCCTGTTTCCACCAACCAGAATGGAATACCTAATTATTTGTAGGTCACTGAGTAGAGAGTTTTGACTTATTTGTGGAAAATGATTAGCCCTACATTAAATAATTATTCAGTTCCAGTGAATAAATCTACAGTAAGTCCAAAAAGGATCAGTCTATTTCTAAAAATATCAATTACGTCCCAGAACAAATCTCAAGAATATTTTTTAGGAACAGGGGGACCTGGCTGGCTCAGTTGGTAAAGCATGCAACACCTGATCTCAGTATTGTAGGTTTGAGCCACACGTTGAGTGTAGAAATTACTTTAATTTTTTTTAATCTTAAACAAATAATATTTTCAGAAACATAAAAATATGCAGCCTTCAACAAGGTGAAATTCACAATACCTGATATCAAATAAAAAAAATGAGAGCCATTCAAGGAGTCAGGAAAATACAACCAATGACAGAGAGAAAGCACAATAAATTATAATAGACTCAGGACTTACACAGACGTTAAAATTAATAATCAAGGTCCTTAAAACACCTATTATAATTGTATTACATATGCCTACAACTGAGGAAGAAACATGAAAGATAGAAAATTAATCCAAATCAAGCACCTAATTTTAATTATAATATGAAAATGTACTGTATAACAGAAGAATAGATACTGCAAAAGAAAATACTGGTAAAATTTGAAAATATAATAATAAGAACTAATCAAAATAAAATATGGAAAGAAACAAGGAAGGAAGGAAGGAAGGAAGGAAGGAAGGAAAAAAGAGAACAGGGCATCAGGGGGGTATGCGACAATTTTAGGTAACTAATAACTGTGTAATTGGAGTCCCTGAAAAGTTCAAGGGGAGAGAGCACACATATTACATTATCATGAACAAGAAAGGCGATCTCCCCAGATACTCTATGAATGCTAAAAGAGTAATAATGGAATAAGATAAACAATTTTATGTCAATAAATTTTACAACACAAATGAAATGGAAAAAGTACTTGAAATACAAAAATTACCAAAACTCACTTAAAAAAATCCTTATAGTCACTAAGTCTGAAAGCTGAGAGTCATTCTAGATTTGTTACTCTTTTGAATAAACAATATTTAATCTCTAAATCATTTGATTCCAACAATGAACCAGATCTTGAAATAGTCTTGTACTTTTCAATACCGACTACCACTGCCTTATTCTCAGCACTAAAAATCTCTTACTTGAAGTACTGAAACAGCCACCATAGTTGCTGTAGAGAATAAAATCTATGGTGCACATTTTCTAGAGTAAAATATTTGATAAATTTCAGTTCAATCAAATTAGCCACACAATAAAATCTAAATTCTTATCATTTCATATATGACCCTTGGTGAACTAGCTCATTTCCTGTCCTTCCTCACTTCTCATTCTATGCCTTAGCAACATGAAACCAGATATAATTCCTCAAACACACCAGACTTATTTATGTTTCTGTGAATTTGCATAACAGCATTGTTTGACATAGACTGTTCTTTCTCTTTTTTGCTATCTACTGAAAACTTGTCATTTTGTAAAACCCTGCTCAACCAAAACTCAATAGTAGTAAGACCTAAAACTTAGTTGTGATGCGAAATCTGAAACTGTTGTCCATTTACATTTAGAGTGCATATTGATACATATAAATTTAGTGCCCTTGTATTACCTGTAAAGTCGGTGTTTCTGGAGATTTTCTCTATTCCTTTCTAGACTTGTTGCTTTTGGAATTACTTTTCCAAAGAGTCCCCTTTAGTATTTATTTCAGGGCTGCTTTAATGGTCACAAATTCCATTAGTTTTTGTTTGTCTAAGAAATGCTTATCACTCTTATTCTGAATGACAGTCTTGCCGGATGAAGAATTCTTGGCTGCATATTTTTCCCATTCAGTACTTTGACCATATCATGTCACTCCCTTCTGGCTTGCCAGATTTCTGCTGAGAGATCTGCTGTGAAACTGATTTGTCTTCCTTTGTAAGTTAGGCATTGCTTTTCCTATGCTGCTTTCAGGATTCTTTCCTTATCTCTGTATTTTTCAAATTTTACTATGATACGTCATGGTGTTGGCCGGCTTTTGTTGATTTTGATGGGAGTTCTCTGTACCTCCTGGATTTGGATGACTGGTTCTTTCCCCAGATTAGGGACATTTTCATCTATAATTTGCTCAAATAAACATTCTGCCCCTTTTCCTCTCTCTTCTTCTGGGACTTCTATGATATAAATGTTATTATGCTTTAAGGAGTAATTGAGTTCCCTAAGTCTATATTCATGATTCAATACATTTCTTTCCCTTTTATTTTCAGCTTCATTGTTTTCCATAATTTTATCTTCTATATCAATTTTCTGTTCCCCTGCTTCTTCCATTCTTCATAAATACAAAAAAAATTATAAGAGAATATTATAAAAATTATATGCAAACAAATTGGGCAATCTGGAAGAAAGGGGTAAATTCCTAGAAACATACAAACTGCTAAAACTGAAACAGAACAAAATAGAAAATTGAAAAACCCATAACCAGCAAAGAAATTGAATCAGTAATTTAAAAAAATCTCCTACAAACAAGAGTCCAGGGCCAGATGGCTTTCAGAAGAATTTTACCAGACACTTAAAGAATTAATACCTATTATTCTCAAACTGTTCCAAAAAATAGAAATGGAAGGAAAACCTCCAAATCATTCTATGAGGCCAGCATTACCTTGATTCTAAAACCAGACAAAAACCCTACAAAAAGGAGAATTATGGGCCAATATCCCTGATGAACATGGTTGCAAAAATTCTCAACAAATTACTAGAAAATCAAACCCAACAGTACAATAAAAGATTTATTCACCATGCTCAAGTAGTATTTATTACTGGCTATAGGGGTGCTTCAATATCAGTAAATCAATCAAAGTGATACACCACATTAATAAGGAAAGAATAAGAACCACATTATCCTTTCAATACATGCATAAAAACCATTTGAGAAATTCAGCACGTATTCTGGATAAAAACCTCAACAAAGTAGAGAATAGAGGGATAATGCCTCAACATCACAAAGGCCATATATGAAAGACCCACAGCTAATATAATCCTCAAAAGGAAAAAACAAAACAAAACAAAACCTAAGAGCTTTTCCTCTATGATCAGGAATAAGACAGAAATGTCCACTTTCACCATTGTTATTTAACATAGTACTGGAAATGCTAAACTCAGCAATCAGACAATCAAAATTAATAAATATATAAAAGGCATCCAAGTTTGCAAGGAAGTAAAACTTTCACTATTTGTAAGTGATGTAGTACTCTACATAGAAAATGCAAAAGACCACACTGGAAAAATGTTAGAACTGATACACAAATCCAGCAAAGTGGAAGGATATAAAATTAAGATACAGATATCTGTTGCATTTCTATACACCAATAATGAAGAAGAAGAAAGAGAAATAAAGGAATTAATCCTATTTACAATTGCACCAAAAAGCATGAGATACCTAGGAATAAATTGAAGCAAAGAGGTAAAACATCTGTATTCTGAAAACTATAGAACACTTATGAACAAAATTGAAGATAACACAATGAATTGGGGGAAAACATTTCATGCTCATGAATTTGGTGAACAAATATTGTTAAAATGTGTATACTACCCAAAGTAATATATACATTCAATGAAATCGGTATCAAAACAGCACTAGCACTTTTCACAGAGGTAGAACAAGCAATCCTAAAATTTGTATGGATCCAGAAAAGACCTGGAATAACGAAAGCAATTTGATAAAGAAAAGCAAAGTTGGAGGCATCACAACACCAAACTTCAAGCTGTATTACAAAACTGTAGTCATCAAGACAGTATGGTACTGGCACAAAAACGGACACATGGATCAATGGAACAGAATAAAAAAATCCAAAAATTCATCCACAATGGTATGACAAACTAATCTTTGGCAAAGCAGGAAAGAATATCCAATGGGAAAAAAAGTCTCTTCAACAAATGGTGTTGGGAAAACTGGACAGCATCATGCAAAAGAATGAAACTGGACCACTTTCTTACAGCATACACAAAAACAAATTCAAAATGGATGAAAGACGTAAAAGTGAGACAGGAAATTATCAAATACTACAGGAGAACACAGGCAGCAACCTTTTTGACATCAGCCATAGCAACTTCTTTTTTTTTTCAACATTTTTTATTTATTTTTGGGACAGAGAGAGACAGAGCATGAACGGGGGAGGGGCAGAGAGAGAGGGAGACACAGAATTGGAAACAGGCTTCAGGCTCTGAGCCATCAGCCCAGAGCCTGATGCGGGGCTCGAACTCACAGACCGCGAGATTGTGACCTGGCTGAAGTCAGACGCTTAACCGACTGCGCCACCCAGGCGCCCCAACCATAGCAACTTCTTACCACACATGTCTACAGAGGCAAGAGAAACAAAAATAAAAATGAACTATTGAGATTTCAACAAGATAAAAAGCTTTGGCACAGCAAAGGAAACAATGAACAACACTAAAAGGCAGCTCACAGAATGAGAGAAGATATTTGCAAATGGCGTATATGATAAAGGGTTAGTTTCCAATATCCATAAAGAACTTATCAAACTCAATACCCTAAAAATAAATACTCTAGTTAAGAAATGGGCAGAGGCATGAATAGACACTTTTCCAAAGAAGGCATCCAAATGACTAACAGACACATGAGAAGATGCTCAACATCACTCATAATCAGGGAAATACAAATCAAATCCATGATGAGACACCACTTCACACCTGTCAGAATGACTAAAATTAACAACACAAGAAACAACAGGTGTTGGGGAGGATGTGGACAAAAGGGAACCCTTTTACAATATTGATGGGAATGCAAACTGGTGCAATCACTCTAGAGAACAGTATGGAGGTTCCCCAAAAACCTAAAAATAGAATTACCCTAAGATCCAGCAATTGTGCTATTAGGTATTTACCCAAAGGATACAAACATATAAATTCAAAGAGTACATGCACCCCAATGTTTATAGCAGCATTATCAACAATAGCCAAACCATTGAGAGAGCTCAAATATCCATTGACTGATGGATGGATAAAGAAAAAGTTACACACACAATGGACTATTACTCAGCCATCAAAAATAATGAAATCTTTCCGTTTGAAACAACATGGATGGACCTAGAATGTGTTATCCTAAGCAAAATAAGTCAATCAGGGAAAGAAATACCATGTGGTTTTACTAATATGTGGACTTTAAGAAAAAAACAGATGAACATATGTGAAATGGGGGAAAACACGAGAGAAGGAAACAAACCACAAGAGACTTAATGATAGAGAAAAACAGGGTTAATGGGGGGGTGGGTGGGAGATGGGCTAGATGGGTGATGAGTATTAAGGAAGGCACTTGTGATGAGCATATGATGTTGTATGTAAGTGATGAATCACTGAATTCTACTCCTGAAACAAATATTGTACTCTATGTTGGCTAAGATTTAAATAATAAAAAAAAAGAGTAAGTTGTATATGTAGTCATTGGAGTATTACTCAGCCATAAACAAAATGAAATCTTGCCATTTCTGAAGACATGGATGGAGCTAGAATGTATTATGCTAAGCCTTAGTAAAATGTGTACATTTTTCTGCTTTATAGCAGATATTTGTAAGTAAAAATGTCTTTTTTTGTTTTTAAATGCAAATGGATTTTGTTAAATATACAATGACTAATCTTACTGTTTGATGCCACTACCTTGTTTCATGCCAAAACTCCTGCAGTTTTATCCATTATTGCTTTTGCACCATCAATGTGAATGGCAACACGATAAAAAAAGGGGAGGCCAACATTTTGAGATCATAGGGCATATCCTGTGAACGGAATTTCACAGACCACATTTTGAGAATCTCTGAGATAGAAAACCATGACAAATAAATGTGGTACCTGCCAGGGCCATAATAATTGGGATTTAGGGAAATTTCCAAAAATTATTTACCAAGATTTATTGAGTGCTCACTATTTTCCAGTTACTGTGCTAAGCATTGAGGATACATCAGGCTACAAAACAGAATTTTCCAAAGATGATTTAGCTAATATTTATCCATGTCTTGATAGAGTTTACGTGCTAAAAGGGATACATCAATTGAGAGAAGATAGGTATGTGTAAAATTGAGCCACACAGTAACTTAGGACAAATAATGCAGTTATCCCTACTCTTATTTTTATTTGAGATTCAAACAAACAATACTTTAGCTAAATCTTTTAATTCATTGTAATTCAGTGATATGTATTTTGCATAATAAGTCACAAGTGAACAGTTGTGAATCTCTTTGAACTGTTTTGTTTTCATGCCTATATTCACTATAGCCTTTCAGATCTATATTTCAAAATGCAATATTGATTACATTTTCATTTCCTGATTTTACTTTTTATTTTTCTTTGAGACTGGAAGTATGACTTCTAACAGAAGATTTACTGGAGATATATGAATTTATACAGACAAGCAAGCCATCATCCTCAACAAGATCTAAACTGGTAAAGGTCCTATAGAACTTGCTGATAACCTGAGCCATAAATATCTCCTATTGTCCCCTGGGACAGTTTGTCAGTGTTGCTGTCTTCTCTACATTGCCAAGGTCTTTTTCAGATTCAGTTACAGTCATGAACTCAGTACTCTACTAGCATCTCTCGCCTCTGTTGTCAAAATCTAGGGAAATGACATCCACAAATGGATGTGATTTTAGCAGAAGGTCTGGGAAGACTAGTAAGGAAAAGCTTCAAAGAGAAAAGGGTGTCACAGAGTTGAAACACATAACCAAATTGATTCTGTATGAATTGATTTGCCTTGTCCAGATGGGGTAGGTCATTGAGACTATTTCCAAGAGCAACTTAATAATTTTAAAGGCGATTCAAAGGGGTGTGGTTGACAATGGCAAATGAGCTGGGCTTTGGTCCTGAGGGATAAGAATCTCTGTTCTGAAATACCTTAAACTCTCTTGTTAAAATAATTCAATAAAACTCTATGGGGCTCTGTTCTCATCTAATAAAATAGGACTACATATGAGATTTTTAAATGTTTTAAAATAATAATAACTGGAATAAAGAGGCACTGTCAAGATGGGTATTTCTAGAAACAGTCATTAATTGTAGAAGTAAATGCTGATCTTTAAAGGGCTATAAAGTTTTATTTCCATTTTAATTTTTTATTGGTAGGAAAAACAAAGAAGTATTTTCAATTTTTCCCTAAATTAACGAAGCATTCCTACTTTCACCTTTATACACTCTTCCCCAACAAAGTATAACCAAGAAGCAGGAAAAAATCTATCTATACAAAACTTTCTTCTAGAACACACACACACACACACACACACACACACATGCAAGCACACACACACATATACACACAAATGTTCTTTTGTGTTTCTGTGTTTCTGCACCTTCTGTATAAATTTTTTTTTCTGATTAATTTTTTATCACTTATGAAAACCCAGTTGAAAGGTCATTTTCTTTGTGAAGCCTTTCCTAACTCCCCAAGACAGAGCTACTAGAAAATACTCCCTAAAAAAATGATTTAAATTTTAGTTAGCATACAGTGTAGTATTTATTGGTTTCAGTAGAACCTTGTGATTCATCACATATATATAACTCCCAGTGCTCATTCTAATCAGTGCCCTCCTTGATGCCCATCACTCATTTAGCCCATCTCCCCACCTACCTGCCCTCCAGCAACCCTCCATTTGTTCTCTGTATTTAAGAGTATCTTATGGTTTGCCTCCCTCTCTGTTTTTATTTTTCCTTCCCTTTCCCTATATTTATCTGTTGTGTTTCTTATGCTTTATGTTGAGTGAAATCACGGTATTTGTCTTAATCTAAACTTATTTTGCTTAGCATAATACACTCCAGTTCCATCCACATTGTTGCAAATGGCAAGATTTCATTCTTTTTCATCTCCTGTAGGATTTTGATCATTTCTTGTCTCACATTCAGGTCTTTCATATATTTTGAATTTATTCTTGTGTATGGTGTAAGAAAGTGGTCCAGTTTCTTTTCTTTTCTTTTCTTTTTCATTTTTTTTGATGTTGCTGTCCAGTTTTTCCAGCACTATTTGCTGAAGAGACTGTCTTTTTCCATTGGATACTCTTTCCTGCTTTGTTGAAGATTAGCTGGACATACATTTGTGGGTCCATTTCTGGGTTCTGTATTCTGTTTCATTGATCTATGTGTCTGTTTTTGTGCCAGTACCATACTGTCTTGATATTTACAGCTTTGTTATACAGCTTGAAGTCTGGAATTGTGATGTCTCTAGCTTTAAATTTCTTTTTCAGGATTGATTTGGCTATTTGGGGTGTTTTCTGGTTCCATACAAATTTTAGGATTGTTTGTTCTAGCTCTACAAAGAATTCGGGTGTTATTTCGATAAAGATTGTATTGAATTTCTAGATTGCTTTCATAGCATAAACACATTACATTGTATGCTAATTTTGTACAAGTAAGTACAGAATAGATAAACCACCACTTGTTATATTTTATTGCAATTTTTTATCTTTCTCCTCCCCTAGACTGAGAGATCATTAAAGGCATTGATCATGTGTTCTTCCCACTCTTTCTATCCAGCACAGTTCCAGCTACATAAATGTTAAATAGGAATAAATAAAACCATGAATATACCCTCCCAGATAAGCTTGCTTTTGTGTACAGATATGTGACAGACTGGGACAGCTCTGTACTGTCTCTCTTCTGACCTATGACTGCTTATGTAATCTGTATGTGACTTATGTAGTTACGTTTCTATCATCCTCACATCTCTGCTTGCCCTGGCATTCCATGGAATATCTTAAATGTTCCTCAGATACTCTTATCCATAGCATTATTTAAATAATTTATAACTTAGCATTTAAAAATAGCATATAAGCAAGACTGAATTCAGTTGTGTAAATTGAAAGCTGAACTTGCTTCCACTGACAAAATCTACATCAAAACCTGAGCACGGAAGGAACAATGAGGGACTTTGTTGTTTCTTGATTTGAGGGTTTTTTGTTTGCTTGTTTGTTTAGTTTTCTCATAGAAGCTCTTAATTACGGGCATCAGCTTCAAACTTTTAATAAGATAGATATTTGAATCGCTCATACCTTTTTGCTATTGCTTGACAACTTGAGTTTTTTTTTAAATCTATAGCACATGATTGCTAAAATTTTAAGGAAGCAAAAAGGGAAAACACAAAACAAGCAAAGTATCTCTAGTTATGACTTGTAGACTATAGGATTACATATAATACTTCTTGATTCTTTTTCTGAGCAAGTTCGTAACATTCTATGGCAAGGATTGGCTTTTTTTTCTGAAAAGAGGCAGATAATAAATATTTACTACTTTGTAGGGCAAGTGGCAAAATTAAGGATATTATGAAGGACATATATAAAAAAAGAGAAAATAAACTTCCTCAAATTTGTATTGACAAAATTCAAAATGTAATAATAATAATTCAGAACATTTTTTGTAATACTAGTGCAATAATGAGAAAAACAGAATTCTTTTTTTTTTTTGGAAAAGGAGCAATAACATTTCATCTAATTAGGGTTTAAATTTAGTGTTTCCTCTGATTAAAATTTAGTACCAATTTCATTTGTTAATGCTTAGCTCTAAGAAGATTTTAAGTATTTCATTATTAAAAAGTCTTTTCATAGATAGGTAATACATGTGGCATTCAAAGTGTTGATAACTGCTTCATTGTGATTTATAATAGCAGTGACAAATGATAATAACACCATATATAGTTGCTGTTGCAACTACTCTTTTTCATTTCTTTTCCTTTTCTTGAACAGAGAAAGAGAAAAAATTGATTTTGTTTTCAATTTTTATTAAAGATATTTTCTTTATTTTTTTACTATATTCTTTACTTTTGTGTAATTTTTTTCAAATTCTATTTTACTTCCATCATATCATTTTAGTCTACTTCACTATATTCATTTTTTTCAAATTTTCAAAATATTTCCTTTTTTCTTCTTTCTTTCTCCCCTGCCCTTTTTTTTTCTCTAATCGATCAAACCACTTTCAACATCCAGACCAAAACATACCTAGTATCTAGCATCATCTATTTGGTTTGTGTGTGTGTGTGTGTGTGTGTTTAATTTTTAATTTTTATAATTTCTAATTTTAAGTTTTTTTATATTAATTTTTCTACCTCATTAATTCCTTTTCTCCCTTCAAAATGACAAAACGAAGGAATTCACCCCAAAATAAAGAGCCTGAAGAAACGACAGTCAAGCAGTTTACCAACACAGATACAAGCAAGATGTCTGAAACAGAATTTAGAATTCCGATAATAAGAATACTAGCTGGGGTAGAAAATAGATTAGAATCCCTTTCTGTGGAGAGAAAAAAAATCAGTAAAAACTAGTCAGGATGAAATAAAAAATACTATAATTGAGCTTCAATCATGAATGGATGCCATGACAGCAAGGATGAATGAAGCAGAACAGAGAATCAGCAATATAGAGAACAAACTTATAGAGAATAAGGAAGCAGAAAAAAAGGGATATTAAGGCAAAAGAGCATGATTTAAGAATTAGAGAAATCAGTAATTCATTAAAAAGGAACAACATCAGAATCATAGGGGTCCCAGAAGAGGAAGAGAGAGAAATAGAGGTAGAAGGGTTATGTGAGCAAATCATAGGGGAAAAATGTCCTAACTTGGGGAAAGACACTGACATTAACATCCAGGAAGCATAGATGACTCCCATTAGATTAAACAAAAACCTACCACCAACAAGGCATATCATAGTCAAAATCACAAAATACTGAAGCAAGGAGAGAATCATGAAACAACAAAGCAAAAAAAAAAAAAGTCCTTAACCTACAAGGAAAGACAGATCAGGTTTGCAACAGACCTATCCACAGAAACTTGACAGGCCAGAAAGGAGTGGCAGAATATATTCAATGTGCTGAATCAGAAAAATATGCAGCCAAGAATTCTTTATCCAGCAAGGCTGTCATTCACAATAGAAGGAGAGATATAAAAGTTTCCCAGACAAGCAAAAATGAAAGGAGTTTGTGGCCACTAAACCAACCCTGCAAGAAATTTTAAGTGGGACTCCCTGAGGGGAGAAATGATGAAAGAAAAAAAGTAAGTAAATAAATAAATAAATAAATACCAAAAGCAACAAAGATTAGAAAGGACCAGAGAACAACACCAGAAACTCCAACTCTACAAGTATCATAATGGCAATAAAATCATATCTTTCAGTACTCACTCTAAATGTCAATGGACTCAATGTTCCAATCAAAAGACATAGGGTAACAGAATGCATAAGAAAACAAGATCCAGCTATATGCTGTTTACATGAGACCCACTTTAGACCTAAAGACACCTTCAGATTGAAAATAAGGGGATGGAGAACCATCTATCATGCTAATCATCAACAAAAGAAAGCCAGACTAGCCATACTTATATCAGACAATCTAGACTTTAAAATACTGTATCAAGAGATGCAAGAGGGCATTATATCATCATCAAGGGGTTTGTCCACCAAGAAGACCTAATAATTGTAAACATTTATGCACCAAACGTGAGGCACCCAAATATATTAATCAAATAATCACAAACAGAAAGAAACTCATTGATAGTAATACCATAATAGAAGGAGACTTCAACACCTCACTCACAACAATGGACAGATCATCTACTCAAAAAATCAACAAGGAAACAATTGGCATTCAGTGACACACTGGACCAGATGGACTTAACATATATATTCAGAACATTTCATCCTAAAGCAGCAGAATATACATTCTTCTCCAGTGCACATGAAACATTCTCCAGAATAGGCCACATACTGGAACACAAAACAGTCCTCAGCAATTACAAAAAGATTGAGAACATACCATGCATATTTCCAGACCACAATGTTATGAAACTCGAAATCAACCACAAGAAAAAAATTTGGAAAGGTAACAAATAATTGGAGACTGAAGAACATCCTAAAAGAATGGATGGGCTAACCAAGAAGTTAAAGAAGAAATTAAAAAGTATATGAAAGCCAATGAAAATGATAATACCACAACCCAAAACCTCTGGGACACAGCAAAGTCAGTCATAAGAGGAGTGTATATCGCAATCCAGGCCTTCCTAAAGAAGGAAGAAAGGTCTCAGATACACAACCTAACCTTACACTTTAAAGAGCTGGAAAAAGAACAACAAATAAAACCCCAAACCAGCAGAAGACAGGAAATAATAAAGATTAGAGCAGAAATTAGTGCTATCGAAACAAAAAAAAAAAAGAAAGAAAGAAAGAAAGAAAGAAAGAAAGAAAGAAAGAAAGAAAAAAGAGAAGCAAACAGGAGAAGAGATCATTGAAAACAGAAACTGGTTCTTTGAAAGAATTAACAAAATTGATAAACCACTAGCCAGTTTGATCTAAAAGAAAAAGGAAAGGACCCAAATAAATAAAATCAAGAATGAAAGAGAAGAGATAACAACCAACACAGCAGAAATGAAAACAATAATAAGAGAATATTATGAGCAATTATATGCCCCCAAAATGGGCAATCTGGAAGAAATGGACAAATTCCTAGAAGCATATACACTACCAAAACTGAAACAGGAAGAAATAGAAAATTTGAACAGATCCACAACCAGTAAGGAAATCAAATTAGTATTCAAAAATCTGACAAAAAACAAGAGTCCAGGGCCAGATGGTTTTCCAGGGGAATTCTACCAAACATTTAAGGAAGAGTTAACACCTATTCTCTTTAAGCTGTTCCAAGAAATGGAAATGGAAAGACAACTTCCAAACTCATTCTATGAAGCCAGCATTGCCTTGATTCAAGAACCAGACAGAGACCCCACTAAAAAGGACAACTACAGATGAATTTCCCTGTTGAACATGGATGCAAAAATCCTCAACCAGATACTAGCCAACTTGATACAACAATACATTAAAAAATTATTCACCACGACCAAGTGGGGGTCATACCTGGGATGTAGGGCTTGTTAAATATCCAAAGAACAATTAACATGATTCATCACATCAATAAAAGAAAGGACAAGAACCATATGATCCTCTCAATAGATGCAGAGAAAGCATTTGAGAAAATACAGCATCCTTTTTTGATAAACACCCTCAAGAAAGTAGGGATAGAAGGATCACACCTCGAGATCATAAATGCCATATATGAATGAGCCAACGCTGATATCATCTTCAAAGGGGAAAAACAGACCATTTCTCCTAAGGTCAGGAACAAGAAAGGAATGTCCACTCTCACCACTGTTATTCAACATAGTATTGGAAGTCTTAGCCTCTGCAATCAGACAACACAAAGAAATAAAAGACATCCATATTGGCCAGGAAGAAGTCAGACTTTCACTCTTCACAGATTACATGATACTGTGTATGGAAAACCCAAAACATTCCACCGAAAAACTGCTAGAACTGATTCATGAATTCAGCAAATTTGCAGTATATAAAATCAATACACAGAAATTGGTTGCATTCCTATACACAATCAATGAAGCAACAGAAAGAGATATGAAGGATTTGATCCCATTTAGAATTGCACCAAAACCCATAAAATACCTAGGAATAAATCTATCCAAGGAGGTGAAAAATCTACACACTGAAAACTATAGAAAGCTTATGAAAGAAATTGAAGAAGACACAAAAAATGGGAAAAGATTCCGTGCTCCTGCATAGGAAGAACAAATATTGTTAAAATGTTAATACTACCCAGAGCAATCTACATATTCAATGCAATGCCTATCAAAATAACACCAGCATTATTCACAGAGCTAGAACAAATAATCCTAAAATTTGTATGGAACCAGAAAAGACCCTGAATAGACAAAGCAATCTTGAAAAAGAAAACCAAAGCAGAAGGCATCACAATCCCAGACTTCAAGCTATACTACAAAGCTGTAATCATCAAGACAGTATGGTACTGGCCCAAGAACAGACACTCACATCAATGGAACAGAATAGAGAACCCAGAAATGGACGCACAAATGTATGGCCAACTAATCTTTGACAAAGCAGGAAAGAATATCCAATGGAATAAAGACAGTCTCTTCAGCAAGTGGTGCTGGGAAAGCTGGACGGCGCCATGCAGAAGAATGAACCTGGGCCACTTTCTTACACCGTACACAAAAATAAACTCAAAATGGATGAAAGTCCTCAATGTAATACAGGAAGCCATCAAAATCCTCACAGAGAAAGCAGGCAAAAACCTCTTTGATCTTGGCCACAGCAGCTTCTTACTCAACATGTCTCAGGAGGCAAGGGGAACAAAAGCAAAAGTAAACTACTGGGACCTCATCAAAATAAAAAGCTTCTGCACAGCGAAGGAAACAATCAGCAAAACTAAAAGGCAACCGAAAGAATGGGAGAAGATATTTTTAAATGACATATGAGATAAAGGGTTAGTATCCAAAATCTATAAAGAACTTATCAAACTCAACAACCAAAAAGCAAATAATCCAGTAAAGAAATGGGCAAAAGATATGAATAGACACTTCTCCAAAGAAGACATCCAGATGGCCAACAGCCACATGAAAAAATGCTCAACATGGCTCATCATCAGGGAATTAAAAATCAAAACCACAATGAGATATCACCTTACACCTGTCAGAATGGTTAGCATTAACAACTCAGGCAACAACAGATGTTGGCCAGGATGCGGAGAAAGAGGATCTCCTTTGTATTGTTGGTGGTAATGCCAGCTGGTACAGCCACTCTGGAAAACAGTATGGAGCTTCCTCAAAAAATTAAAAATAGTACTACCCTAATGACCCAGGAATTGCACTACTAGGTATTTATCCAAAGGATACAGATGTGCTGTTTTGAAGGGGCATATGCACCCCAATGTTTATAGCAGCACTGTAAACAATAGCCAAAGTATGGAAAGAGCCCAAATGTCCATGGATGGATGAATGGATAAGGATGATGTGGCATATGCATACAATGGAGTTTACTCAGCAATCAAAAAGAATGGAATCTTGCCAATTGCAAGTACATGGATGGAACTGGAGGGTATTATGCTAAGTGAAATTAGTCAGTCAGAGAAAGACAAAAATCACATGACTTAACTCGTATGAGGTCTTTAAGAAACAAAGCAAAGGGAAACAAAAATAATATAAAAACAGGGATGGGGACAAAACATGAGACTCATAAATTTGGAAAACAAACAGGGTTACTGGAGGGGGTGTGGTAGGGGAATGGGCTAAATGGGTAAGGGGCACTAAGGAATCTACTCCTGAAATCCTTGCTGCACTATATGGTAACTAATTTGGATGTAAATTTTAAAAAATTAAAAAATTAAAAAACATTTAAAAAAAGAATGAAAGAAGTTTACACACTGATTAAAAAAATTAAGAAAGAAATTGAGTGCTATAAGGGCACCTGGGTAGCTCATTCGGTTAAGTGTCCTACTTCGGCTCAGGTCATGATGTCATTGTGAGTTTGAGCCCCATGTCCAGCTCTGTGCTGACAGGTCAGAGCCTGGAGCCTGCTTCAGATTCTGTCTCCCTCTCTCTCTCTTCCCCTCTCCCACTCATACTGTATCTGTCTCTCTCTCTCAAAATAAATAAACATTAAAAATTAAAAAAAATTAAAAAAAGACTTCCAGATATCCCCAGACCAAAATAATGTCTGTCTTCTGTGAAATCTCACAGTTTGTACCTCTTTTCTTTTGCTATTTATTGCCTATTTTCAATCACACCTACATTTGTTCAAGTTATTCATGTGTTTGGAATTATAAGATGTTGGAACTGGAAAAGACTTACATAAGATACTCTCATCCAATCTCATGTTATATAGGGAGAAAGAGATACTGAAAGGTTAAATGAATTGTCAAGAATCACACAGAGCTTTAAAGACCAGTTGGACTTCTCAACTCTGAATTTAATGCTTTTCTCACTATTTTACTTGTCTCCTATTTCTGAAGTTGTTTCTCCCTCCCCTGCCTTCACTGGGACCAGTCAACCAGTCTCCCCACATTTATGTAGCTTAATTATCCTCTCAAATTATTTTCATAACAATATATCCTATTGCACAATAACCCCAGACCATGACCACTTTAAACAATTTTTTAATGTTTATTCATTTTTGAGAGAGGGAGAGAGATAGAGCACGAGCAGGGGAGGGGCATAGAGACAGGGAGACAGAGAGTCTGTCAGCACAGAGCCTGATGAGGACTTGAATATACAAACTGTGAGACCATGACCTGAGCCCAAGTCAGATGCTTAACTGACTGAGCCACCCAGGTACCACGTGACCATTATTTTTAAATCTCCAAATTTTTCTTCTCATTGAAAGTCTCTTTCTGGTTCAGGTCACACTATGATCTGATGCCAGATTAGCCTTTAGTAACCATCAATTGTCGTTCTACTACTCTATATTGAACATAATATTTCCAGGGGTGGGACGTATTCCGCAACCTATACTTGCTTTGCTGCTGATTATATAAATACTGGAGAACTAACTTAGGTAAAAGTGAAAAACTCAAAATTTCTATCTTTCTGTTTTTCTACAGATGATTCTTGTGTCCCAGAGGGGTGATCTCTTCATCTGTGTTTTTCATTTCATCTTTGCTTTGAGTGCCTTTCTTCATTTTTATTTATTTAATAACCATTCATGTTTCTAATTATGGCTTTAATTCCAGCTTACTGATGAAGAACTTTCTTACCACCAGTCCATTGGCATTATGTCTTCCCTTGTCTTCTTAAATATATTATTCATAGTATGTTTTACTTTGTATTATTTTTCCTCCTTTTTCACATATAAAATATCTTGAGATTCTAGAAAAATTTAAGAAGAATTAAAACTCATATATATTTTATCTCTGTAGCTACAATCAATAATGTTTATTGTTATGTTAATTATATATTTTCTTGGTAAGTAAAAAAAGTCCCCCAAGCACAACATCACTCCTGCTTTTACTAATTTAAAAATATTTCCCATAGCCAGATATAATTTTTTTTTCTAATGGCTTTTTACAACTTGATTGAGTCAGGTCGCTTCCAGCTTTGATTAATTTTTCATTAAGAAATAATTTTGAAAAACAAAAGAAATAATTTTGTTTCCACAGTTTGTTTACAAAATTATAGTCTTTAAGACCAAATGAAAAGTGTGCTTGAATGATTTCCATATTTCAGCAAATTGTTGGCATAATGTATTTCTCATTTTGATTTTCATAAACTTTGAATATAATATAATGTCTGTTCATAAAAAAATGACAAGAACAATCAGCTTATGTAATATATAAAAAAGATGTTATACAGTAGTAATTATGGCCTGATTCACATTTGGTAAGTGGATTTGTAGAGTTCAACTATAATATCCAGCCAGATTTAAATAAATAAAATCATCTCTTAGAGGCTTGGTCAAATAGCCATAAGATTACAAAATGAATTTGTGTCTTTATTTCAAATCACATTGAATAGGAAGTAAAATGAATTGATGAAATAAAATATAGTTCATTGTAATTTCTACTTATGGATTTTCTAAATGAAATACATAGTGTGGATTTCAGATGTATGATATAGAGCTAAAATGTCCCTAATTTAAACAATGAAAAGAAAATTTGTTATATTTTAAATGATGCCTCATGTCTTATGTTTAAAAAGTAAATTCTGTGGTATCAACATATGAGTCAGTAATATTTTTAGGTTGCATATTCAAAAGTGGAACACAAATTTCAGAAAGATTCACTGCAAGGGAGCACCCATTTTAACTCCATTCCCAGTATGGACATGTTCTTTGACTTTGAAAAATGTCATTTAAAGTAGCACTAATAGGGCCCCCGCTGAACAAAACCTTTGCACATATACATCAACATCTGGACCAGGATGACAGAGTGCCATCTTCTCCCATTGCTATAAGACCCAAGATTCATGTCCAGGCTCAAAAGTCATGTGATAGGTCAGTTATGCCAAGGTATTTTCAATAAAGCATTTGGAAACACAAAAGAACAAGTTGGAAACACATTATTGAAGCTTTCGATGAGTAGAAGTAAGTAAGTAATAAAAATCAAAGCAAAAATAAATGAAATATAGACTAAAAAGACCAGAGAAATTATCAATGAAACTAAGAATTGGTTCTTTGAAAAGATAAACAAAGTTGACAAACCTTTAGATATATCCAGTGTAATTGCAAAATGACAACAACAGCAACAACAACAACAAAACAAATGTAGTGCTCTCATTGTTTCATGCTTCTGTCTAGTTCACTACAAATTACATTGACTCATGGTTATAATTCCAGCACATTTAAATTGCAACATGTACCACCATACATACATTTTAATTATTCTTCATTACCAATAAATATCCATATCAAAATACAAAAATGATTTTAAAAAGTAGATTTTGATATTCTATCAAGGCCTAGTGAAGTAGTGGATTATTTTGTTACTGAGTTAGATGGCAAAGTATTGCATCTATTTTGTGCTAAAGGAATAGAATGTATGCTGACAGTAGTGGAAAGCACTCATCCCAACATTCCTAACTTAAAAGAACAATCAGAAAAATAAGAAAATTTAAAATGGCATCTCATCATAGCAGAATTTCTTCACATAAATAAAAAGTGAAAATGAGACTACTACTGGCTATCTTTCCAAAGAAAAAAATTAATTTGAAAAGATATATGTACCCCTATGTTCATAGAAGCATTATGTACAATAGCCAAGATATGGAAGCAACTCAAGTGTCCACTTATGGATGAATGGATGAAGATGTTGTATGTATAGACATATATACTACTCAGCCATAAAAAAGAATGAAATGCTGCCATTTGTAACAACATGGATGGATATAGAGGGTATAAAGCTAAGTTAAATAAGTCCACCAGAAAAAGACAAATATCATATGTTTTCACTTATATGTGAATCTAAACAAACAAACAAACAAACAGACTTTTAAATACAGAGAACAAACTGGTGGTTCCCAGAAACCAAAGCACCTGGGTGGCTCAGTTAAGCATCCAACTCTTGGTTTCAGTTCAGGTCACAAAGCAAACAATTTCAAGTACTTTTCCTTGGCTTTTGATACATCAACAGATATTGCCAGCACTACTTAGTTGTCATTCATTTCAGAAGGCAATGCTGACTTTAAAGCGACTAAAGAATTAACCTGTAGGAATAGTCTGCATAGAACAACTATAGGCAAGAACATTTTCAAAGAAGTTGAGAAAACACTAATTCAGTACAACCTGAAGTGACATCTGTTAAGATGTGTCAAGTTGATGGTGATAACAATATGCATGGAGCAAATAAAGGATTAGTTTAACATATTTTCAAACATCATGGAGATGTGAAGTGTTTAAAGCCTATGGTTGTTCGCTGTATTGGTCATCAGTTACCACTGGGGTGTGTGTGTGTGTGTGTGTGTGTTGAATTCTTAAGATCTACTCTCTTAGGAAATTTCAGTATAATATACAATCTTATACTCGTCATGCTGTACATTAAGTACCCAGAAGTTATTTATTAATTTTACAAACAAAAGTTTGTACTCTTTCACCAACTTCTGATCATTTCTCCCAAACCCCAGTAACCACCATTCTACTCAGGTTAAGTTCAACTTTTTTTTTTAAGCTCCACAACTAAGTAAGATCATACAGTATTATGTTTGACCTTATCTGTCTTATTTCATTTGGCATAATGTCTTCCAGTTCATGAATGTTGCCACAAATGGCAGGATCTCTTTCTTTTTTATGGCTGAATAATATTATATATATACACATATCACATTTTCTTTATCCACTCATTTAATAATGGAAATTTAACTTGTTTCTACCTCTTGGCTATTGTGACTAATGCTGTAGTGAACATGGAAGTTTAATTATCTTCTCGAGATCCTGATTTCAATTCTTTTGGATAAGTAAGCAGAAGTGAGTTGTTGGACCATATGGTAGTTTAGTCTTTAATTTTTGAAGAAACTCCGTGCTGTCTTCTATATCTTGGCTATTGTGAATAAGGTACTAACTTATTTAAACCACACAAGAGCTCTTTGAAATACATAAATTTACTTTCTTCACCTTTTACATGAGAAATTGAGAGAATAGTTGAATAACATATACAAGGTCACATAGTTAGCATATGGTGTAGGAGGCATTTAAACCCAACTTTTTCTTTACAGTATACTGAATGCCTCTTGATTATTTTGTTATGTCTACTATTAGCTGACCTCAGTTAACCCTTCTGCCCAAATAAGTTTGCACAAGAAAGTTGGCATTTTTCTAAGCCCCAGATTTTTCTGTTGACTTAAAAAATATCCCAGTGCTTCAGTACTGCTCACTAAAACCATATAAAGCCATTATTGACCACAGAACAGGCTTTTTTCCCTCAAAAAAGCCTTGTTGTAACACATTGTATTTCATAAGAAGGAAGTTCATTTCAGTGTGTACAGGCCCACATTAAAACCTACTGAGTAGTCTGCCATCTTCAGAGTACAATGGTACGCAATGTGTGCATAAGAAAGTCTGCTCCCCCCACTGGCTTTGGAGAAAATGGTGTTCCAAAATATCATTGTTTTTCTTAACTGTGTTTTGCATATGATGGTAACAGTGGAGAAATGGCCTTAAAATTTTATACATAATAAATTTCCTTCTGGAAAGCATGTTATTTAGACACAAGCCCTTTATAACTGGTGTTTATCAAATATCACATAGCAGTGAGTCACCAGTTAATTATTATACTTTCCAATAGAGCTACCATGACAACTAACCCTATAACAACCACTGTGATCACAGTTTGTTTTTATATTGCACTGGCATTCATAGTTACATTTAACATATAATAATTATATTTTTCATTATTTCCCATATATACTACCATAAATTTCAAGAGGAAAACAAAAGTCAACTATTTGTAGGGAGAACAATGCCTAGGAGTGATGCTAGGGATGGTTATGGAAGGAATGACAGGGCATATAGGAGGCAGTGATGTCTAGGGAAAGCCAGACATTCTTGTAAATGCACCATTTCCCAATCTCCTCAGGCAAGTGCCATCTCTCTCACCTACCCAAAGTTCAGCGCCCAGAGAAAAGAGAGTTTTATTCTATCACCTTCTTTTCCTGATCATGCTATGACAACGTAGGGAAGGGAGTCTTCCATAAACCCCAACAATCAGGGTCAGGACAGCTACTTCTGCATTGATGTCACAACAAGCCTCCAGCCTCTTTTTTTTTCTAATATGTTTTCATTCCTGTTCCATGAGATGGAATAATTCATGAGAAACAGAGGGGAAGAGAATGAAGAGAAGAGTGACGATGCTGCTAGTCTTTCAGCCCTGTGCTGCCACCTGCAAGCTGTAACACTATTCTATTCCTGGACCATACTCTTGATGAGTACCTTTAGTACCTGTAGGCCCTGTTTCCCTCTTCCTTCTCCAATTCTCTCCTTAAAAAAGTCAGTCATTTTCATTACAATTTCATTGTTTTTTTAAGCATAGACAAATTACAGATTCAAACTTACATTATAGAAAGTTAGCATTATAAAGTTAACATTATAAAAAGACAGTTGTTAAAATGATTTTATCTGTATTAAAAATGCTATCTTTAATATAATTTAGTGGTACATAGGTTCAAAACAAACAAAAAATCTGGAGAATCATACTACAATAATGGATATTCTTCCATGGAAGCTAGCATTTAGTTTTTAAAATCCCAATAATTAATTGTAGCATAGTACATTAAGGAATGCAGTTTAAGATATTTACTATGAGTACTAAGAAGCAGGCGATCCACTCTGCCTTACCTTATGTCACTTACTTGGGGGACTGAAAGAGCTAACTATTCTGTTTCTCCACGTAACTCTTCCACTGTAGCCTCTACTAAGGCACACCTTTATTTGGCAAACTACCAATAAAGAAAAGATAATGCATGCATTATTGATGAATTTAATTCTGGATTAAAAGTCAAGATTATATATATATATATATATATATATATATATATACACACACACACACACATATATATATATGTATACATATATACATATATATACATGTATACATGTATACATATATATGTATGACCTTAAAATTTTATCCATAATAAATTGCCTTCTGGAAAGCATGTTATTTAGACACAAGCCCTTTCTAACTGGTGTTTTATCCATAATAAATTTCAAAGTGTCTCATATATATATATATGTATACACACACACACACACATACCCTACCTTTACCTATGGAGATGGGATTGCTTTAATCAAAAAGGAAAAAAAAAACTAGTGTGGTTATTTGTAGACTTACGTTACCCCCAATGTAATTGCAACATAAATTGAGAGAATGAACATAAACTTGAGGGTGCACATTAAAGAAGGGAATTTTTTTATATGTTTGGCTTCTGTTTGGATACTAATTCTAGTGGTGAAGACACAATCCAAAGTGAACAAAGGCTTGCACATAGTTCACTTATTTTTAGATATTTCACATTATCATTAACATTTGAGTAATCGGCTCATTTTCTGTCATGTAGTTTGCTATAAGTCTAAAGAAAAAATTCTCTATAGAGCAAGTTAACTACCCCTTCTTTATCTCTTCCAGGAATGCTTTCCAGAGGTTGTTAGAGAATAAAGCTACAAGCTGAACATCAGCTCACACTTCACTTTCTGCATTGTTCATGAACCAGTGTTCAAACAAAGATATAAGAGGTTCACAGGAAAAGTTTATTGCATTTATTCCTAATTTTTGAAGGGGACTAGATTTGTTTAATTTTTTTTGTTTGTTTTCTTCTGCCTACAAATTATGTCAATACATAAAGGGTTATTCTGTTTAATAGTTAAAGAATTGAAATACCTGGTGTCATGTGGGGACATTTCCATAAGTATGTGGAAAATAGCATTCTGAGTTTTAAAAATACTTTGATAACCTTGCTAGTATAAGACAATTGTTTGGTCATTTGTGTTAACAAAGTGTCTCAAAAGATGGAAAGGAAATACATCAGACAGCAAAAGACAAATACTGTATAATCTCATTTACATGTCGAATATAAAAAAGACAAGTTCATAGAAACAGGAGCTGGGAGAGAGGATGGAGATATGTTGGTCAAAGGGTTAAATTTCCAGTTATAAGACGAATATATCCTGGGATCTAAAATACAACTTGGTGAGTATAGTTGACAATACTGTTTTATATACTTGAAAGTTTCTTTATTAAAAAAATATTTATGGGGCGCCTGGGTGGCTCAGTCGGTTAAGCGTCCAACTTCGGCTCAGGTCATGATCTCACGGCTCGTGAGTTCGAGCCCCGCATCGGGATCTGTGCTGACAGCTCAGAGCCTGGAGCCTGCTTCAGATTCTGTGTCTCCCTCTCTCTGACCCTCCCCCGTTCATCCTCTGTCTCTGTCTCAAAAGTAAATAAACGTTAAAAAAAAATAGTGGGAAGGCCAACATTCCCACAGTCAAAAAAAAAATATTTATTTTTGAAGGACAGAGAGAGACAGAGCATTAGTGGGGGGAAGGGCAGAGAGAGGGAGACGCAGAATCCGAATGGGCTCCAGGCTCTGAGCTGTCAGCGCAGAGCCCAATGCGGGGCTTGAAGTTACAAACCGCGAGAGCATGACTTGAGCTGAAGTGGAACGTTAACCAACTGAGCCACCCAGGTGCTAAAACAGTAAATATTTTTTTTCTTTAATATTTATTTACTTATGAGAGAGAGAGAGAGAGAGAGAGAGAGAGCAGGGGAAGGGTAGAGAGAGATGAAGACAGAGAATATGAAGCAGGCTCCAGGGTCCAAGCTGTCAGCACATAGCCTGACATGGGGCTCGAAATTACGAACTGTGAGATCATGACCTGAGCCAAAGTCGGATGTTCAACTGACTGTGCCACCCAGGCGCCCAGACAGTAAATCTTAAATGGTCTCACCACACACACACACAAATGTAATGTGAGATAATGAGGTGTTAACTAACCTTATTGTAGTAATCATTTCACCATATATATGTGTATTAAATCATCATGTTGTACCCCTTAAACTTACACTATATGTGTATTAAATCACTATATTGTACACCTTAAACTTACACAATGTTATATGTCAATTATATCTCAGAAAGATGGAAAAATAATAAAAAGAGCTTGACAACAAGGACTTCCTATCTTTTAGTAGTATAAAGTTAATACCGTAACTATCTAGAACATGCTTAGAGATCAAAGGAAGATACCAGAGACTCAGAGCGTGGGTTTCTCTGAAGCTCTGGCTGACTTGTGTTCTCTTAAGTCTTGAGCAAAGAATATGACTATGACTAAAAGGAAGGGAATTTAACACAAAAAAATCAAGATTACATGAAGTTTAGTAAAATGATTCTTAGTTGTTTATTTTTGTTATTGCCGTATAAATCCCAAAGTGCTTCACATGAGAGTCTTGTAGATGACAGACAGCCTAACAGTAAGAAGGTCCTTGTCAAATTATTCCTGAGGAACATGAAAAATTCATCAGTGGATGAGCTTTGCTCATTATAGCAGTTTATTTTGATGGGAAACTTCTTTAACTCAGAATGTTTTAAAAGACAAAAATTACTGCAATTATGAATCAATGATTCGTTCATCTCTTAGATCTGTTTAAACTCTAAATTAGTCACGGAGAACTACAGCATAGACATAATTTCAAACTGGGTACACATTCAAACTCCATGTTTGAATCAAACAATAACGTGAAAAACAGTGCTTTTTAAGCATATTAAAACATTTTGAAGTTTTTTCACATATAGTTCGAAATAAGGTATTTTATTCCATAGTGAGGCATAGGACTTTACCATATATTCATTTTTTATTAATAAGCATTGCTTTGCTAAATTAAAATATTGAATGTAAGGACAATTTACCACAATATGAAGCAGTGGTTATAATTAATAACTTAATTTTTACACTTTACACAGAAGTCTTCTAATCACTCTGATAATATGTTAGGATTTAGGGAAAGTTATACAGTTTATGAAATACTCTTACTAGTATGGAATTAGAGCATCGCAATTAAAATTCAATTTAACAAACTTTCTTAAGTGCTTACTTACAAACACACATCTGGCTATGCGCTATGGTGGGATTCCAAAATAAATGAAACCCATACCCTTAAAAACATAAAACTTAGACAGAAAATAAAATCTGCCCGCAAGTAATTTTTTTATTACAAATGCATTCATGCAAGAGTGCGTGGGTTGCTCAGTTGGTTAAGTGTCCCAGTTTGATGTCACTGTTGCTAAATTCAAACCCCGTGTCAGGCTCTGTGCTGACAGCTCAGAGCCTGGAGCCTGCTTTGGATTCTGTGCCTCTTTCTCTCTCTGTCCCTCCCCCGCTTACACTCTGTCTCTTTCTCTCTCAAAAATAAATAAACATTAAAAAATATTCTAAACAAATAGATTCATGCATGCAAACATATTTTCTAGCATCTGATTAACTTTCTCAAATACAAATCTTTGTTAATACTTTTCAATTGCTCCCATTTCACCTTCATGGCAAAAATCAATAATATTTTTACAAGACCCTTTATCTAACTCACGCCTGCCCTGCCCCCTCATTGTTTCCTTAAATTCTCTGCATTATCTCTGTGATCCAATAATAATAACTGCTAGACATTGCTTTGTTGTGATTGATACATTTTAGGCTAATTTTTTTTCCATTTAAAAAATTTTAATTCCAGTGTAGTTAACATAAAGTGTTATATTAGTTTCAGGTGTACTATATAGTGATTCAACAGTTCCATATTTCACTCAGTGCTTACCAAGATAAATGTACTCTTAATCCTCTTCACCTATTTCACCCATACTCCCACCGACCTCCCCTCTGGTAAGCATCTGTTTGTTCTCCACAGTTAAGAGTCTTATTTTCTTGGTCTCTCTCTCTCACTCTTTTTTTTCCTCTTGCTCATTTGTTTGGTTTCTTAAATTCCACATGTGAGTGAAATCATATCATGTTTGTCTTTCTCTGACTGGATTATTTCACTTAGCATTATACTCTCTACCTTCATCGATGTTGTTGCAAATGGCAAGATTTCATTTTTCATAGCTGAATAATATTCCTTTGTGTATATATATATACACCACATCTTCTTTATCCATTCATCTATCAATGGGCACTTGGTCTCCTTCCATAGTTTGGTTATTGTAAATAATGCTGCAATAAACACAGGGGTGCACATATCCCTTCAAATTAGTGTTTTTGTATTCTTTGTGTAAATACCCAGTAGAATGATTAATGGATCATGGGGTAGTTCTATTTTTAACTTATTGAGGAACCTTCATATTGTTTTCCGCAGTGGCTGCACCAGTTTGCATTCCCTCTAATAGTGCAAGTGTTCTTTTTTCTCCATAGTCTTGCCAATACTTGTTTCTTGAGTTTTCATTTTTAGACATTCTGACAGATGTTTCATGATGTTAACTAAATAATAAATAAATACGTTCCCTTGGAAAATAATTAAAATATTATAAGTAAGGCTAAAACATAATTTGAATACTATCCCAAATGCCTTATTCTGTTTGCCATCAGTAGCTACTATTATTAGTTAGGTATGAGTCCTTTAATACTTTTTTTTAAACACATTTACATGCACATGTTGCTTTGTTTTGAGTTTTAACCTAAAGGAGATCACATTTTGCATAGGCTCTACAATTTATTTTATTCAACAAATATCTTGGCAATTTTACTATATCAGTGTTAAAACATTTCTATAGTCTAAGTTAACAGTTTTCATCTCCTGTTTATCTATGTTCTTTTTAATTCTTAAGCTGTTTATTTAACATTCTCTTCTCCCTTAGCTATATGTAAAAACAGTTGGTGTAACTTTTTGGTCCTTGGAATTAGTTTTTGTTTTATTGATAAAGTTTATATTTTGTTTCATTTTCCATTATTATTTTTTCTAATCACCTTTATTAATTTCCTTCTTCAGTTTAATAGAATTTATTTTGTGGTTCTATCAGATTTTTGAATCAAAATTTTATTTCAGTCCAATTTATTTAACTTAGAATAATACCTTCTAGACCATCCATGCTATTGCAAATGGTATGGTCTCATCCTTTTTATGGTTGAGTGATATATGTATATATACTTAATATGTATTAAATATTATGTACATAATTTAATTATTACTTTTATTATTTATAATTTAATTTAATTAATACATAATTTAATATGTATTAAATATATTATATGTATATATATTTATATTTATAATATAATATTTATATTTATATATAATATATTTAAAATATATTATATATATAAATATATGTATAAATATAATATATTTATAATTTATATTATATATTATATATAAATTAATATAATTAATTAATATAATAAATATAATATATTAATTATATATTAATATATAATATAATATAATTAATATTAATAGTGATCATATATTAATTATATATTAATATATTAATTAATAATATATTAATTAATATAATAAATATACTATATTTAAAATATATAATATATTTTATATATTAATATATATATTTTTATATAATTTATATTTATAATATAATATTATATTTATAATATTTATATGTATATAATATTATATGTATATATACATATATGTCTATGTGTGTGCATATATATATATATATATATGCACACACATACATTCACTTCCTCCTATCTATTCACCTATCAGTGGGCACTTAGATTGCTTCTGTATGTGGACTATTATAAATAATGCTGCAGTAAACATAGGAATGAATATGTTTCTTTGAATTAGTGTTTTCATTTTCTTCCGGTAAATATCCAGTAGCAGAATTTGAACATAACATATGTTATTTAGATTTTTAATTTTTAAGGAACTTCCCTAATATTTTCCATAGTGGCTGTACCAATTCAGATTCCCACTAACAATGTATGAAGGTTGCTTTTTCTCCACAGCCTCATTAACACTTGTTATTTCTTGAGTTTCTTATTTTAGTCAATCTGACAAGTATCATATATGGAATCTTAAAAAACAAACAAACCAAAAACAGAATCAGACCCATAAATACAAAGAACAATCTGATGCTTGCCAGAGGGGAGGGGTTTGGAGAGATGGGCAAAATGGGTGAAAGAGGATGAGAGATACAGGTTTCCAGTTATGAAATGAATATATCATGGGAATAAAATTCAATGATATTGCATTCAATTGCATTGAATAGCATTCTATGGTGACAGATGGTAGCTATACTTGTGGTGAGCATAGCATAATATATAAACTTGTCAACTCATTATGTTGTACTGAAACAAATGTAATATTGTGTGTCAACTATACTTAAAAAGTAATCAGGTGTGCTTCATTTACTTTTTTTTAAAATAAATTAAGAGCTATATATATTCTTTCTAAATCTCTCTTTGATCAATTTTACCAGTTTGACATGTGATGTTATTCAATTCTAAATAAGTTTTCATTTTCATTTTCTTTTTAATGTAATATATATTCAAAAGTGTGTTTTTAAATTTGTGGGTGTATAGGAATTTTTTTTTTGTCTTAGTATATTTTTGGGAAATTGTTTTCTAATTTAATTGAATGGTGATCAGTATATGTAAAATGGCCAATAAGATTTTAATTTTTTAATTTATGGAGATTTTTATGAGGTCTTTTATATTGTCAATTTTTATAATATTTCTCATGTGTTTGAAAATAATCCATATTCTTCTTTTACAAGTAAAAATATGTGTGTGTGTATGTGTTCATAATCTATGTATATTAAATTGAGTTTGTTAATCATAAAATTCAAATTCTCTATATTTTTTCCAACATTTTTAGTGTATTTGGTCTGGAAACTTAGTGAAGTATGTTAAATTTTCACTATGACTGCAAATTTCTCTTTGAAATTTTATCAGTTTTTGTTGAATATATTTTGAACCTACATAATTAGGCAGTAAAAGTTTGTGACTTATATATTTTGATGGTTTATTCTTTCAATGAAATATTTTGTCTGTGTCCTTTGATACTTTTTGCTTTGAATTATGTTTTTACTGATATTAATAATGTCACACCTGCATTTTTCATTAGTATTTTTAGTACATATTTTTATTTCTTATTTTCGTACTTCTTGTATCTCATGTAAATAACACTTACATTGGATTTCCACCCAGTCTGAGAGAATTTAACCTCCTTATATTTATTGTGAATATTTATATACTTGGCTCTATTCCCAATGTATAATTCTGTTTTTCCTAATATACATGCATTTAGTCTTCTCTTTTTTTTTTAACATGAAATTTATTGACAAATTGGTTTCCATACAACACTCAGTGCTCATCTCAACAGGTGCCCTCCTCAATGCCCATCATCCACTTTCCCCTCCCTCCCAACCCCCATCAACCCTCAGTTTATTCTCAGATTTTAAGACTCTTTTATGGTTTGCCTTCTTCCCTCTCTGTAACTTTTTTTCCCCTTCCACTCTCCCATGGTTTTCTGTTAAGTTTCTCAGGATCCACATAAGAGTGAAAACATATGGTATCTGTCTTTCTCTGTATGGCTTATTTCACTTAGCATAATACTCTCCAGTTCCATCCACGTTGCTACAAAAGGCCATATTTCATTCTTTCTCATTGCCAAGTAGAATTCCATTGTATATATAAACCACAACTTTTTATCCATTCATCAGTTGATGGACACTTAGGCTCTTTCCATAATTTGGCTATTGGTGAAAGTGCTGCTATAAACATTGGGGTACATGTGCCCCTATGCATCAGCATTCCTGTATCCCTTGGGTAAATTCCTAGCAGTGCTATTGCTGGGTCATAGGGTAGATCTATTTTTAATGTTTTGAGGAACCTCCACACTGTTTTCCAGAGCAGCTACACCAGTTTGCATTCCCAACAACAGGGCAAGAGGGTTCCTGTTTCTCCACATCCTCTCCAGCATTTATAGTCTCCTGATTTGTTCATTTTAGCCACACTGAGTGGCGTGAGGTGATATCTCAGTGTAGTTTTGATTTGTATTTCCCTGATGAGGAGTGACATCTTTTCATGTGCCTGTTGGCCCTCTGGATGTCTTCTTCAGACAAGTGTCTATTCATGTCTTCTGCCCATTTCTTCACTTGATTATTTGTTTTTCGGGTAGTCTTCTCTTTTTTTAGAGAGAGAGAGAGCATGAGAAGGGACAGGGACAGAGGGAGAGAGAGAGAGAGAGAGAGAGAGAGGGAGAGAAACTTAAGCAGGCTGCACACTCAATGGAGAGCCTGATGCAGGTTCGATCCCATGACCTTGGTATCATGACCTCAGCCAAAATCAAGAGTCAGATGCTTAACCAACTGACCCATCCAGGTGCCATGCATTTAGTTGGCTTAATTCATGTTTTTTCCTTTAATTTTTTGAAATATATTATGTCTCTCTTTGTTTATGTCTGTCTGTCTCTGCATGTGTATTCCTAGTGGTTATCCCTAAATTTTAATCAAACATTAAACCTGTATTATCTAAAATATTCAGTGGTATTTATTTTCTGTCCCTCAACCCAAAATAAGAAATGCAGTATATATTTACATCCTTCTTTTCTTTTTGCTTCCCCTCTATTTCTTCCCCTTTAAAATGCCAATTTACATTGCAGTTTTTAATTTAACACTTTTTTTTTATACTTTTTTTTTTTATTTATTTTTGGGACAGAGAGAGACAGAGCATGAACGGGGGAGGGGCAGAGAGAGAGGGAGACACAGAATCGGAAACAGGCTCCAGGCTCTGAGCCATCAGCCCAGAGCCTGACGCGGGGCTTGAACTCACGGACCGCGAGATCGTGACCTGGCTGAAGTCGGACGCTTAACTGACTGCGCCACCCAGGCGCCCCAATTTAACACTTTTTTTAACCATGAACAGTGTTTAATTAAAAAAATTATTTGCTTCAGTAGGAGAGGAAGAATAATTTTTCCTCTACCCCTCTGTGTTCGTGGTTGAGACCTCCGTAATAAAAGACAAATTAACAAGAGAAAAACAGAAGTTTATTAATATGTATGCTTCATGTCTATGTGGGAGATACCCAGGGAGAAATGAATACTTGAAGAGGCTTAGAATTCTTACAACATCATCAAGAAAGAATAATAAATTTGTGGAGAAATGAGAAAACAAAGGAAAACAATTTTAGACTTCCAAGGGCAGAGATAAAGGCCAGTTAGTACAATTTTTTGGTTTTTGTTTGTTTGTTTGTTTGTTTTTTTGTTTTTGTATCCTTTAAAGCCTTCTCCAGGCTGTTAAGGCTTTAAAGATTTTTCTGGTGATTAACTTTTGTCCTTCCCGGTAGAGAGGGGAGGGGAATACCTTTGTAAATTTGTATCCTGTTTTTAGGCAAGTAGGGAGAGTGCAGAAAACTTTTCTTGTATCTGCTTCTTAGTTGTCTTCAGCTCAAAATGATCCTTATGCCAAAGTGACGTATTTTGGGGTGGTATATTCTGCTAACCTTTAGTTTTTTATGCAGCATTGCTTCTTACATTTGACTTTATCATCTTGAATTCATTATTCTTCTTGGATGTCATTTATATATATTCTAGTACAATATTTCCCAAATACAGCTATTTATCACCTTCACAATTTTATATCTGAATCCCACTATAATTTTATTTCATTAATAATTTATTTAAATAAAATCAATTTTAATATAAATTAACTTAAACTCACCCTAAGTAATTATATATATGAAATCATAGGTTAATGTCAGTTAAATATAACAATTAAAAAATGTCAGTTACTATAAAAAGTGTCATCTCATGTATTGTGATAAAAATACCATATTTGGAAAATACATTTATAGTAATTCTCTCAGAAAGTTCTGTACTCAAGAAATTATGTGAATTTGTACATGTCTTAAAGGACAAAGACACACTGTTTAGTCTTAGGTTTCAACCCATTTGGGGTAAAAGTTGGGGAGTGGCAGGAACTGCAACAACATAGGTTACCTCAGCTTCTAATCTCAGCACTGATGGTTTTTGTCCCTCCCTGGGAATCACAGTCATCTGCAAATTCCCCACCTCTCAAACCCAAGTTCTTGCCTAAAAGCAGACATTGAAGCAGTTACTATATATCCCCAATGTCAAGTAGAATGTAACTTGTGATCACTAAATTGACCAGTTTCCCATTCTATAGTACTCAAATCTCCTTGTTGTTGGTTGCCCTTGAGTTTCCTCTTACTCCTGGTATTCCCTTTTTACAAGGATGGACAATTCTCAGTGCCTATGTTTCATAGAAGAATAGTCCCTCATGCATATGAGGGCTATGTTTTTCTTTCTTTAGATCGATCATCTATTGAACTCCTTCTTTCAAGATTTTTTCACCATGCTTATTGTTTTTTTTAGCATAAAAATAACTTTATTAGTTGCTTATATCTATTGCACATAACTTTTTGAAATTTGGGGGTTGAAATAAAATAGTAAAAGACGCTCAGGTTTCATCTTAAAATGAAAACACTGGTAGGATTTTGACAACTAGGAATGGAACAGAGAGGTATTACAGACAGAAACAATAGTATGATGTTGTCTTCAGAGTTTAGTGAATAGTCTAGTCTGACCCACAAAGGAGTGGGGAGGGATATATTGGGAGACACTGAAGGAAATCTGGCCATGAGAAGAAAATCACAGAACTTAGAAGTAAGTTCTGTAAAAGCAAAGAATGTGTCTGAGATTTCCACCACTATTACACCAACATCTAGTATAGTGGACAACATAAAGTAAATTGCTAAATAAGCATGGAGTAAATGAATGAGTGAGTTAATAAACTAAGATTTTTCACAGCACAAGTGTAGGGATAAATATAATAGATTTTCATAAACTTCCAGCTCTTAAGGAGAAGATTTAGATTGAGGGACTTGAGTATGAATCTATGTGTAGTAAACAGCATATAGAGGCCTACTTGTTATAAAATGAATACTTTTTAATGCAAATCTTAACACATGAATAATTGCAATAGGTTGCAGGTCATACTGCCTGCTGCAACTACTCAAATCTGCTATAGTGTGAAAATAGAAATAGGCGATATGTAAACAAATAGGTGTAACTATGTTCCAATAAAACCTTATTCACAAGAAGTGATGGCAGAGTAGATTTGGCTATGGGCCATAGTTTGCTGACCTTTACTTCAGATGATAATACTACAGTCTAAGAGGATTTTTCTTACTACAATCAACTATTTCACTTTCTTAAAGCAGAAAGATGCTATTATGAGTTCTGAATAGAAAGTAGCTTTTGCAATTTTCCAAGTATTTCACAAACATACTTGTTAAAACATCTGAGGAGAAGTTATTAGATTTTATAGGAAAAAGTAAATGGCCATAGAGCTGCACAAAGAGTTAGTAAAAGGCAAAATAGTAAATGCTATTCATTTAAGATGAGACTGAACTTTCTAAATAACAATTTTGTTTGGACAAATAAACAGTTACCTATACTTGCTTTCCAGGTTCTAAAAAAGCCAGTATTCAGGAGCCTTGACTTCCACTATTGTCAGGGATTTAAATAGTGCCACTATATGGAAAAACTAAAAAAAAAATAAAAAATACCTCATTTTTTACAGGTATTTTCCTTAATGTGCTTTGACAATATTTAATTTAATAATCCATTATTTTTATTTTGTTTATGTTCTTATATGGGTGTAAGGGAGGTAAATTTTTACCTTCACTCACAGTTTTTTGGCTGGGTCTGAGAATTAAACTGATTTAAGACCAATCAATAAAAGTATATAAATTTATATTATTTTATGTGACATGGAAGCCCTCAGAAGGAATGAAAACTCAAAGAAATGATGGGGCGCCTGGGTGGCGCAGTCGGTTAAGCGTCCGACTTCAGCCAGGTCACGATCTCGCGGTCTGTGAGTTCGAGCCCCGCGTCAGGCTCTGGGCTGATGGCTCGGAGCCTGGAGCCTGTTTCCCATTCTGTGTCTCCCTCTCTCTCTGCCCCTCCCCTGTTCATGCTCTGTCTCTCTCTGTCCCAAAAATAAAAAAAAAAAAAAAAATAAAAAAAATAAAAAAACTTTAAAAAAAAAAAAAGAAAAAAAAAAAAAAGAAAACTCAAAGAAATGTTGAAATCTACATACTTTTATAGTAGGTTGACAAAGAGAGGCAATTGTGGAAAAGTAACTAAACTATGTGGGGAAGCTACAGGAAGTAATTTATTATTTTTTCACAATGTGTATCTGCATACAATTTTCTTGTTCTCAGCTTCTCATCACTGGTGATAAGAATGCTACATTCCTTTGGATCCTGGGTGGCTCAGTCCGTTAAGTGTCTGACTTAGACTCAGTTCATGATCTCACAGTTCCTGGGTTAGAGCCCCACGTTGGGTCTGCACTGACAGTTCAAAGCCTGGAGCCTGCCTCAGATTCTGTGTCTCCCTCACTTGCTGCCCCTCTCCTGTTCCTGCTCTCTCTCTCTCTCTCTCTCTCTCAAAAATAAACATTAAAAAAAGAATGTTATTTTTCTTCTGGTACAGGGAGTACATCTTTCATATAAAAATGCCATCTCCTGCTTTCAGTAATAAAAACGTGGTCAGAGTGCCCTTTTTGTATCAGGCGACCCACCTCAAAATAGCCACAGGCCCTAGCTGACCAATGAGCTACTTACAACTGGTCACAGTTACCAACATAGGAAATTCCCATATATTTCCATACTTCCTCACTCCACCCTATGTAGCCCCTCACCACCACCTGTTTCCTTTGCTTTCCTGTCCATTAGTCTCTTGCAGTGTATTCAGTAACCTTCTATCTCTTTTCTTCTGCCATGGGTGAATTCTTTCACTGCCCATGTCACTGGCCTCTACCCAATCAGCTTGTCCTACAATTAAGGAAAAAGATTGTAGTAATGTTGATAGACTTTTAACTTCTACTATTTTTTTTTTCTGTTTCCCTGCAAAGCCCTTAAAACATCCTTAAGTTTTCTCTTAAAATACACAGGTGTAAAAATAGATTTTTAAGAAAGAGTTATCAAAAAACACAACACAACAAAAAAAGGATATTTGTGATTGCAATTTTAAAAACATTTTGCTAGGAAAACTTAAAGGTAACCATGACTCAGAGATATAAAATTGAATGGATCCAAAGAATGCGTATGCCCTTTGTCATTATAAAGAAAAGGTCAGGTCTATTTGATCACTTATTTTCCAAAAAATAATTTTATAAAAGTGCTTTTCTTTTTCTTTGATTCTCTTCACAATATCCGAAGGGTTATTCTACTTCCATTTTTGGCAGTGAGTTTGCAAAGGAACTCTTTATAAGAATGTTACTTTGGACAGTATTTGAATAGAAGTTTGAAAGTATATTACTTATAGAGTACTATGGTTGCCTTTAAATTTCCAAGTTAGTATGTGTTGCGTCACTATTTGGGGTGGCATCTTTTCCTTCTAGAATACTTTTAAAAATGCAAATGTGGAAACAGAAAACTCTTACTTCAGAGATAAATGGACCTCTTTTGAAAGGTGGCCTTTGAATGCAATCTTATTCAAAAGGAAAGCCTATTTAGAGAAAAAGGAATCCAAAAATGCCAACACCTGTATTCTGTCTGAATATGTGCCTTCTTTTTGACAATAGCACTGATAAGCTAAAGTACTTTTAAATACAAACACACTTTACTTTGTTTGGTTATAGAAAAAGTAGTGGAAATGTTATGGTACTCCCACCCTTATATTTTCATTAAAAAGCAATACATTTCACAAGTTTGATATGGGCAGTTGCCTAAACCCACATAGTATATATTGGAAAACACAAATTACCTTTGAAAAATAAATCAGAAGAAATGTGTGTGTGCATGTGTGTGTGTTTCTAAAATATCTACTCAAAACTAAAATATAATTTCTTTGCTATAATTTTGATGAATTGTTAAAGTTGGAATATAATGGAATATTATGGAAGATATGATCTCACATTACAAAATTAATTTTTCTTTTCCTTTTGTTTTTAGAGATTATTGTAAATACTCTTTGATCTAAAAAAATAAATTTCCTCAGTGATAGCACAAAAAATATTGAATATGACAAAGATATGCTTTTTAAAAACAATAAAAACATTGTGGACAACAATGCTTGCATTCCTACAGACCAGGAAAAGATAAATGCTACTATTACTGTTAGTTAAAAAAGAGTGATCCAGAAATTGGAAGGAGGATGTTGGTCTCCCAGGGATTTCTGGTGACCATTTTTAATAATAAATGCAGTTTTGCTTTAAGGATTTACTCCAATAAGAAATAATAAGACAAAATGGTTGTGTAAACCCCTAAAGAAAAAAATTCATGTGTTATTTAAAACATCTTGTGTTTTGTAATTTTACAACATTCTCATAAAAAGTTTTATTATTTATTTTCAAGAAAAATGTAATCACTAGTAAAGATAATGTTCCTCGGTGAAACCTAATGATGTTATTTTGATTAACACATCTTTTGTCTTTGTAGTTCATTTTCTTACAAAAACATTTTTTATAAGACTTCAACCAAAATTTATCCTCACATTGGGGCATATAGGTGGCTCAGTCGGTTAAGGTGTCCAACTTCTGCTCAGGTCATGATCTTGGGATTTACAATTTCCAGCCCCGCGTCAGGCTCAGGGCTGACAGCTCAGAACCTGGATCCCGCTTCAGATTGTGTCTCCCTCTCACTGCTCCTCCCCTGCTTGTGCTCTGTTTCATGCTCTCTCAAAAATAAATAATAAACATTTAAAAATTAAAAAATATATATCCTCACATTGAGTAAGCACTATGGATGGTCATATAAAACTAAATGATCACATTAAGTAACTTGCAATATAAATGGCCTATAGTTCTGTAAGTTGTCTGACAAATTTTTAATTTTACCATTTAAATGTAAACTTTGGGGGGGCGTGGGTGGCTCAGTCGGTTGAGCATCCGACTTCCGCTCAGGTCATGATCTCACGGTTAGTGAGTTCGGGCCTCGCATGGTGCTCTGTGTTGACAGCTCAGAGCCTGGAGCCTACTTCAGATTCTGTGTCTCCCTGTTTCTCTGCTCCTCCCCCACTCGCGCTCTCTCTCTCTCTGCATCTCAAAAATAAACGTAATAAAAAAATAAATGTGAACTCTGCATTTTACATCAGACTTTGAGAGTAAAATAATTTGTTACAAATTAATTTAATCTTCTACGTTATTCCACTTGTAGCCTAATCAAGAAAAATAATCTAACTTAATGATAACTTCATTTTAGGCTTTGAAAGTATCTTATATATATGGCCAGAGAAGAAAAATATTTGGTTTCTGTTTATGTTTTCTTTTTAATGTATTGTTGTGGTACATTTTCTTCTCTTTTGTGTTACGTGTTCTTTTTTCTTCTAATACAAAGATCTACCAGACGTTAGAGAAAGGGTTCATAGATCTTTACAGTTCCTCAATAACTCAAACAGAATCATCCCTAAAGACTAGATATTTTAAGATAATGTAATACAAAAGATAAAGAAGTGCTGACATTAAGAAGGGTGTTTTGTTCTAACATACTCAAACATACACCAATCAATATGGAGATCATAAAAATGTGTAGTTAGACCACTAACTGAAAGTTGGGAATCAGACTATAGTTAAGAGATGCCAAACTAGGAAAAGTTAAGATGAAACTGCTGGATAGGTGGAAGCACTAGCAAGGCAACAAGTGCATTGGCAGTATTTAGGCACTAGGGACTAGTATTCCAGGCAGAAAACCTTGTGTTGGAGAAAACTGAGGTGCAAATTGTGAAAAAAAGTTAGAAGAGGACAAGAAGAAAGACTCACAAGTCTCATTATATCCCTCTTCTTCCCAATCCAGTCATCAGCCCTACACACACACACACGCACACACACACACACACACACACACTCACTCACTCACAACCTCTATTTATAGTCTGGAGTCTGAGGTGTGGCAGATCCTGAAAGAGGATGAGGCAGGAATACTGAAGAATTATAGACTCCCATAACTATTAGGTATCCTTTGAGGTATCTGGCCTTTTTTTCCAGATAGAGAGTTTGAAGCTCCAAAAAGATTCTCGACTGCTCATCTTCTCTGAGACTGTTTCTTCCTATAAAACAAAACTTTGGGAAGGATTAAATATGGAATAACAAGTGAATGTTCCTAACTATTAGGTGCTCCCTATTTGCATCTGATTCTTCCATGAAACCATTCTGAATCTTCCTATCTAGAATAGGAGGCCTCTTGGTATATGTCCAGGAATCCTGAAAACCATGTATACTATTACTTTTAGCCCCATTTACTTATTCTTCAGTTGTATTACATTTTGAGAGAAAGCATTTTCTCAGGAATAAGGTTTGTCGCACCTCTGAAGTGCTATAACAGACACAATAATGACTAGAAAAACATTAGGCTGCATGCTAAGTTAACTCCCTCCTCTAAAGAAGTGTTATTGAATGCAATAATGAAATATAAATTACCATATGGCATGGATTTTCAAAGGTCATTTGTGATTAGTGAAATCACAATTGTTAAATCTGTGTACCATAACACTATTTTTCTATGAGGCATAAAACTAATTTGCAGTGTATATATCTAGAAGATCTCACATTAATTATGATTTTGGGTATTTCCATATTTGAATGCAGGATTGTATTTCCCCATTCTATCTCACTATCTGGCATTAGAAATCAGTCTAAGATCAAGCTGTAATGTAAGTGACACGGGGTCTTCTCAGACAAAATGCAACCAATAATGGTAAATTTATGTAGAGCCATTTTTCCTCCAGAAATCCGGAGATTTTCAATGGACAAAAAGGGGCTGGTATTCATGACAATATGATAAGGTATTGTGGCATCCCTGGAGTGTAACTTTGGCTGATATACAGGTGTCAGAACAGCATATCTTTATGGTGTTCACTAATGGAAGGAACATGATAAATACCCTTTAACAGAGTGTAAGGAGGAAAGAAGAAGCACAGCCAGGGACAGATGGTGCTGATTTATTACTTCGAAATGTCAGAGGGTAAGTGCTTTCTGCATATTGAGTTAGAGGTAATGCAGAGGTAATGTTTGAGACTATTGTGTTGGTCTTGATATTTTGATACTGAATCTGAAACAAAATTGTCTCATCTTTTAAGCAGCGTTAGTGACAAAAGAGATGGCTGGATTTGAAAAGGCCTGACATCTTTTTGGATATGCTCAGAAAAACAATGCACTGGGTCTATTTCTCATGAATATATTTGAAATGAATATAGTCTTTTTAAAAATCGTCTTTATTTTCTATGGCAATAACAATATGATTCAAAGTGACTTAACTAAAATACATTGTAACCAAAGCAACCATTGTATTGTGGTTTGCCAAGGAGATCAAATCTAAAAGAAAATATGGACAGAACATCCATAAATACAGATATTCTCTTGTCTGTTGCTTCACTGATAACATTTTTGATATGTGGATTTGGTGTCAAAGAAATAACAAGAGGATTTACTTGACTTCTTCATTACTTTGACATAATTTATGATAATAGATGTTTTAGATCATTTAGTTGATTGTTCAAACATATTAAGCTTTTGAGACTTCCAAATTAAAGTAAGTTCATGTAAATTACTTGTTGATTAAATTTTAGAAACTAACTTTATATAATATGTACCCTAGTATCTAAGAAAGGTGCAAGATTCTGTAGTGTACAGATATATTTGATCACATTTTATGGAACAAGCAGACTTCTGCTGAGCTACTCTGCTGTTATTTAATCACATTTTAAAATTTTATTTATTTATCTATTTATTTTAATTTCTTATGTTTTATTTATTTTTGAGAGCAAGAAAGCGGGGCAGGGACAGAGAGAGAATGAGACACAGAATCTGAAGCAGGCTCCAGGCTCCGAGCTATCAGCACAGACTCCAACGTGCGCCTGGAACTCACAAACTGTGAGATCATGACCTGAGCTGAAATCAGACGCTTAACCGATTGAGCCACCCAGGTGCCCCTGATCACATTTTAAATTAAGCATTCTCACGTGGGAACTCTGGACTGATATGCACACTGCTGGAAAAGGTATGTTTGCTTCAATGAAGTTACTATTCAGTTATAAAAATTATACAGCTGAACATTCTATAACTTGGTTTAATTTCATTGTTTATTAAGACATTTTCATTGATGTTTACAGTTTTCAAAAACAGGTGAAAAGGAAGAGGTGGTCTACTACATAAAAATATCAGATTGAGAAGGAGACTAAAATTGTATTGTTCCTCTTCCTGTCTCATTTCTCTTACTAACGTTCCTCACTTATAAAAAATGTAATCATTTGCACTTATTATACATGTATAAGTATTGTGTAAAATGTTTACAAAGAGCTTAGACCTCAGCATAAAATAAAATCTCCAGAACTAAATGAGTGGTGAATATATAGAACACATTTGTATATCACTTTAAAATCTCTATTTATTAAAATAAATGTTTTATATATTGTTATGGTACTAATCCTATAAGATAGTCAATGTCTGTATCATTAACTCCATTTTTGTATATGACCTGAGATTCAGAGGACATAAATGATTGATTTATGATCATCCTGCTGGAAGGTAGAGCAGACTGGATAATAATAGGAGTCTTTGAAAATAAGTGTTCATTTTCTTATACCGCACTGCTTCATTTTATGCACGATAGATATATGTGTGCCATCATATTTCTACATTATGAGTAATAACACATGTCTGGTCTGCTATTCATAAGAAAGAAAAATAGTGAACAGAATATAAACTTTGCAGGCAATATAATGTTTGTTAAATTAAAACATTTGTTGAATTAAAAAAATAAACTAAATAGCATAAAAGACATTTTTCTTTCTAGCTTAATCAGAAAACAAATTAGAAAATTTGTTGAACATCTAAGTACCAGGTCTTGTAAAGAATTCTACATATTTCCCATTTATTTTACTCTGTCTAGCTCCTTTAATACAATACTAATTAATTTTAAAGATTAAAAATTTTTAACTGATACGATAATGTGAGGGAAAAAAAAAGAAGTGGAATGTCACCATCTGTCTTTAAACATAGCCCTTCAAAATAAATATATAAATTAGAAACACTTAGGGGTCCATGTAATTCCATAGAAAGATGGAGAAAAAAAAAACAACAAGAAAGCTGGCTACTCATCATGCCAGCTTAAGGGCTGACTAGTAGGAGGTGCAGAAAAATAAAGATCAAAGAAGCTGCCTTAGGTTCACATGCTGTTGACTGGCCAACTAATGCAAGGTCTTTTGTGGATATAACTAACACTGAATTCATATTTACTCTGCAGAAATTTGATAAGGATTAATTAGGGTGTTTGACTTCAAAAGATAATACTGAAGGAGGAAGAAGAAGCTCATTTCCTGGGACTTCTTAGATTTGGTACTTTTCTGTCTGGCTATATACACATAATACCACCTCAGTGTTTCTAAAATTTTCTACCAGTAGCTACCGTAAGTATTCTTAACACCTTCTTATCAATACTCTGTGCTATTCCTCCAAAACTTTCCTATATTTCTGTTTGTAGGTCTCTTTGCCATCTGATGCAAAACTAATAAATTCAGCCTGACTCAGTGTCATTTTGCAAATACACTGTAAATTAAACACTTATTTTATTAACATTAGCTCTCCACAATTTAACCACAATTTAACATTTAACCACAATTATGACAGAGAACATATTTGCTTGTTTTCTCATTATAGGCATCCTCGCCATGGGAAGCACAAGATGATGACCACAGCAAGTTAAAAAATTAGCAAATTATTTAATTATAATTTCATACAGAGATTTACTTTCCAAGTTAATGATTTATTTAATTAAAATTATTTTTCATTTAATTGAGTGTATATCTGGCATATTCTACAAGCCTAGCTTTCTAGTGAGAAATGTAAGTTTCAAAAGAAAAAAAATTAGTTTTATATGACTATAGTATATGTGACAACTGTCCATACTTATTGAAAGAAATTTGGAAAAGAATGAAATATATATTATCCATAATTTTACCACTCAGAGATGAACATCTTTAACATTTTTGTGTAAATCAAGCAAGTCTGTCTCTGAATGCACAAACACACACGCACACACACACACACACACACACACACACAAACAGAAGGAATGAATTATAGGTGACAGCCAGCAATAACCAATGACATTGATTTCAGACCTTCAAAAGGCTTAGATATTGGAATTATAAAAGAGATTATAAAATAAATTTAATATTTTAAACCAATGAAATAAAAACTGAAAATAAAATAATCATAGTTAAACTTCTCTATATCTTTGCAATATTTGGGAGAAGGGTAAATGTACTCATTAATTTCAGATTTTGATAGCCTAGGTAAAATTTTCTAGAGCTACCACCATGATGAAATAGTCATATTTTTCACAGGTCATCTTTCTTACAACTAAAATTTAACACATAACACAACAAATAAGCATAAGCAATTTCTAAAAGATAGAAAAAAGATGAGCTGCCTAGAGACTTTGGAATATTAGGGAGGACATGGTGTTGACTTCCCTGGATTTTCTTATCATCTCTCATATATTCTAGACAGGGTGCTACAGAAGACCCCAACCCAGAAATGTCAACAGGCACAGAGAAAAAAATAAAGCCCTAAGAAAATCTATTTTCCCCTCACCAAAGGACCAGGAAGAGATTGTGGCCTAAGAACAGAAAAACATTTTCGCTATACCTGCCTATAGAAGTTTGCTCAAGCTGCCATAATAAAATACCAGACTTGGTGGCTTAAACAATGTACATTTATTTTCTCAGAGTCTGGAGGCTAGAAGTACAAGATCACAGGTTAAGATTTATTTTTGGTGAGACCTCTCTTCTTGTCTTGGAGACAGTTACCTTCTTGCTGTGTCCTCACATGGCCTGTCCTCTGTCACAGACAGAAAAAGATCTCTGGTCTCTCTTCTCCTTCTTATAAAAATACAAGTCCCGCCAGATTACGAACTCACTATTATGACTTAATTTAACCTTCATTACCTCCTTAAAGGCCATATCTCCAAATACAAGCACATTGAAGGTTAGAGTTTCAACATATGAATTTGGCAGGGGGTCAAAATTTACTTCACGACACCCCCTTATTCCAGTCAAACATCAATGGAAACCACTTCCCCATCTCCCACCCCTATTGTAGTTTCAAAAAGGCCAAGTGAGGAGCTGATCTTCATCCAATCCTCCAGCCCTGGTGAAGCAGGCAGCATTCTCCAATTCCCCTGCTGGGTGATGTTGGTGGAGCCTAGCAAGAAGCTAATTTTCCCTACCTTGTTAATGAAAGTGTTCCAGTTCCCCAGACAAGTGGTACTGGCAGGCCAAGCAGGGAAATGATATTCCATCCTTTCTCAGGGAAACCAGATAGTTCTCCCAATCCTCCCAAGGGTAGTATCCATATACTCTAATGGTAAGCTGTGCTTCTATTACTACTCAACAGACATGAGACTGAACAAAGTTGTACAAATATGTGTTAGTAAGCACCCCACTTTCTCCATATCCCAGAAGCTAGCAAGATCCACTGGGGAGCTAAACCACCACACCCACCAAGCGGCAACAAGACTGAAGGAGGTGATGTGAAGTAGAGTAGTTCACATTCCACTTGCCCCCAGTTGTCACTGGGGCTCAATGGAGAGATGAGTTTTTACTTCCACCCTCTACCAACAAGGTGGTACAATGATGGGAGATTGGCTTGGTGATATTCTACTTTCCCCTTTGATGTCAGAGGATTTCACGGGGAGTTGAGCTTCCACCCCATACTGCATCAAGTCATTGAAGGTTATTAGGGGTGAAACTACTTTGTTTTTATCCTTCCCCCACTCCATTCTCCAGGTGTTATTATGGTCTAGCTGAGCTTCTACTGTCTACCCTTCATCAACAAAATGGTATGACTTAGCTTTTTACTTCCACACACCCTGATATTGGTGTGATCCAGCAGAGAATTGATCTTTTATATCTACTCAGTAACAATATGAATGATATATGATATCATAATAACTAAGAAAATGATACAAAATTACATACAAGAAAATCATAAAAAAGTCAAGGTACAATTCTAAAACAAATGTTCAAATAACCCAAAGGAAGGTAAGGAAAAAGAAAGAGAGGAGCTAAATGTAAAATAAACAATAAAGCTACAGAGTTAAGCCCTAACATATCAATATCTATCTTAAATATAAATAGTGTAAACATACCAGGTAAAAGATAGGATTAGCAAAGTGGATTTAAAAATATGATGCAATAATTTGATGACTATATATGAAATTCACTTCAAATATGAAATGGGCAAATTTAATTTAAAAGTTTGGAAAAAGATATAGCATATAAAATCAATAAGAAGTTTTAGAAAAAGTCAGTAAGAAGAAAACAGGAATGTCTATATTAATATCTGATAAAGTAGACTTCAGAAAGAAAAAGTACATTTGGTATAAGGATGTGTTTCATCAGGAAACACAATATCCTAAATGTCTATGCACCAAACAGAGCCTCAAAACCCATGAAACAAAAACTGATAGAGCTGGAAGGAGAAAAAGAAAAATCCACAAATACAAGAAGTTGTTTAAGTTGGGGACTTCAACACCCTAGTTAATGGAACTACCAGTCAGAAAATCAGTAAGCATATAGAAGAACTGAACAACATAACCAATCAACAGGATATAATTGAAATATATAGAACCTTTCATGTTACAAAAGCAAAACAGACATTTATTTCAAGGACACTTGTAACATTCCTAAATATAGACCATATCCTGGGCCATAAGACAAAACTCAAAAATATAAAAGTACTGAAATCATATAGACTATATGTCTTGACCATAAAGGTATCAAATTAGAACCAATAACAGAAAAACAAAGGGAAAATCTTCAAACATTTAAAAACTAGACAACACATTTTTAAGCAATTCATACGTCAAAGAGAAAATTACAAAGGAAATTTTAAAAACACAGAACAGGATGGAAATTAAAATACAGCATGTGTAAGTAATTTTGAAGAAGAAGACCAAAGCAGGAGGCATCACAATCCCAGACTTTAGCCTCTACTACAAAGCTGTCATCATCAAGACAGCATGGTATTGGCACAAAAACAGACACATAGACCAATGGAATAGAATCGAAACCCCAAAACTAGACTCACAAACATATGGCCAACTAATCTTTGACAAAGCAGGAAAGAACATCCAATGGAAAAAAGACAGTCTCTTTAACAAATGGTGCTGGGAGAACTGGACAGCAACATGCAGAAGATTGAAACTAGACCACTTTCTCACACCACTCACAAAAATAAACTCAAAATGGATAAAGGACCTGAATGTGAGACAGAAAACCATCAAAACCCTAGAGGAGAAAGCAGGAAAAGACCTCTCTGACCTCAGCTGTAGCAATTTCTTTCTTGGCACATCCCCAAAAGCAAGGGAATTAAAAGCAAAAATGAATTACTGGGACCTTATGAAGATAAAAAGCTTCTGCACAGCAAAGGAAACAACCAACAAAACTAAAAGGCAACCAACGGAATGGGAAAAGATATTTGCAAATGACATATCGGACAAAGGGCTCATATCCCAAATCTATAAAGAGCTCACCAAACTCCACACCCGAAAAACTAATAACCCAGTGAAGAAATGGGCAGAAAACATGAATAGACACTTCTCTAAAGAAGACATCCGGATGGCCAACAGGCACATGAAAAGATGCTCAACGTCGCTCCTTATCAGGGAAATAGAAATCAAAACCACACTCAGATATCACCTCACGCCAGTCAGAGTGGCCAAAATGAACAAATCAGGAGACTATAGATGCTGGCGAGGATGTGGAGAAACGGGAACCCTCTTGCACTGTTGGTGGGAATGCAAATTGGTGCAGCCACTCTGGAAAACAGTGTGGAGGTTCCTCAGAAAATTAAAAGTAGACCTATCTATCAAAGAGTTCTATTTGAAAGGCAAATTCTGTTGTAAAAGGTCACTCCTTAAAAATCAGTTAGCATGTTAATATATAGATAGAACTATAGAATTGGAATACTACCCTAGTGGAAATTGCATATGGGAGTGGCAAAAGAAAACAGAGCCCTGACATGAAAGGTGAAAGGTTCATCAAAAGCAAATTCACATTGGTGTCCAAGATCTAAATTATATCACTTAAAAATGCATTAAAAGTATGTTCTGACAATTATATGTAGATGTTACACAGAATTTTCAGTGGAATCAAAGGAAATTCACATAATACCATCAATAGATATGATTAAATGTATCTTAAATATAACCTGAGTGATATAAGGATGAAAAAGGATACTCTTAATGAAAACAACCACCATTCATGCCTTTTTTTAGCACTTTCTTATTTGCATATCCTGTATTTTGAGGTGAAGGGAAAATAAAGAAATTATGCCCTGATTCAGTTATTTCTACTAGTCATGTCCACAAATCTCATGAATGTAAAACCTTGATATCATCTAGAAAATATATAAATTTTGTGTTTTTCAAATTGATAATATTGGGTAACACTCTTTTGGTCAGCTGTGATGGACTACTGAGATACTGCAATTAAAGAACAAATTTTGGATTTGTCAAAATACAATATCTGAGATAACTTTTATTTTTTTAAATTTTTTAAAGCTCATTTATTTTGAGAGAGGGGGGGGGATAGTAGCAGAGAGAGGGGGAAGAGAGAGAGAATCCTAAGCAGGCTCTGCGCGGTCAGCACAAACCCGATGCAGGGCTTGAACTCATGAACCGGGAGATCATGACCTGAGCCAGAATCAAGAGTTGGTTGCTTAACTGACTGAGCTACCCTGGCACCTCTCTGAGATAACTTTTAAATAATGCTATTTCAGTCTAAAGCACTCAGTATTCATTCAGTAAAATGTATATACTAAGCAATTTACTATGTACATGGTGTTTGATAGTAAAGGAGAACAGACTTTGCCACCTCAAATATACGCCTCTTTGAAGTATCAATTATTTTAAATTAGTCATTTTAAAATTTCTTTTAATGTTTATTTATTTTTGAGAGAAAGGGAGTGTGAGGGGGAGAGGGACAGAGAGAGAGGGAGACACAGAATTGGAAGCAGGCTCCAGGCTCTGAGCCTTCAGCACAGAGCCTGATGTGGGGCTGGAACTCATGAACCATGAAATCATGACCTGAGCTGAAGTCGGACGCTCAACCAACTGAGCCACCCAGGCGCCCCTAAATTAGTTATGTTTAAGAAACAGCAGACACAAGTGAAGCTCTGAAAACTGAGTAGAAATTACACTTCTGTAAGAGACATTTATATTTATAAGGGAAATCTCCATCTTAATGGTGTTTTCCATGCTGTACCAGGAAAGAGGTGATGACTCAATCTCTAGAAACTCATAGATGGAGAAGGCAAGGATTTAAATGCTCTTTAAAGTTGCTTTTCCTGGTAACATCTGATAACCAACTCCTCACCCCAACATCTTTTTTTTGTCTTTAGCTGAAGGTGGTATTTAAGGTGATGGCTTTGGCAATTTCAGGGAATTACTCAGTTTTCCTGGGTATCTCCCATGTATACAGGAAGTATACATGCCATTAAACTTTTGTTTGCTGTCTGATAAACTGTCTTGTATCAAGTTAATTATTAGATTATCCAAAAACCCTAGAAGGGAAATTTTTTCTCTCTCTACAGTAGGTACTTGAGAACATTACAGTGAAAGAGAAGTGTCACTGGCCTTCCTAGAATTTATATTCTCATTGAAAAGGTAGTTAAAACTACTTCATAACTTAACTGTTTAATGAAAATTTTGACCAATACTCTGGAGTTGTTCAGAGGGTACATAACAGGCACATCTTCCCTAGATTGAGAGTTGAAAAAGGGAAAAAGAATTCCAAGCAGAGGGAAGAGCATGTGGGAAGGTCCTGAGATGGGGGAACAGATTTCATTACAGGAATTAAAAGTAAGTCTATCTGTGTGCAATTCAAAGTGTGAGGATAGTGGGGTGAAACAGGTTCATAAGGACCATACTAAGATTTTTAGTCTTCATCCTAAGAGCAATAAGAAGCAATTACAGTTTTATAAGAGACTAGCAGAATCAAAAGGCATGTTTAAAAGGTCATTCTGATTAGAAAAAGAAAACTACTTATAAGAGTATTTTTGCAGTTTAGGTAAGGAATTGTGGCAGGTAGCACTAAGAGTTTGACAGTGAGAATAAAAAAAAGCAGACTTATTTGAAAGATTTGAGAGGTGTTTTATTTTATTTTACTATTATTACTATTTAAGTAGTCCACTCCCAGTTCAGAGCCCAACATGGGGCTTGAGATCAAGATCTCAAGTGTCCGACTGAGATGGAGCATCCCAGGCACCCTGAGAGATATTTTACGTAAAAAATCAACAGGAACTTTATGATTAATTGGCTGTGAGGTGTGAAGGAAAAGACAGCAGTGTAAGGGCCGAGGACAGGCTGCCCCAAGATAGGCCACTTTGGCATAAACATTACTTTAAGTTAAAGGTAATCAAAACCTTGGGGCACCTGGGTGGTTCAGTCTGTTGAGCGTCTAACTCTTGGTTTCAGCTCAGGTCATGATCTCATGTTTTGTGAGTTCAAGCCCCACACTGTGCTCAAGCTGACAGCACAGAGCTTGCTTAGGTTTCTCTCTCCCTCTGTCTCTTCCCCTCCCATACTTGTGCTGTCTCTCTCTCTCAAAATAAGTAAATAAACTTAAAAATAAATAAATAAGTAATCAAAACCTAGAAGATGCAGGAAAAGCTTTCTTCCTCGTTTTCAACTGCCCTGTCGGAGGAACAGATCTATTAATCAAATCTCCTCTTTACCTAAGAAACTTATCTGCATAATAGGGCAAACTTTGTTTTTCTTTTTTTTTTTTTAACGTTTATTTATTTTTGAGACAGAGAGAGACACAGCGTGAATGAGGGAGGGTCAGAGAGAGGGAGACACAATCTGAAACAGGCTCCAGGCTCTGAGCTGTCAGCACAGAGCCCGATACGGGGCTTGAACTCATGGACCTCGAGATCATGACCTGAGCCGAAGTTGGCCACTTAACCGACTGAGCCACCCAGGCGCCCCCAAACTTTGTTTTTCAAAACATCTTCTTGTGTCTTCCTGCTAATGGCCTTGCTCCCTCAGACCCTACACTTCTTAGCTCATATAAGCTTCATGGCTCCTCATTGTCTTTGGAATTTCCATGTCTGTGTGGATTCCCCATATATACAAATTACATTTGATTCTCTCCTGTTATCACATGCCAATTTGATTCTAAGTCCAACTAGAAGGACCTTGTAGGGCAAAGGAAGGTCTTCCTCTCTGACAGGAGTCAAGGATGACTCCCAGGTTTCTTGCTTGCATAATTGGAGATATAAGCCGCTAAAGGAAGACACAGTTTGAAGAAAGAGATTTGTGTAGTTTTTTTCCATGCTGAATTTGAGTGGTTTATGAAATGTACAAATGAAAATGCTGAGGTGAGGCATATATATGAGTCTGAGGTTTACTGTGACTTTTCATAGTGGCCTATGTTTAAACAGATTTATTTCCCAATTAAATTGTGCAAGTGAGCAGTTTTGTCCCCATTTTTCAAATATTATGTCACTGTGTGTCTCCAACCAATGTCTTCAATTTTTATTTACCAGCAACTTTTTACAAGAATATGCTCATGGGGCACCTGGATAGCTCAACTGGTTAAGTGTCTAACTCTTCATTTTGGCTCAGGTCATTAACTCACAGCCGAGAGATGTTGAACCCTGTGTTCAGCTCTGGGCTGGGTGTGGAGCCTGGGTAAGATTCTCTCTCAGGGCGCCTGGGTGGCTAAGTGACTTAAGTGTCAGACTCTTGATTTTGGCTCAAGCCATGAACTCACATTTCATGAGTTTGAGCCCTGCATTGGGTGCTGAGAGTGCAGAGCCTGCTTGAGATTCTCTCTCTCTCTCTCTCTCTCTCTCTCTCTCTCTCTCTCTCTGTCCCTCTCCCACTCACACACACACACACACACACACACACACACACACACACATTCTCTCTCTCTCTCTCTCTCTCTCTCTCTCTCTCTCTCTCTGTCTCAAATAATAATAGTATTAAAATAATATGCTCATGACATTCCTTGTAATCTAACATTTTTGACTTAATGACATACTTAGGAAACAATCACTTAGAAATTATCAAGCTAAAAATTAAAGAGCTAGGGAATAAATATTTTCATATCTCTTTATGTACTGCTGGCTTGTCTATAACTTTTCATTCCTGGTTTGTCTTTTTCCAGCTGTTTAAAAGAAAATGTTGACATGACCACAAATTCTAAAAATACCTTTGCCCAGTGAAATCATTTTTTTTTCAAATAACTTTAACCTTCTTATCCTAGGAAGAAAATAAATTAAGGGGGGTGATAGAAATATCCCACTCAGGGATGCATATTTTTGAAACTAACGAATAGCTGGTCTCAAATCATCAAGTAGAAATAAAAGCCACTTTTGAGTAAAACAAATTTTACAGATGTTGACTAGAATACATAGCTTTTCTATAAATTTTCAAAGGCAAATGTGTTAGTCCTTTTCCATGCCTAAAATAGGTAGCACAATCTATCTTAGAATGCCAACAGTACTGATGCAAACACATATAGACTCTGAGAGAGTCACATGAATCACGGGAGTGTTTTATGAATCTACAGGAGTAAGTAGACATCTGGAGGTGCTGGTAGGATGAACCACCAAAAGGAGAAAAGGGTAGCCCCTGCCATTCCTGGTGGCATGCCTGGCCCTCCACCTGTCCCAATGGCCAGGACTGGCAGTTTTTTCCTTGCTGCTCCCTCTCCCCTCCACTTACCTTGTAGTCTCTGGTGATGGAAAGGCAGTGACCCCAGGAAGATGTTCTTGGTATTCAGCTGTGTCCTCCAGGGCACATTAGGGCTGGACAGCAGAGTGGGACCAAGCTCTCCTTGGGCATGTGAACAGGCAGGCATGCCCTTGAGAGCAGAGGGGACTACAACTCTGAGCGAGAGGAGAGCTCACCTATATGGTGGGGACAGATTTGGGGATTTGTTCAATCCCTGTGGGCAGGAGGTGGGTGGGGACCAGCATAGTAGGCAGGGCTGGGGACAGGGTCAGCTGAGGGCTGAGGTCCCTGGGGACAGGAGGCTGGACCTGGTTGCCAGCCAGGAGTGGGTTGGATTTGTGCCCTGTAGTCACTTGCCAGCAGGCTTGCCCTTGCTTGGCAAAGCCTACGTCTTGGGGTTGTGGTTGTAGTTTGACCACGGGACAGCCCTTGGAGGGAAGATGTGGGCAGGCCAAGAGGAGCTCCAGCAAGCTTCTCTTACTTCTCTTGCCTTTTGTCTAGTCATGTGTAAACTTATCAGACAAGGCTTTTTGGCCTCTCCTAAATAGGTTTAAATAATCTGCAGACTCCTCTCCCTAGTTCCAACTCCCATTCCTTGCTTTATCTCTCTTTGTTAACACTTAACACTTATCATATTTGTTTTTATTTTTCTTATGGTACTAGAATACAAGTCCCATGAATGCAAGAATTTTTATCTGTCTTACTCTTTGGTATATCCTCAGCATCTAGAAGAGTAGAAACTCAAATACTTTTCAAATAAATGAAAGTGTAAATGAGTGAATAAGAAAATGAATGGTAGTATAAAAGAGCACGAGATAGAAACCTCCACTCTAAGTATTCTGTACAAATAAAAAGAATCGAATTGTACCACAAATGGCTCACCAAAATCTTTAATTTAGTCTTGCTTTGACCTTCAGGCAACATTTTATATTTTGAATGTGGCAATAATTTAAGTCATTCACTGACCTATGGATTGAAATGCTGACAGATTTAGCAGGCCCTAATCATGGTTATTGTGTTGTTTCCTACCACCACTACACATTAATGTTTATCCTGTCATTCTCTTTTGGTGCCATTAGATTTTCTGTATGCCATGGTGGTAACAGATAGCTCTAGAGCAGATGTTTCTGAAGTATCATTGATAACAGTGTCACAAAGATTGTGTGGAGTCAAAGGCCAACAAGCTCGACTAAATAAGGAGGAGGTTTGGACAGCTTGCATATGCCTCAGCGAGGGAAATTATAAACTTCCTGTGCCTCAACAGCTTCTGGAAGCAGCCAGTCATTTCTAAATAAAAGCCACAGCTGTGTAGCAATACCTGGTCTCTTGTTTTTACCACTTTGACATCATTCATCATTCTCCAATTTAGCAATCTTTGCATTATTTAGTTATACGGCTGCTAAATTTGTGTCCTCCTATATTCTCTTCATTAAAGTTGCTTCTCAGCACCTGTGGTTTATGGTGCAGAAATCTGACTTACAGTATCACCTGACTAGGCTTCTTTTGCCATTTTATATGCTGTCAAGTTTGACTACTAAGAGAATTCCTAAATAGAGCACTCTTATGTTTATCAAAATAATCAAACCCCTGCCCCTCCACACCAAAAACTGTATTACAGTATTATGAAATATTCAGGGTGTCTGTTTTTGTTGTTGTAACCATTTGGGGGAGTAACAATTTATTTATGATTTTATTTTTTTAATTTTAATTTTTATGTTAATTGCACTATTGTTAGCATACAGTGTTATTAGTTTCTAATATCATATTCAGTGTTATATTAGTTTCAAGTGTACAATATATTGGTTCAACAATTCTATGCATTACTCAGTGCCCATGATGGTAAGTGTACTCTTTAAACCCCATCACCTATTTCACACATCCCCTCTCCCACCTTCTCTGTTGTGGGGAAATAAGTTCAAGAATTCCTTATACTTAGGGATGCCTGGGTGGCCCAGTCGTTAAGCGTCCGACTTTGGCTCAAGTCATGATCTCACGATTTGTGGGTTCGAGCCCCACATCAGGCTCTGTGCTGTCAGCACAGACCCTGGAACCTGCTTCAGATTCTGTGTCTCCCTCTCTCTCTGCCCCTCCTCCACTCACTCTGTCTCTCTCTCCTTCAAAAGTAAATAAACATTGAAAAAGAAAGAAATAATCTCTTATATTAAATGGGTTAAGAAAAGCTGAGGGCAGAAAGCGACCCCCACAGGGCCAAAGCGCCTAAGGTTAGTTAGTGAGATATTATAATGGCATCATGAGTAACTTGTTATATCACCTGCAGAAAACTACATTCCATCTGGTGCCAACATAGTATTGTGCTCTGATCATAACTTCAAACGGCCCTTGCTGCCCAGAGCTTTTGCTTCTTACACACACAAGTTAATGATTACTATCTGATTGTTTTCTTCACGTTCGCCATGTGTGTAAGATCTTGAGACCTCAATAAATACAGAGATGAAAGCCCTGTTTGAGGCTCTTGTCACCTCCCAGACATTAGCCTCTCTAGTTTTCATTTCTTTGTCCATTCTCTTGCTGGACAAGAGAGAACTCCAGACTCATAGTCTGTGACACCCTCTGGTAACCATAAGTTTGTTCTCTATAGTTACATGTCTGTTTCTTTCTTTATCTCTCGCTTTTCTCCTTGTTCCTTTGTTTTGTTTCTTAAATTCCATATATAAGTAAAATTATATAGTATTTCTCCAGTCGACTTATTTCACTTAAATTCCACATATAAGTGAAATTATATAGTATTTCTCTGGTTGATATATTTCACATAGCATTATACTCCCTAGCTCAATTCATGCTGTTGCAAATGGCAAGATTTCATTCTTTTTTATGGCTGAGTAATGTTCCATATTTTGTATATACAAATTTATATAATAAATTATTTATCCACTCATCTATCAATGGATACTTGGGCTACTTACATACTTTGCCTATTGTGAATAATGCTGCTATAAACACAGAGGTACATGCATCACTTTGAAATAGTATTTTTATATTTTGGGGGTAAATACCCAGTGGTGTGATTATTGAATCATAGGGTAGTTCTATTTTTGACTTTTTGAGGAAACTCCATATTATTTTTTTCCACAGTGGCTGAATCAGTTTGCATTCCCACCAAGAGTACATGAGGGTTCCTTTTCTCCACATCCTCAACAACACCTGTTGCTTCTTGTGTTTTTTGTTTTAGACAACATGATAGGTGTGAGGTGATATCTCTTTGCAGTTTTGATTTGTATTTCCCAGATGATGAGTGATATTAATCATCTTTTCATGTGTCGGTTGGCCATCTGGATATCTCTTTGGAGAAATATCTGTTCATTCTTGTGACCATATTTAATTGCCTGGGCCACCCAGGCATCCCTAAGTATAAGGAATTAAGGGGTTTTTTTTGAGTTGTATGAGTCCTTTATATATTTTGGATATTAATCCTTTCTTGGATATGTCATTTGTAAATATATTCTCCCATTCAGTAGGTTGCCTTTTAGCTTTGTTGAATGTTTCCTTCACTGTGCAGCTTTTTAGTTTTATGTATTCCAATTGCTTTTTTCTTTGCTTTTCTTTCCCTCAGGAGACATATCTAGAAATATGTAGCTATGACTGTGTCAGAGTGATTACTGTCTGTGCTCTCTTATAGAATTTTTATTGTTTCAGGTTTCATATTTAGATCTTCAACCCATTTTGAGTTTATTTTCGTGTATGGTGTAAGAAAGTGATACAGTTTCATTTCTTTACACATAGCTGTTCAGTTTTCCTAACTCCATTTGTTTAAGAGACTTTTTCCCATTACATATCCTTGCCCCCTTTGTCAAAGATTAATTGACCATATACTTATGAGTTTATTTCTGGGTTTCCCATTTAGTTCTATTGATCTATTTGTCTATGTTTATGCCATTAATACACTGTTTTACTTACTACAGCTTTGTAATACAACCTGAAGTCTGGAATTGTGATATCTCCAGTTTTGTTTTTCTTTTTTCAAGATTGTTTTGGCTATTCAGGGTCATCTGTGCTTCCATAAAAATTTAAGGATTGTTTTTTCCAGTTCTGTGAAAAATACTGTTGGTATTTGGTAGGGATTGCATTAAATCTGTATATTGTGTTGGGTGGTATAGATACTTTCCCAATATTTGTTTTTTCAATCCATGAACATGGAATGTCTTTCCATTTCTTTGTGTTATCTTCAATTTTTTTCATCAAGTGTTATAGTTTTCTTTTTCTTTTTTTTTTTATTTATTTTTTAATATATGAAATTTACTGTCAAATTGGTTTCCATACAACACCCAGTGCTCATCCCAAAAGGTGCCCTCCTCAATACCCATCACCCACCCTGCCCTCCCTCCCACCCCCCATCAACCCTCAGTTTGTTCTCAGTTTTTAACAGTCTCTTATGCTTTGGCTCTCTCCCACTCTAACCTCTTTTTTTTTTTTTCCCTTCCCCTCCCCCATGGGTTTCTGTTACATTTCTCAGGATCCAAATAAGAGTGAAACCATATGGTATCGGTCTTTCTCTGTATGGCTTATTTCACTTAGCATCACACTCTCCAGTTCCATCCACGTTGCTACAAAAGGCCATATTTCATTTTTTCTCATTGCCACGTAGTATTCCATTGTGTATATAAACCACAATTTCTTTATCCATTCATCAGTTGATGGACATTTAGGCTCTTTCCATAATTTGGCTATTGTTGAGAGTGCTGCTATAAACATTGGGGTACAAGTGCCCCTATGCATCAGTACTCCTGTATCCCTTGGATAAATTCCTAGCAGTGCTATTGCTGGGTCATAGGGTAGGTCTATTTTTACTTTTCTGAGGAACCTCCACACTGCTTTCCAGAGCGGCTGAACCAATTTGCATTCCCACCAACAGTGCAAGAGGGTTCCCGTTTCTCCACATCCTCTCCAGCATCTATAGTCTCCTGATTTGTTCATTTTGGCCACTCTGACTGGCGTGAGGTGGTATCTGAGTGTGGTTTTGATTTGTATTTCCCTGATGAGGAGCGACGTTGAACATCTTTTCATGTGCCTGTTGGCCATCCGGATGTCTTCTTTAGAGAAGTGTCTATTCATGTTTTCTGCCCATTTCTTCACTGGGTTATTTGTTTTTCAGGTGGGGAGTTTGATGAGCTCTTTATAGATTTTGGATACTAGCCCTTTGTCCGATGTGACATTTGCAAATATCTTTTCCCATTCTGTTGGTTGCCTTTTAGTTTTGTTGGTTGTTTCCTTTGCTGTCCAGAAGCTTTTTATCTTCATAAGGTCCCAGTAATTCACTTTTGCTTTTAATTCCCTTGCCTTTGGGGATGTGCCGAGTAAGAGATTGCTACGGCTGAGGTCAGAGAGGTCTTTTCCTGCTTTCTCCTCTAAGGTTTTGATGGTTTCCTGTCTCACATTCAGGTCCTTTATCCATTTTGAGTTTATTTTTGTGAATGGTGTGAGAAAGTGGTCTAGTTTCAACCTTCTGCATGTTGCTGTCCAGTTCTCCCAGCACCATTTGTTAAAGAGACTGTCTTTTTTCCATTGGATGTTCTTTCCTGCTTTGTCAAAAATGAGTTGGCCATACGTTTGTGGGTCTAGTTCTGGGGTTTCTATTCGATTCCATTGGTCTATGTGTCTGTTTTTATGCCAATACCATGCTGTCTTGATGATGACAGCTTTGTAGTAGAGGCTAAAGTCTGGGATTGTGATGCCTCCTGCTTTGGTCTTCTTCTTCAAAATTACTTTGGCTATTCGGGGCCTTTTGTGGTTCCATATGAATTTTAGGATTGCTTGTTCTAGTTTCGAGAAGAATGCTGGTGCAATTTTGATTGGGATTGCATTGAATGTGTAGATAGCTTTGGGTAGTATTGACATTTTGACAATATTTATTCTTCCAATCCATGAGCAGGGAATGTCTTTCCATTTCTTTATATCTTCTTCAATTACCTGCATAAGCTTTCTATAGTTTTCAGCATACAGATCTTTTACATCTTTGGTTAGATTTATTCCCAGGTATTTTATGCTTCTTGGTGCAATTGTGAATGGGATCAGTTTCTTTATTTGTCTTTCTGTTGCTTCATTGTTAGTGTATAAGAATGCAACTGATTTCTGTACATTGATTTTGTATCCTGCAACTTTGCTGAATTCATGTATCAGTTCTAGCAGACTTTTGGTGGAGTCTATCGGATTTTCCATGTATAATATCATGTCATCTGCAAAAAGCGAAAGCTTGACTTCATCTTTGCCAATTTGGATGCCTTTGATTTCCTTTTGTTGTCTGATTGCTGATGCTAGAACTTCCAGCACTATATTAAACAACAGCGGTGAGAGTGGGCATCCCTGTCGTGTTCCTGATCTCAGGGAAAAAGCTCTCAGTTTTTCCCCATTGAGGATGATGTTAGCTGTGGGCTTTTCATAAATGGCTTTTATGATCTTTAAGTATGTTCCTTCTATCCCGACTTTCTCAAGGGTTTTTATTAAGAAAGGGTGCTGGATTTTGTCAAAGGCCTTTTCTGCATCGATTGACAGGATCATATGGTTCTTCTCTTTTTTTTTGTTAATGTGATGTATCACGTTGATCGATTTGCGAATGTTGAACCAGCCCTGCATCCCAGGAATGAATCCCACTTGATCATGGTGAATAATTCTTTTTATATGCTGTTGAATTCGATTTGCTAGTATCTTATTGAGAATTTTTGCATCCATATTCATCAGGGATATTGGCCTGTAGTTCTCTTTTTTTACTGGGTCTCTGTCTGGTTTAGGAATCAAAGTAATACTGGCTTCCTAGAATGAGTCTGGAAGTTTTCCTTCCCTTTCTATTTCTTGGAATAGCTTGAGAAGGATAGGTATTATCTCTGCTTTAAACGTCTGGTAGAACTCCCCTGGGAAGCCATCCGGTCCCGGACTCTTATTTGTTGGGAGATTTTTGATAACCGATTCAATTTCTTCGCTGGTTATGGGTCTGTTCAAGCTTTCTATTTCCTCCTGATTGAGTTTTGGAAGAGTGTGGGTGTTTAGGAATTTGTCCATTTCTTCCAGGTTGTCCAATTTGTTGGCATATAATTTTTCATAGTATTCCCTGATAATTGTTTGTATCTCTGAGGGATTAGTTGTAATAATTCCATTTTCATTCATGATTTTATCTATTTGGGTCATCTCCCTTTTCTTTTTGAGAAGCCTGGCTAGAGGTTTGTCAATTTTGTTTATTTTTTCAAAAAACCAACTCTTGGTTTCGTTGATCTGCTCTACAGTTTTTTTTTTTTTAATATATGAAATTTACTACAGTTTTTTTAGATTCTATATTGTTTATTTCTGCTCTGATCTTTATGATTTCTCTTCTTCTGCTGGGTTTAGGCTGCCTTTGCTGTTCTGCTTCTATTTCCTTTAGGTGTGCTGTTAGATTTTGTATTTGGGATTTTTCTTGTTTCTTGAGATAGGCCTGGATTGCAATGTATTTTCCTCTCAGGACTGCCTTCGCTGCATCCCAAAGCGTTTGGATTGTTGTATTTTCATTTTCGTTTGTTTCCATATATTTTTTAATTTCTTCTCTAATTGTCTGGTTGACCCACTCATTCGTTAGTAGGGTGTTCTTTAACCTCCATGCTTTTGGAGGTTTTCCAGACTTTTTCCTGTGGTTGATTTCAAGCTTCATAGCATTGTGGTCTGAAAGTATGCATGGTGTAATTTCAATTCTTGTAAACTTATGAAGGGCTGTTTTGTGACCCAGTATATGATCTATCTTGGAGAATGTTCCATGTACACTTGAGAAGAAAGTATATTCTGTTGCTTTGGGATGCAGAGTTCTAAATATATCTGTCAAGTCCATCTGATCCAATGTATCATTCAGGGCCCTTGTTTCTTTATTGACCGTGTGTCTAGACGATCTATCCATTTCTGTAAGTGGGGTGTTAAAGTCCCCTGCAATGACCACATTCTTATCAATAAGGTTGCTTATGTTTATGAGTAACTGTTTTATATATCTGGGGGCTCCGGTATTTGGCGCATAGACATTTATAATTGTTAGCTCTTCCTGATGGATAGACCCTGTAATTATTATATAATGCCCTTCTTCATCTCTTGTTACAGCCTTCAATTTAAAGTCTAGATTGTCTGATATAAGTATGGCTACTCCAGCTTTCTTTTGGCTTCCAGTAGCATGATAAATAGTTCTCCATCCCCTCACTCTCAATCTAAAGGTGTCCTCAGATCTAAAATGAGTCTCTTGTAGACAGCAAATAGATGGGTCTTGTTTTTTTATCCATTCTGATACCCTATGTCTTTTGGTTGGTGCATTTAATCCATTTACATTCAGTGTTATTATAGAAAGATACGGGTTTAGAGTCATTGTGATGTCTGTATGTTTTATGCTTGTAGTGATGTCTGTGGTACTTTGTCTCACAGGATCCCCCTTAGGATCTCTTGTAGGGCTGGTTTCGTGGTGACAAATTCCTTCAGTTTTTGTTTGTTTGGGAAGACCTTTATCTCTCCTTCTAAATGACAGACTTGCTGGATAAAGGATTCTCAGCTGCATATTTTTTTCTGTTTAGCACACTGAGGATATTGTGCCAAGCCTTTCTGGCCTGCCAAGTTTCAAAAGAGAGATCAGTCACGAGTCTTATAGGTCTCCCTTTATATGTGATGGCACGTTTATCCCTTGCTGCTTTCAGAATTTTCTCTTTATCCTTGTATTTTGCCAGTTTCACTATGATATGTCATGCAGAAGATCGATTCAAGTTACGTCTGAAGGGAGTTCTCTGTGCCTCTTGGATTTCAATGCCTTTTTCCTTCCCCAGTTCAGGGAAGTTCTCAGCTATAATTTCTTCAAGTACCCCCTCAGCACCTTTCCATCTCTCTTCTTCCTCTGGGATACCAATTATGCATATATTATTTCTTTTTAGTGTATCACTTAGTTCTCTAATTTTCCCCTCATACTCCGGGATTTTTTTTATCTCTCTTTCTCTCAGCTTCCTCTTTGTCCATAACTTTATCTTCTAGTTCACCTATTCTCTCCTCTGCCTCTTCAATCCTAGCCGTCGTGGTTTCCATTTTGTTTTGCATTTCGTTTAAAGCGCTTTTCAGCTCCTCGTGACTGTTCCTGAGTCCCTTGATCTCTGTAGCAAGAGATTCTCTGCTGTCCTGTATACTGTTTTCAAGCCCAGCGATTAATTTTATGACTATTATTCTAAATTCACTTTCTGTTATATTATATAAATCCTTTTTGATCAGTTCATTAGCTGTTGTTATTTCCTGGAGATTCTTCTGAGGGGAATTCTTCCGTTTGGTCATTTTGGATAGTCCCTGGAGTGGTGAGGACCTGCAGGGCACTTCCCCCGTGCTTTGGTGTATAACTGGAGTTGGTGGGCGGGGCCGCAGTCCGACCTGATGTCTGCCCCCAGCCCACCGCTGGGGCCACAGTCAGACTGGTGTGTGCCTTCTCTTCCCCTCTCCTAGGGGCGGGATTCACTGTGGGGTGGCGTGGCCCGTCTAGGCTACTTGCACACTGCCAGGCTTGTGGTGCTGGGGAGCTGGCGTATTAGCTGGGGTGGGTAGGCAAGGTGCACGGGGGCGGGAGGGGCAGGCTTAGCTCGCTTCTCCTTAGGTGATCCACTTCAGGAGGGGCCCTGTGGCAGTGGGAGGGAGTCAGATCCACTGCCGGAGGTTTGGCTGCGCAGAAGCACAGAGTTGGGTGTTTGCGCGGAGCGAGCAAGTTCCCTGGCAGGAACTGGTTCTCTTTGGGATTTTGGCTGGGGGATGGGCGGGGGAGATGGCGCTGGCGAGCGCCTTTGTTCCCCGCCAAGCTGAGCTCTGCCGTCCGGGGGCTCAGCAGCTCTCCCTCCCTTTGTCCTCCAGCCTTCCCGCTTTCTGAGCAGAGCTGTTAACTTATGACCTCCCAGATGCTAAGTCGCGCTTGCTGTCGGAACACAGTCCGTCCGGCCCCTCCGCTTTTGCCAGCCCGACTCGGGGGCTCTGCTTGGCCGGCGAGCCGCCCCTCCGCCCCGGCTCCCTGCCGCCAGTCCGTGGAGCGCGCACCGCCTCGCCGCCCTTCCTACCCTCTTCCGTGGGCCTCTCATCTGCGCTTGGCTCCGGAGACTCCGTTCTGCTAATCCTCTGGCGGTTTTCTGGGTTCTTTAGGCAGGTGTAGGTGGAATCTAAGTGATCAGCAGGACGCGCGGTGAGCCCAGCGTCCTCCTACGCCGCCATCTTCCGGAACTCTCCTAGTGTTATAGTTTTCAAAGTACATGTCTTCTTTGGTTAATTTTATTCTTAGATATTTTATTATTTTTGGTGCAAATGTAAATGGGATTGTTTTCTTAATTTCTCTTTCACTGCTTATCATTATTAGTACAGGAATGCAATAGATTTCTACTTTACTGAATTCATTTATCAGTTCTAGTAATTTATTAATAGAGTGTTTAGGGTTTTCTATATATAATATCATGACATCTGCAAATAGTGAAAATTTTACTTCCTCCTTATTAATTTGGATGTCCTTATTTCTTTTTGTTGTCTAATTGCTGTGCTATTTCCATATATTTTGTGGTTAATTTCTAGTTTTATAATGTTGTGGTCAGAAAAGTTGCATGTTATCATTTCAATCTTTCTGAATTTGTTGAAAGTTGTTTTGTGGTCTAATGTGTGATCTATTCTGGAGAATGTTCCATGTGAACATGAAAAGAATGTGTATTCTGCTGTTTTAAGATGGAATGTTCTGAATGTATCTGTTAAATTCAGCTAGTCTGATGTGTAATTGTTTGATTTTTCTGTTTGGATTATCTCTCCATAGATGTAAGTGGAGGATTAAAGTCCCCTGCTGTTATTGTATTATCCTTTATGTTTGTCATTAATTGTTTTATGTATTTAGGTACTTTTATGTTGGGTCTATAAATATTTACTATTGTTATAGCTTATTGGATTGTCAACTTTATTATTTTTTAATGTTTATTTTTGAGAATGAGAGAGAGTGGGGGAGGGGCAGACACAGAGCAGAAGAGAGGTCTGAAGCAGGCTCTGAGCTGACAGAGAGAACCCAATGCAGGGCTTGAACTCACAAACTATGAGATCATGACCTGAGCTGAAGTCAGATGCTTAGCTCACTGAGCCACCCAGGTGCCCCTGTCGCCTTTATTATTATATATTGTCCTCCTTTGTCTCTTCTTACAATCTGTGTTTTAAAGTCAAATTTGTCTGGAGGCATCTGGGTGGCTCAGTTGGTTAAACATCCGACTTCAGCTCTGGTCATGATCTCAACAGTTCGTGAGTGTGAGCCCCACTTCGGGCTAGGTGCTGACACCTCAGAGCCTGCAGCCTGCTTCAGATTCTGTGTCTCCCTCTCTCTCTGCCCCTCCTCCACTCACACTCTTTCTTTCTCTCTTTCTCTCAAAAATAAATAAGCATTAAAAAAAATTTAAATAAAAAACTCATTTTTGTCTGATATAAGTATTGCTACTCCAGCTTTATTTTGTCATCCATTTGCATGGTAAATATTTCTCCATCTGCTCACTTTCAATCTGCCAGTGTCTTTAGGTCTAAAATTAGTATCTTGTAGGCAGCATATCAGTGAGTTTTGTTTTTGTTTATCCACTCTGTCACTCAATGTTTTTTGATTGGATCATTTAGTCCATTTACATTCAAAGCAATTATTGACAGATACATATTTATTGCCATTTTGTTACTTGTTTTGTGGCTGTTTTTGTAGTTTTCTTCTGATTCCTTCTTCTCTTGCTCTCATTCATGACACACTTGGATTCCCTTCTCTTTATATTTTTGCATATCTATTGCTGGTTTTTTATTTGTTTTTACCATTTTGTTTGTATATAATATCTTCTACATACAACAGTCTGTATTCAGCTTATGGTCAGTTAAATTTGAACTCATTCTATACTCTTACCCTCGATGTTTCAGATATTTGGTATAATATTCTTTATACTGTGAAATATTTAACTGATTTTTATAGATATACTTATTTTTACTGTTTTTGCAATTCCTACTTTTCATACTCTTATGGTTTTTCCTTTCTACTCAAAGAGCCTCCTTTAATATTTCTTCTAGGGCTGGTTCAGTGGTCATGAATTGTTTTACTTTTTGTTTGTTTGAGAAACTTTCTCTTTCTATTCCAAGTGTTAGCCTTGCTGGATAGAGTATTCTTGGCTGATTTTCTATTTCCTTTCAGCACTTTTAATGTATCATGCTACTTCCTTCTAGCCTGCACAGTTTCTGCCGAAAAATTCTCTGATAGCCTTATGGGGTTTCCCTTGTATGTAATTGTCTTCTTTTCTCTTGCTGCTCTTAATTTTTTTCTTTATCATTCTTTTTGCCACTTGAATTACTATGTGTCTTGGCATGGACATCTTTGGATTGATTTGGGGGGAGATCCCTGTGTCTCCTGAATCTGCATATATTCTCTAGATTAGGGTAATTTTTAGCTATAATTTCTTCAGATACATTTTTTGCCTTTCTTTCTCTCTTCTTTTTTTTTATTTATTTATTTTTGGGACAGAGAGAGACAGAGCATGAGCGGGGGAGGGGCAGAGAGAGAGGGAGACACAGAATCGGAAACAGGCTCCAGGCTCTGAGCCATCAGCCCAGAGCCCGACGCGGGGCTCGAACTCACGGACCGTGAGATCGTGACCTGGCTGAAGTCGGACGCTTAACCGACTGCGCCACCCAGGCGCCCCAATTTCTTTCTCTCTTCTTATTCTGGGATCCCTATAATGCAAATGTTGTTATGCTTGATGGAATCACTGAGTTCTCTAAGTCTATTCTCAGTTTATGTAATTGTTTTTCTCTTACTTACTCACCTTGATTGCTTTTAATTAGTCTTTCAGGTCATTAATTTCTCCTGCTTCTTCTAGCCTTTTATTTATTCCATAAAGTATATTTTTATTTCATTCATTGTGTTATTTATTTATGATTGGTTCTTTTTTATGTCTTTTTTAAGTGTCTTACTGATGTCTCCCACTCTTCTTAAGTCCAGTGAATAGCTTTATGATGATTACTTTAAATTTTCTATCAGGCATATTACTTAAATCTGTTTCAATTAAGTCTCTTGCTGTGGTTTTGTCCTGTTATTTCAGTTAGGACATATTCCTCTGTTTCCTCATTTTATCTATCTTTTGTGTCTATTTCTGTGTGTTCAGAAAGTCAGGTATGTCTCCTGCTCTGGAAAGTAATGGCCTTATGAATAAGAGGTCCTACAGTGCCCTGCAATGCAAAGTCCCCTGTTCTCCAAGACCTGTTACTCCACAGAGTGTTTCCTATGTGTATTGCCTGTGGTCTTCTGTTGTGTCCTGGTTGCTTTTTCCTTCAGTCCAATTGCCTGCAGAGGCTCCCTTTGCCAGCTGTAGCAAATGTTTTGTCCTTGCTGGGGTGGGTCATGTTTTAACAAGATGTGGGCTTCTCTGCTGGTAAGATGAGACCTGCCATTGTCACCACCAGAATCAAGGCCCCACAAAATGTGCAGTTAGAGACATCATGTTAGCAGGGTTTGCCCTGGTCTTCTGGGGAAGGGGATCCACAGTTTTGGGACTGAGACAAGTTTGACTCTAAAGGGTAAACTTGAAGAAGCATGGGATGGGGCACCTTGATGTAAGCAAGTTAGATAATGAGTAGAAGCTCTGTGCTGGTCCCAGCAGATGGCCATGTGTTTATGCTTGTGGAAGAGGGAGGTAAATAGCAGTTCCCAGCTCCCTTGTTCCTGATGTTGTCTTCCTACAATTCCTGCCTCTCTGAGAAAAGCTCTAAGATGAGTAAATAACTCTCCTTCCCATATGTCCCCGACATTTTTAAAACAGTTGTGCTTATGCAGCCACTCCACTGGCTGTTGTGCTCTCTGTAAGGGTGAGGGCTCAGGCTTCTAAGGACCTTTGGTCTCTCCCAGAGCTAAGCCCCTTGATTTTTAAAATTCCAGAGTTTAAGTCCCACTGGCTGTAAGAACTTATGATCTTTGGCCCCTCTCAATTTTCAACGCCAAAAGTTATGAAGATTCTTCTTCCCTGTGCAGGATCCCCAGTGTGATAGTCTGTTTCTTGCCTTTCTCTATGTCACTGGCTCTCTCCCCACCGTAGATGGCCATGATCCATTTAACTCCCAAAGAGTATCTCCACCCTTCCTACCTTCTTTGATGTGGTCTCTTCTCTACCTTTGTTTTTATTTATTTATTTTTTTAATATTTATTTTTGAGAGAGACAACATGAGTGGGGGAGGGGCAGAGAAAAAGAGAAAGAGATAGAAAGAATCTGAAGCAGGCTTCAGGCTCTGAGCTGTCCACACAGAGCCTGATGTGGGGCTCAAACTCACAGAACCATCAGATCATGACCTGAGCTGAAGTCATTCATTTAACCAACTGAGCCACCCAGGCGCCCCTTTTCTCCACCTTTAGTTGTGGAGTTTCTTCTGCCAGCCTTTAGGTCATTTTCTGGGTTATTTACACTAATGTGAGTGTTGCCTATTTGTATCCATGGGATAAGGCAAGCTTAGATTCCTCCTACATCAGAATCTTCCTAGCCTCTCTATATATGTGATTTTACATAATCCTAGATCACACAGAACATTAGAGATCATCAATATTAATGATCTTACTTTTTCAGATGAGGAAAATATCCTAAAAATATAAGTATCTTGTGCAAGATCACAAAGCATTTACCTACACAAATGTAGTTCTATGACAACCTATGCAAATCTGGTCACTTAACTCTTGTTATCTAAAAATTGGATTTTAATACTAAAAGATAAGATACATGTAAACTGTATCATCTTTATTGTTCTAAAACACACATGTTAATTGCATCATTGAGAGCAGATTGTATCATCCAGTGATATAATATAAATTAGTAGGAAGAAGGACAAAAAGTAAAGAATCTTGTATATCATGAATGTTTAAGTAATGAACAGAGGAAGAGGTGCTAAGTAAAAGTCCTGACAATGAGTATATATAAAATTCCATATTTTTGTTTAGGAAACAAAGGGAGAAAATTTTTCAGGTATCCCAGGTTAAAAAAAATTCTCATTTGCTGCTGAGAAGTGAAGTGCAATAAGAATTCTAAAATATCTATTAGATTTAGCAACAAGGTTCTTAGCATCTTTAAGATGAGCAGTTGCAGTGATGGAATTGGTGTATAATCCTAATTGGCATCCATTCATCCTTTTAGTCAACAGGTATATTTATTGAGTGCCTGTCATAGACTCTAAGTATAAAGTTTTTTTTGGCCAGCAAAAGAGTGGACACAGGATTAAAGTGAGAGATGGCTGATGTCCAGGAAAAGACAAGAGCCCTTATAAGGGTCCTTGCCCCATATTTATTCAGATCAGAAGGCTTACAAACATGATGGGAGTGTACAAAGAGACAAAGAAACTGTGAACGTTGACTTGTGGATGTGAGGGAAAAGGGGGGTTTTGAAGATATACAGTGTTTGGGGTTTGGGTCAATATAAAACAAAATCCTGGCACCGGGCAGATGGGTAGATGGTTAACAGCAGACAGGAGGCAGCACCTCTGTTTATCTTAGCTAGCCAAAGGGATGAGACAGATAGGGGAAATAACCTCGGGGTTAGCAAGACACCTTTTCTTTTGTTAACCATCTCTGCTCTGGGCTGCTTTGCCTGCAGCTCAGCAGTCCATAGTCCACCAATTTACCTAACCCGGCCCTATTCTCCTATGAAAGCAGCTTTCTGCTATAGTACTAAATTTGGGGTGCTTTCACCCTGCATGTCTAATCTTGTTATTCCTATGTATTGGGCACCTTTGCACCATTTCTATTTTAGCCCTTTGCCTCTCTCTCTATTTTGGGGGGCTCTGCATGCCGTCTCTATTTTCGGGTGCCTTTGCACCTCCCTATTACCAGCACCTTTGTGCCTCCCTATTCTCGGGGTGTTTCTGCTCCCCCATATTCTTGGAGTGCCAATCTGTTTTACGCAAACTCGGGTGAGAGCATTTTATGACTTTGTATTTCTTTATGCCTTGTTAACCCATTGGTGTAGCCCGGGGGATTCCTAAGCTCATCCCCTACAAGTGCCTATGTTTAGCCTGGCGCTGTGTTGGATTGTGCAGATGCAATAGTAAGCACAAATATCCTCATTCTCAAGGAGTCTGCAATCTAGTGAAGGAGACAGATATTAATAAAACAGTCAAGTAAACAAATATTAAGTTGCTGTTCTGACAAGGGAAAATGTTATGTATGTGTATACATCAAATAGAGAAACTGTGACCTGGAAGGTTTCTCTGTGGAAATGACATGAACTTAAATGTAACAGATGTGAATAAATCAAGTAGGCATAGTAGAATGGCAATACTGTGATTAATAGGGTTCTGGGTGGAGGAGAAAGCATTTGCAAAGACCTGGAACAGGAAGAAACATGGTATATCCATTGAATTAAAAGAAGGCAAGCCTGAGTGGGGTATTGAGAATAAAGGGATTATAGTAAGAAATAGGGCTAAGAGAAGTGAGACAGGCTCAGATCATGCAGCTAAGAATTTGGTTTTTATATGACCAGCAGTGGGAAGCCAATGAAGGGGTTTAACTAAAGGCATCTCGCAACACTCTTGGGTGTGGAGACAGTGTTGATATGATCAGACTTATGATTGAAAAAGTTTTCCTAGCTTCTATTATTAGAAAGGATTTGAGAGACAGAGTAGTTTCAGGGAAAACTGTTAGGATCCGTATCTGCAGCTGTCCACACAAGAGATAGCAATGGTATAAACTAAAATAGTGGAAACAGAAATAAATAATTGGATTCAATAGTTATTTGGATGGTAAAACTGATAATACTTTCTGAGCAATTAGATATCAACTTGCAGAAGAGGGGGGTGTCATAAACAAAATATAAAATACTTCCCAAGTTTTCTGTTTTGAAAAATTAAGAAAACTGAAACATATTTTCGAAGGAATGAAGGAAGGAAGGAGAAGAAAGAAAGAAAGAAAGAAAGAAAGAAAGAAAGAAAGAAAGAAAGAAAAAGGGAAAGGGAAGGAAAGAAAAGGAAAGGAAAGGAAAGGAAAGGAAAGGAAAGGAAAGGAAAGGAAAGGAAAGGAACGGAAAGGAAGAAATTGGCTAAGAACCTGCAGAAAGAAGAACAAGTATCTGGGGATATACATAAAGTTAAAGACATGAGGTTAATGAAGGAGCTTTTTCTATTTATTTTTGTTTTATAAAATGGTGAATATTTAAGTATGATAAAATGTTGAAGGGAAGGACCCAGAGAGAAGGAAAAAAGTGCATATACATGAAAGAGAAGAAATAATCAAAGAACATGTTCTCTGAAAATGTAGAAAGAACACTAGACACTAAATGTCTAGAACATTTAGGAAAGAAGGAAATAATGAATGATGAGGCAACTAATTCATAAAGCTGATGATGGAATGATGAGGGCTCCCCTTTCTGATGGCTGCTATTTTCTGTGTGAACTCATCTGCTGAAAGTGAAATGGATGTGATGGTATCAAAGTTTGTCACGTTATTTTATTAATGAAATATTAAAAGCAATAAAAATGCTTACCATAGGGAACTGGTAAAGTAAATTATGATATGTATCTACACTATTCTAGTGTATTTTAAAATAATGAGGTCAAAGAGTATTTTTAGATCAATGGAACAATTTACTATATGTTTTACATAAAAATAACAGTTTACAAAAGAATATGCATGGTATATAACAATTAACAGAAATAAATATTGAATATATGCAAAGTAGAAAACACTGGAAAGATATGCACCAAAATATTAATTATATATTATATATGTATATATATAGATATAAAGATATATATGTATATTGTTTGTGTGCATATATGTATATACATATATATGTGTGTTTATGTACAGAGATAGATGGACTAAAGGTGCTTTTCATCTTTGCCCTTTTCTGGATACTAATAATATTTTAAATAAATATGAATAGATGTAGAGGCATGTACACATAGTAATATGAACAAATATTTTATAAATAAAAATGAACTATTTCATTCAGTAATGACTCATTACATTATCAAGTTGTATATAAGTTCTGTAGGTCATTTGTACTTTTCTTGCTGCAGCCCACTGACTAGTTCATTATAAATGCTCCATAATTATTAAAACAATATAAACTAATGCTTTAACTTTATTTCAAAATAACAGCATATTGTTTGATATTTATGAAAGTTAAGAGAGGAAAACCTAAATTGTCATCACAAGGAAAATATTATTATATATATTTTTTTAATGGTTATGAAATGATATCTGTTAACTATGTGCTAATCATGTTATAAGTCAAATAATTATGCTGTAACCCTAAACTTATACAGTGTTGCATGTCAATTATATCTCAATAAAACTAAATAAAATAAAAAAATTCTGCTATGATAAAATGATGCAAATTAATTTTTGTCCTCCCTTAATATCTAGCTCCTTGGTAATATGAGCTATCTTAATAAAGAGAAGATGTTGATAAAAAAATGAATAGATGAAAAGGATTAAGAGGTACAAACCTCCAGTTACAAAATAAATAAGTCACGGGAGTGAAAAGTACAGCATAGGGAATAGAGTTGATGATATTATAATAATTTTCTATGGTCATATATGGTAACTATACTTATTGTGGTGAGCCCTATATAATATATGTTATTGTCACTATGTTGTACACCTGAAACTAATATAATACATGTCAACTATACTTCAATTGAATGTTAAAAACAAAGAAACAATGTTTTTAAAATATAAGCAAAAAAATAATAATAACAGCATAACTTATCCTACTGGTCAGTGTAGAAAATGCAAATAAATGGTTGTAGAATTATATTTTCATTGAAAGAGTATGAGGTTGAATCATGTATTAAGTGCTAATCAAAATAGTTATCATGTTTTTAGCTCTTAGTACATGCCAGGCACTGGCATGCCAGCCACTGGCACTTACAGCAGTTTGAAGAGGAAGGTTGTCAATATGATTTTCACCTTATGGGTGAGAAAACTGAAACCTTGAGAAAGCATTTGGTCAAAATCATTCACAAGGAAGTGGCAGAGTCAGATTTGGAGACCATATCTCTCTTACCCTGAGGCAACGTGCTGCATTACACAGTGACAGAAAGAAAATACTAGCTTCTATCAGCCTGCCTCACAAACCTATACCTCTGCTTGCAAATATCACCACTTTAATTGAGACAAAACATCAATTAAAGCAATAAAAGAAAAATTCCATTTTGATCAATAAGTACGCACCATTTATTACACAAAAGCTATTTAGACAGTTTTTCTGACAGGAAAATTAATGTTACCAATGCTACAGAAACAATCACAAGCTCTGTCTCATTCCTTAGATGATTAGCAATCATTAAAAAGGTTTTTAGAGGGCAAAAGTAAAAATCGAGTGAAAATTGAAAATGAAACAAATGGCAGCTTTTTATCGAAAGAGCTTTCAATAACTATAGATTTGGTCTAAGGACATTTGCTAATTGTGTTGATGTTTCAACTATTGTCATCACCAGCTTTTATTCACAGTTAGGAACAGGAAAACTAAGCAAGCTCAAAACAATATTCTTTTCTACACATAAGCAAAGCCCTAAGCCTGTTTTCCTAATCCATCTCCTCTTCATACTTCCAACAAATATTTATTAAGCATTTGCCCTGTTCTTGTTTTCAGGACTGCCAAATGGGATGTTATTCTGAGAAAATTTGATTGAAGCAATGACAACTAAAAGTAGATAGTGAAAACATAAATTAATCTTTACCACTGAGATATTTTTAAAATAACATTGTTTTAATTACTGCTGTAGAATTTGTTTCAATGTCTTCCACATCCTGTCCCCCACATCAACCAACTGACCAACTGAAATATTCATTTTAGCAGCAAGAGGCAACAGATTATCTTCTTGCTGTTACCTACCTTTAGCTGGTAGAGAGTTTATTTGTTTTTCTTGAATTCATCAAAAGAGTAATAAAAATATTTTACATCTTGCTCTTTTTGGCTGAGAAGTTGAAGGATTTACAAAATTGAATTTATCCACACAACCTCTATAAAAGAAGGAAAAAATGGAATATTTTTTATCAAAAATATTCAAACAGAACTCATGCTATGGCTAACAAGTAGCTTCATGAATGAGTTTCTATTTTATTTTATTTTATTTTTGATAGTTTATATTTTAATACAGTTTATCAAATTATGCTGTATTTAACCCTGATGGCAAATTAATTAGAATTATTTATTCCATAAGTAGGGGAATTGAATTGCGATTGCCTTGGTTGGACATGCTGGGTGTCTTATGTAGGATCCAACACTTGTATACCTGGATCTTATAAATATAGAATAGAATGGATTACTATCATCTCTTGAGTTAGCATGGGTTTTCCCTAAAAGCAGAGCCTGAGGCAGAGTTAAATGCTGATGGAAGATGTTGAAACTCAGAGGGAGGAGCAAGGGACAGAGAGGGGGAAATGGAAAGGAGAGCCCATATAAGGTGATGTGGAGGACTGGAAAATTCTCTGCACTGAACATTCATTGACTTCTTTGCTCTCTAATACCAAGAAACTCACTCTTTCCCTTTAAATCCCTTCTTTTAGTCAAGCATTTCAAGACCAGGATTTAATGGCCTGAAATGTGCCACACTGACAAAGAAAAATTTCTACTGGCAATATTTAGACACCTGCCTGACCAAATCAGACCACAATCATGCAATTGCACTCTGCTACTTTTGACTCTTTTTTTTCCCTTTAAAACCCTCTTTTTGGGTTCTCAGACCTAATTCCATTATAGGGGGCTGTCCCACACACAACACCAAACAAATCTCAGACACCAGCAGATTTTCCAAGAATTCAACTCAATTGTGACATTATCTACCAGAGATACCATCAGATAGCACATGATAAGGGCTCAATCATGCAAGACTACCCTCCAACCCCCACTTCAGACACCAGTGGCAAACTCCAGGCTATTGCCTGTATTTCCAACTGACTGTTTATAAATTGGAGGTTCCAACCACCTTCTTTTTATTTTATTTATTTATTTAAAAATGTTTAATGTTAATTTTTTAGAGAGAGACACACACAGAGTGTGAGTGGAGGAGGGGCACAGAGAGAGGGAGGCACAGAATCCAAAGCAGGCTCCAGGCTCCAAGCTATCAGCACAGAGCCCAACGCAGGGCTTGAACCCATGAACTGTGAGATCATGACCTGAGCCGAAGTCAGATGCTTAACTGACTGAGCCACCCAGGCGCCCCAAACCACCTTCTTTTTAAGTTATTTTTATTTACTAGAGTGGCTCACAGAACTCAAGGAAACAGTTACTTGCATTTACCAGTTTATTAAAGGATATGATAAAGGATACAAATCAATAGCCAGATGAAAAGATATGTCCTTTGCCTATTGCAATTGACTGAATAAAGTACCAATTACCTTGTAGTTTGTTTGTTGGACATGTTTTTTCAAAATTTGACAGTTGTTGCCCATGATTACAGGGTGAGTGCCTGATCTTGAAGAGAGCTTCTGGGGAGCCCTCTGAAATGCAACTCAGAATCATCTACCTAGGGATAGAAAAAGAGATGAACATTTATCCTTCAAGAGTTGAGTCTGGCTTACAGGGCTTTAATTCCCCGCATTTGTTGAGACAAAGTGGGGACTGGACTCAGGTCCCCTCAACTCTGACCACAAAATCCAGCATTTTTGGCTGACTCCATAAGGAAAAAAAAGCTAAATATCTATACTTCTTGAATAGCATATCTTTCAGGAATGCAGAGGGAGGATGCTTACTGAAAGGAGGATTCTTATTACTAAGACTGGTGAAGAGCAGACCAAACCTGTTTGCAACAAGATGAACCACAGTGCTGAATTTTCACTGACTCCCCCCCCCCATTGTAATATTAAAAAGCATGGCCAGGAGTGGAGATTTAACATGTCAATAATGCATGCAAGGCATGAAAAAGCATGACCTTTACGTGCCCAGGTGCTAATAAATCCCCACATCTACGTGCTTAAATGTCACCCTTTTCCCTCCCAGGTTTCTTTTAGAAAAATTCTACCTTGACCTCTCCTCTGGGAGTAAACCTGAGGATTCCTTCTTTTGTGCTATCTCACTTGTGCATGAGCATAAGCCCTAATAAACCCTTGCCTGGAACTCCTGTTTGACCTCTTATCAATTTCTATTGCTTGGAGAGCCCAAGGGCCCAGTTTGGTTAACAGTGTCTCATGCTTCAGCCTCAGAAAAGTTCCACTGTAGGAAGTCCAAAACTCCAGGTGCTGGTCCAAGGCATGGTGCTATCAGGTTATACCTACGAGAAACTGAGACCACCTGTTCCCTTGTGAACTGGTTGCTTTTGTTGGAGCTTCAATGAGAGGTAAGGCTGAAAGGATTTGAAATGTTGCTGAAAAGGTGCCTGCCTCTGTAAAACTTGTTGGGTGGTGTTCTCACCTTCCTGCTATGAGTACTGGTTACTAACTATTCACAGTGGCACCCTTCTCTGAAAATTCATCATAGGGCAGGAGTCTTCTCACCCAAGAAGTTATGTACCCCACCCCAGGTGGAAGCATACAGCCAGAGATTGACTGACCAACTGATTCAGAGGTCTCCTAAAGGAAAAACTTATTCTATAATGAAATTCTTGCAGTGACATAAACTGACTTTTTGCGGGGGTGGGGGTGAGGGGAGTGGGGGGAAGGCCCTGATTTGTAGTGTCTGCTGATTTCTGTTGTGAAAATTTCCCACTATGTCTGATGTCAATATACCAGTCTGACATCACTAAAATCAGAGTTGGGGATGAGATGTACACAATCTGCTTTTACAAGCTTGCTGCAGCACACTGCTCAATTCATGCTCCAGAGTTTCACTGTAAGAAGCACAGGGTAAGGAGTCAATAAATATATATTTTGGAAGCTACATTTTTTTTTCTCAGCAACTTTCCCTGCCTTAGCCTTATTCCCTCACTTCCCTACAAACCCCTTCTGAGAGTCTTGCTTCAATGAAGCACTTGGAAGAATTCTGGCCTCAATATTCTGGGGAACCCAATCTAAGACATTAATGGGGAGAATCAAGAGCTGCTGAACCATGCTCCATCAACCATCTCTATCAGGCTCTATGGATCAATACTCCTGTCTACCAATTCAGTCCTGCCTCTAATTAGAGTAATTGTGCTCACCTTGTCTCTGATAGGTAATGACAATAACCTGATCTGTAATATTTTAGGATCTTTTAATCTACCATTATTTTCAGGGGACACAGTTCTATAATAGTATCTCTTACCATCAGACTTTGCCTACAGAGGATGACCACCAATGTACTTCTTGATGATGACCAACATATTCCTTATTGCTTTTATAAGTGGGCTATCCTCCAGGCTTTACTGGAGGAACATAGACAGCTGGTGCATTTTCTGGTCATATAAAATGTATCCTCTCTAGCATATCCTCTTTACTAAGCATTTTGATCATTTTTTTCCATTATTTTCCATGGAAGTTCTAAAATCTTTGCTTACTTTGGGCCATCACTTTATCTAAACTTCCAGGTGCCATCCTACCAGCATATTAGCACCATCATCCAGGATCTTTGCCAGGGTGTTTACATTACATTACAAGAGATTGTATCAATATTGGTAATTCTTACTAATCTAACTAAAAATTAAGATGTTTGCCCCCCCCCAGCCTTCCTTGATCCAGCACCCTCAGGATACAATCCCATGCATACTGTATCAGTTCCTGATACATGTTGGCTACATTGTTCAGATATTTGCCTTAGTCCTTTCCCTTCCTTTCCACACTTGACACTTGCACATCCAGGTTCTGTGTGACATGATTCTAAGTATTGGTTTGGTGGCCAAGGAGGGGAGCTGAGGATAGAACAAGAGGGGCCACAGTTTTCTTACAACAGAGACCTTTTCATGGCTATCAAGAAGGGTGGGGGAACTAGCCTTTAAGAGGGAGGAGGAGATCATTTCTTTAAGTACAAAGGATTTGGGGTAATCAGAGAATTCAGGATTTTTTTAAAAACAGTTCTGTTGAGATATAATTTGCATGCAATGTAATTTACCCATTTAAAGTGCACAATTCAATATTTTAATGTTTTCACATACATGCACCAACCACCATCATAATAGTCTGTTTTAGAATATTTTCAACCGTCAAATAGAAACCCTGTGCTCTTTAGTTATGCTGACCCTCATCCTATTAATAGGGACCATATAATATGTGGTCTTTTGTGTCTGGCTTCTTTCACTTAGCATAATTTTTCAAGGTTATCCATGTTGTAGAAGTCAAGGGTATTCTCATCCCACATCTCAGGCCTCCTATCATTTTCTTATTTTTAAATTTATTTTAAACTGTATTTATTTATTTTGACAGGGAGAGACGGAGAGGAGAGGAGAGGAGAGAAGAGAGGAGAGAAAAAGAGGGGGGAGAGGCAGAGAGAAGGAGAGACAGAATCCCAAGCAGGCTCTGGGCCATCACAGTAGAGCCCAACGTGGGGCTCAAACTCACAAACCGTGAGATCATGACCCAAGCTGAGATCAAGAGTCAGATGCTTAAACAACAGTATCCCCCAGGTGCCTCATTTCCTCTCCTTCTCAACCAGGGCCTCTACCTTGGTGTAAACATGTCAGAGCTGGGAACATAACCCTTCCCTGGTCCTGTACTGTCCTAGATAAGTTCTGGGCCTGATCATCTGGTTGTAAAAAGTGAAAGTCTCTTTAAGTTCTTCCAAGGCTGACTTTCATACTTCAGCTGAAATTGGTTAATCACTCTTAGCCTTTCATTGTTTCTCCAATGCATCTGTCATACTCGGCAAAAGCCATCTGTTGCCCATTGTCGTAATCATTAGTTATCATTACCACTTGTCCTGAACCTTTCAAACTCCTGAGACATTGCCACTGCTTGTGCATTCCCCTTCTCTCTGAGAGTTTTAACAATTACATTGTTATAACATGACAAAGGTTATCCATATACCGCCTACCACTGGTGGCAGCATTCTTTTTTCCAGCCAACTGACAAGTAATCTAGCATCCCGTTTTGAAGTCTTCTTCCTCAGAGCATGCCTAGCCCCAACTATCCCATGCCAGTTTTTGTGTAAAACAGACTCTGAGATGGATATTTGAATTCAGGAAGTTTACTAAAGAGTGCTCTCTGAAACAACACCTATGAGGCAATGAAAGAAGCAGGATTGGACAGAGAAACAATGTCAATTGAGAGAAACAATGTCAATTGACATACAATGCCAGTAGCAGCAAAGGCCTCATCTAATCCCGCAGGGAGCTCTGGAGCTGAGATGGCCTCCCAGAGTTTTAAACTCATCAATACTTGAATATGGGCAGACCCTAAGTAGTGGCATATCCTTGGCCAAAGTATTTACCTTCAGTGAAGGGCAATGCCCGGGAAAGGACTCAATTGTTTGTGCTCTCAGCAGACAACACTCCCAGAAGCTATGAAAATGAGTGTCCTTGTTCTGAAAGGAGATTTGGGGTAACACATTATAGCATTCACAGCAAGATTATAATTCAGATCTTATATTGCCAATAGCTGCCATGTCCACAAAATCTTAGTTTCAATTTCCTATTATCCATCCACCACCTCCTATGTTTTTCATTGTTTTTGTTAAAATATAGTAACTACAATAATCTATAAACTGAGACTCCATTCCATTGTTCCTACTTTATATATTTTTTTGTTTCTCACCCCTTTGAATTTCTCTCTCCCCTTAGCCATCTTAAATTCATGATCAATTAATATAATCATTGACTTGAATATAGTATAGGGTAATACTGCCTGATCTCTCTCACACACTCTTTCTCTTTTGGCAAAAGTGTAACTACCTGAGCACTGAGTAACATATAGAATTGTTGAATCACTATATTGTACACCTGAAACTAATATAACATTGAATGTTAACTATAATGGTATTAAAATGAAAAACTTAAAAAAATTAAAGAAGTGTTACTACATATATCCAGATGCTATAGACTGAATCGTGTCCCCCTCAAATTCATATGTTGTAGCCAATGTGACTGTGTTTGGAAATAGGGTCTTTAGGTGGTAATTAAGGCTAAATAAGGTAATACAGGTGGGTCCCTAATCCAATAGTACTGGTGGAGTTATAAGAAGAGGAAGAAATAGATTCTCTCACATTCGTTCTCACTTTTGCTCTCCCTCTCTCTCATGCTCAGAGTAAAGGCCACGTGAGTATGAAGTGGCTACCTCTAAGCCAGGTAGAGACTACTTACCAGAAATTGAATCCTGCTGGACTTAATCTGGGATTTTCAGGTTCCAGAACTGTGAGAAAATAAATTTGTTGTTTAAGCCACCCAGCTGGGGATATTTTGATATGGTAGACTAAGCAGACTAATATACCAACTTTTTACCTACTCTTCATCTGCACTTTTACAGCTAAACTTGGCTACAGAAAAATATCCAATCACACTAACTAGCTCTTTTTAAATTCATGACCATGAATCTCAAGTACACACTTAGCGATGCATGTCAATCATAATAAACTTCTCAACTTTATTTAATGTGTCCCACTCTCTTAGATGAATATTTCATAATTTTTCTCACTCAAACTCCTAAAACTTTACTCCTCATTCTCATGAGAGCTTCTGACTTTACTTCTTCATTATTGAGATAATTGAAGCAAGCAAAAAAGAATTTCCACAGATCCCACCAAAACTATATCTACCAGGAATATGCAACCATATTAATAGTACAAGTTACAACATGATTAACAAGTACAACTGGTTAACAAGTACTATTAACTATGTAACTGGTTAACTGTTAACCAAAGTTGTACTTTCATTAGTCTTTTTTCTGGGTTTCTGTATAGATTTCTGTACAACTGCCTATTTATACTCTCGCTTGGTATCTAACACGTATTTCATTGTCTTCTCTATCTTAAAAAATGCAAATTCTATTCTTCTAGTAGCTTAGGCCCAAAATCATAGAGGTATCCTTGACATCTCTTTTTCTCTCATCCCCAATGTCCGATCTCTCATCTATCCTTGCCTTCACAATATACCAAAATGTGACCACTTCTTACTATTCCACTTTTTGCTTCAGTGATTTAAACCATCATCATCTTTTATCTGAATGTTGAAATATTATTCTAATTGGTCTCTTTGTTTCCTCTCTTTATTCTACTAGAGTATATGCTTACATAGATTCAAAAGTGAACTTTACCAAAGTCATATTATGCTACTCCTCTGTTCAAAACCTTTTGGGGCTCCTGGGTGGCTCAGTCGGTTAAGCGTCCGACTTCGGCTCAGGTCATGATCTCACGGTTCATGGGTTCGAGCCCCGCGTCAGGCTCTGTGCTGACAGCTCAGGGCCTGGAGCCTGTTTCGGATTCTGTGTCTCCTTCTCTCTGTGACCCTCCCCCGTTCATGCTCTGTCTCTCTCTGTCTCAAAAATAAATAAACATTAAAAAAAATTAAAAAAAATGGCTCCCTATTTTGCCTACTATAAAAATCAAAGTACTTATGATTGTCTACAAGGTCCTATATGATACCTTTCTTCTTTACCTCTCTGATCTCATCTGCGATTCTCCCCCTCACTCTCTCTGCTCAAGTTGCACTGATCTCCTGCTGTTCAGCACATGCACCAGGAGTATTCCTTCTTTAGGGCCTTAGTGATGTAGTAATGCCCCTTAGATTTCCACATACTTGCTACATCCTTTCCTTCAGGTCTTTGACCAAATATCACTTTTTATTTTTTTTATTTTTTTTCAATATATGAAATTTATTGTCAAATTGGTTTCCATACAACACCCAGTGCTCATCCCAAAAGGTGCCCTCCTCAATACCCATCACCCACCCTCCCCTCCCTCCCACACCCCATCAACACTCAGTTTGTTCTCACTTTTTAAGAGTCTCTTATGCTTTGGCTCTCTCCCACTCTAACCTCTTTTTTTCCTTCCCCTCCCCCATGGGTTTCTGTTAAGTTTCTCAGGATCCACATAAGAGTGAAAACATATGGTATCTGTCTTTCTCTGGATGGCTTATTTCACTTAGCATAACACTCTCCAGTTCCATCCATGTTGCTACAAAGGGCCATATTTCATTCTTTCTCATTGCCATGTAGAACTCCACTGTGTATATAAACCACAATTTCTTAATCCATTCATCAGTTGATGGACAATTAGACTCTTTCCATAATTTGGCTATTATTTAGAGTGCTGCTAGAAACATTGGGGTACAAGTGCCCTATGCATCAGTACTCCTGTAGCCCTTGGGTAAAGTCCTAGCAGTGCTATTCCTGGGTCATAGGGTAGGTCTATCTTTAATTTTTTGAGGAAACTCCACACTGATTTCTAGAGTGGCTGTACCAATTTGCATTCCCATCAACAGTGCAAGAGGGTCCTGTTTCTCCACACCTCTCCAGGGTCCATAGTCTCCTGATTTCTTCATTTTGGCCACTCTGACTGGCGTGAGGTGATATCTGAGTGTGGTTTTGATTTCTATTTCCCTGATGAGGAGTGACGTTGAGCATCTTATCATGTGCCTATTGGCCATCTGGATATCTTCTTTAGAGAAGTGTCTATTCATGTTTTCTGCCCATTTATTCACTGGGTTATTTCTTTTTCGGGTGTGGAGTTTGGTGAGCTCTTTATAGATTTTGGATACTAGCCCTTTTTCTGATATGTCCTTTGCAAATATCTTTTCCCATTCCCTTGGTTGCCTTTTAGTTTTGTTGGTTGTTTCCTTTGCTGTGCAGAAGCTTTTTATCTTCATAAGGTCCAGTAGTTCATTTTTGCTTTTAATTCCCTTGCCTTTGGCGATGTGTCGAGTAAGAGATTGCTACGGCTGAGGTCAGAGAGGTCTTTTCCTGCTCTCTCCTCTAGGGTTTTGATGGTTTCCTGTCTCACATTCAGGTCCTTTATCTATTTTGAGTTTATTTTTGTGAATGGTGTGAGAAAGTGGTCTAGTTTCAACCTTCTGCATGTTGCTGTCCAGTTCTCCCAGCACCATTTGTTAAAGAGACTGTCTTTTTTCCATTCGATGTTCTTTCCTGCTTTGTCAAAGATGAGTTGGCCATACATTTGTGGGTCTAGTTCTGGGGTTTCTATTCTATTCCATTGGACTATGTGTCTGTTTTTGTGCCAATACGATGCTGTCTTGATGATTACAGCTTTGGAGTAGAGGCTAAAGTCTGGGATTGGGATGCCTCTTGCTTTGGTCTTCTTCAAAATTACTTTGGCTATTCGGGACCTCTTGTGATTCCATGTGAATTTTAGGATTGCTTGTTCTAGTTTCGAGAGAATGCTGGTGCCATTTTGATTGGGATTGCATTGAATGTGTAGACAGCTTCGGGTAGTATTGATATTTTGACAATATTTATTCTTCCAATCCATGAGCACGGAATGTCTTTCCATTTCTTTATATCTTCTTAAATTTCCTTCATAAGTTTTCTATAGTTTTCAGCATATAGATCTTTTACATCTTTGGATTTATTCCTAGGTATTTTATGCTTCTTGATGCAATTGTGAATGGGATCAGTTTCTTTATTTTCTTTCTGTTGCTTCATTGTTAGTGTATAAGAATGCAACTGATGTCTGTACATTGATTTTGTATCCTGCAACTTTGCTGAATTCATGTACCAGTTCTAGCAGACTTTTGGTGGAGTCTATTGGATTTTCCATGTATAATACCATGCCATCTGCAAAAAGTGAAAGCTTGACTTCACCTTTGCCAATTTTGATGCGTTTGATTTCCTTTTGTTGTCTGATTGCTGATGCTAGAACTTCCAAAACTATGTTAAACAACAGCGGTGAGAGTGGACATCCCTGTTATGTTCCTGATCTCAGGGAAAAAGCTCTCAAATTTTTTCCCCCATTGAGGATGATGTTAGCTGTGGGCTTTCCATAAATGGCTTTTATGATCTTCAAGTATGTTCATTCTATCCCAACTTTCTCGAGGGCTTTTATTAAGAAAAGTTGCTGAATTTTGTCAATGTCTTTTCTGCATCAATTGAAAGGATCATATGGTTTTTATCTTTTCTTTTATGAATGTGATGTATCACGTTGATTGATTTGCAAATGTAGAACCAGCCCTGCATCCCAGGAATGAATCCCACTTGATCATGGTGAATAATTCTTTTTATATGCTGTTGAATTCGATTTGCTAGTATCTTATTGAGAATTTTTGCATCCATATTCATCAGGGATATTGGCCTGTAGTTCTCTTTTTTTACTGGGTCTCTGTCAGGTTTAGGAATCAAAGTAATACTGGCTTCCTAGAATGAGTCTGGAAGTTTTCCTTCCCTTTCTATTTCTTGGAATAGCTTGAGAAGGATAGGTATTATCTCTGCTTTAAACGTCTGGTAGAACTCCCCTGGGAAGCCATCTGGTCCTGGACTCTTATTTGTTGGGAGATTTTTGATGACTGATTCAATTTATTCCCTGGTCATGGGTCTCTTCAAGCTTTCTATTTCTTCCTGATTGAGTTTTGGAAGAGTGTGGGTGTTTAGGAATTTGTCCATTTCTTCTAAGTTGTGAAGTTTTTCGGCGTATAATTTTACCTCGTATTCCCTGAAAAGTGCTTGTATCTCTGAGGGATTGGTTGTAATAACTCCATTTTCATTCATGATTTTATCTATTTGGGTCATCTCCCTTTTCTTTATGGGAAGCCTGGCTAGAGGTTTATCAATTTTGTTTATTTTTTCAAAAAACCAACTCTTGGTTTCGTTGATCTGCTCTACAGTTTTTTTTAGATTCTCTATAGTTTCTTTCTGCTCTGATCTTTATTATTTCTCTTCTTCTGCTGGGTTTAGGCTGTCTTTGCTGTTCTGCTTCTCTTTCCTTTAGATGTGCTGTTAGATTTTGTATTTGGGATTTTTCTTATTTCTTGAGATAGGCCTGGATTGCAATTTATTTTCGTCTCAGGAAATGCTTTTGCTGCATCCCAAAGCGTTTGGATTGTTGTATTTTCATTTTCGTTTGTTTCCATATATTTTTTTAATTTCTTCTCTAATTGCCTGGTTGACCCATTCATTCGTTAGTAGGGTGTTCTTTAACCTCCATGCTTTTGGAGGTTTTCCAGACTTTTTCCTGTGGTTGATTTCAAGCTTCATAGCATTGTGGTCTGAAAGTATGCATGGTATGATTTCAATTTTTGTATACTTATGAAGGGTTGTTTTGTGACCCAGTATGTGACCCATCTTGAAGCATATTCCATGTGCACTCGAGAAGAAAGTATAATCTGTTGCTTTGGGATGCAGAGTTCTAAATAGATTTGTCAAGTCCATCTGATCCAATGTATCCTTCAGGGCCCTTGTTTCTTTATTGACTGTGTGTCTAGATGATCTATCCATTTCTGTAAGTGGAGTGTTAAAGTCCCCTGCAATTACCACATTCTTATCAATAAGGTTGCTTATGTTTGTAATTGTTTTATATACTTGGGGGCTCCTATATTTGGTGCATAGACATTTATAATCCTTAGCTCTTCCTGATGGATAGACCCTGTGATTATTATATAATGCCCTTCTTCATTTCTTGTTACAGCCTTTAATTTAAAGTCTAGTTTGTCTGATATAAGTGTGGCTACTCCAGCTTTCTTCTGACTTCCAGTGGCATGATAAATAGTTCTCCATCCCCTCACTCTCAATCTGAAGGTGTCCTCAGGTCTAAAATGAGTCTCTTGTAGACAGAAAATAGATGCGCCTTGTTTTTTTTATCCATTCTGATACCCTATGTCTTTTGGTTGGTGCATTTAGTCCATTTACATTTAGTGTTATTATAGAAAGATATGGGTTTAGAGTCATTGTCATGTCCGTAGGTTTCACGCTTGTAGTAATGTCTCTGGTACTTTGTCTCACAGGATCCCCCTTAAGATCTGTTGTAGGGCTGGTTTAGTGGTGACAAATTCCTTTAGATTTTGTTTGTTTGGGAAGACCTTTATCTCTCCTTCTATTGTAAATGACAGACTTGCTGGATAAAGGATTCTCGGCTGGGCTTTTGTGATAAGGATGCCTGGGACTCTGGAACACAGGGCCTAATAGGAAAGATCTTTGTATTTAAGGGCTGTTTCTTCAGCCCTAATCTCCGTCTTCTGCTTCCTGAGAAAATCCAGCCCAGATCCCTATGGTGGACAAGTGTTTAACTAGCGAAAGCAGAGAAAAGAGGGAAGATGGCGGCGAAGGAGGACGCTGGGCTCACCGCGCGTCCTGCTGATCACTTAGATTCCACCTACACCTGCCTAAACAACCCAGAAAACCGCCAGAGGATTAGCAGAACGGAGTCTCCGGAGCCAAGCACAGACGAGAGGCCCACGGAAGAGGGTAGGAAGGGCGGCGAGGCGGTGCACGCTCCACGGACTGGCGGGAGGGAGTCGGGGCGGAGGGGTGGCTCGCCGGCCAAGCAGAGCCCCCCAGTCTGGCTGGCAAAAGCGGAGGGGCCGGACGGACTGTGTTCCGACAGCAAGTGCGACTTAGCGTCTGGGAGGTCATAAGTTAACAGCTCTGCTCAGAAAGCTGGAAGGCTGGAGGACAAAGGGAGGGAGAGCTGCTGAGCCCCCGGACTGCAGAGCTCAGCTTGGCGGGGAACAAAGGCGCTCGCCAGCGCCATCTCCCCCGCCCATCCCCCAGCCAAAATCCCAAAAAGAACCAGTTCCTGCCAGGGAACTTGCTCGCTCCACGCAAACACCCAACTCTGTGCTTCTGCGCAGCCAAACCTCCGGCAGCGGATCTGACTCCCTCCTGCGGCCACAGGGCCCCTCCTGAAGTGGATCACCTAAGGAGAAGCGAGCTAAGCCTGCCCCTCCTGACCCTGTGCACCTTGCTTACCCACCCCAGCTAATACGCCAGATCCCCAGCACCACAAGCCTGGCAGTGTGCAAGTAGCCCAGACGGGCCACGCCACCCCACAGTGAATCCCGCCCCTAGGAGAGGGGAAGAGAAGGCACACACCAGTCTGACTGTGGCCCCAGCGGTGGGCTGGGGGCAGACATCAGGTCGGACTGCGGCCCCGCCCACCAACTCCAGTTATACACCACAGCACAGGGGAAGTGCCCTGCAGGTCCTCACCACTCCAGGGACTATCCAAAATGACCAAACGGAAGAATTCCCCTCAGAAGAATCTCCAGGAAATAACAACAGCTAATGAACTGATCAAAAAGGATTTAAATAATATAACAGAAAGTGAATTTAGAATAATAGTCATAAAATTAATCGCTGGGCTTGAAAACAGTATACAGGACAGCAGAGAATCTCTTGCCACAGAGATCAAGGGACTAAGGAACAGTCACGAGGAGCTGAAAAACGCTTTAAACGAAATGCAAAACAAAATGGAAACCACGACGGCTCAGATTGAAGAGGCAGAGGAGAGAATAGGTGAACTAGAAGATAAAGTTATGGAGAAAGAGGAAGCTGAAAGAAAGAGAGATAAAAAAATCCAGGAGTGGGGCGCCTGGGTGGCGCAGTCGGTTAAGCGTCCGACTTCAGCCAGGTCACGATCTCGCGGTCCGTGAGTTCGAGCCCCGCGTCGGGCTCTGGGCTGATGGCTCGGAGCCTGGAGCCTGTTTCTGATTCTGTGTCTCCCTCTCTCTGTGCCCCTCCCCCGTTCATGCTCTGTCTCTCTCTGTCCCAAAAATAAATAAAAAACGTTGAAAAAAAAAAATCCAGGAGTATGAGGGGAAAATTAGAGAACTAAGTGATACACTAAAAAGAAATAATATACGCATAATTGGTATCCCAGAGGAGGAAGAGAGAGGGAAAGGTGCTGAAGGGGTACTTGAAGAAATTATAGCTGAGAACTTCCCTGAACTGGGGAAGGAAAAAGGCATTGAAATCCAAGAGGCACAGAGAACTCCCTTCAGACATAACTTGAATTGATCTTCTGCACAGCATATCATAGTGAAACTGGCAAAATACAAGGATAAAGAGAAAATTCTGAAAGCAGCAAGGGATAAACGTGCCCTCACATATAAAGGGAGACCTATAAGACTCGTGACTGATCTCTCCTTTGAAACTTGGCAGGCCAGAAAGTCTTGGCACGATATCTTCAGTGTGCTAAACAGAAAACATATGCAGCTGAGGATCCTTTACCGAGGAAGTCTGTCATTTAGAATAGAAGGAGAGATAAAGGTCTTCCCAAACAAACAAAAACTGAAGGAATTTGTCACCATGAAACCAGCCCTACAAGAGATCCTAAGGGGGATCCTGTGAGACAAAGTACCAGAGACATCACTACAAGCATAAAACATACAGACATCACAATGACTCTAAACCCGTATCTTTCTATAATAACACTGAATGTAAATGGATTAAATGCGCCAACCAAAAGACATAGGGTATCAGAATGGATAAAAAAACAAGACCCATCTATTTGCTGTCTACAAGAGACTCATTTTAGATCTGAGGACACCTTTAGATTGAGAGTGAGGGGATGGAGAACTATTTATCATGCTACTGGAAGCCAAAAGAAAGCTGGAGTAGCCATACTTATATCAGCCAATCTAGACTTTAAATTGAAGGCTGTAACAAGAGATGAAGAAGGGCATTATATAATAATTACAGGGTCTATCCATCAGGAAGAGCTAACAATTATAAATGTCTATGTGCCGAATACCGGAGCCCCCAGATATATAAAACAATTACTCATAAACATAAGCAACCTTATTGATAAGAATGTGGTAATTGCAGGGGTCTTTAACACCCCACTTACAGAAATGGATAGATCATCTAGACACACAGTCAATAAAGAAACAAGGGCCCTGAAGGATACATTGGATCAGATGGACTTGACAGATATATTTAGAACTCTGCATCCCAAAGCAACAGAATATACTTTCTTCTCCAGTGCACTTGGAACATTCTCCAAGATAGATCATATACTGGGTCACAAAACAGCCCTTCATAATTTTACAAGAATTGAAATTATACCATGCATACTTTCAGACCACAATGCTATGAAGCTTGAAATCAACCACAGGAAAAAGTCTGGAAAACCTCCAAAAGCATGGAGGTTAAAGAACACCCTACTAACGAATGAGTGGGTCAACCAGGCAATTAGAGAAGAAATTAAAAAATATATGGAAACAAACGAAAATGAAAATACAACAATCCAAACGCTTTGGGACGCAGCGAAGGCAGTCCTGAGAGGAAAATACATTGCAATCCAGGCCTATCTCAAGAAACAAGAAAAATCCCAAATACAAAATCTAACAGCACACCTAAAGGAAAGAGAAGCAGAACAGCAAAGGCAGCCTAAACCCAGCAGAAGAAGAGAAATAATAAAGATCAGAGCAGAAATAAACAATATAGAATCTAAAAAAACTGTAGAGCAGATCAACGAAACCAAGAGTTGGTTTTTTGAAAAAATAAACAAAATTGACAAACCTCTAGCCAGGCTTCTCAAAAAGAAAAGGGAGATGACCCAAATAGATAAAATCATGAATGAAAATGGAATTATTACAAATAATCCCTCAGAGATACAAACAATTATCAGGGAATACTATGAAAAATTATATGCCAACAAATTGGACAACCTGGAAGAAATGGACAAGTTCCTAAACACCCACACTCTTCCAAAACTCAATCAGGAGGAAATAGAAAGCTTGAACAGACCCATAACAGCGAAGAAATTGAATCGGTTATCAAAAATCTCCCAACAAATAAGAGTCCGGGACCAGATGGCTTCCCAGGGGAGTTCTACCAGACGTTTAAAGCAGAGATAATACCTATCCTTCTCAAGCTATTCCAAGAAATAGAAAGGGAAGGAAAACTTCCAGACTCATTCTAGGAAGCCAGTATTACTTTGATTCCTAAACCAGACAGAGACCCAGTAAAAAAAGAGAACTACAGGCCAATATCCCTGATGAATATGGATGCAAAAATTCTCAATAAGATACTAGCAAATCGAATTCAACAGCATATAAAAAGAATTATTCACCATGATCAAGTGGGATTCATTCCTGGGATGCAGGGCTGGTTCAACATTCGCAAATCGATCAACGTGATACATCACATTAACAAAAAAAAAGAGAAGAACCATATGATCCTGTCAATCGATGCAGAAAAGGCCTTTGACAAAATCCAGCACCCTTTCTTAATAAAAACCCTTGAGAAAGTCGGGATAGAAGGAACATACTTAAAGATCATAAAAGCCATTTATGAAAAGCCCACAGCTAACATCATCCTCAATGGGGAAAAACTGAGAGCTTTTTCCCTGAGATCAGGAACACGACAGGGATGCCCACTCTCACCGCTGTTGTTTAATATAGTGCTGGAAGTTCTAGCATCAGCAGACAACAAAAGGAAATCAAAGGCATCCAAATTGGCAAAGATGAAGTCAAGCTTTCGCTTTTTGCAGATGACATGATATTATACATGGAAAATCCGATAGACTCCACCAAAAGTCTGCTAGAACTGATACATGAATTCAGCAAAGTTGCCGGATACAAAATCAATGTACAGAAATCAGTTGCATTCTTATACACTAAAAATGAAGCAACAGAAAGACAAATAAAGAAACTGATCCCATTCACAATTGCACCAAGAAGCATAAAATACCTGGGAATAAATCTAACCAAAGATGTAAAAGATCTGTATGCTGAAAACTATAGAAAGCTTATGCAGGTAATTGAAGAAGATATAAAGAAATGGAAAGACATTCCCTGCTCATGGATTGGAAGAATAAATATTGTCAAAATGTCAATACTACCCGAAGCTATCTACACATTCAATGCAATCCCAATCAAAATTGCACCAGCATTCTTCTCGAAACTAGAACAAGCAATCCTAAAATTCATATGGAACCACAAAAGGCCCCGAATAGCCAAAGTAATTTTGAAGAAGAAGACCAAAGCAGGAGGCATCCCAATCCCAGACTTTAGCCTCTTCTCCAAAGCTGTCATCATCAAGACAACATGGTATTGGCATAAAAACAGACACATAGACCAATGGAATAGAATAGAAACCCCAGAACTAGACCCACAAACGTATGGCAAACTCATCTTTGACAAAGCAGGAAAGAACATCCAATGGAAAAAAGACAGTCTCTTTAACAAATGGTGCTGGGAGAACTGGACAGCAACATGCAGAAGGTTGAAACTAGACCACTGTCTCACACCATTCACAAAAATAAACTCAAAATGGATAAAGGACCTGAATGTGAGACAGGAAACCATCAAAACCTTAGAGGAGAAAGCAGGAAAAGACCTCTCTGACCTCAGCGGTAGCAATCTCTTACTCGTCACATCCCCAAAGGCAAGGGAATTAAAAGCAAAAGTGAATTACTGGGACCTTATGAAGATAAAAATCTTCTGGACAGCAAAGGAAACAACCAACAAAACTAAAAGGCAACCAACGGAATGGGAAAAGATATTTGCAAATGACATATCGGACAAAGGGCTAGTATCCAAAATCTATAAAGAACTCTTCAAACTCCCCACCTGAAAAACAAATAACCCAGTGAAGAAATGGGCAGAAAACATGAATAGACACTTCTCTAAAGAAGACATCCGGATGGACAACAGGCATATGAAAAAATGTTCAACGTCGCTCCTTATCAGGGAAATACAAATCAAAACCACAATCAGATATCAACTCACGCCAGTCAGAGTGGCCAAAATGAACAAATCAGGAGACTATAGATGCTGGAGAGGATGTGGAGAAACGGGAACCCTCTTGCACGGTTGGTGGAAATGCAAATTGGTTCAGCCGCTCTGGAAAGCAGTGTGGAGGTTCCTCAGAAAATTAAAAATAGACCTACCCTATGACCCAGCAATAGCACTGCTAGGAATTTATCCAAGGGATACAGGAGTACTGATGCATAAGGGCACTTGTACCCCAATGTTCATAGCAGCACTCTCAACAATAGCCAAATTATAGAAAGAGCCTAAATGTCCATCAACTGATGAATGGATAAAGAAATTGTGGTTTATATACACAATGGAATACTACGTGGCAATGAGAAAAAATGAAATATGGCCTTTTGTAGCAACATGGATGGAACTGGAGAGTGTGATGCTAAGTGAAATAAGCCATACAGAGAAAGACAGATACCATATGGTTTCACTCTTATGTGGATCCTGAGAAACTTAACAGAAACCCATGGGGGAGGGGAGGGAAAAAAAATGAGGTTAGAGTGGGAGAGAGCCAAAGCATAAGAGACTGTTAAAAACTGAGAACAAACTGAGGGTTGATGGGGGGTGGGAGGGAGGGGAGGGTGGGTGATGGTTATTGAGGATGGCACCTTTTGCGATGAGCACTGGGTGTTGTATGGAAACCAATTTGACAGTAAACTTCATATATTGGAAAAAATTTAAAAAAATAAAAAGCAAAATAAAAACTATTCAGTTGGTTGCCTATGTGCTGGTGTTTTTTTTTTAATTTTTTTTAACGTTTATTTATTTTTGAGACAGAGAGAGACAGAGCATGAACGGGGGAGGGCCAGAAAGAGAGAGGGAGACACAGAATCCGAAACAGGCTCCAGGATCTGAGCTGTCAGCACAGTCTGACGCGGGGCTCGAACTCACGGATCGCGAGATCATGACCTGAGCCGAAATCGGACGCCCAACCGACTGAGCCACCCAGGCGTCCCTGTGCTGTTGTTTTTTTAATTAGTGCATATCACAGTAGAGCTCTACTAATTTCTAACAGAGACCTAGATTTGTCTTTCGTGATATTATAATTAATGTTTAATGTCAAGAGTAAACTTCCTGTTCCTGTGTACCAATTTATCATAATAATAAAATCAATCTGGAGAATTTTCTATTCTGGGTATGGCTGATTTAATCTTAAGACCATGATAACATAAATTCTGGAGGAAACATTCTCAGAATGCAGAATTGTCCCCCCTATTATGGACTTTTAGAAAGACAGGTTTATAAAACAATATTTTAAGTGTTTTAAAGTATCTGTTATTATGAGGAAGGAACTAATAAAATTAGAGCTGAAATAAATGAGATAGAAGCAAAACAAAACAAAACAATAAAACAAATCAATGAGACCGGGAGCTGGTTCTTTGAAAAGATCAACAAAATTGATAAACTTCTAGCAAGACCCATTAAGAAAAGAGAAAGGACACAAATAAAATTCCTACCTAAGGCAATGTACACATGTAATGCAATCTTTATCAAAATACCAACAGCATTTTTCACAGAGCTAGAACAAACAATGCCAACATTTGTATGGAACCACACAAGACCCTGAATAGCCAAAGAAATCTTTAAAAAAAAAACAAAACAAAACTGGAGGTATCACAATTCCAGTCTTCAAGTTCTATTACAAAGTGTTAGTAACCAAAACAGTGTGGTACTGTCATAAAAATAGACCCATAGATCAGTGGAATAGAACAGAAAACCCAAAAAGAAACCCACAATTGTATGATCAATACATCTTCTACAAAAGAAGAATGAATAGACAATGGGAAAAAGACACTCTCTTCAACAAACCGTTTTGGCAAAACTGGACAGTCACGTGTAAAAGAATGAAAATGGACCGCTTTCTTACACCATACACAAAAATAAATTCAAAATGTATTAAAGACATATATATGAGTCATGAAACTATAAAAATTTTTGAGGAGAGCACAGTCAGTAATCTCTGACATCGGCGGTAGCTACATATTTCTACATATGTCTCCTGAGACAAGGGAAATAAAAACAAACATAAGCAATTGGAATACATCAAAATAAAAAGCTCCTGCACAGTGAAGGAAAAGTTCAACAAAACTAAAAGGCATATTAGCAATACTGTTAGTTGCAAATGATATATCCAAGGAAAGGTTAGCATCAAAAATAAAGAACTGATACAACACAATACTTAAAAAAATAATTCAAATAAAAATTGGACAGAAGACATAAACAGACATTTCTGAAAAGAAACCATCCATATGGCTAAAAGACACATGAAAAGTTGTTCAACATCAGTCATCATCAGGGAAATGCAAATCAAAATTCAGTGAGATATCACCTCACCCCTGTCAGAAAGGCTAAAATCAAAAACACAAGAAACATGTCTTCGTGAGGATGTGGAGAAAAATAAACCCTCCTGTACTTTTTGTGGGAATGCAAGGTGGCACAGCCATTATGGAAAACAGTATAGAGGTTCCTCAAAAAATTTAAAATAGAACTATCCAGGAATCACACTATATTTACCCCAAGAACAGAAAAACAATAATTGAAAGGGATGTATGAACCCCTATGTTTATTGCAGTATTATTTACAATAGCCCAAGTATGGAAGCTGTCCAAGTGTCTATCAATACATGAATGGATAAAGAAAAAGTGGTATATATATATATATATATATATATATATATACCACCATATATATATATGATAAAGAAAAAATGGCACATATATGTGTGTATATATTTGCGTGTATATGTGTATCTATATCTATATATCTATATCTATATCTATATCTATATCTATATCTATATCTATACCTGATTCGGCCATAAAAAGGAATGAAATCTTGCCATTTTAAAAACATGGATACAGTTAGAGAGTATAATGTTAAGCCAAGTAAGTCAGAGAAAGACAAATACAGTATGATCTCATTCATATGTGGAATTTAAGAAAAACAACAAATGAACAAAGGAAGAGAGACAGACAGACCAAGAAATAGACTCTTAACTATAGAAAACAAACTTATGGTTACCAGATATATATATCTATATAATATATAGATATATAATATCTATATATATATAATACATATATATTTTTTTTTCCTTAAGGGCTTATTCATTTCAATAGAAACCAGTAAATACATCAATTATAATTAGCACTCATTCAACAATATTTGAATCCTTGCTATGTGCTCTTAGTGTATTCCATATTCTATGAATGCAGGCACCATCTCTCTCTCTCTCTCTCTCTCTCTCTCTCTCTCTCTCTCTTTGCTGCTGTGACTGGCTGAAGGAACAAAGACTAAGAGCTATGGGAATATAAAGATAAATGCCAACTGGTCCCTGCCCTCAAGAAGGGTGTAGACTTTTTTATTTTTAAGAAGTGTTTAGTCTTATTATGAAGTATATAATATACAACTCATTAACTGCAAAGTAATAATTGATATGTACCACAAGAAGAAAACAGATCATTTCTATTGTATTTCTGAAGAGTTAGAGATTACATGAGGCTAAGGAATCAGAAAAATCTTCATGGAAGAGATGAGTTTGCATTTGGACTTGAGTAATTTGAATATGTAGAAGTGGGAGGGGGAGGAATTTGGGAAAGAAGAAGAAACCAAAGCAGGAAATGCAGAACATGTATGGAATGTAGGGAATTGAAAAGTGGAAAGTGAGAAATAAGACAGAAAGGGGTGGTTGCAGCCATGAAAAATACTTTAGAATGCTTTCAATCATCATCCAGTGAAGTTATCTGACCAGAAAATGGGAACTATTACAGTAAAGTGATGAGACACAATAGCCCAGAGTAGAATGAAAATGGGAAAGGAAAACAAACAAAAAGACAGACTGTATTAAACTTTCTCTGATAAAGATTTTGCAAAGTCCTCAGTCCCCTAAATTTTCATTTAGTTTTCTACTGGAGTCAGCTTCCTGAGGATTAAATGTGCAGAAAACTCTCCAACTAAATACATGAACATCTCTTAGAGTTTTGACTTCAAAACTCCTTCCTTGGTCAGGAATGAGCCATATCCCTAAAAGACTTGGTTTTGCCCCTAAGAGTCTATGTGACCCTTGTCTTCTAGATCTTACCACTTCGTCTGTGAGAAGGACAAATTGCCAAAGGAAAATCCCTCCTTTCTATAGAAAAATCCCTTCTTTCTATAGCCTGGGGGAGAACTACCTACGTTATTTTCTCCTGTTTGGGCACCACCCAAAGCAGAGTCAGCCCATTTTACCATAGAAAAAGTAGCCAAATTCCAAGGAAAACTGGAAAGTAGGCCTTCTAGGATGGCCACTTTGGGGAGGACGTTATCTGTCAAGAACAGAAAGAAAGAACAAATCCCAGGAAAGACAGCTTTTACTATGCCCTTCACTCATGCTAGGAAAATTACCATACCCTACTAAAAAAAGTTCAGAACAATGGTGAAAATTATGGGACATTGATGCCAGCCTGACTGGGTTCAAATCCTGTTTCTGACACTTATCTGTGACTTTGGAAACAATATTTAAAACTCGTTCTGTGGATGGAACTGGAGAGTGTGATGCTAAGTGAAATAAGCCATACAGAGAAAGACAGATACCATATGGTTTCACTCTTATGTGGATCCTGAGAAAAGTAACAGAAACCCATGGGGGAGGGGAAGGGAAAAAAAAAAAAAGAGGTTAGAGTGGGAGAGAGCCAAAGCATAAGAGACTGTTAAAAACTGAGAACAAACTGAGGGTTGATGGGGGGTGGGAGGGAGGGCAGGGTGGGTGATGGGTATTGAGGAGGGCACCTTTTGGGATGAGCACTGGGTGTTGTATGGAAACCAATTTGACAGTAAATTTCATATATTAAAAAAAAAAAAAACTCGTTCTGCCTTTGTTTCTCCATCTTTAAAATGGGGACTACAGGGGCGCCTGTGTGACTCAGTTGGTTAAGCAGCCGACTTCAGCTCAGGTCATGATCTCGTGGTCTATGAGTTCGAGCCCCGAGTCGGGCTCTGTGCTACAGCTCAGAGCCTGGAGACTGCTTCTGTTTCTGTGTCTCCCTCTCTCTATGCCCCTCCCCCATTTGTGCTCTGTCTCTCTCTGCCTTTCAAAAATGAATAAATGTTTAAAAAACTAAAACTAAACTAAAATAAAATAAAATAAAATAAAATAAGGACTATAATACTATACCAAACTTTGTGTTACTGTTATCATTAAACAGGCAATGTGCTTAGAATGGTACTTTGTCATTTCTGTGGTTACTTTATGTGAGCTGTTGCTTTTCTAATTGTGAGGCTTTAACCCATATCAAGAGCTATTACTTCTTAGAAATGGATAGTGGCAAGAGACCTGAGAAGAATTTAAAATTAGACTATATGCCTTTAAAACATTTGTTGGCACAGAATTATAATGAATAAAGGAATAGTGGGTGGACACAGGGCAGAAAAATATATATTAAGATTTCACACTTGAGTGACAAAAGAGACAGAAAGTTGGACATCAGGAGAAGGAGCAGGTAATATGGTGTGCATTTTGTTTACTTTTAGGTTCATGATGCCACAGAAAGTACCATTGGCAAACTGCAGATAATAAGCACAGCTACCAAGTATATCAGTCAGTTTAGGTTACATTGTTTCAGTAACAAATAATCACAAAATCTTACTGGCTTACCAAAATGAAGATTTATTTTCTCATTCAAACTACAGATCTGTTGATGGTCAGCTGCAGCTATGGTCCATGATGTATTTACTCTGGGCCTGAGATTAGCAGATCATAGATCTGGGACAGTTTTGATCTCATGATAAAGAGAAAGATGAGAATAGAATGGCACATGTTTTAAAAAAGAGAAGAGAGGGAAACAAACCACAAGAGGCTCTTAACGATAGAGAACAAACTGAGGGTTGATGGAGGGAGTTAGGTCCACGACAGGCTAGGTGGAATATGGGTATTGATGAGGGCACTTGTTGTGATGAGCACTGGGTATTGTATGTAAGTGAATGGTCACTGATGGTTTCTACTCCTGAAACCAATATTGCACTGTATGTTAACTAAATAAAGTTTAACTTAAAAATAAAAAGAATGACACATGTTGGCACCTAAAACATATAATTGGAAGACACTTATATTTTATTGTCCAACGCAAATCACATGGTCAATCCGGGTATCAGTAGAACTCCCTCATGAAGGGTTCTCACAAGTGAGGCCAAAATATTTTTGACAGAAATACAATTTATCACACCAGGACTTTATTGTCTATGATCAAAGAAAGAATAGATGAATCCCTTCTATTCTGGTACATGTATGAGACAGAAATCACCAATAAAATGTTCTAAAATGGTTAAAACCGAGAAATAAGGTTAGGTACACCATAGGAAATAAAAATAGGCAAACAATTGGTGAATAAGAAGTTACATGAGCACAATTGAAAATGAGAAGCAACGAATTGATATATATTTCAAATCTCATATTACACATCCAGGTTTGAGTAAGAAATGAGAAGTTGAGTCTCTGTAATGTAATGTTGATAAAAGTTAAAAAAAAGAGAGAGAGATTAAGGATTGAGAAGAAGTTATGATAGTTAAATGAGATGTCCAAAAAGTAAGTAAGTTGCTTTGAAGGGGAATAAAAAGGAAAACACAGGTTGAAAATGGTGTGTGTGTGTGTGTGTGTGTGTGTGTGTGTATGTGTGTGTGTGTGTGAGAGAGAGAGAGAGAGTCAGAGACAGAGACAGAGACAGAAAGGCACAAAGGGAGAGAGGGTGGAAGAGAAATGAAATAGTAGCATTTGGTAATTCAGTTAGCAAGGGAAACAAAAAAGACAAGAGTCAAAAATCACAGGGAATTTACAAGATTGGAGGTAAAATAAATTATTATAATTTATTATAGCCAACATTTGTATTGTTGAGAACCCTTGTCATGATGAAGATGGGGAGGTATCCCAGTTAAGTTTTCTTGAGATGGAGCTTCATAACAGGCCTGTGGAACAGAAGCTGAGATTAGAGAATGCTCTTAAAGACTAAGTTCTTACTTAATGCCTGCACCTTCCCTTTGCATTTATTCACCTCTTCCTTAAAATGTTAATATATTATTACTTATAAATCTATTTAACTTTCATATGCTGTATGCTTCTGGAAACAGTAACTTTATGCAAGTATGATAAGAAATAAATGTTTGTGACAACCTAAGAAACTTTGAGGAAATCATTATCAAACAGACTTTTAAGAACTAAGAGTATATTCTGCTTCCTTGTATCATACACAATTATCATAGTGCTTTACTAATTGTAAGCAATCAATTGATAATATTGATTAAATAAAAAATATAATTTTATTCCTTTTTTTACTTTTTCTTTATTTATTTATCTTTTACTGCAGAATACTCATTTGAATGACCAGTGAATCTGAAAATTGTACCTTTCTGAGGGTTAGCCTCGGCAAATGTTAAATGTAAAGTGGATTATCCAGGATGTTCTTTGCAGCACTGTTGAGAAATAAGAATCACAAGTGTCAGATACTTTGTATCACTAACATCCAAAACTTGTTTGGAAGTAAATTGATGTGATATTTTAAGTTAAGATACTATGTTTTTCAAATTTTAGTGGATACTGTTTAAATAACGTTCTAAAGTAGAATCTATTTAGAATAATGCTAGATCTATGTGATACCAAACACCCCAATGAAAACTGAAAATATTGAGCAATATCTAGATATTTTTATTTACTTGGGAAACCATTCCTATATATACAACATAACTGGATGTAACCATAGAAAATCTGAATTCCAATTACATGTTCTGAAACTGACTGGTGGAATATAAAAGAACTTCCTGAACTTGGCAGAATGTTTCAGTTTTCATGTAGGGCCTTGACATTAAAAGTTAAACATAAAAAGCAAAAGTGCCCTCTAGAGAGTCTATAGAAGTTTATTTCCCCATGACTTTGCAAATATCAAAAAAAAATGTATTTATTTCTTTATACTAGGCAAAATAAAAAGACCAAAGCAATACCATATTTTTTAAACTGCAATTTAACACATGTATAGTAAAGCATAACAATTTCTGACAGTTTCATAGGTTTTGAAAGCATCGTTATCAAGCAAAGCTCTAAGAAATGATAAAATGTTTTTGGTTTTAGACTTTGGTTTCTGTATTTGTTGTTGTTTACACAAATCACTGCAATTAACTGAGAATAACATTTAACAAGGTCTCTGGCACATTTAAATATGTGCTTTTGGAATATCAAAGCACTTATACATACTGATGGAAAGTAACAACCAAAGGCTAAGATGAGTGGTGGCAAAGGGTTGTAGTTAAAATTAGATTCTCCACTTACAATAAAATTGTTAATTTTACTACAATATAATTTCTTGTCTATCAAGATTAATTGATTTTCTTTTAAAAATATTCCTTAAATTATGTATGCATCATTAAAAATAGTAGTGATGGTTCATGTTATCTGGGAAATTATCATCTAACAGGAATAAATCTGATGTTTAATGGATAGGAAGATGTCATCACCTACTGAACTATTAAATCAGAGACAGATAAATGAGATTCTTTCTTGGACCTTTTAAATCATTTAAATTCAAGTGTTTGTTCATCTCCTCCCCCAATATCTAGATTTTAATAAGCACAGCTGATGGTAGGTAATAACATGTTTAAAATTTTTCTGGCATTGAGTATACTATATCACAAAGTCATTTCTCCAAATTAATAATTCAAAGCTTTCAACTTTGTTTACTTTGGCATGTAGATAAAAATACTGACACCATAAGGCACTCTAACTCTGCACTTCAGGCCAGGCAAACTTTCACACCATTCTGAGGCTGTTAGAACTAATTGCTAAGCAGCATAGATGCCACTTAATTAAAGAAAACTAGGAGGAATCAGTACTCTAGGAACTACAATTTGATTGGAAATAGGAACATCATTAATGGACACAATTCCCTTACTGTACATTACAAAGGCATGGTAAAGCAAAGGGAGAAGAAGTGCTTCTGAAATAGGTATCTCTGTGATTCCTTTGAGAAAGAAAGCCAACACAATGTGTTTTATCAAGTTTAACAGCATTTACTCCCTTCTACTTTAAAGCATATGTTAGTTGCATAATTGTGATTTTCTCTTGCTCATCCTTTATGTTACAGGTGAAGAAGTCTCCTGTGTGTCTTCTCTGGCTTTTTTTTCAGGGTGTTCTTTTAAAATGTTGTTCAGTGGGGCGCTTGGGTGGCGCAGTCGGTTAAGCCTCTGACTTCAGCCAGGTCACGATCTCGCGGTCCGTGAGTTCGAGCCTCGCGTCAGGCTCTGGGCTGATGGCTCGGAGCCTGGAGCCTGTTTCCGATTCCGTGTCTCCCTCTCTCTCTGCCCCTCCCCCGTTCATGCTCTGTCTCTCTCTGTCCCAAAAATAAATAAAAAAAAAAAATTGAAAAAAAAATTAAAAAAAAATAAAATAAAAAAATAAAATGTTGTTCAGTAGTAAAGAACAAGCAATTTTGTTTGCCTAGAGGTCTGACTTCCTATCCCTATCAGCTCTGGCTTTTTACTTTCTTCCTGCAGTATCTCCTGATAATATGCTTGAAAGAAACTCCCAAATACCATTGGTACCAGAGTGCCTGTCTTGTCTAGCCAGAGGTATGTGGTGTTTCAAGATAAACTATAACATAATAGCATTGTCACATTTAAATCTCAGATTGCAGAGTCTAGGGGTAAAAGCATATCAAATCTGTGCATTATACAAGATATTGGCAAAATATAAGATGCTATCTTGCATCCATCAGGAAAGCAGTGCACAGGCTGGTGAATCTTGGGATGAATAACTAAATGATGTTTGGGCATATTGGGTGAACGGGTATGCAGAATCAACACAATCCACCAACAGAGCTTTGATCTCATCGATTGATGTCTGTGCTAGTATTTCAATACATGCTGGTTAAAAACACTGTCAAGACTAATTCTCTAGAGGCACATTGTTTCAAAGTGGTGTTTACCAATAAATGTGTGTTTGTCAAGTTCTACAATTTATTATGCTTTTTGATAGCACAAAAAATATTTACAGATATAAAAAATCCTGGGTTGTGGATGGGAAACACACAGGTGAAAGGAATGCCTTTATTCCTGTTGCTGTCTAATTTGATTATGAATACATTATCAGAAAAATAGAAAAACTCATCTCCTCACCTTCAAAATGGCACCCCTCATAAATCAGCCATATCAGAGAACAGACGGCAGGACAAGAACGGGGAAGAGGCTAAAGAAAAAGGAAAAAAAAAATATCATCAAAAGAAGAAAAAATTAAAAGAAATAAGGAAAAGCTAAATAAAAACCCTGTTTTTGTTTGCCTTGGAAAAACATTTGAGATGGTGGTGAGTCTGTAATTAAGTTTAAAGGCACAGAACTGGAACAGACTGGCAAGTAGGTCTGGGACTAGAAGAATGGCAAGCTGAGAATTGCTGTTGATGTTCAGCTATTCCTTTAGAGAAGCTCTGCCAGGTATGTCTCAGAGGGATCCACACAATAGCTACCTGCAAAGTAGCTGAGAGATGGAAACCTATACTGGTCTCTTTCATCATCCTTCTTGAAAATATAAGAAAAGGAGTATTCCTATTGGTATGTTTAACCTGCATTTCCCCAGCTTGGGGATCTCTTAAGGAGGGGCTTGAGTTACAATGACAGTAATTTCTGATTCTGAATTCTGTAAAAATTGCCAGAACCCCATCCTTTTGTGTCTTTCCCTTACCACTTAGCAAAGCCCCTTGGTGGCTTATGCCTTCTCAGAGATCAGCACTATAATTGTCCTGAGTATCTGCTGGGGCTCATTTATCTGCTCCATCCCAATGCAGCCTCTGCTCCAGTGATGTTAGCTGACCTTGATATATTCTGGTCATTTGTCATTGCCTCATTTTAGTGACTCCTCCCCTAATCATATACATTTGTTACTACTAATTGGGGTCACCATAAATCCTGGTTAGCTCAAGACCATCTCAAACTAATTCTGTTCACCCAGAAAATTCTTTATAGTGCTCCCTTTCACTCTCAAAACTGCTACTTCTTATTAGAGATGAACTCTCTTCCATTAGTATATAATTCTTATTTAATAAAACTCCCAAATAGATCAGCCTAACACAGTTTCTTACTTTTAGAATTATGGTTTTAGAATACTTTTAGAATTCTTTTGTTTGTATTGTACTTTCAGGTCTTCCACCTCATGATATAACAGGAAGAGCTTAAATTTGTGAACTCAATTGATTTGCATTCAAATCTTATCTCTGGTTCTTACTAGCTGAGTAGATCAAGGGAAAATCTCAGTTTTCTCATCATAAAGGTGGGGAAAATAATATGACTTAGCTCATATGATTGACTTAAGGATGAATCAAACATGAAAATAAAACCTAACAGAGTATCTAACATATTGTAGAGAATGAATAAGTGTTAGTGCCCCCTTTTCACTCCCTTCCTCTATGGCTGGGAATATAAAATAGGTTCTCTGGGGTTTAGGTCAGAAAACATGTCACCTGATGATATTTAACAACTTATTCGAAATTCTATATTCTTAATGGACACTTTCTCCTGTCTGTAGTGAATAAATTCCTCATCCACTGAATCATTGCCTGAATGGTTAGAAGTAACCCCTTAGCACTCTCTCCCTGTCTATATTTTAATCCCTAGTCTTAGATAGAACCATAAATTTCAGTAAGCCTATTACCACCTCCCTAGGAGACCAATAGGAAGAAACTAAAACAAAAAGAACTCTTGGTAGTCACCCATTTTATTTTGATCAGAAGTCAGTATTTTTTTTCTGTAAAGAGCCAAATCATAAATATTTTAGCCTCTGTAGGCCATACAATCTCTGTCACAACTATTCAATTCTGTCACTGTAGCACAAATGCAGACATAGATTATTCATAAATGAATTACTAATTACTAACCACTGAGTTTGAGTCTTTTGGTTATAAATAGCAGAAAACCAAGCTCAAACCAACTTAATCAAAAAGTAATTTATTGGTTTACGTAATCAAAAGTCCAGGACCTTAGGTTTCAGCTACAGCTTGATCCAGAAGTTCCAAAAAACTGTCATTAGACTATCTCTCAATTTCTCAATCCTTTTCTCCTTTCTATTAATTTCATTCTTATGGTTTGATTGTGTCAAGATGGCTATACTATCCAGGGTTTTTTCTTTTATGTTTAAATCCAGCAGAAAAAAGGTAAGTATTCTTGTTTCTAAAAATGTTAACATAGAGTACTGAGCCTGATAATCAGTACTTTGAACTGGATCCTTTGTCTGTCACTATGAACAGAAGCATGGGATGTCCTGATTGGTTTATGCTAAGAACATATCCCTGTCCCTGGGGCTTGGGTGGAATCAACTCCAACCAAACTATAGTGAAGATGAATGATTTCCCAAGAGTATTCCACCACTAGCAAAGAATATAAAAGGGATACAGGTAGTGATACATGTTGGGGTACAGTGTTGTGATACATGACAAAATGTAACAAATCTGTACTATGTAGTGTGTAACATGCCTGACTTGCAAGGGCATTGAAATTTGCTGCTCCCTGATTCCTTCAAAAAAAAAAAAAGAACTCAAATACTTTGGAAATAAAATTAGTTCAGTGTCATAAGGATGAACTTTCAGAGGTACAAATATGTATGCATATGATGAGTAAATAGGCCTGTTTCTCCCATAAGATGAAGAGGTTAAATTGGGCTGTGGAAAACTTTTTCTGTAAAGGACTAAATAGAAAGCATGTTACACACTGTGGGCCACATGCTTAGTCATGTATTTTTTCCTTTTTCTTTTAATCCTTTTACAACACTTATAAAATGTAAAAATCATCCTTAACTGAAAGGCCATATAAAAATATAGGCCAGATTTGCCCTGCAGGCCTAATTTGCCTACCTTTCAACTAGATGATCACTAGGACCCCTTCCAGCTATGCTAATCTATGGTTCTAGGTTTAGGTTTTAGTAGCTGATTCTTACTGCGTCTGCTCCAAAAGGTCTCATCCTTTCACATAAGTGTTCAAATACCAACATCACTATTATCCCCTGCCCCAGGAACTATGATGAAAGTATTTAAGTGGTCCTATGCTCACCTGCATCCTTTTTGGTCTTTGAATTCCCTGTTAGCTGTATTTTCACTGTTCCCACAAGATACTCTCAGGGTTTTCTTTCTTGTGAGAAAGAGCTTCTTCCAGGCCAGAGGCATGAGGTGGCAGCTAAGGATTACCTTTATAAAATGGAAATATGATAATATCACTGCTTAAAAGACCTTGATGACTGCCACCACCTATAGGGCAGAGGCTATATTTTGTAAGCATGGCATTCAAGGACCATCACAATCTAACTGTACCTGGCTTTTCAGCCTTACCTCTCATAACTCCTTCCAAATTCTTTATTCACTACCTATCTTAGTCTACTTATATTATTTAAAGTTGTCATGCATTTGATTCTTTATACTTTTACACAGCAGTAGACTACTCACTTTGCCTATGATGGAGTTCATAATATGCTACTCCAAAATATGGCACCTTGGAATATTGAATAGTTCAAGTTGAAGGAACTTGAAAAATGACAGCTATAAGGACTCTGACCTCCCCTGTGGCAGGTGATAGGACTCTCAAGTGAGAAGTGCCCTCCCTGTACCTGGAGGAAAGAAGCATCCTTATCTCTGAACATAGAGGAACTCTGAGAGGATACTGAACAAACAGGTCTTGCTAAGTTTCCCTCAGTTTACTACCCTTAGTTCATACCCTTTTGTCCTATCATATTTCTCCATGACTTTTTACACTTCATCAAGTTTAATATAAAACTGCTCAGAGTTAACTGTTTCTTTGGATCTTCATTTCCTTATAAAGGCTCTTCTGTAACATAATAATAAACTTAAATAATGTGTATACTTTTCTGTAACATAATAATAAACTTAAATAATGTGTATACTTTTCCTCTCTTAATATGTCTTTCTCAGTTTAATTTTCAGGTCTAGCTAGGGACTCTAAGGAGGTAGAGGAAATTTTTCCTCCCCTATATCTATAATATGTTTCATTTTTATAAAGCCCTTGAGATGTTTCTTTTACAGGCCACATCTTCTTTGAAGCCTTTCTTGCCTCCACCCCTGGAAAAAAAACCTCTCTTTATGTGTTCTTGTATGATCATATTTCTACTTAGTTGTACAATGAAATTATAACTTATATGAGGAAAGAGATTCTCTAAAAATATGAGAAAAAAACTCACATAGTTTCAAATTAACATTGAAAATACATTTCTTCAGAAGGTTATCCCTTATTTAGGCTGAATAGTTAGGTAAGACAATTGCCTTGCATGTAGGGACCAAGTTGTATAAGAAATATAAACCTTAAACCTAATATTCACATGCAGCACAGGGAGATGTTCACTCTGTGAGAGGTAAGTAGGAACAGATTGAGGAAGTTTCTTGTCTTCCATTATCATGCCAGTTGTAGGGCCTTGCTCACTAAATTAATTAGCAGACAAGTCAATCATCTCTCTCTGTCTCTGTCTCTCTGTCTCTCTCTCTTATCTAGTTCCATATACATATTTTAAATATGTACTCTGTAGTCTGATTTCTCCTTCCAACTCGAGATTATAAGATTTTCATGGGCAGGAATTATGTCTTTTTCATTTTGGTTCCTCTATACTTATCCACTATGGTGTCTCATTGCTGCTCATTGGTGAAGCATTGTAGGTGCTCATTAGATGTGAAATTGGATTGAATTTCATGTTCCTTCAGGCTTTTCTTCTTATTTCTTTTAATGCTTATCAAATTAATTTAAAATAGTTTGCTGATGAGGTGGTGGGCAATCTGGGGTAGAAAAAAGGAAACTTGGTGCAGTAGGTCTTTCCAAAGTAGCTCAGGGACAGTTCAGTTTTGCAAGATGTGAACGACATAATTCTGCTTTCTTTCCAGCCACAGACCATATTAAACAATTAGATAAGAAATTAAATGAGATCAAAGTGGATCCATTTAAATTTGTCAATAAGTTCTTCTTGCCCATTTCATGATTGCAATCAAGCATTAAACGTGCTGAATATCCTAATAATTCTTGACAGTCCAATAACATAGTTTTCTAAATGTTTTGAACCTCATATACTTTTAATTAGTCTAACTATTCATATTATTCTTTATATGAAATTAACCTTAAATATGTAAAACTTTTGATAGTTTTTCTATACCTTTCCAAATACCAAAAGAACTTTGATTATTCTTAGTTCTATAACTGAAGTGAAGGATATAGAGTCATCTACTAAACTTCTGAGGGAATAAATTACATGTTGATATTTTTAAGTAGTGCAAAGCATTCTGTCCTTCTACATGATATAAGTGCTTTGACTTCCAAAACACCACAAGGGATTTAGGAGGTGGAAGTTCTATGGTGTTTGTATGATGCTCTGATACTCAGACAATTGGTTATACTTGAGAGCATAATTGGTTGCTAAAGAATATTATTTCATAAACAGTGTTCAAAAACAGTTTAATAATTAAAGCACTAAATATTAAATAAATATATTAATATGTTTGAAAGATACAAATTTATAAACATGACTTAATCATTAATTCCTAATATTTTAAATCAGAGGGAAGGAATATAACTGAGTCAAAGCATATATCACAAAGTAAAGGACTACTTTCATGTATAGTCTAGAAATTACCTTCATTCTATACCACCACTCTTTTACTTCTAATCCTGTTGGACTAGTAGAGTGTGTGGCAAACCATGAGTCAATAATGTTTGTTCTGTGAAGTCTCATATAACTCCAGGAATTATGGCTTTCTCACTCTAAGGTCATTCAGCAAGAGGTTGGAAGAGAAGTGACACAAGCTGAAGTTCCTCTGATTACAAGGCCTGAGTTCTTACTCTATACTGAATTCCCATGTAGCCTGTCTCCTTTTGTTTCCTGGCTCTCTGAGGTAGAATCAAGCTGGCACAGAACACATGATGATTCTAATTTTCCAAAATATATAAAGATAACCACACATACATTGCTGTTATGGTTTCTGTTAATTCTGTAAATAAGTTAATGAGTAACAGCAAATTAGACTGACAGTCTTTTACATTTGACAAGGCTGCATGTGCCAGGCAATGTGCACAATAAAACGATGAGGCTAAAATTTGTTTTTGTGTCCCCTTCAATAAGGATTTAATAGACTACCCACAAAATAGTCACAATACAAAGCAAGAGCATGGGTGGTAAGTGCCTGAGGAATGTAAAAGCATAATGCTGGAGGGCTTATAATTCAAAGGCAAAGACACCTTAAAAAGGTTTGTAGTGTGAGCAGGTACATGGTGCAGAGAACTGAACTTGGGGAGTGAGAAGCCACGAAAGGTAGGGAACCACTTTTGTGGGCAGAGAGAGGTCAGAGACTGGGGAGGTGGAGGAGAATACAGGAAATGCACCCCTCCCCAAAAGCAGCTGGAGAGAAAGTGGAAAATTGGAAACAGCTGCAAGGACTAAACTATAAAGGGAGAAATGAGAGAGGAGAGGGTTTAAATTCCATTAAGACTGTAAACAAGGGAGTGCAAAGGTTGCAACTCTGCAGCTCGATAACTGGTGGTGCTCTGGTGGGAAGGGCAAATCCCCAGGAACAGAGTGGGGTCCTGGGGGTTCTTGGGCCACATGGGGAAAAGCCGTTCCACTGCTGGAAGGACATTTGGTAGAGACTGTTGAAGCCACCTGGTCCCAGCAGACCCCGGAAGGCAGCCACATTCACTGGTGCTAGGGCAAGGTCGTTAATGGTGATGCCTGGTGCCAGATGTGTGTTGTGATTTTCCATAATCCCTGAAACACTGCTGCTACACTGTCTCAAGAACATTTTTCTGGGGCAGGCTGGCACCTGGCCACAGTCTTGGGGCACCGGCAACAGCAGGGTCCAGCAGGCGTTCCTGGGTGCAGCCGATATTCAGCCATTGCTCATTCGGCCATTGCTCGGTGAGACCCTCCCACAGAGGGGCGGAAAAGGTCAAAGCCGCAGTCCTTCAGAAGTAAGGAGCTGGGGAAAACAGCCGCATCTGAGACAAAACTTGGGAGAGAGGTACTGCCTGGGGCCTGGCACAGAGAGTGAAAAAGCAGGGAATGGACAAGAGCTGAAGACAGAGGACACGTGCTCGATTGATGATCCAGAAGAGACTGGGTAGCTGGGTGACACCACTTTCACTGCTCCTGCTCCTGCACTTGGGCACCTATGAGCACTGCAACACTCCAGCAGTAGGCTAGCAGGGCCATCTAGTGGAGAGCAGAGCTGTTACACTGAGCCCCGCCCAACCAGGCCAACTTCGCTCTTCAGGAACACAAGTCTCACCCCCCGCTTAATTTATGGACTATAAAGAGCTACATGGACAGACATCTAGGGGAAAACGAAACAATTTCAGTCCTACTTCAATCTGTTAGCAAGTTCATCTATTCAACTTTCTTTCTTTTTTTTTCTTTTTCCTTTTTCTCTTTTATAATTCTTTTCTTTTTCTTGATTACAGAAAGAGAACAAATTCATTTTTCTTTTCAATTTTTATTAAAAATATCTTTCTTTAATTTTTATTACTATATGTTTTACTTTTGTGTAAATTTTTTCAAATTCTACTTTACTTGCATGATTTTATTTTAGTCTACCTCGGTGTATTCACCTTTTCAAACTTTCAAAAAATTTCCTTTTTTTTTCTTTTTTCCTCTTTTTGATTTATTTTCTTTTTCTTGAATGTAGAAAGAGAAAAACTTCATTTTTACTTTCAATTTCTATTAAAATATTTTAATTTTATTTTTATTACTATATATTTGTTTTTATGTAAATTTTTTAAAATTCTATTTTACTGCCATCATTTTATTTTAGTCCACTTCATTGTATTCACTTTTTCAAATTTTCAAATGATTTATTTATTTCTTTCTTTTTTTTACCTTTTTTCTCTTTTTTGTTTCTTTTTTAAATATATAAAATGAAAAAAATCATATTTATTTTTAATTTTTATTAAAAATATTTTCTTTAATTTTTTCTACTATAGTCCTTACTTTTGTGTATATATTTTTAAAACTATACTTTACCCCCATCATCTCATTTTAGTCTACACCAGTGTATTCATTTTTTCAAGTTCTCAAACTATTTCCTTTTGTTCTTTTTTCTTTCTCCCTCGCCCTTTTTTTTCCCTCTAATCTGTCAAACCACTTTCAACACCCAGACCAAAACACACCTAGGATCTAGAATCATCTATTCGATTTGTGTGTGTGTGTGTTTAACTTTTAATTTTTATAATTTTTAATTTTAGGTTTTTATAATTTTAATTTTTCTTCCTCAATTCCTTTTCTCCCTTTAAAATGACAAAACAAAGGAATTCACCCCAAAAGAAAGAGCACAAAGAAACGACAGCCAAGGAGTTAACCAACACAGATACAAGCAAGATGTCTGAGCCAGAATTTAGAATTACAATAATAAGAATAGTAGCTGGGGCCAAAAATAGATTAGAATCCCTTTCTGCAGATATAAAGTAAAAAATAGCCAGAATTAAATTAAAAATGCTATAACTGAGCTGCAATCATGGATGGATGCAACGGTGGCAAGGATGGACAAGGCAGAACAGAGAATCAGTGATATAGAGGACAAACTTATAGAGAATAATGAAGAAGAAAAAAAAAGAGGGAGATTAATAAGGCAAAAGAACATGATTTAAGAATTAGAGAAATCAGTGACTCATTAAAAAGGAACAACATCAGAATCATAGGGGTCCCAGAAGAGGAAGAGAGAGAAATAGGGACAGAAGGGTTATGTGAGCAAATCATAGAGGAAAACTTTCCTAACCTGGGGAAAGACACAGACATCAAAATCCAGGAAACACAGAGGACCCGCATTAGATTCAACAAAAACTAATGATCACCAAGGCATATCATAGTCAAATTCACAAATACTCAGACAAGGAGAGAATCATGAAAGCATCAAGGTGAAAAAAGTCCCTAACCTACAAGGGAAGACAGGTCAGGTTTGCAGCAGACCTATCCACAGAAACATGGCAGGCCAGAAAATAGTGGCAGGATATATTCAGTGTGGTGAACAAGAAAAATATGCAGCCAAGAATTCTGTATCCAGTAAGGCTGTCATTCAAAATAGAAAGAGATATAAAAAGTTTCCCAGACAAACAAAAATTAAAGGAGTTTGTGACCACTAACCCAGCCTGCAAGAAATTTTAAGGGAAACTTTCTGAGGGGAGAAAAGATAATATATAGATATAGATATAGATATAGATATAGATATAGATATAGATATAGATGTATATCTATATATATGTGTGTGTGTATACACACACACATATATATAGATATACATATATATATAGATATCTATATCTATATCTATATCTACATCTATATCTATCTATATATATATCTATATATATATATACCAAAAGCAACAGAAGATAAGAAAGGGCCAGAGAATACCACCAGAAACTCCAACTATAAAAACATCATAATGGCAGTAAAGTCATATCTTTCAGTACTCACTCTAAATGTCAATGGACTCAATGCTCCAATCAAAAGACATAGGGTAACAGAATGGATAAGAAAACAATATCCATCTATATGCTGTTTACAAGAGACCCACTTTAGACCTAAAGACACCTTCAGATTGAAAATAAGGGGATGGAGAACCATCTATCATTCTAAAGGTCAACAAAAGAAAGCCAGAATAGCCATACTTGTATCAGACAATCTAGACTTTAAAATAAACACTGTATTGGGGCGCCTGGGTGGCGCAGTCGGTTAAGCGGCCGACTTCAGCCAGGTCACGATCTCGCGGTCCGTGAGTTCGAGCCCCGCGTCGGGCTCTGTGCTGACAGCTCGGAGCCTGGAGCCTGTTTCCGATTCTGTGTCTCCCTCTCTCTCTGCCCCTCCCCCGTTCATGCTCTGTCTCTCTCTGTCCCAAAAATAAAAAATAAAAAACGTTGAAAAAAAAATTAAAAAAAAAAAAAAATAAAATAAAATAAAATAAACACTGTATCAAGAGATGCAGAAGGGCATTATATCATCATCGAGGGGTCTATTCACCAAGAAGACCTAACAATTGTAAACATTTATGCTCCAAAAGTGGCAGCACCCAAATATATATGTATATATATATATATATATATATATATATATATATATATCAATTAATCACAAACATAAAGAAACTCATCCATAGTAATACCATAATAGTAGGAGACTTCAGCACCCCACTCACAACAATGGACAGATATCAAAAAGTCAACAAGGAAACAATGGATTTGAATGACACACTGGACCAGATGGACAGATATATTCAGAACATTTCATCCTAAAGCAGCAGAATACACATTCTTCTCCAGTGCGCATGGAACCTTCTCCAGAATAGACCATATACTGGGACACAAATCAGCCCTAAGTAAATACAAAAAGATCCAAATCATACCGTGCATATTTTCAGACCATAGCACTATGTAATTTGAAGTCAACCACAAGAAAAAATTTGGAAAGGTAACCAATACTTGGAGACTGAAGAACATCCTACTAAGGAACTAATGGGCTAACCAGGCAGTTAAGGAGGAAATTAAAAAGTATGTGGAAGCCAGTGAATATGATAACACCACAAACCAAAACCTCTGGGATGCAGCAGATGGTCATAAGAGGAAAGTATACAGCAATCCAGGCTTTCCTCAAGAAGGAAAAAGATCTCAGATACACAACCTAACCTTCTGCCTTAAGAAGCTGGAAAAAGAACAGCAAATAAAACCCAAAACCTGCAGAAGACAGGAAATAATAAAGATTAGAGCAGAAATTAATGCTATCTAAACCAAAAAAAACAAAACAAAACAATAGAACAGATCAACGAAACAAGAAGCTTGTTCTTTGAAAGAATTAACAAAATTGATAAACCATTATCCAGTTTGATCAAGAAAAAAAGTAAATGACCCAAATAAATAAAATCAAGAATGAAAGAGGAGAGGTCACAACCAACATGACAGAAATAAAGACAATAATAAGAGAATACTATGAACAATTCTATGCCAACAAAATGGGCAATATGGAAGAAATGGACAAATTCCTAGAAGCATATACACTACCAAAACTGAAAGAAGAAGAAATAGAAAATTGGAACAGACCAATAACCAGTATGGAAATTGAAGTAGTAATAAAAAATCTTCCAAAAAACAAGAGTCCAAGGCCAGATGGCTTTCCAGGGGAATTCTACCAAACATTTAAGGAAGAGTTAACACCTATTCTCTTGAAACTGCTCCAAAAAATAGAAATGGAAGGAAAACTTCCAAATACTTCATATGAAGCCAGCATTAACTCGATTCCAAAATCAGACAAAGACCCCACTAAAAAAGAGAACTATAGACCAATTTCCCTGATGAACATGGATGCAAAAATTCTCAACAAGATATTAGCCAACTGGCTCCAACAATACATTAAAAATATTATTCACCACGGGGCGCCTGGGTGGCACAGTCGGTTAAGCGTCCGACTTCAGCCAGGTCACGATCTCGCGGTCCGTGAGTTCGAGCCCCGCATCAGGCTCTGGGCTGATGGCTCGGAGCCTGGAGCCTGTTTCCGATTCTGTGTCTCCCTCTCTCTCTGCCCCTCCCCCGTTCATGCTCTGTCTCTCTCTGTCCCAAAAATAAATAAAAAACGTTGAAAAAAAAATTTAAAAAAAATATTATTCACCACGACCAAGTGTGATTTATACCTGGGATACAGGGCTGGTTCAATATCCACAAAAACAACGTGATTCATCACATCAATAGAAGAAAGTACAAGAAACATATGAGCCTCTCAATAGATGCAGAGAAAGCATTAGACAAAATATAGCATCATTTCTTGATAAAAACCCTCAAGAAAGTAGGGATAGAAGGAGCATACCTGGAGATCATAAAAGCCATATATGAACAACCCAACGTTAATACCATGCTCAATGGGGGAAAAACTGAGAGCTTTCCCCCTAAGGTCGGGAACAAGACAGGGATGTCCAATCTCACCACTGTTATTCAACATAGTATTGGAAGTCTTAACCTCTGCAGACAACACAAAGGAAATAATAGGCATCCAAATCGGCCCGGAGGAGGTCAAACTTTCTCTCTTCGCAGATGACATGTTACTCTATATGGAAAACCCAAAAGATTCCAGCAAAAAAAATGCTAGAGTTGATTCATGAATTCAGCGAAGTTGCAGGATATAAAATCAATGCAGAGAAATCGGTTGCATTCCTATACACCAACACTGAAGTGACAGAAAGAGAAATCATGGAATCGATCCCATTTATTATTGTAAAAAAACTATAAAATAACTAGAAATAAAAAATAAATCTAACCAAAGAAGCGAAAAATCTATACACTGAAAAGTATAGAAAACTTATGAAAGAAATCGAAGAAGACACAAAGAAATGGGAAAAGATTCCATGCTCCTGGATAGGAAGAACAAATATTGTTAAAATGTCAATGCTACCCAAAGCAATCTGCATATTCAATGCAATCCCCATCTAAGTAACACCAGAATTCTTCACAGAGCTAGAACAAATAATCCTAAAATTTGTATGGAACCAGAAAAGACCCTGAATAGCCAAAACATCTTGAAAAAGAAAACCAAATCAGGAGGCATCACAATCCCAGACTTCAAGCTATACTACAAAGTTGTAATCATCAAGACAGTATGGTACTGGCACAAGAACAGACACTCACATCAATGGAACAGAATAGAGAACCCAAAAATGGACCCACAAACGTATGACCAACCAATCTTTGACAAAGCAGGAAAGAATATCCAATGGAATAAAGACAGTCTCTTCAGCATGTGGTTCTGGGAAAAATGGACAGCAACATGCAGAAGAATGAACCTGGAACACATTCTTACACCATACACAAAAATAAACTCAAAATGGATGAAAGACCTCAATGTAAGACAGGAAGCCATCAAAATCCTCACAGAGAAAGCAGGCAAAAACCTCTTTGATCTTGGCCACAGCAACTTCTTACTCAACATGTCTCAGGAGGCAAGTGGAACAAAAGCAAAAGTAAACTACTGGGACCTCATCAAAATAAAAAGCTTCTGCACAGCGAAGGAAACAATCAGCAAAACTAAAAGGCAACCGAAAGAATGGGAGAAGATATTTGCAAATGACATGAGATAAAGGGTTAGTATCCAAAATCCATAAGGAACTTATCAAACTCAACACCCAAAAAAGCAAATAATCCCCTGAAGAAATGGGCAAAAGACATCAATAGACACTTCTCCAAAGAAGACATCCAGATGGCCAACGGACACATGAAAAAATGCTCAATATCACTCATCATCAGGCAAATACAAATCAAAAGCACAATGAGATACCACCTCACACCTGTCAGAAAGGTTAATATTAACAATTCAGGCAACAACAGATGTTGGCCAGGATGCGGAGAAAGAGGATCTCTTTTGCATTGTTGGTGGCAATGCAAGCTGTTGCAGCCACTCTGGAAAACAGTATGTAGGTTCCTCAAAAAACTAAAAATAGTTTTAGTTTTATGACCCAGCAATTACACTACTAGGCATTTATCCAAGGGATACAGGTGTGCTGTTTCGAAGGGACACATGCACCCCCATGTTTATAGTGCACTATCAACAATAGCCAAAGTATGGAAAGAGCCCAAATGTCCATCGATGGATGAATGGATAAATAATATGTGATACACACACACACACACACACACACACACACACAATGGAGTATTACTCAGCAATCAAAAAGAATGAAATCTTGCCATTTGCAACTATGTGGATGGAACTGGAGGGTATTATGCTAAGTGAAATTAGTCAGTCAGAAAAAGACAAAAATCATATGACTTCACTTATTTGAGGACTTTAAGAGGCAAAACAGATGAACATAAAGGAAGGGAAACAAAAATAATATAAAAACAGGGAGGGGGACAAAACAGGAGAGACTCATAAATATGGAGAACAAACTGAGGGTTGCAGGAGGGGTTGTGGGAGGGGGGATGGGCTAAATGGGTAAGGGGCATTAAGGAATCTACTCCTGAAATCATTGTTGCAGTATATACTAACTAATTTGGATGTAAATTTTTAAAAAGAAAAAAAGGAAAATAAACAAATAATAATTAAATCTAAAAAAAATGGTTTGTAGTGCAAATTACCATATAATAAGCCATTAGGAATATGAAAAGTGTTTCTCTTGAATGTTTTTGTGTTTGGTGATATGAAAAGCTGAGGGACAAGTTACTATGAGTTTCACTTTCTATGACAGGAAATACAAACTGCCATTCCAAGAATAACAGGGAGTGAATCATATTTTGCCAGTGCTTCAGGGCTCAACCTAGATTTATTATTTAACCCTGTGGTTAGAAAATCTGGCTCGTTGTTAATTAACTCCTTTTCTCATAAAGCTACTCTATAGGAAAATGGGTTGACCAAATGCAAACATCGTTTTCATTTTCTACAATCATGTTGTAGAATACTATTAACTATCAGAGGAAACAAAATGACTATGCTGACTGTGCTATAGTTTTCAGATATGAACATAGTATTCAAATTTGCATATCCTGATGATTCTTATTCTAAGATGCCATAAAATCTGGTTCAAAGTTATTGTGGGACCATACCAGGGTATATTTATACATTTTTCCCAAGAAGAAAGAGATAATACTGGAAATGAAAGCCATCTAAGCTTACCTTCTTCACATATATAGATATATACATAGATGATAGACAGGCATAGATATAGATAGCTATAGATATAGATATAAATAGATGATATTTTGAAATTGTTCCATATGTGTAGGGAAATTGAATAAAAAATAAACTAATATCCATAATAGTTTCATGAAAAACAAATCCTATTACAGTAAACTTACCTCTTTGTGCAGCAGAACTGGTAAAGTATGTACTTTTTTGAGGATCTCAAATCCACCATGCCGACATAACAATTAGTGAAATGGAAAAGTGTAGTATGAACCACATAATTATTAAACTAGATCATAGTTGGCTGGAGCACCATATTTAGAATGCATCTTCAATCTAGATAATATAATAATCAGGGAATGAAAGCTTCCAGCCCCAGAATCTTAGAAAAAAAGGATTTTTCTGAGATTTGTAACACCATTGCTGGTGTTGGGCAAGAAATTAAAAGATTATACCTGTATGTCCTAATAAGTCAGAACTTTGACATGCATAAACAAAAAGTATCAAGAATAATAGGGATGATAGACAAAACAAATGGACTTTCATATTTTGTGCCTCATACTCAGTAGGAATCCAATAAATATCTGCTGATAGATTTGATTTATGTGTTTTGTGTCATAGCTGTTAATCACTCGTTCATTCCACATACATTTAGAAAGGACTTACTATGTGCCAAACAGTATTCTCGGTGAAAGGAATCCAAAGTTATCTACTAGGCAGTATAATTGCTCTTCATTAACTTTTTCTTTATCTCTTTGATTTAGATGTTGTAGGACTTTGCTGATATCTTTGTGTAGCATGATTTCTAGTTTGTTATTCAAGCACTAAAAACCCAGAACACAGACACAAATTATTTATTTCTAGTATTCAACCCTAAGATAGTCACTTAACTTATTAATTAACATCAATATTTCTGAAGATGGTAATAAATTATTTTGAACGGAATAATTCTTGGTACTTTTAGCTGAGCTAATACTATACTTTCAGCCCTGTGATAAATTCATACCAAATCAAATGTGTACAAAGATGTCAAGGGTTCCTTCCAACTATGTTGCCACTTCCACATGATGTAAACGTTTTCCACGTATACTAAATTGTTTGACCCCAAATCATGGTCTCCTCTTGCTCCTTTTTATTTGTCTTTTAGACAAACTCAGAGGCTAGCAAGAAGTAATTATTTAAGATCTCAAATACAGATAATGCACTTTGTCAAGTATAACACGGTCTTAAACATATCCATGAATTTGTAGAACCATTCCTACAGATATGTTTCTGCTCAGAGACAGAAAAAATTTCAGACCTAGGGTGACCAACCATACCAGATTGCTCAGGACTGTCCTGAGTTTTAGTGTTGAAAAATATCACAAGCTGGGAAACCTTTCAATCCTAGGCAAAAGAGGACAATCAGTCACACTAAATTTCACTTAGTCTTATTGTGTCAACATTTTTCTCAGAGTATGAAATAGGATACCATAGGTTAGGATCACTTTTTCCCATTAGTGTATTTGTTGGATTTACTGTGATGGCATGAGGGAGATAGGCAATCTACCTCTGATAATTTATTTTTACAACAGCTCTAATCACCATTATCAATTTTTTTGACTGTTCTCTAGGGTATACATACAATTGTTATAGTCATTGTGAACTCCTTTTTCTTTTTTAATTTTTTTAATGTTTTATTTATTTTTGAGAGAGAGACAGAGACCGAGTGTGAGCGGGGGAAGGGCAGAAAGAGAGGGAAACACAGAATCCGAAGCAGGCTCCAGGCTCTGAGCTGACAGCACAGAGCCTGATGCAGGGCTCAAATTCATGAATCATGAGATTATTATGACCTGAGCCGAAGTCGATGCCTAACCGACTGAACCACCCAGGTGCCCTTTGAACTCCTTTTTCAATTCCTATATATAGGCCAGCTCACAATAAATTCACACAATAGATTTTGGCAATCTCTGTTTGTCATTAAGAATATAATTTCTGTCTTTTTCCCCTATGTTCATTTGTGTTGTTTCTTAAATTCCATATATGAGTGAAATCATATGGTATTTGTCTTTCTCTGACCGACCGAATTCATTTAGCACAGTACTTTCTAGCTCCATACACAACATTGCAAATGGCAAGATTTCATTCTTTTTGATGGCTGGGTGATATTCTATTTTATATATATAAAATGTATATATGTATATATATACATATACATATCCCCACCTCTTCTTTATTGATTCAGCATTCTACAGACGTGTGGACTCTTTCCATAATTTGGTTGTACATTAGGACTCTTTCCATAGTTTGGTTATTGTTGATAATGCTGCTAGAAACATTGGGATGCTTGTATCCCTTTGAACTAGGATTTTTGTATCATTTAGGTAAATACTTAGTAGTGCAATTGTTGGATGATAGGGTAGTTCTATTTCTAACTTTTTGAGGAAACTCCATACTGTTTTCCAGAGTGGCTGCACCAGCTTATATTCACACCAACAGTGTAAGAGGGTTCCCATTTCTCCACATTCTCACCAACACCTGTTGTTTCCTTCCTATTTTGTTGATTTTAGCCATTCTGACTGGTGTGAGATGATATTCATTGTAGTTTTGATTTGCATTTCCCTGATGATGAGTGATGTCGAGCATCTTTTCATATGTCTGTTACTCATCTGAATGTCTTCTTTGGAAAAGTGTCTATTCATGTCTCCTGCCAATGTTTTCACTGGATTATTCATTTTTTGGGTGTTGAGTTTTGTAAATTCTTTATAAATTTTGGATACTAACCCTTTATTGTATATGCCATTTGCAAATATCGTCTCCCATTCCATAGGTTTCCTTTTAGTTTTATTGATTGTTTCCTTCACTGTGCAGAAGCTTTTTATTTTGATGAAGTCTGAATAGTTTATTTTCCTTTGTTTCCCTTGCCTCAGGAGACATATCTAATAAAAACTTGAAAATATTTTAAAAAAAGAATCTGATTTCTGAAATTTAAGATCTATTTGCATTATTCCCAAAGCACACCACACATGTAACTATAATATATATGTGAGATAGGTTTCATATATATATATATATATATATATATATATATATATACATTCATCTACAGTATCAATCAACTATTCCTTACATTTGTATCTGATTTTTCATGGAGGAAAAGAAAATATGGGAAGCTGTCCACTAGACCAAATAGAAGACCAAATCATAATTGGAAGTTTGGTACATACCTGAGCATTTCCAGATCAAATATGTCTGCTTCTAAATGAATAAAACCTTAAGGCTTCACACCAGCATTGATCAACAGGAGGAGTTAGAAACAGAATGGATTTTTGTCACAACGTAACTGTAAAGGCAAAAAGTTTTTGAGTGTTTTGTGTCAGAATGCCATGCTAAGAGTCTAAGATGTCCTAAAGTCCCTATTTAGTGATAATTTATTTTTCAAAGTTTTCAGAGGTACTCTGAGAATCCTTCAACCCACTATTTCCCACCAACTGGTAGGGTTGAAAATCCACCAAGCACAGAAGATTCCTGTTTTTAATATTACAGCATAATTGCGGAGACAAATTAACTCTGTTGGTACTCATAGCTGTGACCTTCAGAGTGATCATAGGAAATCAAGAAAAACTAGGCTTTATTTAGAACAATGTCTGTATACTTTATCATGTTCTCAGTTTGCTCTAACTCTTAGGACACAGAAAGGAAAACAAAAGATAACCAACAGTCATGATTCAAATATGCTTGTTTGATCCTCAGAAAAATGTTTGGTAAAAGCATAAGATAGGATATAACAAAGAATTTATTTTGTCACTATTATAAATTATTTCTAATCACTTTAGGTTATTTTAATAATCCTAGACATAAAAGCCAACATTAGTATTAAATAAATGTGAAAGAAACTTTAAGCAAAATTGTGAAGCAGTTTTGAAGCTAAGGGAACAAAAGTCAAGTCTATTTTACTCCAGGAATTTTACAAATAAAACGCGATTTATTGATTTGGGATGCATGCAAACAATTCCATTGTTACTTTGAATTATCGCTGCAGAGGAATGCTGAGAGCTGGGGTGTGGGGAAGTAGGGAGTGCTGAGGGGAAGTATTGCAGAAATTATACCATATATCTACTATATATACCCAATCGCTTCTCGGCCTTTTGGCTAAGATCAAGTGTACTATATATACCCATAATTCCAGCATGGGTTACTAAACTTCTTTGGAACTTATACAAACTCATTTTATGTTTGTCCAAAATTTAAGTAGAAGCCAGATTGAATGCATACATTTTTTTTTCTAAAAAAACCTGCTAACTTACATAGCATCTACCTCCAAGTTTTATGCAGATTACTGGGGGCAATTTATCAGTACATTTACTAATCACCATAAATTAACCAGAATATAACTACCAGAACAAATTTAAAGGGACAGCTTTAATAACTTAATGATCCATTCATATGTTTAATTTTGATGACACATTATTATACAAGAAGTAAAAGTGATATGCTTCATTTCAGGTTGCATTTAAACCTTTGAAATTTGTAAGCATTGTTTTTAGTTTCACACTGAAATCACTACAAGACTTCTAAAAATCAATGAGACTATTTGATTTGTATATCATTATAGTAGAAGAAAGATAATACTATTCAATAATATCAAAATTATTTAAATCCATTTATTTAAAAGTATTCAAACCGTATCTTAGTCACCTGTGTTTGGGCTTTCAAGAATTTTTATCAGACTGAAAAACTTCCATTTTCACTTCCATTGTTGCCCATTTTTGCTTTAATATGGGCCACCTCAAATATTTCTCATCTTCCATAACAAATCATGGATTTATCCTCAACAATTTATTAAAATTCTTCTTAAATCTATTTCTGTTTTGGAGTTAGTAATTTATCATTCTAATTACTTTCATGAATTTACTACATGCTTTATGAAAATTTCTTCATTTGCCCTAAAATTAGACCTCTTGAACTGCAATATTGCTCCCTGGCTCTAATTTTCATGGGATTTGTTTAAACAAGCCTACATTCACCAACCTATATATTTCATGATGTTAAAAACTGTGAACATGTCCCTATATCAGGAAGTTTTCATTTTAGTAAATGCAAGCCTAAATGTAGTAAAATTTTTAGACTCTGGGTGATGTTTCTTAAACCCAGAGTAATACAATGGTTATTTGTATTTATCAATATCTCCTCATATTTGGATGGGGAAACTGAGGTATGGAGAAGTGAAGCAGTATTGGAGCATGGACACTAAATCAGTTTTGTTGCCAATAATAGGATCTGAGCTTAGATGTTCAATCTAAAGCACAGAGTTTCCCAAGCATGGATCTTTCAGGCTGTTTCAGAATCATTGGGGATTGAGGGTGCTAGAGAAAATACAGATTCTGTGCACACTGCACCAAAGATTCTGATTCAATAAATCTGTGGTAAAGTCCAGAAATCCTTATTTTTAAGGAGCTCCCATATTAATTCTGATGAGCATCCAAGTATGTGAAACCATTGATATAATATATCATTGATGTCAAGTAAAATACATTAAGGGTGGGTGGTGGTGTGCTATTTTCCAGTACCCCACCCCAACTTTATTATCTTCAATATGTCCAACTCATGGCATGTAGAACCATTCTCAGAGATTAAAAAATAATTGAATAGAATTATTGTGCTTTTACTGATCTTTCATATAATGATTTAAGATAGGTAGTGTGCAGTATGAGTTATATCTAGCTTTTCAAAAAGTGAAACCCATTTTTCACAGAAGATTAATCTTTTGTATTGGAAGCTTCCTTGTAATACATATCCCAGTGTTTTATTTTCATGAAATGTCTGCATCAACTGAAGCCATGTAAATCAGCACATACTGTGGTGCTCTACCTAGCACAGGTGAATTAAAATTCATTAAGGGCTAGAATTATGGAAATGATGATCTAGACCTCAGTGTAGCTCAACCTTTCCATACCTCCACCTGTTGTGTATTCAACCTAAAACAGGGACATTTAAGTACAATCTTTTTTTAAGAGAGAAAGAAGCATTTATTATTTTAGAGTTTTTATTTCAATTCCAGTAAGTACAGTCTTGGGTGAGCTTCAAAAAGATTACAAAAGTTTTGGCCCAAATAATTTAGTTTAATTTTAACTAATTGTATAGGGTGTGTGTGTGTGTGTGTGTGTGTGTGTTAAGGGAAAGAGAGAAAGGAAGAGATACTGAGAATGGAGCACTGTAAAATTGTCTTCAAGCCAACCTTCTGAGTAATGAAGAAGGAACAGCATAATTCTTTGGTGAATCAAGTTTTATTTAATACAGAAGGCACACATAACCCATGCTTTTGAATTTTTGCTTGTTTTTAAAAGGTTGTGATTATCAATGCATTGATTTTTAATTGATAATATCAGAAAAAATAATTGTGTTATATAATTGATGATCTTGTTGGGAAAAACCTCCCATGACAACCTAAACTAAAAGGGTGTGATGCCAGGGCAGTGCATTTTGTGTTGTTGTTACAAAAGAGAAAATTGTTCTTTCAGCTATACAATAGTGCCTAACAGCAACTGCTTCCTGTGAAATTGTTCCAAGCACATTTCCATAAAGAAGGGTACTATTCTACTCTCACCCTGCTTATATTCCAACAACATCTACATTCTACTCCAGGCTTTCATGTGTTTCTCCCCCAAACAATTTGGCTACTTAATGCTTGTACAGACCTATAATTGTGCTGATGTCATCTAGCCAATCAATCATAGAACCATTCATTAGGATATCTGCAATCAGGGCAGTGTAAAAGTGAACCACATTCATTTTGCTACTAAATATCCAACGATGGCAAATTAAACTCTAATTATAATGATAGGATTAAAGTGAATGATGTGCAATTATACTTTTTTTTCTCACCGCCATTATATTTTTACTAGAGAAGATAGTAAAAATGAGTGACTTGAAGACAGGAGCATACCTGAAAGAAAGATGACAGGGGGATTTGTATTTACATGTGAAAAGCCCCTTATATTGCATTGATGGAAAACAAGTCACTAAACACTACATTTTAGCAAAATAAAAATGCATGAGCATATATATATACATACACACACATATATATGTATATATATGTGTATATATATATACATATATATGTATGTATACATATATACATATACATATATACATATGTATATATATGTATATATATACATATGTATATATGTATATATACATATGTATATATATACATACATATATATGTATGTATATACACTCTATATTTTTATATACACATATATACATATATACATACATATATACACATATGTATATATACATATGTACATGTGTGTGTATATATATATATATATATACACATATATATATAGTACCAGTATATACCATATATATATATATATATATATATATATATATATATGGTAACAGTATGTTACCATGTGTCAGCACTAAAAATAGATGAATGTAGGTGCACTGAGTACTCTAACAGCAACACAAATACCACAGAAACAAATTGCTAGTTATAACCAAAGAAAAATAATTCTCATGCTTACATATATTTTTTCTACAAAAATGTGCTTTTTTCAAAATTAAGGTTAACATTATATTTTATTATTGAAAATGTATACCATAACCTTTTACAAATTTACCCTATACAGAAGGTCATTAGTGGGAAGTGGGAAATTGAATACCATTGATAAGAATAATTATTCAGTATTTTTTCCTGTTTTCCTTTATTGATTCTGTGTCTAGATTATCTATCCATTGTTGTAATTGAGGTATTGAAGTCCCCTGAAATTGCCACATTCTTATCAGTAAGGTTGCTTATGTTTGTGATTGTTTTATATATTTGGGGGCTCCCGTATTCAGCACATATAAATTTATAATTGTTAGCTCTTCCTGATGGATAGACCCTGTAATTATTATATAATGCCCTTCTTCATCTCTTGTTACAGCCTTTAATTTAAAGTCTAGTTTGTCTGACATAAGTATGGCTACTCCAGCTTTCTTTTGAGTTCCAGTAGCATGATAGATAGTTCTCCATCCCCTCACTTTCAATCTGAAGGTGTCCTCAGGTCTAAAATGAGTCTCTTGTAGACAGAAAATAGATGGGTCTTGTTTTTTTATCCATTCTGATACCCTATGTCTTTTGGTTGGAGCATTTAGTCCATTTACATTCAGTGTTATTATAGAAAGATATGGGTTTAGAGTCATTGTGATGTCTGTAGGTTTCATGCTTGTAGTGATGGCTCTAGTACTTTGTCTCACAGGATCCCCTTTAGGATCTCTTGTAGGACTGGTTTAGTGGTGAGTAATTCCTTCAGTTTTTGTTTGTTTGGGAAGACCTTTATCTCTCCTTCTATTCTAAATGACAGAGTTGCTGGATAAAGAATTCTTGGCTGCATAGTTTTTCTGTTCATCACATTGAAGATTTCCTGCCATTCCTTTCTGGCCTGCCAAGTTTCAGTAGATAGATCTGTCAGTAGTCTTATCAGTCTCCCTTTATATGTTAGAGTGTGTTTGTCCCTAACTGCTTTCAGAATTTTCTCTTTATCCTTGTATTTTACCAGTTTCCGTATGATATGTCATGCAGAAGATCGATTCAAGTTACATCTGAAGGGAGTTCTCTGTGCCTCTTGGATTTCAATGCCTTTTTCCTTCCCCAGATCAGGGAAGTTCTCAGCTATGATTTGTTCAAGTACACCTTCAGCCCCTTTCTCTCTCTCTTCCTCCTCTGGAATCCCTATTATACGGATATTATTATGTTTCATCACATCCCTTATTTCTCTAATTCTCCCCTCATACTCCTGGATTTTTTTATCTCTCTTTTTCTCAGCTTCCTCTTTTTGCATAATTTTATCTTCTAATTCACCTATTCTCTCCTCTGCCTCTTCAATCCGAGCTGTGGTCACCTCCCTTTTATTTCACGCCTCATTTATAGCATTTTTTAGCTCCTCCTGACTTTTTCTGAGTCCCTTCATCTCTGTAGCAATAGATTTTCTGCTGTCCTCTATACTTTTTTCAAGCCCAGCGATTAATTTTATGACTATTATTTTAAATTCATATTCTGTTATATTGCTTAAATCGTTTTTGATCAGTTCTTTAGCTGTCACTACTTCCTGGAGTGTCTTTTGAGGAGAATTCTTCCATTTCGTCACTTTGGATAGACCCTGGAGTGGTGCAGAACTGCAGGGCTCTTCCCCTGTGCTGTCTGGAGTAACTTGTGTTGGTGGGCCGGGCCACAGTCAGACCTGATGTCTGCCTCCAGCCCACCACTGGGCTACGTTTAGACTGGTGTATACATTATCTTCCCCTCTCCCAAGGGCAGGACTCACTGTGGAGTGGTGTGGCCCCTGTCTGGGCTACTTGCACACTGCCAGGCTTGTGATGCTGCTTCGATGGGATCTGGTGTATTAGCCAGGGTGGATCCGCAAGGTGCACAGGGGCAGGAGGGGCAGGCTCAGCTCGCTTTGCCTTCAGTGGTCTGCTACAGGAGGGGTCCTGGAGAACTGGGAGGGAGGCAGACCCATCAGAGAGATTGATCCACAGAAGCACAGAGTTGGGTGTTTGCGCAGTGCAAGCAAGTTCCGTGAAGGGAACTGGTTCCCTTTGGGATTTTGGCTGGGGGATAGGTGAGAGAGATGGGGCTGACCAGGGCCTTTGTTCCCCATGGAGCTGATTTCTGTCTTCCGGGGCTCAACAACTCTCCTTCTCATTGTCCTTTACCCCTCTTGCTCTCTGAGCAGAGCTGTTGACTTATAACATTCCAGATGTTAAGTCCCACTGGCTGTCAGAACTCACTCTGTCTGGCCCCTCCGCTTTTGCAAGTCAGACTCGGGTGCTCTGCCTTGCCAGGCAGGCTGCCTCTCCACTGCCCCAGCTCCCTCCTGCCAGTCAGTGTAGCATTCACAGCCTCTCTGCCCTTCCTACCCTCTTCTGTGGGTCTCTTGTCTATGGTTGGCTCTGGAGAGTCCATTCTGCTAGTCTTCTGGTGATTTTCTGGGTTATTTAGGCAGATGTTGGTGGAATCTAAGTGATCAGCAGGACACGGTGAGCCCAGTGTCCTCCTATGCCACCATTTCCTGTCTGTCCCCTCCAAATACTTTTTTAATCCCATTGTTCTTGAACTTTTATATAACTTAATCTGTAACCCCCTTTCCCTCTCCAAATGTCAGAGAATGGAGCTAAAAGTTCCAACCTTTCAATCCTATCTCTCATCTTTCTGACCAGCCCCCATCTTGAAGCTAATTAGAAGCCCTACGCTGAGTCACTTTATTAGCATAAATTCAGGTATGGTTTTTGGTTAAAAGGGGTTCCTTATAAATAACAAAAGATAACTCTATCACTCAGAAAATTCCAAGGGTTTTAGAAACTCTGTGGCAAGAACTGAGGACAAAGACCAAATGTATATTATATTATACCAAGGAAACCAACAGGGATTGCAGATATGCAAACATCATATAAAACAAATGAATTCAAGCAGTACAGGAGAGAAACTCTAGTGGATTATGTAGTGACCCACTGGACCCCTTCTTACTGATCCTCCTAGCTGCTAGGAATTTTGCTACAAATGGCCTACAGCTGAGTCTTTTTCTAAGCATTGCCATCTGCCAAGAAGAGCTGTAGTCTTTCCCCAAAGGGCAACCTGAATATGATGAGCAGTCTATTCAGTGCCCAAAACCCTGACCCCTTTGTCTCCATTGGAAAAAACTGTAGAAGACACCTTATAGAGCTTCCCAATAGAATCAGCTCATATCTATAGGGTATTTTTCCTCTGCCCAATTCTGTTTCTTTCACAGCTTAACAGGTATCTTTCCTTAGGCCCTCCTAAGAATTCTTCTACACATACATCTCTTACAGTTGGTTTACTGAGAAATCCAATCCAAAAGAAGGATGTGATCATAGAAAGCACCAATTGAAAACTGGAGAAATTAGACAGGGAAGAGAATAAAGCCAATACAAGGTACATTAATTGGCAGGTTACTTCTGTGTGCAACTGAGGCACAATACAGCTAAAGGAGAATTCTGAGAAACTGAAGCACATGTTTGTTTTTTTTTTAATTTTTTTTTCAACGTTTTTTATTTATTTTTGGGACAGAGAGAGACAGAGCATGAACGGGGGAGGGGCAGAGAGAGAGGGAGACACAGAATCGGAAACAGGCTCCAGGCTCCGAGCCATCGGCCCAGAGCCCGACGCGGGGCTCGAACTCACGGACCGCGAGATCGTGACCTGGCTGAAGTCGGACGCTTAACCGACTGCGCCACCCAGGCGCCCCTTTTTCTTTTTTTTTTTTTTTTTTTTTAAATTTTTTCTGAAGCACATGTTTTAATGTTGTCCTGCACAAGAAGTGAGGAAGGTGGGAATATTTATCGACAAATTCCTATCAATTGTCAGTTAAAGACTGTTCCCACAGATGCTAACTTATAGGGGCAGCCTGTTGCATTTATAGGTGAAACACTGCTGTGGCCAGAGAAAGTCTTCTAGAAGAATGTCACATGCCTTACCATAAGAAAACATAAGGAAGAAATTCTAAAACTGAGCCCCAGGTCACTCTAACACTTAAATTATCTGAAAAGTAAGGATTATCCAACAAATTACACCAAGAAAGGAGAGCTAATAAAATAAGGAGATGTAAAGAAGGAAACACCATTTTTCCCTCTACCCTTTTAGGCTCTTGTTTGGGTCTCTGTAACAAAAGACAGAATAACAAAAGAAAAATAAACAGAAGTTTATTAACATATATCTCAGACATATGGGAGAGACTCAGAGATGAGTCATTTATTTTGTTTTTGTTTTTGTCTTTTTTTGAGATTAGTCATTTAAAGGACCAGCTAGAGCTTGAGTTTATATAGGATCTTAACAAAGGAACAATATGTTTTGAGATAAGTAACAAAACAAAGGAAAAGACCTTGAATCTCTAGAAAGGAGAATTGTGGGAAGACAAATATATGGAAAACTAATGATATATAAAGGTGACTTAGTGCAGCTTTCTACATAGATTCCTCTGGTACCTTCTCTAGACCAGGAATCTAAAAGTGATTAACTTTTGTCCTACTGATAGGAGAAGAGGGGCATATTCATAAATTTATGTCCTTTTAGGCAAATAGGAGGAGGGCAGAAAGCTTTCCCTGTATCTGCTTCTTCTCAGTTACCTTCAGCTCAAAATAATTTTTATGTCAAAGCATATTTTGGGGTGGCAAATTCTGCTACCATTTAGAAAGAGAAAATTTTCCCAGAAGCTGAGGAGGAAGTGATCAAATCATGACACATGCAACTCATAAGTGAGTAATATGCAGATTGAGAACTGACTACAGGATTTAGGAATATGGAGATCATTGGTAAAATTGTCAAGAGCTACATCAGTGGTGTGGTAGGGGTAAAAATCTGACTGGAGTGAGTTCAACATAGAATGGAACATGATAAATATAGTCAATGAGGTTTGACAATTTTAAGGTAGTCTTGCTAAAGGGGGAGCAAAGCAAGGTAATAGTAGAAAGAAGGGAATAGCATCAAGAGAGTGTGTCAAGGTGGGGAATATTGCTACTATGTGAATACTGATAGGAATGATCCAGCAGTGATGGAAAAACATATAAAACAAAAAACGAACACCTGCATAGCCTTTGAACTAATAAGGAGGAATGAAAGTGTGTGTGCAAGTGAAGGGCTGTCCTCCACATATGTTCATTGCATTCATGTGATTTTCATGAAATACTGGATAATGGAATCCAACAAATTAAAACAACTTTTACTTACTTTACTCTGAATTCTTGATGAGTGTTTATTTCCTGGTTCTTATGTGAGACCTGGCTTCATCCCACTTTTTTTGGCTTTAGTGTCCCCACAACCACACCAATTGACATCTATATCCTATAGTAGGGAGCCAATCCTGTCTAAACATGAAATAATGAAGGTTTTCCAACCCATAACTCAGCAGTGAGTGATCTTTCTGCTAGTCGGGGCTAAACCTGATGCCTCTGTTTTGAAAACAGGCTTCTACTGTTCCCTTGATTTCCTGTCTTGTTAATATTTCTAATACTTAAATCTCTATAGGGTTGGAAACCTCTTTTTCTTACCAATAATGCCCATTCCTGGGATTTGTCTGCTGTCTCTGAACCTTAGCTTGGTGGGCAGAACCCTCCTACAATGTTGCAGATTTCCTGGAATGTTGCACAACTCCTAGCTTCTTTGGTCTTTCAATACAACTCAGATCAATGTGCTTTGATCATCTTTTGGTGTATGTCATTTCATCCTGGAATCCCCTCCTGTTTCTCATTTTCTTTGTGTCTCTGTCTTTCTCTATCTCTCTCCATTATTGATTCCTTCTCTGGGAAGACAATGTTGTATTCTATAGTTCTGTATTCTATAGTTACCTCTGCTTAGCGGTCTGGCAGAACTTGAAGCTAGCTCAGTCACCTAAAAGTCTAGGCATCCCAAAAGTCTATCCTAAACCACTAAAGTTACTTGAGCCATGCTAATTCTTGGCTGCGATGTGAACATGACACTGAAATTATTATAATACACTCATAAAATATATTAACTGGCACATTTTGATAGGAAACTAAATCTGAAACTGCCATTCAAATCTTTTTTTTTTTCATTTTTTCTGCCCAAACTGTTAAACTCAGCTTAAATTATTCCTTTCCTATGAACCTGTTGGCTTTGTTCTGTGTATATAAAACATATCCAGTAGTCTCTATTATCTCTATCATCTTACTGAGGTGGAAAAAAAACACTGGTTGAGGAACTATACTAGAAGTTAGGTAAATAGTTCCAACTGTAATTATAAATACAGTGTGGGGCTTCCTGTGACTCTCCTCTCACCCTGATTTTTAATTGGAATGTATTTAAATTTGCCATGTTTACTAGGAATCCAATTTAAAAAGTGAACACTATGATTCTTGCACTTGACCATTATATTGAATAATTCTAGTTCCTATTCTTTGTACTGTTTAAATCACAAAGTAGTGACATTCCATTTGCTTGTGAACCTTTCACATTTTTTTTTCAGTTTTGGCTACCTTCAAAATAGGAATGTCTTTCTTTTTCTCTAAATTGATATATTTCTTTTCTGTTCAGCAACAATGCTTTCATTTAACAAAGTGTGAATGAACTGAGACTATGAACAATTGAGTAAAGTTACTGCTATGCTTAAGATATTTTAAAAGTTTGTAGACAGCAATAAAGGTCTTCACAATGAAAAAAGGATGCAAATGTGGTTAGCTCTCTTAAAAGGGACCCAAAAGCTAGAATATCAACATGCAAAGATCTTGCCTATAGCAAGTCACCTACATTGTTAATTACCAAGCTCACGTTGGAAATTGAGCCATCTTATCAATGAGATCAATGAGTTTAGTGGGCTGTTAAATACTCAGCAAATAGCTCTTTACCTTAAATATAATCTTTGGAATTAATTTGAATAGCTTACCAAAGTGTACAGTTAAGTGTGAGTCTATTCTAGTGGGAAACATAGGAAATAAAACACAAATTTTATCTTTTAGGCTTACTTCTTAATTCCACAAACAATTGAAAAATATCTTCTCACTTATTAAAAGAAACAAGAACTCAAGAAACAAGAAACAAGATCTCATAAATCTTCAATTTCTTTCTTTTGAAAATGACCAAAAATCTTGAAGGAAATCAGAATACACCACCCCAAAATATGCTACATTGGCAAATAGATTATTTTGAGCTTAAAGCAATTGAGAAACAGAAGATGTAGGAAGAGTCATCTGCCTTCCTCTTATCTGCCCAAAAGCAAAGTATAGATTTCCTATGAAAAAGGTGCCATCTCTGTATTCTAAGGGGAGACTGACTCTTCACCAGAGATGGGAAGCTGAAGCCAAAATGAGTGTGCATAAATCTTACTAAAATAATCATTATCTTTTGTCAGTTAACCCATATATTTCCAAGTCACTTTCCCACAATTTATCATTCCTAGAAGCCCAAATTTCCTTTTTATTTTGCCTAGTCACTTCTCCACAGAGTATTGCTCTTTATTAAAATGGTATGCAAGCCCCTGAGTCTAATTGCTTTTTGGGTTTTTGCTTATTTTTTTTGTGAAGGCCTCAAGCACATAAAAATATTAATATCAATAAAAATTGTATTCCTTTGATCATGTAAATCTGTCTTTTGTCAGTTATTTTTTAATGTTTATTTATTTTTGAGAGAGAGAGAGAGGGTGTGAGCTGGGGAGGGGCATAGAGAAAGGGAGACACAGAATCGGAAGCAGGCTGCAGGCTCTGAGCTGTCAGCACAGAGCCCATCACGGCGCTCCAACTCACAAAAGAGATCATGACCTGAGCTGAAGTCGGATGTTCAACCGACTGAGCCACGCACGCACCCCTGTCTTTTGTCAGTTTAATTTGTAGGCCCAACCCAGTAAACCAAAAAGGTAAAGTTTTTTTTTCCTTTCTTGCAATATGCAATGGGAAGTTTCATATTTATGCAAGAAAGGAGGGGAAGATACTATTAGTCTCTGGTTACCTTCAGTTACCTAAAAAGCCAAAGTTTCTCAAAAGAAATTACTAGCACCATTAATTATCCCCTGCCCTCTTGAAAGTTTCAGTGGATAACAGAGTCAATATACAGAATTGAATTCTATAATTATGTTCAAAGTATTTGTAATTTGTGTGTGTGTGTGTGTGTGTGTGTGTATATATACACATATTACATATACTTATATGTATACATATGTATACATATAAGTATATGTATATATATATATACATATTACAAATACTTTGAACATATATATATACATATATATATATATATATATATATATATATATTCTTAATATACCAACTGCTCATATCCTCTTCTGTCAATAAGTATTCATTGAGCTCCTATTACCTTCTGGGTAAGAGACATAATCCTTGACCTTATAGAGTTTATAATAACAAGAGGTGCCTGGCTGGGCACCTGCATGGCTTAGTTGGTGTTCATGAGTTTGAGCCCTATATTGGGCATAAAGATTACTTTTAAAAAAGCAATATAGTAACTCAGACATGAAGCAAGTTATCACAAGGTGATAAGCATCAGAGTGCTATGGTGTCAAATAAAAAGTAAATGTGGATTTAGGTAAGGAGAAACTTTATTTGAACAGATTATTACAAGGGGGGACAGGCACTGTCAGGGGGGAGGAGGGCAATTACAATAGGGAGTATGCTCTGACTTCTACAAACATCTCAAAGGTCAGGCAGAAAAGGCTTTTCTTCTATAGGGAGAAGTAAACAAAACTAGAAAAAAAGTGGGTGTAGGAGAGTGGGATGAGTGGTGGATGGAAGCAACATCATCAGATACTACATGATGACAAGGAATCCTTGAACAAACTTTAGTCGGGGTCTTCTGAGCCCTATTCTCAACCAGGACTCAACCTTGACCTATGAGAGCTGCAGACTTTCTGCACAAGTGATTTTATCTACCCCTCCCCACACACACTAAGAGACTAGAACAAACACTAGCATCATTTCAAATAGGCAGTACCCCTGGGATGATGACCCAAACCCCCTTAAGTTCCTTGCTGATAAAGCTCAACCCTGCTAAAAAATATACTGTTTGTTTCAAAACCTTACTATAGTGCCCCAACATTCCCTCCTCTTAGAAGGATTTACTTAAAAAAATTACCATTGTAAATCCTTCTTCTGTTCCTTTGGGATGTGTGTGTATCTCCTACAACCTAAGAGTGTCTTTCTCAAGGACCTGAAAGCCATTCCTTTGATAAGTAATCATCATGAAGGATAGAACCCTTGTCTCTTAGTCTCTGTGGTAGGGAAGGAGCCTAACTTTTGATAACTGCCAGTTGGCAGACATAGATGGCTTAATCACATTGAAACTGACCAATGTCTTACATGCTTGTTATAATTTTTCACTCCCCTGACACTTCTTGAGCACCCCCACCCCCCACAGTCTCCCTTTCTACTTTCTCATTTTCCATTTGAAAAGCCCAAATACCTCTGTACGGTCCAGATTTGAGCTTAGGTTACATTGGGCTCTGTCCCCTACTTCAGTGGGGCTATTTAGTAAAATCTATCTTTACTGCCTTTAGTTAAAGGTAGACACTAGTTAGTGTCTGGCTTTTTATTTCTTTAATAATCAGATACTGTTTTATCCTCAGGTCAGTCTATTCTAAGAAGGTGCCACCAACATGGATTTGTATGCTGGCTTGGGCTGAGGGTGAGTCAAAGCCTAGGGAAAGGAGAGAAGCTAAGTTTAATCAATTAACATTAAAGGGCATATTGTTCTAATTGATCAGTGGGAACAAACAGTTTAGGTAATCATTTATGAGACAAAGAATGGGGATTTGCAGGGCTTCTGTGTTGTCATAGGCAAATAATAAGGACATCTGTGAGTCTTGTCTATGTCATGGAGGAATGGTGGCCCATTGCAATAAGCCAATTCTGGGAACACAAAAGTGTGTGTGTGTGTGTGTGTGTGTGTGTGTCTTTCAGGCGGGTGATTTCTTAACTGTTGCTGTTTTCCAGGAGTACAGAGCTCAGGTAACATTTACCACTGTCAGTGGGAATACATTGCAGGACATTGATCTTTGATCAGGAATTAGGAAAAATAACTCAGTCCAGTGATATGTAAGTTGTTTGCTGAATGATGGGTTGGATCAAGGCAGTTAAATGGTGCTTGGGTAGAAAATATTAGCTTATGATGATACCAAGTAATGCCTGTGTAAGGCATGTCAAGTTCAGCCTTTCTATAACAAAATATTTTTAATAGTGAGAAAACTAAGAAATGTGGTGACAATGGTAAATTTCACCTGAGCCCCAGTGCTTCTGGAAAACTGGAAAGTTAAGAAATTCCCCCACCCTTTGTGTTCCAGGAAATGGCTTACTATTATAAAGAAGCCCCCTTCACTATATGACTTAAATAGACTCCCTTTACACTTCATTTACACTCTCTTGCTTACATATAATAAGGTCAGACACAGACCCTCCAAACTTTTATTCTTTGCTTCATAATTGATTAGGTAAACTGTTTTGCCCCCACTGATCAATGGGAATGAAATGCTTATTAACCAATTTTTGGTTCAGATTCTGTCCTTCCCCCAGATCCCTGAACTTGATCCATCTTCAGACAGCTGGCATACAGCCTTCTAAGTCAGAAGAAAACCTGCTGCCTTAGGATAAAACATTATCTGATCTATCTACTATCAAATAATGCCATCCTCCCATCACACTTCCCTACACCCAGTTCTTTCTAACTCTGTTTACTCCTGTGTAAAAGGAAAACCTTTTCTGCCTAAGTCTTGAGACTTGCAGAGCTTATGGTCACAGTGTTATCCCTATTTCAATAGTTTCTTTTTCCCTTTCACTAAATGCTTTTGTGTAAAGTCTCTCCTTTCTAAGTCCAGATTTTGTTCTTATATGATGGTATCTAGAGAGTAGGCAGGGGACAGATCACAGAGCCTTGCCATTCCAAAGCAATGGCAAAGCACTAAAGGTTTGATAAGAGAATGATGAGACCAGATTTGCATTATGAAAAATCTTTCAAGCCTAAGGGATGAGAAGGTATTTCTGCCTTGGGCATTTGTGTGGTTGGTGGTGCTTCCACTGAGCAGAGAGAGAATGTTGGGGTGAGGGGAGGTGATACATACATTTTGAACATGCTGAATGTGACGTGACCTGGAGCCATTCAGCTACAGCAGGATGTGATTCTGAAGCTTGGGGGAAAGATGTGTGTTAGAGAATCCACAGCATATACACAATCATCAAACCCTGTAGTGAATTCCCTTTTCAGCTATACTATAACATATGGGATCTCTTCTCTTTTATTTCAAGTCTTCCCTAGATAATCTCACTCCAACTTTAACCTGCATTTTTGTTTCCCTTTGTTCTTCCTTATTTAAAATATATGGACACTGTTGTATGAGCTATAAAAGTTAACTTTGCATCAGGGAAAACCTAGATTAAATTTGTTATTCCTCTCAGGCCATATAGCTTCATTTAACACATTTAAGTAGCTCTCCTCATAATGGAATTGAATAAGTATCAAATTCTGTCAGATACTTATTTACCATACGGTAGTATTTAACACAAAGGTCTGCAACATCTTTACTCCTAGTGTAACAGGGTGGGTAGTGGCACTAAGGAATCCTGAGAGCTTTACTAAATACTAAATTGGAAGTCATGAGGCATAGGAAAGCCAGAAAGTAGAAGACAAGATAAAGGAAAAACAAAGAAGAAACAAAAAGCAGAAATCATTAAAGCACCCACAATGGGGAGTTTTAAATGATAGAATGTTTGGTGATACTAATATTTATGTCAGGGAACTCCTAATGCCTTTGCAGTACTAAAAGTTTAATTTAAAACATGTTTTCTTAATGTTTATTTATTTTTGAGAGATAGACAGAGTGGGAGCGGGGGAGGAGCAAAGAGAGAGAGAGAGAGAGTGAAACAAAATCTGAAGCAGGCTCCAGGCTCTGAGCTGTTGACACAGAGCCCAATGTGTGGCTTGAACTCATGAACTGCAAGATCATGACCTGATCTTTAGTCAGACACAACCGATTGTACCACCCAGGCTGCCCTTAAAAGTTTAATTTTAAAACAATTTAGTAAATATTGGAAAATGACTGTTTTGGTAGGCCAGCTTGACAATAGAGTCACGTCTTTAGATCTTCACCATCCTGTGGCTACAAAATAGGTCAGGTTTTACCTCAAGAACAAAAAGGATGGAAATCCATCCAGTTTGCTGAAATATACCCTTCTCAAAAACTTCTCCAGCTATTTTACGAGGGTTCCATAACTGAATCTATCAGCTCTAATCCCTCGTGTTCTCTGGCATCCATCGTCAACAATATTAAGTATATGTTCATGCCATGGCAGCCGATTCTAGGCCCTCCCACTGCTTGGAGTGAGCCACACAAAGCTGCAGTGCTGAGGAAACCTCCTTCTCAATTCTCTGCCAGTTTTCACCCCAAACATCTCCTTTGTGCCAGAATCTTACATAGGCTCATTTAAACAGGTCTGTTTGTTTTTTCCTCAGGCCTCTGTCTTCTAACCATTTAATTATTCAATCTACTCTATTCCAAGAACTATGTTAGGTGATAGGGATACAACACTGAAGAAGAGACAGACTTGGTACTCGGCTTTTCTGGAGCTTATAGTTAAAGTGCCTTATGAGCATTATTTTTTTAGTTCTTACAATTGCTTTGCCAAGTAAAGACTATTATTATCTTCATTTTACAGTCCTAAACTTGTTTAGTTTCTTGTCAGAGTCATAGCGCTAGTGAGGGCAGAACCAGGATTTAAACCAGGGCTGATTCCTAATAGTCTCGTCAAAATGAGTCTTTAAAGCTGGACAGTTTATAAAGGTCAAATCTACCAACCTCCTTTTACCTTCCTCACTCTTCCATGAACCCCTTTGTACCAATACAGTGTACCTTTGTGAGGTACACTTCCCAACCACCCCCACTAGAAACTTAGGTATATATCAATAGGTAAGAGCATAAATCAGAGTAGAGGAAATAGGCAGAAAGGAAGTGTACTAAGTATTCTGGGTACCAAGAATATCTGTGAAAATCTCTATAGAGCAAAATGTTTTTATATAACTCAGAAAAAAAAACTTTCTTATGATAATCACATAGTGAAATACTTTTGAGACTGGTGCCTAAAAATTTGCCATATCTTTTAACTAAATAATTATAATCCATCTGGTCTAAAGAAGACTCTTCTTGCTCACCAGAAATCTCTTTGGCTATAAACCAGATCTAAAATGAAAGGATGACAGCACTAAGTCAGCAAGTTTAGGGATTTTATCTGGGTTTGGGAAGTCCCTGGCAAAAGGGATTCTCATCAAACGACTATATATATGCTTGCTGGCAAGTAAGCTGTCCTTCACATTAAAAGGAATCATTGTGTTCTACTCATTATGTTGTGGTTTTTTTAAATTGCTTCCCTAATTGTGACTATTGATGTGTTCTGAGTCACCCCTGCTTTTTTCATTTGGGCTCTCTGTGATAACCAGTGCATTTCTGATAAATAGATGACATGTAAAGCACTCTAGCTGTGTCTCTGTAACATACACTGAAGCAGTGAACTCTACTGAGTAAACAGGTTCAAGATTTTAGCCTGTGCTGTATTTTTTATTACAATTTACTTCCTAGCATGTAGACAAGATATATTTAATGCCTCAAATGTTCTAATGCCTTTATATTATATGCTTCTTAAAATGCTAATCTGTTTGGAGCCAGGGTCAAAGGCTTCTCCTTTGGTTTTCTCCAAATATTGCTTAGCATAGACTGCCCATGCAGTGTTGATTAAAGGTCTCTGTGCAGTGTAAAAGCAGCCAGGCGAGACAAGAAAAACCTGCCAATTAACTGATTGTTTAGACTTTACTTGACAATAGAGGAATGATACTTCACAGAAAAGACTGAATTGCACACCTGCTAAATCACTGCATAGTCACTCAGCCTGTACTGTCCAATACATAGGCGGGTGGGTATTTTAAATTTAAATTAAAGTTAAGCAAAATTAAAATTTCAGTCAGTCAAGTGCATTAGCCCCATTTCAAAGTGTTCAATAGTCACATGTGACTAGTGGCTGCTGTATATTAGCACAGATATAGAACATTTCCACTGTCTATTAGACAAGTTCTATTAGACTACACTGGTTTCTTTGAAGAAGCTATAGTCATCTTATTGGGATAATTCTGTTCAGTAGAAATTTACCAAACATCTTCTCTGGGAAAGGGATAGTTTCTACTTTTAAGGAGTTAATATTTACCTGAGAGAAATATGCGTACAACCACAAAGTATAACATGGGTCAAAGGTGCTAAGTGTTTTAATTATGAGAGTCTCTTATGGTTTGCCTCCTTTCCTCTCTGTAACTTTTTCCCCCTTCCCCTCCACCATGGTCTTCTGTTAAATTTCTCAGGATCCACATATGAATGAAAACATATGGTATCTGTCTTTCTCTTTCCGACTTATTTCACATAACATAATACTATCCAGTTCCATCTACATTGCTACAAATGGCCAGATTTCATTTTTTCTCACTGCCAAGTAGTATTCCATTGTATATATAAACCACATCTTCTTTATCCATTTGTCAGTTGATGGACATTTAGGCTCTTTCCATAATTTGGCTATTGTTGAAAGTGCTTCTATAAACATTGGGGTACAAGTTCCCCTATGCATCAGCATTCCTGTATCCCTTGGGTAAATTCTAACAGTGCTATTGCTGGGTCATAGGGTAGATCTATTTTTAATGTTTTGAGGAAACTCCACACTGTTTTCCAGAGTGGCTGCACCAGTTTGCATTCCCACCAACAGTGCAAGAGGGTTCCCGTTTCTTCACATCCTCTCCAGCATCTATAGTCTCCTGATTTTTTCACTTTAGCCCCTCTGACCGGCATAAAGTGGCATTTCAATGTGGTTTTGATATGTATTTCCCTGATGAGGAGTGACATTGAGCATCTTTTCATGTGCCTGTTGGGCATCTGGATGTCTTCTTTAGAGAAGTGTCTATTCATGTCTTCTGCGCATTTCTTCACTGGAATATTTGTTATTTGGGTGTGGAATTTGGGGAGTTCTTTATAGATTCTGGATACTAGCCCTTTGTCTGATATGTCATTTGCAAATATCTTTTCACATTTTATCAGTTGCTTTTAGTTTTGTTGATTGTTTCCTTTGCAGTGCAGAAGATTTTTATCTTCATGAGGTCCCAATAGTCCATTTTTGGTTTTCATTCCCTTGCCTTTGGAGATGTGTCAAGTAAGAAATTGATGCGACTGAGGTCAGAGAGGTTTTTCCCTGGTTTCTTCTCTAGGGTTTTCATGGTTTCCTGTCTCACATTCAGGTCCTTCATCTATTTTGAGTTTATTTTTGTGAATGGTGTAAGAAAGTGGTCTAGTTTCATTCTTCTGCATGTTGCTCTCCGGTTCTCCCAGTACCATTTGTTAAAGAGACTGTCTTGTTTCCATTGGATATTCTTTCCTGCTTTGTCAAAGATTAGTCGGCCATACATTTGTGGGTCCAATTCTGGAGTCTCTATTATATTCCATTTGTCTATGTGTCTGTTTTTGTGCCAATACCATGCTGTCTTGATGATTACAGCTGTGTAGAGAGGTTAAAGTCTGGGATTGTGATGCCTCTTGCTTTGGTCTTCTTCAATATTACTTTGGCTATTTGGGGGTTTTTGTGGTTCCCACAAATTTTAGGATTGCTTGTTCTAGCTTTGAGAAGAATGCTGCTGCAGTTTTGACTGGGATTGCATTGAATGTGGAGATTGCTTTGGGTAGTATTGACATTTTGACAATATTTATTCTTCCAATCCATGAGCACAGAATGTTTTTCCATTTCTTTGCATCTTCTTCAATTTCCTTTATACGCTTTCTATAGTTTTCAGCATACAGATCTTTTAAATCTTTGGTTAGGTTTATTCCTAGTTATTTTATGATTCTTGGTGCAGTTGTGAATGGGGTCAGTTTCTTTATTTGTCTTTCTATTGCTTCATTGTTAATGTGTAAGAATGCAACTGATTTCTGTACATTAATTTAGTCTCCTGTGGCTTTGCTTAATTCATGTATCAGTTCTACCAGACTTTTGGTGGAGTCTATTGTGTTTTCCATGTATAATATCATGTCATCTGCAGAAAGTGAAAGCTTGACTTCACCTTTGCCAATTTTGATGCCTTTGATTTCCTTTTGTTGTGTGATTGGTGATGCTAGAACTTCCAATGCTATATTAAACAATCCCACTTGATCATGGTGAATAATTCTTTTTATATGCTGTTGAATTCGATTTGCTAGTATCTTGTTGAGAATTTCTGCTTCCATATACATTAGGGATATTGGCTTGTAGTTCTCTTTTTTTTCTGGGTCTCTGTCTGGATTGGGAATCAAAGGAATGCTGGCTTCATAGAATGAGTCTGGAAATTTTCCTTCCCTTTATATTTTTTGGAACATCTTGAGAAGGATTGGTATCTCTGCTTTAAATGTCTGGTAGAATTCCCTGGTGAAGCCATCTGGTCCTGGACTCTTATTTGTTGGGAAATTTTTGATAACTGATTCAATTCCTTCGCTGGTTATGGGTCTGTTCAAGCTTTCTATTTCTTCCCGTTTGAGTTTTGGAAGTGTGTGGGAGCTTAGGAATTTGTCCATTACTTCCAAGTTGTCCAGTTTGTTGGCGTATAATTTTTTCCTAGTATTCCCTGATAATTGTTTGTATTTCTGAGGGATTGGTTGTAATAATTCCATTTTCATTCATGATTTTATCTATTTGGGCCCCCTCCCTTTTCTTTTTGAGAAGCCTGGCTAGACTTTTATTAATTTTGTTTATTTTTTCAAAAAAACAACTCTTGGTTTCATTGATCTGCTTTACTACTTTTTTTCTTGGATCCTGTATTGTTCATTTCTGCTCTGATCTTTATTATTTATTTTCTTCTGCTGGGTTTGGGGTGTCTTTGCTGTTCTGCTTCTATTTCCTCTAGGTGTGCTGTTAGATTTTGTCTTTGGGATTTTCCTTGTTTCTTGAGATAGGCCTCGATTGCAATGTATTTTCCTCTCAGGACTGCGTTCGCTGCATCCCAGAGTGTTTAGATTGTTGTATTTTCATTTTCGTTTGTTTCCAAATATTGTAAAATTTCTTCTCTAATTGCCTGTTTGCCGCATTCATTCCTTAGTAGGGTGTTCCTTAACCTCCATGCTTTTGGAGGTTTTCCAGACTTTTTCCTGTGGTTGATTTCAAGTTACATAGCATTGTGGTCTGAAAGTGTGCATGGTATGATCTCAATTCTTTTATACTTATGAAGGGCTGTTTTGTGACCCAGTATGTGATCTATCTTGGAGAATGTTCCATATACACTCAGGAAGAAAGTATATTCTGTTGCTTTGGGATGCAGAGTTCTAAATAGATCTGTCAAGTCCATCTGATCCAATGTATCATTCAGGGCCCTTGTTTCTTTATTGACTGTGTGTCTAGATGATCTATCCATTTCTGTAAGTGGGGTGTTAAAGTCCCCTGCAATTACCACATTATTATCATTAAGGTTGCTTATGTTTGTGCTTAATTGTTTTATGTATTTTGGGACTCCCGTATACAGCACATAGACATTTATAATTGTTAGCTCTTCCTGATGGATAGACCCTGTAATTATTCTATAATGCCTTTCTTCATCTCTTGTTACAGCCTTTAATTTAAAGTCTAGGTTGTCTGATGTAAGTATGGTTTCTCCAGCTTTCTTTTGAGTTCCAGTAGCATGATAGATAGTTCTCCATCCCCTCACTTTCAATATGAAGGTGTCCTCAGGTCTAAAATGAATCTCTTGTAGACAGAAAATTGATGGATCTTGTTTTCTTTATCCATTTTGATACCCTATGTCTTTTGTTTCGAGTATTTAGTTCGTTTACATTCAGTGTTATTGAACGGTATGGGTTTAGAGTCATTGTGATATCTGTAGGTTTCATGCTTGTAGTGATGTCTCTGGTACTTTATTGTCCTTGCAATATTTCACTCACAGAGTCCCCCTTAGGATCTCTTGTAGGGCTGTTTTGGTGGTGATGAATTCCTTCAGTTTTTTGTTGTTGTTGTTGTTGTTGTTGTTGTTGTTGTTTGAGAAAACCTTTATCTCTCCTTCTATTCTGAATGACAGACTTGCTGGATAAAGGATTCTTGGCTGCATATTTTTTTCTGTTCGTCATATTGTAGAATTTCTGGCATTCCTTTCTGTCCTGCCAAGTTTCAGTAAATAGATCTTTGACTACTCTTATGTTTCTACCTTTGTATGTTAGGGCCCATTTATTCCTAGATGCTTTCAGAATTCTCTCTTTATCCTTGTATTTTGCCAGTTTCACTGATTTGTGTTGCAGAAGATTGATTCATGTTACACGTTTGAAAGGAGTTCTCTGTGCCTCTTGGATTTCAATGCCTGTTTCCTTCCCCAGATTAGGGAAGTTCTCAGCTATGATTTGTTTAAGTACACCTTCAGCCCCTTTCTCTCTCTTCTTCTTCTTCTGGAATTACTTTGATATGGATATTGTTCCATTTGATTGCATCACTTCATTCTCTAATTCTCCCCTCATACTCCTGGATTTTTTTTTTTATCTCTCTTTTTCTCAGCTTCCTATTTTTCCATAATTTTATGTCTAATTCACCTATTCTCTCCTCTGCCTCTTCATTCCGTGCTATGGCCGCCTCCAGTTTATTTTACACCTAATTTATAGCATTTTTTAATTCCTCATGACAATTTTTTAGTCCCTTGATCTCTGTAGCAATAGATTTTCTGCTCACCTTTATGCTTTTTTCAATCCCAGCGATTAATTTTATGACTATTTTTCTAAATTCTTGTTCCCTTATACTGCTTAAATCAGTTTTGATGAATTCATTAGCTGTCTCTACTTTCTGGAGTTTCTTTTGAGGAGAATTCTTCCATTTCATCATTTTGGCTAGTCCCTGTGGTAGCTCCAAACTGCAAGGCACTTCTCCTGTGCTGTCCAGAGAAACTTGTGTTGGCAGGTGGGGCTGGAGTCAGACCCGATGTCTGTCCCCAGCCCACCACTGGGGCCACAGTCAGACTGGTGTGTACCTCATCTTCCCCTATCCCAGGGGCAGAACTCACTGTGGAGTGGTGTGGCACCTGTCTGGGCTACATGCACACTGCCAGGCTTGTGGTGCTGCTTTGATGGGATCTGGCCAAGCGCATGTTAGATGGGGTGGGTGCTCAAGGTCCATAGTGATGGGAGGGGCAGGCTTAGCTTGCTTTGTCATTGGTGGTCCCCTGAGGGAGCGGCCCTGCAGCACCAGGAGGAGGCAGGCCCATCAGAGTGATGGACCCACAGAAGCACAGCTTTGGGCGTTTGTGAGGTGCAAGCAAGTTTGATCATGGGAACTGGTTCCCTTTGGAATTTCAGCTGGAGGATGGGAGACAGAAATGGTGCTTGTGCCTTTGTTCCCACACTGAGCTCTGTCCTTCCAGGACTCAACAACTCTTCCTCCAAGAGTCCTCTTGTTCTCCCTGTTCTCCAAGAGCAGAGCTGTTGACTTTTAACATTCCAGATGTTAAGTCCCGCTGGCTGTCAGGATTCATGCAGTCTGGCCACTCCACTTTTGCAAGCCAGACTTTGGGGTCTCTGCCCTGCCTGGTGGGCTGCCCCTCCACTGCCCTGGGTCCCTCCCACCAGTCCGTGTAGCATGCACTGCCTCTCCACCCTTCCTACCCTCTTCCATGGGCCTCTTGTCTATGCTTGGCTCAGGAGAGTCTGTTCTACTAGTCTTCTGGTGGTTTTCTGGGTTATTTAGGCAGATGTGGGTGGAATCTAAGCAATCAGCATGACGAGTGAGCTCAGCATCCTCCTAGGCCACCATCTTCCCCAATGTAAGTATTTGAAACTTTCCTGTGTCTCTCCTCTCCTGGGTTTCATGCCATCATGTTCTAATAGATTTTTTCCATTCTGTATGACTTTTCTTTGTGATCTTACTGCCTTCTATTTTTTTATTTTTTAATGTTTATTTATTTTTGAGAAACAGAAAGAGAGAAAGAGCGTGAGAGGGGGAGGGGCAGAGAGGGAGGGAGACAGAATCCGAAGCAAGTTCCAGGCTCTAAGCTGTCAGCAGAGTCCGGCTCAAACTCCGAACCACAATATCATGACCTGAGCTGAAGATGGATGCTTAACTGACCGAGCCACCCAGGCACCCCTACTGCCTTGTAATTTTTAGTCCACTCTTTTAACAATAGTGACCAAAAGGGTTTCAAAATCGCCTTACACTCCTCATGCTGAAAACTGAACTCATGATCTCCATCCCACTTCCATAAACCTGATATTCATTCAGTATTCTTTAATCCAGGAAATTTTATCACTTTTTACCTAGTTTTACCAACCAGAATATTGGAAGCCATTCTTCACTTCTCTCTATTCCTCACGTTTGTATGTAATCTACCATCCAACCCTGCAATTATACTTCTTAAATATCCATTTTTCTCTATTTTTCTATTACCACCTGGTTCAATCTATCATCAACTCTCACTTGTTAATAGCCTCCCAACTGGTCTCCTTGAATCTACTCTCTTGCTCTCTTCTATCCCATTACTTATAATTCTGTCAAATGTTTTTCAAATGTAGTCTGATCATGCTACTTCCTTATTTATGACCATTCAATGGTTTCTCATTGCTCTTAGAATAAAGATCAAAATCCTTAAGATAGCTAGAAAAACCTTCCATGATCTGAGTTTTGTCTCACTCTCCAGCTTCATCTCAGGCCATTCCTTCTTTTCCTTTTTGTTATTTATTTATTTATTTATTTATTTATTTGAGAGAGAGCCAGGAGTGGAGGGGCAGAGAAAGGGAGACAGAATAAGAAGCAGGCTCCAGGCTCTGAGCTGTCAGCACAGAGCCTGATGTGGGGCTCGAACCCACAAACCATGAGATCATGACCTGAGCTGAAGTTGATGCCTAATTGACTGAGCCACCCAGGCTCCCCTCTTTCCTTTGGTTTTAACAAGTTTCTTAAATATGGGGATTTAAATATTCCATCGATTTTGGAAAATTCTAAAACATTATTGCTCTAAATATTGCTTCTTCCCATACTCATTATTCCTTCTTGCTCGGTTTTCTATTAAATGTAGTTTGGGCATTCTCAATTTATCCTTAACTTCCCCTATTAGTGATCTCTGTTTCTTTCAGCTATGTTCTTGGATTATTTCCTCTGGGTCTGCTATTTATTCTTTCTGTTAACTTTTGTTCATGATAGTTTGTGTGTTGGTGTGCTATGTAATTTTGGATTGTGAATTTGTTTTTTTTAGGGTTTTTATTGTAATCCTGCATGGCAATCCTGAGATGAGGATGTGTCTGATAGCTTCCTTAGAAATGTCACCATAATGAGGTTAATTCTTATGCTAATTTACTGGCTTTGGTGCTCCTAGAATATGCAGGTAGTGTAAAACTTATGTGAGGGAAAATTAATTTTCAAGGAGGGCAACATTTTTATATTCTAGAACTTAAGGTAATATAGACGAACTTCCTATGCTGGTAGGGTTTATTTTTTTCTAGTCCTTCCTTACGCTTAAGGTATGTATAGACTATAGAAGATCTTGGCTTTTTAAGAAGACCCACAGTTTCAAATTCCCATTTTTCACAGACGTAAGGCCTTTATGTCCCTATGCATCCACTAAACTCAATGTTCCGTTGATGGAGAGTAGCAGATATTCTCAGATCAACTAAAATGTAAATGTATTCATTTATTTAGTTAACAAATATATATTAAATGCCTGCTATGTCAAACATTATTATAAGCACTAGAGATCCAGCAGTTAATAAAACAAACTCTTGTGTTTTTTACATGCCTTCATGGAATTTATGTTTACTACTCCTGTTTTGAAGTTTCTATTTTTGGGGGGCCTATTAAGAAAAAGAATAAGGAATATCAAAAACTTAGAAATTAAATGATAGAATGCTATTTTCCCATTCAGTGACATATTGGAACATTAAATAAAGGGCCTACCCAAGGATTATTTAATTCTGTAGGAGAAGGTACCTGGTGTAATGTACTATTTACTATTGACTAGGGCCAAGAATCTGAAAAACTACATGTTAACTTGTTGGGTTTTGTCTAGTAGATGTGCAATTGATTCCTATCAGGCAAAAATAAAATCATAATCCTAAAGATTATGATCTTACTGACTTATGGGACATTAACCAATTCTGTGTCTAATGTAACAAACCTTTCAGTATGTCTGTCCTCTTCAACTATAAAACCCCTATTCTTCGAATTCTCCTTTGATCTGACCTTACTATACACTTGCTCCCTTGTTAATAAATTAAATAAATCTTTGATAAATCTTCACTTTACATTTATTTGTAGGGGACTCATGTTTATTGCTTTTTATAAACCATAGGTTGATAGACCCCTAACCATTTCCTTTACTGAAAGTTAGGATATGCATATAAAATAATATTTGTTATATTGTATCCAACATTACTTGATGTTTAAAAGTAGGAGGTTTTCTGCTTTTCTAATGCCCCATATATTTAGAAAAGGAACACAACTCCTCTCTGTGCTTTCTACAGTTCTACAAAGCTCTACATTTTTCCTCCCTCTGGGAATTTAGGGAAAATTATTCTGGCCCTGAAATTCCACTTCTAACTCCCTCCTTTTGCTTGGTTAGCTATTACTCTTCCCTCAAATCTCAAAAGTTATTTCCTTAGGAATGTTTTATTGACTGTTTTCAGCCCCTAAAAATTATTTCAGGTCCTTCTGCTACAGGATTTTTTTTTTTGGATCATGTAGTTTCTTCATAGGCACTTAACAAAATTGTAATTTATTAAGTAATTTTGGTTTGACATCTGTCTCTCCACACAAGATTGTAATACAGCTCAGATAAATAAAAACAGGGACTCTGCCACGTTTCTCACAATTCTTTATTAAGTCTTATCACAAGTCTTTGTTAGGTACCACTTTATTAGTACCTCTTTATTAAGAATTTGTTTAATAAATTAATAATTCTTCATTATATTCTTTCGACCTAGGTGACCCAATCATGCCCATGACTTCAACTAACATCTATGTTGATAATTCCTAAATCTGTATTTATAGGTTATACCTCACTTCTTAGTTCCAAGTTCATATTTCCAGTTGTCTCTTAATAAAAGAGGCATATAGCTGAATGTAGAATAGATACTTTAAACTCAGCTGATTCAAAACTGAGTCAACTATCTCTTCCTACAGATCTGTATCTGCTTCTCTATTTCTTGTTGCATTACCATCTACATGGTTATCAACATTGAAACCTCAGAATCAGCTTTTATGCCTAGTTTTCTTTAACTACCTACATACATTTAGTCACTAAACCTTGTCAACTTTACTCCCAAGAATCTTGATCACATTTGTCCTTTCTCCATTCACTTGCCACTCTCTTAGTTTAGTTCTTCATTTTCTCTTATTCAACTATTTGAATTGTTCTCATATTTCTCTGTATCTGCCATCTACATAGTAATCAGTTATTTCTTCTAAAATATAGATTCAATAATGCAACTCTCCAGTTCAAAACCTTCAATAAAGGCATAGAAAAAAGCTTCAGTGTCCCCATTACCTACAGAATAAAAATTGAACCTCTTAGTAAACTATGAGAATCTCTTCACATTCTGAATAAACCTGTTTTTTTTTTTTATTTCATCACATTGGTCATGTCTTCCTCTAGGAATAAGGTTTTTTACTTATTCTTAAATGTGTCATGCTTTCATGCATCCATGATCTGTTCATGTACCCTGGACTTATAATGCCTTGTCTGTCCATTTTCTTCACTTGGCAAAATCACACATGTCTTTAAGGTCCACCACAAAATCAGCTTTTTTGTGAATATGTGTCTATTGTTTAACTCTCCAGCTTTCCCCATTCTGCCTCAAGAAAAATTAGTTCATATGTCTTCTATGTTTTCTTACATCACTTTTTCTATTGTATTTTGTACATAATTTGGCAGAAAATGTAATCCAGATCGTAGCTGCATAGCCAGAAACAACTAGGGGGTTGGACATGTTTGGACAATGACAAGACAGGCTCAACCGAAGTTTCTTTGCTGAAAGTCTTCTAAAAAATAACTCCATCTGTATCTACTGCTGGGTTTCAAACACATCTGGGCATGTCAGGCAGGTCTAAGAATCAACCAAACAAAAACCTATTTGGAGGAAACAATGAAGAGCCTTCACAAGAGACCTTATCTTTATAAAAGTAATAAAAAGGTACAACGAACATAACTAACTAAAATAGGAATAATTTGCAAAGGGAAATAGAGTTTGTGAATACAGCACAGCTCTCATTTAAATCTGCAGGGAGCTAGATATCTAGTATTAGAAGATTGAAACCAGTTAGCTAATAAAATTCATGTACTAATGTTATTTTGATCTAATTTGCTCCCACAGGCTAGAGAATCCTAGGAACCATTATTTTTTATTATTAGCATTAGTTTATGATACATATTTCTACCCCTTGTCCCTGTTGTATCTCAGTGATTATATACGGGAATTTGTTTTCTTCACTTGGCTTTCAAGGAGACCATTTTTTATTTGTGATCCACTTTTTTGGCTGTGTCTTATTAATCCCCTTTCTTGGATCTTTTTTTTTTTATTTTCCAGACTTCTAAACACTATAGTTTTCCAAGTCCAAATCCTGAAATGTCCCTCTTCTCTTCTTTTCTATTTATTATTTTTAAATTTTAATTGAAGTATACTTAGCTTACAATATTATGTTAGTTTCAGGTGTATAATATAGTGATTCAACATTGATATAGATTATAAAATGTTCACCATGATAAGTGTAGTTACTATGTGTCACTATACAAGGTTAATACGATATTACTGGCTATATTCCCTATGCTGTACTTTTCATCCTCATGACTTATTTATTTTGTAACTGGAAGTTTGTACCTCTTAATCCCCTTTACCTACTTTGCCCATCCCTCCATATGCCTTCCCTCTGGCAGCCACCAGTTTCTTTTCTGTATTTGAAAATTTATTTGTTTGTTCATTTTTTTAGATTCCACATATAAGTGAAACCATGTGGTGTTTGTCTTTGACTGACTTATTTTACTTAGCATAATACCCTCTAGGCCCATCCATGTTGTCAAAAAGGCAAGATTTCATTCATTTCCATGGCTGAAAAATATTATTACATCTTCTTTATCCCTTCATCTATTGATGGACACTTAGATTGCTTTCATATATTGGCTACTATAAATAATACTGCAATAAACATAGGGGTGCATATATCTTTCAAATTAGTGTTTTTGTTTTCCCTGGGTAAATATCTAGAAATGGAATTACTGAATTATATGCTATTTCTACTTTTAGTTTTTTGAAAAACGATTCCATACTATTTGCATAGTAGCTGCACCAATTTAGATTTCCACCAACAATGCACAAGAGTTCCCTTTTCTCTACATTCTTTTTTGTAATTAATTTATTTTTCAAAGTTTATTTATTTATTTATTTATTTATCTATCTATAGAGAGAGAAAGAGAGAGAGCAAGCATGACTGGGGAGGGACAGAGAAAGGAAGGGAGAGAGAGAATCCCAAGCAGGCTCTGTGGAGCACAGAGCCTGACAGAGGGCTCAAACTCACAAACTGTGAGATCATGATGGGAGCTGAAATCAAGAGTTGGACACTTAACAGACTGAGACACTGAGGTGCTCCCCTTTTCTCTCATTCTTGCAAACACTTGATGTATCTTATCTTTTTGATACTAGGCATTCTGACTGGTGTGAGACATCTCATGGTGGTTTTGATTTGCATTTCTCTAGTCATTAGTGATATTGAATATCTTTTCATATGTCTGTTGGTCATCTAGATGTCTTCTTTGGAAAAATGTCTATTCATGTCCTCTGCTCATTTCTTAAATTGAATTGTTTTTTAGGAGGGTTTGAGTTTTGTAAGTTCTTTATATATTTTGGATATTAACCCTTTATTGGATATACACTTTGTAAATATCTTCTCTTCTCCCATTCAGTACATTACCTTTTCATTGTGTTGATGTTTTCCTTCACTGTGCAAAAGCTTTAGTTTGCTACAGTTCCAATTTTTTTGTTTTTATTTTTGCTTGTGTTACCTTTGTCTATGTATACAAATCCAAAAAAATATTGCTAAGACCAATGTCCAAGAAGTTACTGCTTACATTTTCTTTTAGGAGGTTTATGGATTGAGATCTTACATTTAAGTCTTTAATTGATTTTGAGTTTATTTTTGTATATGATGTAAAAAAGTGGTACATTTTCATCCTGTTGCAAATAGCTGTCCAGTTTTCCCATCACCATTTATTGAAGAGGCTATCTTTTCCCCATTGAATATTCTTGCTTTGTTTATTGTAAATTAACTGACCATATAAGCATGGGTTTAATTCTGGGCTCACTTTTCTGTTTTGTTTATCTATGGGTCTGTTATTGTGTCAGTGCCATATTGTTCTGATTACTATAGCTTTGTAGTAATGTGTAAAATTTGAAATAGTACTATCTCCAGCTTCATTCTCCTTTCTCAAGATTGCTTTGGCTATTCAGGGTTTTTTTGTGTGTGGTTTCATACTAATCTTAGAATCATTTTTTCTTGTTTAGTGAAAAATACTACTTCCTCCTTACCAATTTGGATGATTTTTATTTCTTTTTCTTGTCTAATTAATGTGGCTAGGACTTCCAGTATTATGCTGAATAAAAGCGTAAGAGTGGACCAACTTGTTTTGTTCTTGATCTTAGAGAAAACGTTTTTAGCTTTTCACTATTGAATATGATGGTAGTTGTTGGTTTGTCATATATGGCTCTTGTTATGTTGAGGTATGTTCCTTCTATACTCACTTTGTTGAGAATTTTATCATGAATGCTTTTTTAATTTTGTCAAATGTTTTTCCTTTACTTATTGAGATGACTTGATTTATATCCTTCATTTTGTTAATGTGGTATATCACATTGATTGATTTGTGGTTATCAAACTATCCTTGTATCCCTGGAATATATCCTACATCATTATGGTGAATAATCCTTTTAATGAATTGCTGAATATTTTTCAGTAATTTTTTTTTATATTTTGCATCTATGTTCATCAGAGATATTGGCTTATGGTTTTCTTTTCTTGTAGTTTCTTTGTCTGGTTTTGGTATAAAGTAATACTGGCCTTATAAAATGAATTTGGAAGCATTCTTTCCTGTTCAATTGTTTTGGAATCATTTGAGAAAGATGGGTATTAATTCTTTAAATGTTTGGTTGTATTTCTCTGTGAAGGCATCTGGTTCTGAACTTTTGTCTGTTGTAAGTTTTGGTTTTTTTTAATTGCCAATTCAACTTTATTACTAGTAATCAGTATGTTCAGATTTTCTATTTCTTCCTGAGTTCATTTTAGAAGAATATGTTTCTAGGAATTTATTCCTTTCTTCTAGGTCTCCAGTTGGTTGGTAAATAATTTTCTGCAGTAGTTTCATAATTCTTTGTATTTCTGTGGTGTCAGTTTTAACTTCTCTTTGATTCTTGATTATATAAGAGTTTTCCCTTTTTTTTCTTCATGAGTCTAGCTAAAGGTTAATAAATGTTTGTTTGTTTGTTTGTTTGTTTGTTTTCAAAAAATGGCTCTTGCTTTCATTGATTTTTTTTATTGTGTTTTTAGTCTCTATTTCATTTATTTCCACTCTGATCTTTAAATATTTCCTTCTTTCTATGAATTTTGGACATTGTTCTTCTTTTTCTATTTCCTTTAGTATAATTAGATTATTAGAGATTTTTCTCATTTCTCAAGTTAGGTCTGTTATGCTATTTCCCTTTTACAACTGCTTTTGCTGAATCCCAAAGATTTTCAATTGTAGTGTCTCCCTTTTCATTTCTTTCCAGGTATTTTTTTATTTCCTTTTTGATTTCGTTTTTAATCCACTGGTTACTTTGTAGCATATTGTTTAAAGTTCATGTGTTTGTATTTTTTTCCAGTTTTCTTTCCCATAATTGATTTGTAGTTTTATACCTTTGTGGTTGGAAAAGATGCTTGATATAATTTCAGTCTTATTAAATTTATTGAGACATGTTTTGTGGCTTAGCATGTGATCTATCCTGGAAAATGTTCCATGTGCACTTGAAAGAAATATGTAATCTGCTGTTTTTAGAATGAATGTTTTCTATGTATCTTGTAAATCCATCTGGTTTAATGTGTTGTTCAAAGACACAGTCTCCTTATTAATTTTCTGTTTGGATGATATATCCATTGATATAGTAGTGTGTTAAAGCCTCTTAATCTTATTGTATTACTGTAAGTCTTTTCCTTTATGTATGTTAATATTTTCTTTATATATTTAGGTGCCCCTATAGTGATATAGATATTTAGAATTGTCATATCCTCTTGAAATATCAATCCTTTTATCATTATGTAATACACTCATTTGTTACACTTTTTTGCATTAAAATCTCTTGTTACCCCAACTTTTTGTTGTTGTTTTTCTACTTCCATTTGCATAGAATATCTTTTTCCATCTCTTCACATTCAGTCTTTATGTGTTTAGGTCTGAAGTGACTCTTTTGTTTACTTTTTTTTAAAATTTATTTATTTATTTTGAGAGAGATAGAGTGTGAGCAGAGGGAGGGGCAAAGAGAGAGGGACCATCCCAAGCAGGCTCCGTAAAATCAGTTCTGAGCCTGATGTGAGGCTCAAACTCAGGAAACCATGATCATGACCTGAGCCAAAATTGAGTCATATGCTCAAGCTCAAGTACTAAGCCACCCAGGCACCCCTGAAGTGACTCTTGTAAATAGCATGCAGATATATCTTGTTTTTTGTTATCCTTTCAACCACTTTATGTCTTTTGATGGGAACATTTAATCTATTTATGTTTAAAGCAAGTTGTGATAGGTATGTAGTTATTGTCATTTTGTTAATTATTTTCTGATTGCTTTTTAGTACTCTGTTCCTTTCTTCTCTTACTCTTTACTGGTGATTTCCTTTAGTTTTATGCTTGAAATCCTCTCTCTTATGTTTTGCATATCCATTATAGTTTTTAGTTTGTGGTTATCATAAGGTTTATATGTAACATCCTATGTATATAGTAGTCTATTTTAAGTTTATGGTCACTTACATTTGAACACATTCTAAAAGGACTACATTTTCACTTCTTCTCTCCACATTTTTTTGTATATGACATAAAATTTTCATCTTTTTGTGTATTCCTTAACTACTTATTCTAAATATAATTCATTTTACTTTTGTCTTTTAACCTTCATACTAGCATTAAGTGATTGATCTACTATCTTTACTATGTGTTTGCTTTGAATGAAATTTTTCTCTTTAATATTTTTTTTTACTTCGACTTATGGCTTCTCTCTCTCTCTCTCTCCCTTTCCCTCTCTCTCTCTCTCTCTCTCTCTCTTTCTCTCTCTTGTTGCTTAATTAAAACACTTCTTGTGTTAACACTTCTTATAAGGCCTGTTTAAGTGGTAATGAACTCCTTTAACTTTTTTTTTTTGTCTAAGAAACTCTTTATCTTTCTTTTAAATTCTGAAAGATAACCTTGCCAGATAGAGTATTCTCGGTTGTAGGGGGTTTTTTCTCCTTTAAATACTTTGAATATATCATGTTATTCCTCTTTGGACTGAAAAAATTCTCCTGAAAAATTAGCTGATAGCCTTATTGGGTTTCCCGTGTATGTAACAAATTGCTTTTCTCTTGTTGCTCTTAAGATTTCTCTCTTTATCTTCAACTTATGTATTTTAATACATAAGCTGTCAGCATAGAGTCTGATGTGGGGCTTGAACCCATGGACTCTTAGATCATGACCTGAGCCGATGTCGGACAGTTAACCCACTGAGCCACCCAGGCACCTTCTTCGGTTAATCTTGTTTGAAGCTTTCTGTTCTTCCTGGCTTTGGATGTCTGGTTAGGAAAGTTTTCATCTATTATTTCTTCAAATAAATTTTTTGTTCCATTCTTTCTTCTTATGGGACCCCTATAATATGAATGTTCATATGCTTGTTATTGTCCCAGAGATCTCTTAACCTATTCTCATTATTTTCTTTTTCTTTTATCTGTTCAGCTTAGATAGTTTCCACTGTACTGTCTTCCCAATCACTGATCTGTTTTTCTGCATCCTCTAATCGGCTATTGAGTCTTTCTAGAGTATATTTCATTTAGTTATTATATCCTTCATCTCTGCTTGGTTCTTTTTTATATTTTCTGTCTTTGTTGAAATTCTTACTGAGTTCACCCACTCTTCTGTCAAGTCTCACAATCATCTTTATGACCACTGCTTTGACTCTTTATCAGGCAGATTGTTTATCTCAATTTCATTTTTGTCCCTGAGGTTTTGTGTTGTTCCTTCATTTGGAACATATTCCTCTGTCTCCTTATTTTGTCTGATTCGCTGTGTTTCTATGTATTAAGTAGGTCAGCTACATCTCTTGGTTTTTCAGGTAGTGGTCTTACATAGAGGGCATCTTATGGGGCCCAGAAGTGCAATCCCCCAGTCACCAGAACCAGACACTCCAGGGTGTCCCTTGTGTGGGCTTCCTGTGCTCTCCTGCTGTGACTGGGCTGCAACTACTACACTAACACTGGTGGGCAGGGCTGGGTCCTGTCACAGCTTGCTTAGAGGGTGTGGGAGTACTGGTGGGTGGGGTTAGCCTCTAATGCAATTGGCTGAGAAACTTGGCCATAACTGTTGTGGACGTCCTTCTGGGTAAGACTGCCTTCTCAGCACAGAAGTCACTTTTAAGGGGCATGAACCCAGCCGGGGCTGTTCACTGGGTGTGATGTGCATTAATTGTTTTGTGGGGGATGCTTGTCCCCACTGAGACTGGCTGCAGGGTGCGGTAGGGTGGGAGCTAATTTGAAGGGCACCTGCCAGGGTGGGCATATTAGGTGTTGTGGGTCTGTAAGGAACATTGGAATAGGACAAGCAGTACTATCAAATTAGATGGAGATTGTCAGAACTAGGTCCCATTAACATTAGGCCAGCTAAGCTGCAGGAGAGCAAGTAAAATAGTGCCTCCCAGAACTTCCATTCCTGAAGAAAGTGAGAAAGTTTCTACAAATCTACGCTCCTCAGCACAGGCTCTAATATATATATATATATATATATATATATATATATTTTTTTTTTTTTTTTTTTTTTTTCATATAACCCAGGGAATTTTCAAAGTGCTGCATCTCTGTTGGGTATTGGAGTGGGTGATATAGTGTGATAGCCTTTTGAGAGCAGGGTCTCAATTTTCTATAGCACTCTGGATCACCAGGAGTTAAGCACCCCCCCGAAAATTTCAAAGCCAGATGATATGGGGGTTTCTATTCCTTGTGTGAATTTCCAGGATGGGAGCGTCCAATGTGAGACTTGATCCTCTTGTTCCTCAGGGAAGATGTCTCTGCCTGTGATATCCCTCCTGCTTGTGGTCCATGCTAGGGGTTCGGTTGCTAACCAAGTATATTCCCCTTCTACCTTTCTTGAGGTATGTTTTTTCTTTATACCTTTAACTGTGGAAAAGCTATTCTGCTAGTGTTGCAGTCATTTAAGAATGAGGTGCACTATATTTGTTTGCTACCTTGATGTGTCTTTGGTAGAATGTGAACTCAGAATCCTCCTACTTTACTGTCTTCTTAAGCTCTTCTTTTATCATCCATTTACATTAATATCTTAGGTGGTCTCATTCAGGCTCATGGCTTTAAAATGCTGTCTCTACACTGATAATTCATAAAATTAAATCTCCATCCTTGACCTCTATGATGAACTCCAAACTCAGTCTAATTTCCTGCTCAAGATCTTCACTTGCATGCATAACAAACAACTCAAGCAACCCATGTTCCAAACTGAAATCCTGATTTTTAACACTCTTTAACCAGTTTAGCCCGAATATTTCTTCATCTTAGTTAATGGCAACTCCAGTTTTCCTTTTTCTTTGGACAAAATCCTTGGTGTCAACCTGGCTTTCCTTTACAACCCACATTGTACACATCAGCAAATCCTGTTGGCCTTATATTCAAAATACAGATTATCCAGTATCCAGCCACTCTTTACCACACCTACTGCTCCACTCCAGTTTAAAATTCCATCAAGGAATAACTTTCTAATTAGTCTCTTGACTTCCACATTTACCTCCCTCTTCCCAGCTGTCAAGTATCCAAAAAAATCCAGAGTGAATGTTTAAAAATGTAAATCAGATCATGTCACTCTTCTAGTCCAAACACTTCAGTGGTTTGTATGGCACTCAGAATAAAATCTAATTTCTTGGCCTGGCCTACAAGGCACACATGATCTGGTCTTCAGCTTCTTTTCTGATCTCATATACAATACTCTCCTCCTTTTTCATTCAATAATAGCCATGTTGGCCTCCTGATGTCCTTCCAATATGGCAAGCAAGTTCTTGCTTCAGGGCCTCTGTATAAATCCTTTTGCCTGGGTTGCTCTTCCTCTAGACACTGCATATTTCACTTCCTCATTTCATTCATTCATTCATTCATTCATTCATTTTATTTTGCTGAAAATTTTACCATCTCAGAAATAACTTCCCTGACCACTTTACTTAAATAAGCCATTTTCCATCTCCCATAATTCTCTATTCTGTTGATCCTGCTTTATTTTTTTCTCCAAGTGTTTTTGGTTTTTTTCAATGTATTATTTTATGTCTCTCTCACTATAATGTAAGTTCCACAGTAGCAAGGACTCCATATTTGTGTTCAATACTAATTTTTCAGCATGTAAAATAGTGTTTGGTAGATGGCAAGGGCAAAAAAAATCTGGTGAATGAACCAATTAATGAATAATGTTAAACATGACAAATAAGATTTGTTGGGGAGGGAAGGAAAAAAAAACTTTATTCTACCTTCCTAGGTTCTTTGACTGGTATAATAATCAAATTAATATAATATAGATTAACAGGATAAAAACAAATTTAATAACATACATATGGGGGCCCTATAAGAATGTCAGACCCAAGGTCAAGTCAGCCAATTGAGGATTACATGACATCTTACACTAAAGAATGGGATAGGGACCTAAGATTTGAAAGGGGAGGAGAGCTAGTCACAGGATGACTAGAGTAGATAAGATGAGTAGATATTTGGTAATTAGATCTTTGTCCTGCCATACAGATAGCTCATTTAAAGAAGTTATCTCTTGGTAACAACTTTATTACTGGCTTAGTCTCCCTATCTAAATTCTTTTAGGTATTTTAAGGGAGAGATGAAAGTTTTTATTTAGTTTGCTGGGTCTTAATTGCATTCAGCTCAAAATAGTCTGGATGCCAAAGTGGCACATTTTATGGAAACTTGTTTTGCACTCTTTCAGACTAAAACAAATGTGGTATTAAGGGTTAAAATCCTAAATAAAGCTGTAAGTTAAGTGTTGCAGAATATTTTTGTAGGGAAGTTATTAAATAAGTATATTTTGACTTTTCTGTTTTATAAATCACAAATTAAAGATATTATTTAATTATTCCCCACAAAATTGAATAATTTAAGAACATCCAATGGCATACTGTGTTAATGCATATAACAGTTGGTTGATATCAGATGATCATGTTCATGAATCAATCACTCACTTCAGAAGATATTTTAGTAATTTTGATTATTTTACCAAATTATATTACTTAAGTTTTAAGTTATGTATCATTTAATTTACATCCATAATAAAGAATTCATGAATCATGAAACTTATATCTACTTTGTTCCCCCTAACTCATGAAATTTTCAACTACATTTCAACTCATGCTTCCTTCTTTCAACTGTTTGCACTATGATGGGTATACAGTGTATCTACCACTGTATTAACTATTTAATAAGTGTTTGGTAAATACGGGTTGAATAAAAACATAAATATAGTAATAATTCTATACATTTGTCTCAATACAATCTCAACTCAATAGAGAAATTGTTAAAATTAAAGCTTGTGTACTATAGAGACAAAGAACAGATCAGTAGTTATCTGGCACTGTGAATGTTTATGAGGAGTGACTGCAAGTAAACATGAGGAAAGTTTTTGGGATGATGAAAATCTAAAACTGGATTGTAGGGAAATTGCACAATACTATTCATGCACTAAAAGATTATTGAATTGAACACTTATAATGGCATGCAAATTATGCCTCAATAACACTGTTTTTTAAAGCACATATAGAGAACAGGTTGCTATAAGCAAAGACCAATCCTTAAAAAATATATGGGGTGCCTGGGTGGTTCAGTTGGTTGAGCATCTGACTTCATTTCAGCTCATGTCATGATCCCAGGGTCATGGGTCAAGCCCTGTGTTGGGCTCTGTACTGAGCATGGAGCCTGCTTAAGATTCTCTCTCTCTGCCCCTCTCCCCTGCTTTCACTGCCTCTCTAAAATAGAAAATAGGATTTCAGGGAAGATGGCAGCGTAAGAGTATGCTGGGCTCACTACGTCCTGCTGACCACTTAGATTCCACATACACCTGCCTAAATAACCCAGAAAAATTCCAGAAGACAAGCAGAAGTGAGTCTCCAGAGCCAAGCACAGATGAGAGGCCCACGAAAGAGGGTAGGAAGGGCGGCCAGATGGTGCGCGCTACACAGACTGGCGAGAGGGAGACGGGATGGAGAGGCACCCTGCCAGCCAAGCAGAGCCCCGGAGTCTGGCTGGCAAAAGCAGAGGGGCCAGATGGAGTGTGTTCCCACAGCAAGCGGGACTTAAAATCTGGGAGGTTATAAGTTAACAGCTCTGCTAGGAGAGTGGGAGGGCTAGAGGACAATGGGAGGGAGAGTTGTTGAGCCCCTGAGGACAGAGCTCAGCTTGACAGGGAACAAAGGCGCTCGACAGCACCATCTCCCTCGCCCATCCCCCAGCCAAAATCCCAAAGGGAACCAGTTCCTGCCAGGGAACTAGCTTGCACCTCGCAAACACCAAATGCTGTGCTTCTGCAGATCCATCCCTCCTGCGGTCTGACTCCCTCCTGATGCCACAGGACACTTCCTGAAGCGGAACTCCGAAGGAAAAGCGAGCTGAGCCTGCCCCTCCCGCTCCTGTGCACCTTGCCGATCCACCCCAGCTAATAAGCCAGATCCCCAGCACCACAAGCCTGGCAGTGTGCAAGTAGCCCAGACGGACAACACCATCCCAGTGAATCCCGCCCCTAGGAGAGGGGAAGAGAAGGCACACACCAGTCTGACTGTGGCCCCAGCGGTGAGCTGGGGGCAGACATCAGGTCCAACTGCGGCCCTGCCCACCAACGAAATTTATTAAAGAAAGCACAGGGGAAGTGCCCCACAGTCCCGCACTACTCCAGGGACTATCCAAAATGACCAAACGGGAGAATTCCCCTCAAAAGAATCTCCAGGAAATAACAACAGCTAACAAACGGAATAAAAAGCATTTAAACAATATAACAGAAAGTGAATTTAGAATAATAGTCATAAAATTAATCGCTGGGCTTGAAAACAGTATAGAAGACAGCAGAAAATCTATTGCTAAAGAGATCAAGGGCCTAAGGAATAGTCAGGAGGACCTAAAAAATGCTATAAACGAGGTGCAAAATAAAATGGAATTGACCACGGCTCAGATTGAAGAAGCAGAGGAGAAAATAGGTGAACTAGAAGATAAAGTTATAGAAAAAGAGGAAGCTGAGAAAAAGAGAGATAAAAAAAAAACAGGAGTATGAGGGGAAATTAGAGAACTAAGTGATGCACTAAAGAGAAATAATATATGCATAATTGGTACTCCAGAGGAGGAAGAGAGAGGAAAAGGTGCTGAAGGTGTACTTGAAGAAATCATAGCTGAGAACTTCCTTGAACTGGGGAAGGAAAAGGCATTGAAATCCAAGAGGCACAGAGAACTCCCTTCAGACGTAACTTGAATCGATCTTCTGCACGACATATCATACTGAAGCTGACAAAATACAAGGATAAAGAGAAAATTCTGAAAGCAGCAAGGGATAAACGTGCCCTAACATATGAAGGGAGACCTACAAGAATAGTGACTGATCTCTCTTCTGAAACTTGGCAGGCCAGAAAGGCATGGCAGGAGATCTTCAATGTGTTGAACAGAAAAAAATATGCAGTCAAGAATCCGTTATCCAGCAAGTCTGTCATTTAGAATAGAAGGAGAGATAAAGGTCTTCCCAAACAAACAAAATCTGAAGGATTTTGTCACCACTAAACCAGCCCTACAAGAGATCCTAAGGGGGATCCTGTGAGACAAAGTACCAGAGCCATCGCTACAAGCATGAAACCTACGGACATCACAATGACTCTAAACCCATATCTTTCTATAATAACACTGAATGCAAATGGACTAAATGCGCCAACCAAAAGACATAGGGTAACAGAATGGACAAAAAAACAAGACCCATCTATTTGCTGCCTACAAGAGATCATTTTAATTTTTTTTTCAACGTTTTTTATTTATTTTTGGGACAGAGAGAGACAGAGCATGAACGGGGGAGGGGCAGAGAGAGAGGGAGACACAGAATCGGAAACAGGCTCCAGGCTCCGAGCCATCAGCCCAGAGCCTGATGCGGGGCTCGAACTCATGGACCGCGAGATCGTGACCTGGCTGAAGTCGGACGCCCAACCGACTGCGCCACCCAGGCGCCCCAAGAGATCATTTTAGACCTGAGGACACCTTCAGATTGAGAGTGAGGGGATGGAGAATTGTTTATCATGCTACTGGAAATCAAAAGAAAGCTGGAGAAGCCATACTTATATCAGACAAACTAGACTTTAAATTAAAGGCTGTAACAAGAGATGAAGAAGGGCATTATATAATAATCACAGGGTCTATCCATCAGGAAGAGCTAACAATTATAAACGTCAATGCACCGAATACGGAAGCCCCCAAATATATAAAACAATTACTCATAAACATAAGCAACCTTATTGATAAGAATGTGGTAATTACAGGAGATTGGGTCAGATGGACTTAACAGATATATTTAGAACTCTGCATCCCAAAGCAACAGAATTAACTTTCTTCTCGAGTGCACATGGAACATTCTCCAAGATAGATCACATACTGGGTCACAAAACAGCCCTTAATAAGTGTACACTAATTGAAATCATACCATCATACCATGCATACTTTCAGAACACAATGCTCTGAAGCTTGAAATCAACCACAGGAAAAAGTCTGGAAAACCTCCAAAAGCATGGAGGTTAAAGAACACCCTAGTAAAGAATGAGTGGGTCAACCATGCAATTAGAGAAGAAATTAAAAAATATATGGAAACAAACAAAAATGAAAATACAATAATCCAAACGGTTTGGGAGGCAGCGAAGGCAGTCCTGAGAAGAAAATACATTGCAATCAAGGCCTATCTCAAGAAACAAGAAAAATCCCAAATACCAAATGTAACAGCACACTTAACGGAAAGAGAAGCAGCAAGGCAAAGACAGCTGAAACCCATCAGAAGAAGAGAAATAATAAAAATCAGAGCAGAAATAAAAAATATAGAATCTAAAAAAACTGTAGAGCAGATCAACGAAACCAAGAGTTGGTTTTTTGAAAAAATAAACAAAATTGATAAACCTCTAGCCAGGTTTCTCTAAAAGAAAAGGTATGACCCAAATAGATAAAATCATGAATGAAAATGGAATTATTACAACCAATCCCTCAGAGATATAAGCAATTATCAGGGAATACAAGGAAAAATTATATGCCAACAAACTGCACAACCTGGAAGAAATGGACAAATTCCTAAACACCCACACTCTTCCAAAACTCAATCAGGAGGAAATAGTAAGCTTGAACAGACACATAACCAGCGAAGAAATTAAATCAGTCATCAAAAATCGCCCAACAGGAGGGAAGATGGCGGTGTAGGAGGATGCTGGACTCACCGCGCATCCTGCTGATCACTTAGACTCCACCTACACCTGCCTAAATAACCCAGAAAACCGCCATAGGATTAGCAGAACGGAGTCTCCGGAGCCAAGCGCAGACGAGAGGCCCATGGAAGAGGGTAGGAAGGGCGGCGAGGCGGTGCACGCTCCACGGACTGGCGGGAGGGAGCCGGGGCAGAGGGGCGGCTCGCCGGCCAAGCTGAGCCTCCGAGTCTGGCTGGCAAAAGCGGAGGGGCCTAACGGACTGTGTTCCCACAGCAAGCGCTACATAGCGTCTGGAAGCTCAGAAGTTAACAGCTCTGCTCAGAAAGCTGGAAGGCTGGAGGACAAAGGGAGGGAGAGCTGCTGAGCCCCCGGACGACAGAGCTCAGCTTGGCGGGGAACAAAGGCGCTCGCCAGCGCCATCTCCCACGCCCATCCCCCCGCCAAAATCCCGAAGAGAACCAGTTCCTGCCAGGGAACTTGCTTGCTCTGCACAAACACCCAACTCTGTGCTTCTGCGGAGGCAAACCTCCGGCAGCAGATCTGACTCCCTCCCACTGCCACAGGGCCCCTCCTGAAGTGGATCACCTAAGGAGAAGCGAGCTAAGCCTGCCCCTGCCCCCGTGCACCTTGGTTACCCACCCCAGCTAATACGCCAGATCCCCAGCACCACAAGCCTGGCAGTGTGCAAGTAGCCCAGATGGGCCACGCCACACCACAGAGAATCCCGCCCCTAGGAGAGGGGAAGAGAAGGCTCACACCAGTATGGCTGTGACACCAGCGGTGGGCTGGGGGCTGACATCAGGACTGACTGCGGCCCCGCCCACCAACTCCAGTTATACACCACAGCACAGGGGAAGTGCCCTGCAGGTCCTCACCACTCCAGGAACTATCCAAAAAGACCAAACGGAAGAATTCCCCTCAGAAGAATCTCCAGGAAATAACAACAGCTAATGAACTGATCAAAAAGGATTTAAATAATATAACAGAAAGTGAATTTAGAATAATAGTCATAAAATTAATCTCTGGGCTTGAAAACAGTATAGAGGACAGCAGAGAATCTCTTGACACAGAGATCAAGGGACTAAGGAACAGTCACGAGGAGCTAAAAAGTGCTTTAAACGAAATGCAAAACAAAATGGAAACGATGACAGCTCGGATTGAAGAGGCAGAGGAGAGAATAGGTGAACTAGAAGATAAAGTTATGGAAAAAGAGGAAGCTGAGAGAAAGAGAGATAAAAAAAAATCCAGGAGTATGAGGGAAAAGTTAGAGAACTAAGTGATACACTAAAAAGAAATAATATACGCATAATTGGTATCCCAGAGGAGGAAGAGAGAGGGAAAGGTGCTGAAGGGGTACTTGAAGAAATTATAGCTGAGAACTTCCCTGAACTGGGGAAGGAAAAAGGCATTGAAATCCAAGAGGCACAGAGAACTCCCTTCAGAAGTAACTTGAATCGATCTTCTGCACGACATATCATAGTGAAACTGGCAAAATACAAGGATAAAGAGAACATTCTGGAAGCAGCAAGGGATAAACGTGCCCTCACATATAAAGGGAGACCTATAAGACTCGTGACTGATCTCTCCTTTGAAACTTGGCAGGCCAGAAAGTTTGGCACGATATCTTCAGTGTGCTAAACAGAAAAAATATGCAGCCGAGAATCCTTTATCCAGCAAGTCTGTCATTTAGAATAGAAGGAGAGATAAAGGTCTTCCCAAACAAACAAAAACTGAAGGAATTTGTCACCACTAAACTAGCCCTACAAGAGATCCTAAGGGGGATCCTGTGAGACAAAGTACCAGAGACATCACTACAAGCATAAAACATACAGACATCACAATGACTCTAAACCCGTATCTTTCTATAATAACACTGAAGGTAAATGGATTAAATGCGCCGACCAAAAGACATAGGGTATCAGAATGGATAAAAAAAAACAAGACCCAACTATTTGCTGTCTACAAGAGACTCATTTGAGATCTGAGGACACCTTTAGATTGAGAGTGAGGGGATGGAGAACTATTTATCATGCTACTGGAAGCCAAAAGAAAGCTGGAGAAGCCATACTTATATCAGATAAACTAGACTTTAAATTAAAGGCTGTAACAAAAGATGAGGAAGGGCATTATATAATAATTACATGGTCTATCCATCAGGAAGAGCTAACAATTATAAATGTCTATGTGCCAAATACAGGAGCCCCCAAATATATAAAACAATTACTCATAAACATAAGCAACCTTATTGATAAGAATGTGGTCATTGCAGGGGACTTTATCACACCACTTACAGAAATGGATAGATCATCTAGACACACAGTCAATAAAGAAACAAGAGCCCTGAATGATACATTGGATCAGATGGACTTGACAGATATATTTAGAACTCTGTATCCCAAAGCAACAGAATATACTTTCTTCTCGAGTACACATGGAACATTCTCCAAGATAGATCATATACTGGGTCAAAAAACAGCCCTTCATAAGTTCACAAGAATTGAAATTATACCATGCATACTTTCAGACCACAATGCTATGAAGCTTGAAATCAACCACAGGAAAAAGTCTGGAAAACTTCCAAAAGCATGGAGGTTAAAGAACACCCTACCAACGAATGAGTGGGTCAACCAGGCAATTAGAGAAGAAATTTAAAAATATATGGAAACAAATGAAAATGAAAATACAACAATCGAAATGCTTTGGGACGCAGCGAAGGCAGTCCTGAGAGGAAAGTACATTGCAATCCAGGCCTATCTCAAGAAACAAGAAAAATCCCAAATACAAAATCTAAACGCAAACCTAAAGCAAATAGAAGCAGAACAGCAAAGGCAGCCTAAACCCAGGAGAAGAAGAGAAATAATAAAGATCAGAGCAGAAATAAACAATATAGAATCTAAAAAACCTGTAGAGCAGATCAACGAAACCAAGAGTTGGTTTTTTGAAAAAATAAACAAAATTGACAAACCTCTAGCCAGGCTTCTCAATAAGAAAAGGGAGATGACCCAAATAGATAAAATCATGAATGAAAATGGAATGATGACAACCAATCCCTCAGAGATACAAACAATTATCAGGGAATACTATGAAAAATTATATGCCAACAAATTGGACAACCTGGAAGAAATGGACAAATTCCTAAACACCCACACTCTTCCAAAACTCAATCAGGAGGAAATAGAAAGCTTGAACAGACCCATAACCAGCGATGAAATTGAATCAGTTATCAAAAATCTCCCAACAAATAAGAGTCCACTAACAGATGGCTTCCCAGGGGAGTTCTACCAGACGTTTAAAGCAGAGATAGTACCTATCCTTCTCAAGCTATTCCAAAAAATAGGAAGGGAAGGAAATCTTCCAGACTCATTCTAGGAAGCCAGTATTCCTTTGATTCCTAAACTAGACACAGACCCAGTAAAAAGAGAACTACAGGTCAATATCCCTGATGAATATGGCTGCAAAAATTCTCAACAAGATACTAGCAAATCGCATTCAACAGCATATAAAAAGAATGATTCACCATGATCAAGTGGGATTCATTCCTGGGATGCAGGGCTGGTTCAACATTCACAAATCGATCAACGTGATACATTACATTAATAAAAAAAAGAGAAGAACCATATGATCCTGTCGATCGATGCAGAAAAGGCCTTTGACAAAATCCAGCACCCTTTCTTAATAAAAACCCTTGAGAAAGTCGGGATAGAAGGAACATACTTAAAGATCATAAAAGCCATTTATGAAAAGCCCACAGCTAACATCATCCTCAATGGGGAAAAACTGAGAGCTTTTTCCCTGAGATCAGGAACACGACAGGGATGCGCACTCTCACCGCTGTTGTTTCACATAGTGCTGGAAGTTCTAGCATCAGCAATCAGACAACAAAAGGAAATCAAAGGCATCCAAATTGGCAAAGATGAAGTCAAGCTTTCACTTTTTGCAGATGACATGATACTATACATGGAAAATCCGATAGACTCCACCAAAAGTCTGCTAGAACTGATACATGAATTCAGCAAAGTCACAGGATCCAAAATCAATGTACAGAAATCAGTTGCATTCTTATACACTAACAATGAAGCAACAGAAAGACAAATAAGGAAACTGATCCCATTCACAATTGCACCAAGAAGCATAAAATACCTAGGAATAAATCTAACCAAAGACGTAAAAGATCTGTATGCTAAAAAATTATAGAAAGCTTATGAAGGTAATTGAAGAAGATATAAAGAAATGGAAAGACATTCCCTGCTCATGGATTGGAAGAATAAATATTGTGAAAATGTCAATACTACCCAAAGCTATCTACACATTCAATGCAATCCCAATCAAAATTGCACCAGCATTCTTCTCGAAACTAGAACAAGCAATCCTAAAATTCATATGGAACCACAAAAGGCCCCAAAGAGCCAAACTAATTTTGAAGAAGAAGACCAAAGCAGGAGGCATCACAATCCCAGACTTTAGCCTCTACTCCAAAGCTGTCATCATCAAGACAGCATGGTATTGGCACAAAAACAGACACATAGACCAATGGAATAGAATCGAAACCCCAGAACTAGTCCCACAAACGTATGGCCAACTCATCTTTGACAAAGCAGGAAAGAACATCTAATGGAAAAAAGACAGTCTCTTTCACAAATGGTACAGGTAGAACTGGACAGCAACATGCAGAAGGTTGAAACTAGACCACTTTCTCACACCATTCACAAAAATAAACTCAAAATGGATAAAGGACCTGAATGTGAGACTGGAAACCATCAAAACCTTAGAGGAGAAAGCAGGAAAAGACCTCTCTGACCTCAGCCGTAGCAATCTCTTACTCGGCACATCCCCAAAGGCAAGGGAATTAAAAGTAAAAGTGAATTACTGGGACCTTATGAAGATAAAAAGCTTCTGCACAGCAAAGGATACAACCAAGAAAACTAAAAGGCAACCAACGGAATGGGAAAAGATATTTGCAAATGACATATCGGACAAATGGCTCGTATCCCAAATCTATAAAGAGCTCACCAAACTCCACACCCGAAAAACAAGTAACCCAGTGAAGAAATGGGCAGAAAACATGAATAGACACTTCTCTAAAGAAGACATCCGGATGGCCAACAGGCACATGAAAAGATGCTCAACGTTGCTCCTCATCAGGGAAATACAAATCATAACCACACTGAGATATCACCTCACGCCAGTCAGAGTGGCCAAAATGAACAAACCAGGAGACTATAGATGCTGACGAGGATGTGGAGAAACGGGAATATGGCCTTTTGTAGCAACGTGGATGGAACTGGAGAGTGTGATGCTAAGTGAAATAAACCATACAGAGAAAGACAGATACCGTATGGTTTCACTCTTATGTAGATCCTGAGAAACTTAACAGAAACCCATGGGGGAGGGGAAGAAAAAAAAAAGAGGTTAGAGTGGGAGAGAGCCAAAGCATAAGATACTGTTAAAAACTGAGAACAAACTGAGGGTTGATGGGGGGTGGGAGGGAGGGCAGGGTGGGTGATGGGTATTGAGGAGGGCACCTTTTGGGATGAGCACTGGGTGTTGTATGGAAACCAATTTGACAGTAAATTTCATATATTAAAAAAATTAATTAATTAATTAATTAATTAAAAATATTTAAAAAATAAATAAAAATAAATAAATAATTAAAAAAATCTGCCAGAAATAAGAGTCCAGGACCAGATGGCTTCCCAGGGGAGTTCTACCAGACATTTAAAGCAGAGATAATACCTATCCTTATCAAGCTATTCCAAAAAATAGAAAGGGAAGAAAAACTTCGAGACTGATTCTAGGAAGCCAGTATTCCTTTGATTCCTAAACCAGACAGAGACCCAGTAATAAAGGGAACTACAGGCCAATATCCCTGATGAATATGGCTGCAAAAATTCTCAATAAGTTACTAGCAAATCGAATTCAACAGCGTATAGAAATATTTATTCACCATGATCAAGTGGGATTCATTCCTGGGATGCAGGCCTCGTTCAACATTCGCAAATCAATCAATGTGATACATCACATTAATAAAAGAAAAGATAAGAAACATATGATCCTGTCAATCGATGCAGAAAAGGCCTTTGACAAAATCCAGCAACCTTCTTAATAAAATCCCTCGAGAAAGTCAAGATAGAAGGAACATACTTAAAGATTTATGGAAAGCCCACAGCTAACATCATCCTCAATGGGGAAAAACTGAGAGCTTTTTCCCTGAGATCAGGAACATGACAGGGATTTCCACTCTCACTGCTGTTGTTTAACATAGTGCTGGAAGTGCTAGCATCAGCAATCATACAACAGAAGGAAATCAAAGGCATCAAAATTGACAAAGATGAAGTCAAGCTTTCTCTTTTTGCAGATGACATGATATTATACATAGAAAATCCGATAGACTCCACCAAAAGTCTGCTAGAACTGACACATGAATTCAGCAAAGTCGCAGGATACAAAATCAATGTACAGAAATCAGTTGCATTCTTATACACTAACAATGAAGCAACAGAAAGACAAATAATGAAACTGATCCCATTCACAATTGCACCAAGAAGCATAAAATACCTAGGGATAAATCTAACCAAAGATGTAAAAGATCTGTATACTGAAAACTATAGAAAGCTTATGCAGGTAATTGAAGAAGATATAAAGAAATGGAAAGAGGGGCGCCTGGGTGGCGCAGTCGGTTAAGCGTCCGACTTCAGCCAGGTCACGATCTCGCGGCCCGTGAGTTCGAGCCCCGCGTCGGGCTCTGGGCCGATGGCTCGGAGCCTGGAGCCTGTTTCCGATTCTGTGTCTCCCTCTCTCTCTGCCTCTCCCCCGTTCATGCTCTGTCTCTCTCTGTCCCAAAAATAAATAAAAAAACGTTGAAAAAAAAAAATTAAAAAAAAAAAAAAAGAAAAAAAGAAATGGAAAGACATTCCCTGCTCATGGATTGGAAGAATAAATATTGTCAAAATGTCAATACTACCCAAAGCTATCTACACATTCAATGCAATCCCAATCAAAATTGCACCAGCATTCTTCTCGAAACTAGAACAAGCAATCCTAAAATTCATATGGAACCACAAAAGGCCCCGAATAGCCAAAGTAATTTTGAAGAAGAAGACCAAAGCAGGAGGCATCACAATCCCAGACTTTAGCCTCTACTACAAAGCTGTCATCATCAAGACAGCATGGTATTGGCATAAAAACAGACACATAGACCAATGGAATCGAATAGAAACCCCAGAACTAGACCCACAAACGTATGGCCAACTCATCTTTGACAAAGCAGCAAAGAACATCCAATGGAAAAAGGACAGTCTCTTTCACAAATGTTGCTGGGAGAACTGGACAGCAACAAGCAGAAGATTGAAACTAGACCACTTTCTCACACCATTCACAAAAATAAACTCAAAATGGATAAAGGACCTGAATGTGAGACAGAAAACCATCAAAACCCTAGAGGAGAAAGCAGGAAAAGACCTCTCTGACCTCAGCCGTAGCAATCTCTTACTTGGCACATCCCCAAAGGCAAGGGAATTAAAACCAAAAATGAACTACTGGGACCTTATGAAGATAAAAACCTTCTTCACAGCAAAGGAAACAACCAACAAAACTAGAAGGCAACCAACGGAATGGGAAAAGATATTTGCAAATGACATATCGGACAAATGGCTCGTATCCCAAATCTATAAAGAGCTCACCAAACTCCACACCCGAAAAACAAATAACCCAGTGAAGAAATGGGCAGAAAACATGAATAGACACTTCTCTAAAGAAGACATCCGGATGGCCAACAGGCACATGAAAAGATGCTCAACGTTGCTCCTCATCAGGGAAATACAAATCAAAACCACACTGAGATATCACCTCACGCCAGTCAGAGTGGCCAAAATGAACAAACCAGGAGACTATAGATGCTGACGAGGATGTGGAGAAACGGGAACCCTCTTGCACTGTTGGTGGGCATGCAAATTGGTGCAGCCGCTCTGGAAAGCAGTGTGGAGGTTCCTCAGAAAATTAAAAATAGACCTACCCTATGACCCAGCAATAGCACTGCTAGGAATTTACCCAAGGGATACAGGAGTGCTGATGCATAGGGGCACTTGTACCCCAATGTTTATAGCAGCACTCTCAACAATAGCCAAATTATGGAAAGAGCCTAAATGTCCATCAACTGATGAATGGATAAAGAAATTGTGGTTTATATACACAATGGAGTACTACGTGGAATGAGAAAGCATGAAATATGTCCCTTTGTAGCAACGTGGATGGAACTGGAGAGTGTGATGCTAAGTGATATAAGCCATACAAAGACAGATACCATATGGTTTCACTCTTATGTGGATCCTGAGAAACTTAACAGAAACCCATGGGGGAGGGGAAGGGAAAAAGGAAAAAAGAGGTTAGAGTGGGAGAGAGCCAAAGCATAAGAGACCCTTAAAAACTGAGAACAAACTGAGGGTTGATGGGGGGTGGGAGGGAGGGGAGGGTGGGTGACGGGTATTGAGGAGGGCACCTTTTGGGTTGGGCATTGGGTGTTGTATGGAATCCAATTTGACAATAAATTTCACATATTGAAGAAAAAAATAAAAAATAAAAAAATGGAAAATAATTTAAAAATTTAAAAAAATATAAAAAAAATAAAATTTAAGGGTAAATATATTCACTTTCCCTTAATATTTATTTGGGGAAAATATTACATAGAGTAACAACATGTCTTTTGCAGAGTACTGCTAACTAATGGACACCTTTGAATATTATCGTAATGGTTCATGGATGATGGGAGCAGAATATGCAACTCCAAAATGTCCTTTTTTGCTTGTTATTTGGACAGATTATTTTTGAGAGTCTGTAGTAACAAGAGTATCTCTGAAAACCAAGTAAAAGTTTCACTCTTATGAAGGAAACTTACATTTTAAAGAAAATCTTCATTTATAAGGATTTTTTCCACTCTGTACCAGGAAAAGGATGAATAAATCTCTAAAAATTCTCATCAATAAAGTAGGCAAGGACTTAAATCTTCATAACCATAATACATTTGTTTACAGTGCTTTTACAGATAACCTCCCATAACTGATCTCTCAAAACCCAACATATTTTGTCTTTAGATGGAAATGATATTTAAGTTCGGGCCATTTGCAGGAGTTACTCAGTTTTCCTGGGTTTCTCCCATATATTCAGGAGTTATACATGCTTTTAAACTTCTGTTTGTGTTTTTTCCTGTTAATCTGTATTTTACTATGGGGTAGGTGGTGCTTTCAGCAAGAACCTAGAAAAGTACAAGAAAAATTGTTTTGCCTTCCCCAAAATAGGGAGTAATTATAAAAGACAAGCTGTTTGAATTTCTAGAAGCAAAACACATAAGAATGCTGAATATTAATTCATAAAAAACATTTTTGTCTATTTGATTCTATAATACATAGTCACATTTCAATTTACATTTTAATATACATTTGTTTCTCAAGTACAAGTATAATACATGTCATTTATATATTAGCAAATCTTACTTTTTCTCACATAATTACATAAATTGAATAACATTTCAAATGGGAAAACTAAACATCTATATTTTATGAATAGGAGATGTATAATAGAATTTACTTAAGTTTTATAATATCTAATGATATGGTGATCTAAAACTTTTTTTTTTACTTAAAATTACTTCTACATAACTGCCAGTCCAGATTCTCCAGAGAAACAGAACCAGTAGGATATATGTATACATTTAGAAAGACAGAGAGAGACATAGACACAGAGATAGGGAGATGGAGAGATCTTAAGGAATTGGCTCACATCATTATGTGACTGGCAAGTCCAAAATTCATAAAGTACACAGGATGGGGACAGGCATGAGTTGATGTTGCATTCTTGAGGCAGAAATTTTTCTTTCTTAGGAAACCTTAATTTTTGCCCCTAAGTCTTTCAATCATTTGGATGAGGCTTACCCACATTAATGAAGTTGTCTCTTTTGCTTAAAATCAACTGATTGTAGATGTTAACCACATCTACAAAATGCCTTCACAGCAGCACCTGGACTGTTTTATTAAATAAGTGGGTACTATAGCCTAACCAAGTTGGCATATAAAACTAATTATCACAATACTATTACACAAAAATCACCATTTTTATATTCACCCAAAGATTTTAAAATTATCGATTAGTGTAAAAAAAGTTCTATAATAATATATAAATGAATAAGAAAGGTTGGAAGCCACTGGGCAAGAGCAACGGCTTTCCTAAAATATCTTTTTATATACACAGAAATATTTGTTCAAAAAATCATAAACAGAAACTGTAATGTCTAAAATAAATTTAAAGGAAAGCTTATAAGGTGAATATGTGGAGACTTCCAGAGTCCACTCATTTAGCTTCCTGTCAATCTCGACAGCAAGTGTTTCCATGGAACTCTAGGATAGCTCAGCACAATTTAAAAACTGTTGATATGCCTGAATCATTAACTCAAATGCCTCTATGAATAAGGCAAATAACAAATATGAATGAATTCTATCAGAAACTGACACTTGGCTACATTGCCCTAAAGACAGTGGGGAATGGTAGGGACTGTGGTATACTGGAACAAGCTGCCCCTTGACTCTTGCTGTTACCCTAAAAGGATGCAGGCCCCATCTTAGCAGATTGCCTCATTTTTCAATTGCTAAAAATCAAGATTTTTTTGTAAGTTCTATTGATTTTGGATTTTTTTTCTAATGTAAGATCTCTTAACTTCAAAATTTGTAATTTAGTTTAAAAGAGGCTCAACACTTTATAGAATAAGAAAATCATGTTGCAGGCCATATTTAACTACTGTTTACAGTGTCTGGATTTTAGCATAAATTCCAAATTATTTTTAGATTGGTCAAATATCAACAACACTTTTGTGTCTAATATTTTCCATTGCCGATTCATTCATAAAATATGTAAAATTTAGATCTTTTGAAAATTATGAGACAAAGTCCTAAAATAAATGCTCTGTTACTGGTCATACATTTGCATTTGATAATTGAAAACATTTTCCTATATTAAAAGCTACAATCTATCTTACCAAATTAAATTTTATCATGTGCCTTTTCTAATAGAAAAAAATTACTTAATTAGAAAAAAATTAGTTCTCAGATAATTAGCAACCTGATTAAAAAATTTTTGAAGAATGTAAATAATTAAATAAGGTATCATTTTTTAGAAAAGAATTAGAGGCTGATATTATTCCCTTTTCTTCCCCTACACACACACACACACACACATGCGCTGTTGCATTCATACACCATCAAATAATTCTAGTTTGCACAATGTTTAAAATTTTTAATATTTACTTATTTGAGAGAGAAAGAGAGAGAGCAAGTGGGGGAGGGACAGAGAGAGAGGGAGACATAGAATCTGAAACAGGCTCCAGGCTCTGAGCTGTCAGCAGAGAGCCTGATGCAGGGCCTAAACCCATGAACCATGAGATCATGACCCGAGCTGAAGTCTGAGGTTCAACTAACTGAGCCCCCCAGGTGCCCTTTCACAATTTTTTGTATTCTTCTTCAGAAATATACACTTTCAAATCCAACTTGGAAATGAAATTGTATTTTTGCAATCAATAGAGAATATAAAATACTTGCTTATAAGGAAGACATGAAAAATTATCATTGAACATTTTACAGAAAAAAAGATTGCTTACACTTCAACAGTTGATTTTTCCTAGTGAGATGGGTTTTGTTATTTTCCTTTCTTTCTTTACTCTAACAAGGCATATTCAATTTTCTCTCCCACTCAAAACAAAATGCACAGCATTGTGATTACTTGAAACATAATAGAGTAATTAGATAGAAAAGGTGCACAGAATTTTTATATGAGCTCTCACTTGGTCATGTGAATATGTTCAAGGTTGTTTCACATTGGCCAAATTCCAACCACTGCAGCAGCATCTGTTATTAACCAGGTTTATCTATGCTTTGAATTCAAATTACATAAGAGAACACAATTATGTAGGATTTTTGGCAAATATTTTCTTTTTCTACTGGACAGGAAACAATAATAAACATGTCAAAATAAAAATTTTAGAACGAAAGATATCATTTGAAAAATGAAAATCTTTTTATCTATACTTTTACATTTTTGTATTAAGTTAAAAGAATGGAAATGATGAAATTTTGCACAGTTCTCAGCATGTCATACCCAACAAGGTATGCTTGAAATGTGATCTTTGTTTCAGTTAGGCCACCCAGAGAAGTAGATATGAATAAGCCTTGTCTTTATACAGTGAGTGCTATTTAACAGAAACACCTCCAGACAAAGGCTTTTACAAACAAATCCATGAAAGTGTTTGTATTCCAAAGGTCTTGACTTGCTTTGAAATTTGTGTTTGGAGTAACAAAGTAGTATTAGGCACATAGGTTGTCAGAGGTTTGAGGGAATTGATTAAATTGGTTTGCTAAGACCAATTCCCCAAACAAAAACATAAGTAGCCAATTTATTTTATAAGAAAAGAAAACAATAATCTTGAATTGCAAATGATGATTATCTCCAAATCTTCTCATTAGCCAGTAACTTAGATTTTTACCCCCATTCAGAACTCTGCAATTCTTTCTGAAAATTATTGTGTATAGATTTCATCAATATTCTTAGAAGAAAATTTAACATATCTCAGAAATGGCAAATTTAAGTTTTGCAATATGGGAGAAATAAATAGCATAGATATTTGGACTCTTGCTCTTAGACTTCCATTACATTATCTTTGCTAAAGTAATGGCATATTCCAAGGTCTTAACATGTACTTCATTTTATGGCAACCATTTTCAAACCTAATTATTACAAGATAAAATGTGACTTTTTCAGAATTACTTATGATTATTGATGTCCTGCAGCAAGAAACCTTCCATCAGGCAATCTAAATCCAAATATATAACTAAAACATGCTGGTTTTGCACGAAATCCAAAGTTACCTAAATTGAGTCTTTGCTTTAATACCCTACGATCATGCAAAACTACAGGAATGCTTTTAAAAGTACAGTTTTCCAGGCCTTACCCCAGAACTACTGAATCATTATCTCAGAGGGATCTGAATTTTATTTTTTTTAAGTAGGCTTCATGCCCAGCACAGAGCTCAATGTGGGGCCTGAACTCATGATCCTGAGTCAAGACCTGAGCTGAGATCAAGAGTCAGTCACTTAACTGAGCCACACAAGCACCCCTGAATTGTTAAATTTTAAGTAAGATGTTAGGGAAACTGTTATAGCACAAATGAGATTGTGCCAAGAAAAGCCTGCATTAGAATTGGACAGGGGCAATTATACATATTTTTGTCACAGCCAGGGCCCTTTGAAAGAGAAAGGGAGCATTATTAAAAATTATGCCAGAACAATAGGCATAAATGGGATCATTCTGGGCAAGATGAACTTTTTAAAAAATAAACTTTATTTTATTTATTTAAAATAAACTTTATTTTACTTATTTAAAATAAACTTTATTTGATTTATTTAAAATAAACTTTGTTAGACCAGTTTTAGATCCACAGCAAAACTGAATGAATTAAAGGTACAAAGAATTTCCATAAAATTCCTGTCCCCCCAAACACAACTGCCCCCACTAACAACGTGTGTTACATTTGTTACAATTGTTGAACCTACTTTGATGTATCATTAGTCCATACATCGAAGTCCATATTTTACACTAAAGCTCACTCTTGGTGTTATACATTCTATATACAATGTATAATGACACTTACCTACCATTATGAGATCATACAGAATAATTTCACTGTTTTGCAAATCCTCTGTGTCTTGCCTATTCATAGCACCCTCCTCTCTAAGCCTAGGCCACCGTTAATCTTTTTACTGTCTCCATGATTTTGTCTTTTCCAGAATGTCATATAGTTGCGATCATACAGTATGTAGAATTTTCAGATTTCCCTCTTATGCCTAATGCGCATTTATATTTTATCCATGGCTTTTCATGGCTTGTTAACATATTTATTTTTAGCTCTGAATTATATTCTGTTGTCTGGATGTACCCAGTTTCTTGGATGTACCCAGTTTCTTGTATCCATTCATCTAATGAAATGAATATTGATTGCTTCCAAGTTTTGGCAATTACAAATAAATCTACTATAAACATCTGTTTGCATGTTTTTGGGTATATTTGTTTTCAGTTCATTTCAGTAAACACCAAGGGGTATGATTCCTGCATCACATAGCAAAGAGTATGTTTAGTTTTATAAGAAGCTGCCAAACTGTCTTCTAATGTAGTTGTACCATTTTGCATTCCCACCAGCAAGTAATGGGAGCTCCTGCTCCTTCATATCTTCATTAGCATTTTGTGTGGCCAGTGTTTTGAGTTTTGGCTATTCTTTTCTTTTTTTCTTTTTTTTTTATTAAGACAGATCATGTGAGCAGGAGAGAGGGGCATACGTAGGGTCCATGCTCAGTGTGGAGCCCAACACAGGGCTTGATACCATGACCTTGGGATCATGACCTGAGCCAAAATCAAGAGTCAGATGTTCAACCGAGTCACCTAGGTGCCCCTGGGTTTTGGCCATTCTAATGGGTGTGTAGTGGCATCTCCTTTTTGTTTTACTTTGCAATTTTCTAATGACATGTAGTGTTGAACATCTTTTCACACGGTTATTTGCCATCTGTATAGCTTTTGGTGTCATGTATGTTCAGATATTTGACCCATTTTTTAACTGGTTTGTTCATTCTTCTATTGAGTTTTACAGGTTCTTTGCAAATTTTGAATACAGAATTTTTATCAGATGTGTCTTTTGCAAATATTTTCTCCCAGTCTGTGGCTTGTTTCATCATTCTCTTGACATTATCTCTTTTATAGATCAGAGGATTTTAAATGTTTTTAAAGATTATTTATTTATTTTGAGAGAGAATGTGAGCAGGGGAGGGGCAGAGAGAGTGCAAGAGAGACAATCCCTAGCAGGGTCATGATGTAGGACTTGAACGCACAAATCATGAGATCATGACCTGAGCCCAAATCAAGAGTTGAATGCTTAACTGACTGAGCCACTTTGGCACCCCCAGAATATTTTAGTTTTAATGAAGTCCAGTTATTTTTTTCATGGATCATGTCATAGGTGTTGTATCTAAAAAGCCATCATCATACAGAGGTCATCCAAGTTTTCTCCTACATTATCTTTTAGGAATTTTATAGTTTTGCATTTTACATCTACATCTATGATCCATTTTGAATTGAGTTTTGTGAAGGGTTCAAGATCTGTGTCTAGATTCATTTTTTTTGCATGTGAATGATCAGTTGTTCTATTTAGCACCATTTACTGAAAAGACTTTGTTTCATTGTATTGCCTTTATTCCTTTGTTAAAGATCAGTTGACTATATTTAGTGCGTCTATTTCTGGGCTCTTTATTATGTTCAATTCCTCTATTTGTTTATTCTTTCAACCATACCCCACTGTCTTGATGATTATAGCTTTGAAGTAAGTCTTGAACTTGGGTGAGACCTCCAACTTTGTTCTTTAACATTGAGTTGACTATCCAGGGTCTTTTGCTTCTCCATGTAACTTGAGAATTAATTTACTAATATCCACAAAATAACTTGCTGCAATTTTGATTGGAACTGCACTGAATCTATATATCAATTTGAAAAGAACCAACATCTTGATAAAATTGACTCTTCCTGTCCATGAACATGGATTATCTCCATTACTTCTTCTTTGATATCTTTCATTAGAGTTTGTAGTTTTCTTCATCTAAATCTACATATTTTTAGATTTATATTTAAATGTTGTATTCTTTTGGTTGCCAATAAAATTGATAATGTTTATTTAATTTCAAATTTTATTTGTTCATATGATATATAGGAAAATGATTTTTTTTTTACTGGAGGGTTTTTTTTGCCACATTTTTTGGATTTTCTACATATATAATGTAGATGAGTAAGTCATCTGCAAATAAAGACAATTCTATTTTTTTCTTTCCAAATCATATATATTTTATTTCCTTTTCTTGTCTTATTGTATTAGTTAGGACTTCTGGTACAATGTTGAAAAGGAGTGGAGAGAGGGAACATACTTGTCTTATTCCTGATATTAGTGGAAAAACCTCAAGTTCTTCACCATTAAATGTGATGTTAGCTATAGATTTTTTTCTGCATGTTCTTTATCATGTTGAGGAAGTTTCTCTCTACTCCTAGTTTACTCAGAGCTTTTGTCATAAATAAGTGTTGGATTTTGTCAAATGTTTTTTTGCATCTATTGATATGATCACATTATTGATGTGATAAATTATGTTAATTGATTTTTGAATGTTGAGCTATTCTTGTAAAGCTGGGATTATCCCATTTGGTCATAATAAACAGTTTGTTGTATGCGTTGTTAGAATTTATTTGCTAATATTTTGTTGAGAATTTTTACACCTATGTTCATGAGAGATAATAGTCTGTAGGTTTTTTTTGGGGGTTTGTTTTTTGTTTTTGTCTCATAAGGTCCTTGTGTGGTTATGGTATTAGGGTGATTCTGGACTCATAAAATTACTTTGAAAATATTCCCTCTGTTCCTACCATCTGTAATACACTGTAAGGAAGTGGTTTAACTTATTCCTTAAATGTTTGGTACGATTCTCCAGTGAACCTATCTGGACCTCATGCATTCTGTTTTGGAATGTTATTAATTATTGATTCAATTTATTTAATAGATTAGGCCTATTTAAATTGCCTATTTCATCTCATGTGAGATTTAGAAGATTATCTCTTTCAAGGAATTGATCCATTTTAATCCATTTTATCAAATTTGTGGGCATAGAGGTTGTTTATAATATTTCTTATTATCGTTATAACATACATGGGATCTGTAGTTATATCCTCTCTTTCATTTCTGATATTAATAATTTGTATCTTTTTAAATTTTCTTTCTTAGTTAGCCTGGCTGGAGGCCTACTGAGTTTACTGAATTTTTTTTCAAAGAGCTAGCTTTTGGTTTTGGTGTTTTCCTTTATTTATTTCCTGTTTTCAATTTCATTGACTTTTGCTTTGATTCTTATTATTTTTATTTAATTTGCTCTTTTTGTCTACTGTACTAAGGTACATCCTAGTTTCCACTATCTGCATTAAGCTCTGTTAAAACCCCAGCAGATTAAGCTCTGGTAAAATAGTTTTTCCTGAAGGCAGGCCATAATAAGAAGAATATAATCTTCTGGTGTATTTCAAAATAGTTTTTCCCCATCCCCTTGCAAAGAGCCTGAGAGTACTTTTCTCCTATATTCACTGTGAGAACCTTGTAGAGCTTCTGGGGGTAAAACTCACAAAACATGGGGCTCCTCTGGCTGGGTCCTTTTGGAGATTTTAACTTCCATATTGTCTGCACTGAGCCTCCAGCAATTCACCAATTACAGTTCATGCTTTCCTACCTAGGCCCTGGTTTCTATGGAAGTATGTGTTGGCGGGTTTCTGTTCTGGTGAGCTGTGATTCTCTGTATCTGCCTGTCTGTCTCTCCAATTTTGGGAACAGTGGTTTGCTATTTGACCTCTGTTCTCTGATTAGAGTTGATTTTTCATTTTGTTCATCTTTTACTTGTCATTAAGATGGAATGACAAATTCTAAGCTCCTTATATGCCAGGCTGGAAACCAAAAGCCTGGACACTACTTTTTGTTTCCATTTTCAAAGCACTTGCAAGTGGAATCTTTGGTTGTTTCCATTATGGTATATTATGGATTAAGCTAAATATTATAACCATCAATGAGAATCTGAGGAAAGATAATTTACAAGAAGGCATAGATTCTCTTCTAACACAGTGAAGGTAAGCTCTTGAAAATGTGGCATAGGGTGCTTTCAACACCAAGTGTCATAGCTTTTATGGAGAAACCTCTCACAGTCTCCAGAGGTTTTGCAAATTATTCACAGGTGTAGCTGGTTTGAGGAAACAGATGTGTTCTCGAAGAGTTGTGTGCAAATTGGATTTGTGTTAATTGAATCTTATTTAGGATTAATTTTAGGAGAGCTAGCTATTTAAGGTAGCCTTTTGGTGAATTCTTTTGTGAAATGAATAATTACTCCCTAATTTACTTCTTTACAAATTCAAATTTTCATATGTGCCACTTTCTTAAAGCTATGTACTAATTCTAGGCCTATGTAGAAAGCACAGCATAGTTGTGGCTCTAAGTAACAATACAACTAATTTTTTCTATAATTAAAGAACATGCAGTATATAAATAACTGGATATATTCTATGCAGTATTATGTTTGAAAACAGAAGTAGCCTAGAATTATGGGCTTGAAGAACAGTAGCAATTTGAGGTAAAATAAACTGTGTTCAGTCAGCATTGACTAATATAATGTTAATTATACATATTCAAATGACACTAAACTGGTGATTTTATTTTACAGGTCTAGTATAGGCCCAGGGATGTGTATTTTTCACAAACATTCTGCACTGCCAAATATAGTAGTTAGTAGTCACTTGTGAATATTTCAATTTTAATTAATTAAAATTAAATTTCCAAAGGACACTAGTCACATTTCAAATGTTCAGTAATCACATGTGGCTAATGACTACCATATTATATAGCACAAATTATAAAACATCTCCATCATTTTAGAATGTTCTATTCAATAGCACCACAGTAATTTTAATAATAGACAATATTGAGAAACATTGGTTTAATTACAAAAGTACTCTCCTATGAGTCAGGACCCAAAGTTTTAGTCTCTTCCAGAGAAGTAACTTTCTATGGTGTTAATTTAGTTTTTGTTACAAGTGACATCAGGAACTATTGTACTAAAAATTAAAAATGTCTTGTCTCTTCCTCAATATCAAGTTTTATCATATGGATAATAATTTCATGTGTCTGCCTTATGACTATGAACTAAAAAGAGGTGATTTCATTGACCACAAATAAAAACCAGTTTTATTACTTTAGAGTCACACCTCAAAGACTACATGCAACCAGACAGTTTCTGAAGAGGGTACACATAGAATTGATAAATTACAAGTCAAATAATAAATTTTGGCTGGCAATATTTCATAGGATAAATTTAGTAGAAGATAGCAAATGTGTTATTGGATTCATATGTTGTATTAAAGGATATAGAACCTCAGAAAGCACTCAGTATGTATATATAGCTCAGAGGAACTTTGGTTCATAGACAGTACTGCTATTTCTTCTTTCCTTCTATTATAGGTAAGTTAAAACATAAAAATCTCTGACCTAACTGTTCTGTGCCTCAGTTTCTCTGTATATACAATAGGGATAATAATAGTTTTCATTTCATTTGTGTGTGGTGAGAATTAAATTAAATAATACATGAAAAATACTTAGAACAGTACTACCTGCATATACCAAAGGCTTAATACATTTTAACCATTAGTAACAGTAACATCAACTGCATCTCATCTCATCAACAGCATCCCATCTCATCAACATTTTATCAACTGCACTACAGAGTTATTCCCATACCTGAGAATAGAACTGGCCTTGCTAACATTTTAGTCCTTCTGTCTGTATCATATTGTTTTAAAATAAAATACAGTGTTCCACTATATTACTAGACTCACTCTGAGTGCCTGGGATTTGGGCTATATCTGGCAAGAGAGAAGCTGCTTTAAAAAGTCTGTTTTTGTCATGTGCTGACTTTTTGTTCTCCAGATCAGTTGACCTAAATTTAAAGAGAACGTAAGAACTTGGAAGACTCAGGAATGGACCAGGCCTTGAGGCTCTGAAAGAATTTACAAGGATTAAAAAAAGTAAAACATTTCTATTCATCTACATTGGAAAACAATTATTTAAAGGACTGCACTGTTTGCACTAAACATTTAGATATGAAATGACAAAGCTTATATAATTTTTCTTCTTGTAATGCAGTTTGCTGATGACCCCTGATATATGACTACAGACTAAATGTCACTTCCTTGGTTCAAGTGTTTACCAGATATTTCAGTGTTTCTGACAAGTATTACATTTTCAGTATGGTAATTCTTTGACTTGTTTTCCAAGCCTCCAGCTAGTAGTTGGTCTTGCACTTGCATGTTATGGTCATCTTTCCTTGGTGAGGTCAGTGATTCCGACAGGATGTGTAATTTTCACTCTATTGTATATAAATTTACACATCACCATATCTTACTGGAAAGAAGTATCATGTGTTGTTATGGTTTTCACAGGTAAACCTTTATAGAGAGTAAACCTCTTCAAATAAAGACTGGCACATAGTCCACCACAAGACATCCAGTAAAATAGATTTAAAAAAAAAGGAAGATAACCATACAAAAGAATAGATTATAATTTAGCTATTTTAAAATAATCAACCCCCCACATTCAAAATACATTTAAAGATCAGGAAACTAAAAAAAAATATGTTCTGAAAGACTATAACAGAATATAGAAGACTACTTTGTTTAAAACATTTCTCATCTCCTATGGAGTCATAACTAAAGACCTTAGTTTTTCATGTTCCCTGGGACTTGCTTCCCTCTTGTCACTTAGCTGGTCTTATGGCCCTCCTTTCCCACCCACCTCACTCTCTGCATGGGCTTTCCATATTGTTTTTCATGCTTCTTTTCTGTTCCTTCACAAAGCCCACATTTCATTGCCTCCCCTGCTAAAAGTTTAATGCCTCCTTTGTCCTAGTCAATTACCAAGGAAACAAGTCAACTGGGAATGTGAAAGATAGGGACACCGATTTTTTCCTCTACCCCATGGTTAGTGTTTTAATTGTAATAGCCTAGTTGAAATCCGTGCTCTCCTTTCTTCTCTGTGAACAGGTTAGAATTATATGTGTTTGCCTTTCTAGCATTATCTTGTCTCAGGCTGAAACAACATAAAGCATTTTACAGGTACTTATTTAGAGGGCAGTTTTGAAATAGATTTCAAGGCTCCAGATGAAGCCACTCCTGCCCAGGATGCCCTGTCAGCAAACTGAAACTTTGACAATTTTTGTGTCTGTGTAAATGCTCTACTTGATCAGAAACTCAGTATATTCAGCCAGCCAATCCCCAAATGCCAAGTCAACTCTAGGCATTCTCACTTCAAGCAAGATTGACTAAGTGTCCCCAGCTAATCAGATATTTTCTATTTGTCTTTTCCTTGTTCTTTATGCTTTATCCTGTAGAAGCTTCTTGCCTTCCATTCCATTTTGCAATTCTCCATAAGAGACTGTCTACTTCATAAAGTGTTAAATAAAGTTTGTTTGTATCATCTAAATTGTCTTATTTAATTATGTTTTACCAGTAGACATTAAAGAAAGATCAGTTTAAATTGACTATATTACCTGTACTACAGACATGCCTCAGAGATATTGCAGATTTTGTTCCTGATCATTGCAACAAAGTGAATATTGCAATAAAGCAATAAAAATGATTTTAGAATTTTTGGATATTTTTATTACCCTTGATATAAACCCCATACACATAAGCGATCAATCCCCATTCCCACTATTCTTCCCACTCAGTCCTAAACAACCACTTTCTGTCCCTATAGATTAGCTAATTGTGTGAATTTGTCATGAACGGAATCATATCATATGTGGCCTTTTGCATATGGCTTCTTTCATTTATCATAATGTTTTTAGGATTCATCATGTTGTAGCATACATATATCATTATTCCTTTTATTGCTGGATAATATTTCATTTTATTATATATTCCATTTTGTTTATCCATTAAAAAGTTGATGGATATTGGGGTTTTCCTGCTTTGGCTACTATGAATAATGCCTCTATGAACATTTGTGTAAAACTTTTTGTGTAGACATCTTTTCTTTCTCTTTTGTATACCTTTAGATAACTAAGAGTGAAATTATTGGGTCTTAAGCTACTTTTATACCTATCTTAGCTGAAACCAAAAGTAACCAGACTGATCTCAGAAAGTGGCCTAAAGACCAGATTAATAATGCTGCCTTGTGTATATCAAGCTCTCAATCACCTTTCATTCTATCTGTTTATATTGCTCTACTAGTTCCCTCCCCCTCACATTTTCCCCTGTCCATAACAATATTTCTAGAATCTTACACCTGGCACTTTAGAGTCTGGTGTATTTCCTGGTACAATCCGGGGTATTGTCACTTGTTCTATATTTTCCCTGCCTTAACTCACATTATCTTAGATTAACTGAGCGTGTCATATTGTGTGGAGTAGGTAGTGATAAGCCTTTACTCTAAACTATCTTCCCATAAGGCTTCTTAGATTTAGGGAGTACTAGGGAGAGGGTGAATGTGTTGGGATAGCCAGCAAATACTGAAGGTACTTCTTCAGGGGGAAAGACAGCCTCTGCCCTGGCCTTTGTTTTCCTTGAGACAAGTGTCTGTCTTACTCTTTTTCTACTAGAAGAATAATGAATTTTATTGACTTTTAAAGAAGATTCACTGTTTAAATAATAAATATTTATAAATATAGTAAATGGTTTTGTATTATAATTTTTTATTGGCTTAAAAATATAACATAAGCATCTTTCAATCATGAGTAATTCTTCAATAATTTCAATAGCCATGTAGTATTACCACATATTTTTGTGCCACAGGTTATTTGTCTATTTGGTAGGCATTCAGGATTTTTCATTGTTGTAAGGTGCATTAAGAGCTATTTTGTTGCATTTTAAATTTATTTGGCTGGATTCTTAGTGGATTTGCTGGGTCAGAGGGTGTGAATATTTTTTAAGTTTGTATTACTGATTCAAAGGCCACACACTTAACTCTATGTCTACCATAAAGCCTTCTCTAGCCATTATAGCCAGGTGAGTCCTCTCTTTCTTTGAACCAATTTCACTTACAGCTATTATCACACAGGCATTCCATTTAATTTTCTCTTAATTATTCTTTTCCTTTTCTTGTCTTTTGTTTGCTTTTCTTGCTTGCTCTTTCTTTCTTTCTTTCTTTCTTTCTTTTCTTTCTTTCATGTGTGCATGTTAATATTTATAGTGTAAGCTCCACAAGAATGGAGACCATGCCCTTTATTTTATTTGAATTTTCCCCAAAATTTTCTTTAAATTGTATAAAAAACAGGAATAGTATTCTCAATTTCTCAGAAAAACAACTATTTCAAACAATTAGTGGCAATCTTCTAAACACAGAAATTATGAATTTGTTGACATTATAACTCATTTGAGTCTGTGCCTTAACCTTTCAAGTCTAATAACCCTGTTTCTTATATTACTAGATTCCTGTATTCTAATAACTCTAGAAAAACTTAGATTTTATGTTATAATGACTTCTTCTCTAACCTATGACCTTTTGTACTTGAATTAGTAGAACAGATATAGCTAATCCTTCCTGCAGCTAAAGTGTACACCCTTCCTAGCATCCTGAGATCTTTCCATTAACTCTAAGAAACAGTCATAAGAGTAGACAATAGAATAAGCTTCATACTAAGTGCAGTCTTTGATTTACTAAATTCAAGCATGAGATTGTTTTTTTTTTCAGTCAACCATTATTAAAAAAGTACTTACCCAGAAATTAAGAAGCATGAGCTTTAGGCCCAACTAAGCACCAAGTTTGTGAAGATTAGAATAGTACTTAGCCTCCCTGGGCCTCAATGTCTTTACCTGTTGTAGTAGGCAGAATAATGGTCCCCAAAGATGTCCACCTCTTCATTTTCTGATCCTGTAAATATATTAGGTTACATTGCAAAGGGAGCTTTGGGTATGTGATTAAGAATCTCAAGGTGGGAAGAGTAGCCTGGATTAACCAGGTGAGTTTAGTATAATCACAAAAGTCTTTAAAAGTAGAAGGCAGAAGTGAAGAAAAATACAGATAGAGAGATGTGCTTTTGAAAAGGGAGGAAGAGGGCATGGGCCAAGAAATTCAGGTAGTGTCTAGAAGCTGGAAAAGGCAAGGAAGTTGATTCTTTCTGAGAATCTCCAAAAAGGAACAAAGCCCTGCCAACTCCTTGCTTTTAGAGCAGTGAGACCCATTCCACACTTCTGACCTACAACTATAAGATAGTATGTTTATGTTGTTTTAAGCCACTAAATTTGTGGTAATTTGTTATAGCAGCAATAGAAAATTAACATACATAAAAGGGGACAGGATGGATGGTATAACTTGTAGCAAGCCTGCCAGATGTGAATTATGTAATTTCACACCTCTGAAAGCAGTACTTAGGTATATGTGAGAAGGAACAAGGTTTTCATTATTAGAAATACTTGCATTATTCATCAAATATATGAAATAGTATTTCATATCTAAGTATACTAAAGACATTAATTAAAAGTTTATAAAAATGCTTATATTTACTGGATAAATACTTCATGATATTATTTATAATCCTTAGTTTGCAAATGAGGAAATTAATGCCTAGGGTAGCTTAATGACTGGCCCAAGTTTACAAATATGAAAACAGGATTCTAACCTAGGCAGCATAACTCCAAAACCCAAATTCACTATACTCACCTTACTATACTGTCTCCTAAGACTAGTGTAAGTTCGTGGTGATACAGAAGCTTTTAGTGAAGAACAAATCCTGTAAGGTTTGTTGGGACTCCTGGCATCTACTTAGATTTTTGAGGTCTTCATAGTCACAATCCTACTCATCTTCTTCTTATACATTTTGAACCAATTGAGAAATGTGTACAGGATTTAGATAGTAATCAAACTATCACCTGTAATGCTTATAAATCTGATTAGCTTCAACTTGCTGTCACGAGTGAACCTTCTTACACCAGCCCTCTAAATTGATCCAACTTTCTCACCAAATAGCAGAACCAAGAAGTCAGACCTTTCTCCAAATTTCACCAATCAGAAGAGGCACTCCTCACTCCATGAGAAGGAGGGAAAAAGAATTCCTATCAGAGAAGTGTCTTTCTGGAACCCATCCAACTTGTTCTAGCAAAATGTTCTAACTCTACGTATCCTCTCTTCTACTTCAATGTCTGAATTTTTCTGAGCCTGGCAATTTTTTGGCTTAATTTTGTCTTATAGATAAATGTTTTGATTGTCTGTTTAGGGATACAAGAATTATATATGTTTTAAATATATTATACTTCATTCCCCTCTCCCCGTGGAAAGTATAGATAAAAATATCTGAGAGGTCACTGAAACAAATAATAATTTTCAAAATTCAGTAATCTCAATCAACCACTATAATTTTATGGCTGACACTTGTTATTATGTATATTAATATAAGAGTAATCAAACTTATGCCTCAAGTCATCAACTGATTGGTAAAAGATTCAGAAATTTCTTTTTATAATATTTCATGTTCAGAATGCCTATATTTAAAGCTATAATTCTCTTTAGTTTTGGATTCTATGGAGTTCTGGAATTTAGAAAGAGGAACATTACTAACGATGTTATTGTGAGCAAAATACACCTTTAGGGAACATGTAGGATTGTTCACAAACACACATCCCTAGAAATTGAGTTGGCCGAGCCTATTCTCTATGTCTAGATTCTACAGACCAATTTTCGGGATGTTGGAAGTCATCAGTCCAAGGCAGTAACTGATTATTTACTTTAAACAAAACTCTAGGACCTAACCATTCTCTGAAGCTAGAATCCACATTTGTCTCCTTATATTTCTTATACTTCAGAAAACTTATTACTGTCCTTTGTGCATTTCCTCCCACCTCTTTAGTTGTAGTACTTTCAAATTTGCAGTTTGTTTAAAAAAATTTATTTATAAAAGGTTGGTTTGTGTGTAAAAACAGATTTAATTTTCTTAATTATGTGTTTTAGCTCTCAATGCTAACCCTATTCTGTTTTCAGTTGCAGGTTAACCTTATAGCTAAGGCTAATTTTAAACATTTTTTTTCTTGATTAAATGAGCTTTACGTGTTCTTAAAGGATCAATATAAGCTCCCTACTGGTTCTCTATATAAAACTTTAGACTGTTTTTGAACAGAGCATTGTACTGGAAGTGAATAAAATAGATTATTTTTCCTATTAAGAATAAGGCCATGACTGATCTTAGCTGTAATGTAAAGAGGGATAATCTTCCAAGTAATATACTCCAGATGGGTTGAATCTCCTGCATTTAAAAGTATTGCAGTACAGGGGCTCATGTGTGGCTCACTCCCAGTCCATAAGTTCAAGCCCCACGTTGGGCTCTGTGCTGACAGCTTAGAGCCTGGAGACGGCTTCAGATTCTGTGTCCCCCTCTCTCTCTGCCTCTCCCCCACTCACACTCTGTCTCTCTCAAAAATAAATAAACATTAAAAAGAAAAACTTTAAAAACATTGCGGTACATAAGTACAAGGCATTTATGAACTCGTAGTAACTCCATTACCAAATTATCTGAACATTTTTTCTGTATAAATTATCAGGTGTTATGTTTACCAAATATAGCATATTATACAGATTATGAAAAAAATTCAAATATTATTTAACAAGTATCCATATTGATAGTAATAAATTTATCATATTTATTTTTTCCAACTTAATCCTTCTATGGTAAACAAAATGAACAAATTATATTAATTTCTTTATTGTGCTGTTCCAGGTGGGCTTATTTGATTTATCTATTCTTCTTTTGGTACTTTCCTCACCTTCATTCTGTGAATATTTAGTATGTTCTGTTACCTTACCTTTACATCATACTTTATTTTTAAAGAGAACAATTAAATATTTTCAAAAATTAGAAAAACACACTTTAGATTGTGACCATTGGTGGTTTCACTCTTATGTGGATCCTGAGAAACGTAACAGAAACCCATGGGGGAGGGGAAGGGAAAAAAAAAAAAAAGAGGTTAGAGTGGGAGAGAGCCAAAGCATAAGAGACTGTTAAAAACTGAGAACAAACTGACGGTTGATGGGGGGTGGGAGGGAGGGCAGGGTGGGTGATGGGTATTGAGGAGGGCACCTTTTGGGATGAGCACTGAGTGTTGTATGGAAACCAATTTGACAGTAAATTTCATATATTAAAAAATAAAAAAATAAAAAAAAAAAAAAGATTGTGACCATTGGTAAAAAGGTATAATTTGAATATATATGTATATAACCTGTCAACATGTTTATTTTGTATCATTGTAATTCACTCATCTGTTTCTGAATTTAGTGTCTTCCAAAGAGAGCCTGAAACCTACATGCTACTAGTGAGGCAAAGTTAGACACTGAGATTTTTAATTTAGTTTCTTTGACAGGTGAAATTACATATATCTAGAAATTCCTAGTACTTACTCAGCTATAACTGCAGGAGATCAGGAAGATCTTCCTGCCGACACTGGCATTCATTTGTTTTGAGGATTTTCTAACACTTCTCATTTTCTCAGTGTACAATAGATGGCCTAGTTGTTTTAGATAGATTACACCTGTTTCTGAGCAAATCAAATACATTTAGAACCTTTCCAACATAAATGTGGAATGGGTGAGATGCCAAAAAAGTCACTATTTTCCACAAAGTATTAATATTTAAGGCATAGGTGGATAATTCTTGTCTTCTCAGTCTTGGTCACAGTCAGGTTTCCTTTCTGCTGCTTGTTTTGTTTTGTTTGTGGCTTGATAAATTGATGTCTTCATTAGAACCACCTGAAAACTGAGAAATATGGTTCCTGCAGTCCCTGGCTCTGTATCCTAGCTCTCAGCCAGTAAGCCCTGGAAGAGCTTTGACCTTTCTGTCTCCATTCACCCTAGATGTGATAATCATTCTTTTTCTTCTTATTAAGATCAGTGTTTCCCCTGTTCACATATATGCACACTTTTTTTTCAATAAATAAAAGAAATGAAAGAATCATCAAGGAAATTTAGTAGTCTATAATCAATTTGCCTGTCCATCTGATTTTCTTCCTTTAAAATATTGCATATTTATCTTAATTCTAGTTTCCTATTTAGTCAGTTTCTGCTTTCTCATTGATTTTTTATGCTTTTTTGTGTGTTCCTTTCTCTAGCTACTTTTCTATCTCTAAAGACTTATTTTTCTTGATTCTAGATGTGTCAAAAGCTGGTCACTTGTTCTGCATCTGACCATTCTAATTACAACTTTCTAAGCTTTTGTGCTCAGTCTGTCTCTCTCTCTTTTCAAATAAACCAGCTGTTAGAATCTTTTCCTATTCACCACTAGAAAGATTGCCACTAAAACACAACATCATTTGATGTATTTGTGGGTGTTCAGCCATATGTTACTTAAAATTATGCTCATTTTAGTGGGTGACACACATATTGACTCAAAAAGTGATCATATTTCAAAGCCATAAAAATCTTCAGGTCCTATCTCTTCTACTTAATGCTGCCAGTCTATCTTTGGCTAGTTAAAATCGCTTACTACTACCACTCTGGCCTCTTTATAAGCCTTTTTATGTGCTGAAGTAATTTCACAGTCAGCTTGTTACTTTCTGTTTGGTGGTCTGCAATGTACAGTATTCCAATAGCTACTTTACTAAAATACATCCCAATGCGTCCAACGTCAAGTCCTAACAGCTATACTATTACTAGGCTCTTCTCTTTCCTCTATTATTCTAATAATAAATCATTCAAAGCATAGAGTGCCTACTCTGCATTGCTTCATATCTCCTTGAAACAGGATCCTGGTAAGGATGCTTAGAGCAAGGACCTTCCAAGTCCTGTTTCCCATCCATTTTAGTCAAGAATATATTAACCAAGTACCTCAACTGGTATCAACCCAAAGAGGTTTATAGTAAATTATTCATATACATATAAGTTCATCCCCTAAGAAAAATAGTATATCCCTCCCTAAAATTCTTGAAACTAATTTAAAATATGTACAGTAATGACTATCACAACCATAAATTCATAGCTGAAAAATGAACAGCATTCCCACTGATACCACCTTAGCAATGCCTTTGTCACTTCATGTCTGTATTGTGGCAATAACTATGTAATCAAGCTGTCTAACTCCAGGCTTTTTCTGGTGCAATTTGTCCAGAAAATTACTGGCTGAACAGCCTTCCAAAGATACCGTTTATACCAAGCCATTGTCCTATGAAAATCTTACTAAATGCCTCAATAAGTTTGTATTTCCTTACCTTGTTTTTTTAAAGTTTCCCTTGATTTGGACCATGATATGTATTCAAACTTATTTCTCATTAATACACAGCTTCTTCTCTGCTCATATCAGTTTCCATACTCTATGACCATTCCATTTCTTTCCATTCTATTAATTGAGTCTTTGCTCCCTATGACTCCCCACTACAGACAAAGATCTCTCTTCCCTTAGACCTATAAAATATTACCCACATGACAAAGGTCACTTCAGTTCCCACTTTTTCCATGAATACTATTTTTCAACATGCAGGAAAGTTGAAAGTAAATACCCATAGATCACAACCTAGATTCCACAAACAATTAACTGTTTGCTCTATTTGTTTTATCACACATCTATCCATCTGCCCATCCATTTATCCATCTTATTTTTTGATGTATTTCAAAGTAAGTTTCAGACATTAGTTCACATCACCCCTACAAACATCAGTAATGTATATCATTAGCTAGAGTTCAATATTTGTTTTTTTAAATTATTTTTCATAGGTAAAAGTTAAATACAATAGTACACACAAATGATAATTATATCATTTGATGAGTTTTGACAAAGATACATGCCTGTGTAACCCAAAGTCCCATCAAGATGTAGAACATTGACATCTCTGGAGAAAGTTCCCTCAGGCCCCTCCACAGTCCATTCCCATCTCCAGCTTCAGCAGAGGCAAACATTGTTCTGGTGATTTCTATCATAATTTCATTTTCATTTTTAGAATCCTATATAGATAATATCATATCGTTGATACTCCTTTGTGTAAATCTTACTTCATTCTACATAACGCATTTGAGATTAACCCATAATTTTGTGTATATAGTTTCTTTTTATTATTGAGTAATATTGATTTGTTTATACATTTTCCTATTGATGAATACCTTGATCTCTTTCCAGGCTTTGGCTTGTATAAATATAGCTACCTTCTTATGCAAATGTTTTTATAGATATATGTTTTTATTTCTCTCAGATAAATACCTAGAGTTAGAATTCCTGAATAATGGAGGAGGTACATACTTAGGGCTTTGTTTGCCTTTTTGTTTCCTTAGTGATGCATTCTGATTTTTTTCATTCCATTTGTGTGTGTGTGTGTGTGTGTGTGTACATGCAACTTTTAATATCATAGTAAAACATTCAGAACATGACATTTATTGTTTTAACCATTTTTAAGTGTGCAAGCCAGTGACATTAAGTGTATTCACAATGTTGTGAAACCATCATAACTGACCATTTCTAGAACTTTTCTCATCAACCCAAACAGAAGTTTCATACACATTGCCAATATTTCTCCATCTCCTCCCTCCCACACTAGCTCTAAGTAACCTCTATTCTATTTTCTGTCTCTATGGATTTGCCTATTCTAGGCATCTCATATAGGTGGATTTTTACAGTATTTGTATGCATGTCTAAATTGTTCCATTTAGCATAATGTTTTCAAGGTCTATCTATTATGATTAGCTTTGTAAGAAACTACCAGATTTTTTTTGCAGTGTTTGTAACATTTTATGCTCCCACCACCAGGGGGTAAAACTTCTGGGTGTTTTACATTTTTGCTAACATTTAGTGTTCTCAGTTGTCTTGATTTTTAGCCATTCAGGCAACTTAAACTCAGTTTGATTATATACTTTTCAGAACTCTTCTTGCTTTGGTAGTCTTCACCATAAAACTTAGAATTTAATGGTTCTCTAAGCATTCTTTGCATATAAATTCCTTTACCCAGTGGACTTTAAACTTCTTTAGAACAGGGACTGTGCCTTATACTTTTTTTCTACTTTGAGGTACCCAGCATTGGATTATGCTTATAGTAATTATGTAATGTTTTTCAATTGACCATTTGAAAAACACTGAATTCAAACTGAGACAGAGGGGATTTAGCTTAATATGGTAGTAACTGTTCTGTTGGCACATTTTCTTATTACAGGTTGAAGTGTCAATATTTCATGTTGTCTTTGCTTTATTCTTGAACTTTCTGTATATACTCAAAATATGTATTTGGAAAAAAATGTCAATAATATCTAAAATTGTAAGCTGGGAAGCACCTATGGTTGCTAAGGAAATATTAATTCACCCATAGATTTTATTTTGTGTACTGGTTAAATTCTTCCATGAATATAGATTCAGAAAGAGTAATTAGTGGGGTGTAAAAAGGAGAGAGAGAAAGAAAAAAAGAAACATAACAAGAAAACCAATATATTTACTATTTCTATCTAGGAAAATAACTCAATTTTTTGAAAAATTGGTCCTTTTAAATTTAAATGAAAAAATTATGAGTATAGCTAATTAATGCATATTAATTTTTTTATTTATGAATAGCTTGTTATATGTTAGGAAATTAAGTATTTAAACAAATAACCGTATCTTCAATACCATGTATCACCTATTGCTATGGACTGAATTATACACCTTCAAAATCCATATATTGAAGTCTAAACTCCCAATTTGATGGTTTTTAGATATGGGGGTTTTGGGAGATAATTAAATTTAGATGCAGTCATGAGGTGGGACCCTAACAATGGGATTAGTGCTCTTATAAATGAGACACTAGAGAGCTTGCTCTCCACCCAGTCCCTTCACAAGAGGACACAGAGAAGGCAGCCATTTACAAGCTAGGAAGTGTCCTCACCAGAAACTAATATGTCAGCCCATTGATCTTGGACTTCTATCCTTTAGAACTGAGAAGACAAATTTCTGTTGTTTAAGCCAACAAATCTATAGTATTTTGTTATGGCAGCCTGAGCTAAGATACCCACCATTCTTTTTACCAAAATTCCACCCTCCCCCAAAAGACACTTTTTCTCAGAAAAAAAAAATGTTCAAGGTTTTCAACTTAAAAATCCTGATTGGTACATATTACATTCTCAGTAAATATGTTTTGAACTGAATTGATCTCAATTCACATCTTCTGTAACATTACTCTGGAGCCAGTCTATTTAACATATTGGCAGAGGCAATCAGCTTACATATCTTATGACTTGAGGAGACCCATAGTCCCCTTTTCAAAACAACTACCTATCCTAATATAGTCACTTACCATTAGATTTTCAATTCCTTCTTAACTAAAGCAGTAACCCCTGTTTAAATACAATCACAGGTTTGAAGATATATTAAAACAATGTCAATGGTAAACACTTCAATAAAAAATTAGCGAATGGAATTACTCCATAGAGTCTGAAGAAAGGAAACACAAAATTGGTAGAATATGGCCATTTGTATTTATCTGGATGGGTAGGGGTGAGGTGAGTAAAGTGGATGAGATAAGTTATGTGCAGCAGTGGTGGAAAACTAACAATTAAACATTGGAAGAATTCACATGATATTCTCGATTTTACTTTCTCTTGAAAAACAGATTTAGAAACACTGGGGTGGCATTCTTGCATGGTAATAACCACTTGAAACTATGTGGTAGCCACCTCTATTAAAAGTTATTTGCTCTGTCTTTTGCCATAGTCCCAACCATCTCTGTCTCTTACACCATCTGCAACTTCATTATGGTATTTGCCAGCACCCTATCAGATTTTTCAGTTTGCCACCCCTGGCCTAAGGCCTAGAAGGGTAGAACTAAATATGACAATGGCTGAGGGAGAAAGGATCTCTGGGAAGTTAAGAGTGAGAGAGATGTTGAACACAGAATGAAGTGATGATTAAGAGATTACTTAGGAAGGTGACATGGCTTGCTTATGTAAAATAAATGCAGGCAAGATGCACAGAACTTTACAATGTGAGCCTTCATTTGCTGGAATGTCTCCTACCTATTATCCATATCCCTCTAAAAACTAATTAGTTGACCATATGATGCAATTATTGCCATAAGCCACTTCCAACTGAGCACTATAGTTCCAGTTTATTCTAATAATTTTAAAACAATCTTTACTTACCCTTCTAAGTACTTTCATTGTTCAGGGTAAAGGTAAATCAAACTTACCTTTTTTGTTGTAAATCTACCTCAGTGGTAATATCATTTTGAAAATTCCGTTTTCTCAGAAATCCTCACTTTTTCTATGAGAAATACAAAGTAACATAAGTGAAGCTACAAAGACACATTGTTTTCCAATGTGATGATACATACACACAAATTTGCTTTAAGGGATTCCTTATTTTTGATGCTTTAAAATCTGAAAGAAGTGGTTGCCATTTCTTCAAGTTTGACAATATCCTTGTGATGAATAGAGTATTATTATTATCTGACATTAAGTAATGCTTTATATAGAGTCAGTCCAAAATTAACAAGTAATAATGTCAATACTACCCAAAGCTATCTACACATTCAATGCAATCCCAATCAAAATTGCACCAGCATTCTTCTCGAAACTAGAACAAGCAATCCTAAAATTCATATGGAACCACAAAAGACCCCGAATAGCCAAAGTAATTTTGAAGAAGAAGACCAAAGCAGGAGGCATCACAATCCCAGACTTTAGCCTCTACTACAAAGCTGTCATCATCAAGACAGCATGGTATTGGCATAAAAACAGACACATAGACCAATGGAATCGAATAGAAACCCCAGAACTAGACCCACCAACTCATTTTTGACAAAGCAGGAAAGAACATCCAATGGAAAAAAGACAGTCTCTTTAACAAATGGTGCTGGGAGAACTGGACAGCAACATGCAGAAGGTTGAAACTAGACCACTTTCTCACACCATTCACAAAAATAAACTCAAAATGGATAAAGGACCTGAATGTGAGACAGGAAACCATCAAAACCTTAGAGGAGAAAGCAGGAAAAGACCTCTCTGACCTCAGCTGTAGCAATCTCTTACTCGGCACATCCCCAAAGGCAAGGGAATTAAAAGCAAAAGTGAATTACTGGGACCTTATGAAGATAAAAAGCTTCTGCACAGCAAAGGAAACAACCAACAAAACTAAAAGGCAACCAACGGAATGGGAAAAGATATTTGCAAATGACACATCGGACAAAGGGCTAGTATCCAAAATCTATAAAGAGCTCATCAAACTCCACACCCGAAAAACAAATAACCCAGTGAAGAAATGGGCAGAAAACATGAATAGACACTTCTCTAAAGAAGACATCTGGATGGCCAACAGGCACATGAAAAGATGTTCAACGTCGCTCCTCATCAGGGAAATACAAATCAAAACCACACTCAGATACCACCTCACGCCAGTCAGAGTGGCCAAAATGAAGAAATCAGGAGACTATAGATGCTGGAGAGGATGTGGAGAGACGGGAACCCTCTTGCACTGTTGGTGGGAATGCAAATTGGTGCAGCCGCTCTGGAAAGCAGTGTGGAGGTTCCTCAGAAAATTAAAAATAGACCTACCCTATGACCCAGCAATAGCACTGCTAGGAATTTATCCAAGGGATACAGGAGTACTGATGCATAGGGGCACTTGTACCCCAATGTTTATAGCAGCACTCTCAACAATCGCCAAATTATGGAAAGAGCCTAAATGTCCATCAACTGATGAATGGATAAAGAAATTGTGGTTTATATACACAATGGAATACTACGTGGCAATGAGAAAGAATGAAATATGGCCTTTTGTAGCAACGTGGATGGAACTGGAGAGTGTGATGCTAAGTGAAATAAGCCATACAGAGAAAGACAGATACCATATGGTTTCACTCTTATGTGGATCCTGAGAAACGTAACAGAAACCCATGGGGGAGGGGAAGGGAAAAAAAAAAAAAAAGAGGTTAGAGTGGGAGAGAGCCAAAGCATAAGATACTGTTAAAAACTGAGAACAAACTGAGGGTTGATGGGGGGTGGGAGGGAGGGCAGGGTGGGTGATGGGTATTGAGGAGGGCACCTTTTGGGATGAGCACTGGGTGTTGTATGGAAACCAATTTGACAGTAAATTTCATATATTAAAAAATAAATAAATAAATAAATAAATAAAAATTAAAAAAAAAAATTAACAAGTAATGCTTAATATAGAGTCAGTCCAAAATTAACAATAAATGTGACCTTTTCCCCAGACCCACACTATTCCCTCCTACAGCTTTCTTACTATTATTTTAGATAGGGAAATTGAATTAAAATGAAGCTAAGTAACCACCCGATACAGATAGAGCCACTCACAGTTTCATAGAAAACTTTGCTGAGAATCTAAAAATATTTAATGGGACAAGAACAGCTATTCTTTCAAATTAAACATCAGTTTACTCTCAGAAAAAAAATATAAGAAATTTATGACAACAACAGAAAAATTCCCTTTTCTCATGCAAGCACCTTTATTCCTTATGTGGAGTCTTGGATAAAGACTTTTGCCCACTGGCAGACACAGAGGTGCTGTGGCGACAGTAACAAGGGCAGGAATTTTTGTCTTTTTATTCACTACTGTGTCCTAGCAGCTAGAAAAGGCCCATAAGATAGTAGACACTCAGAACACAAAAATGCAATAATGAACCAGAAGGTATAGTCCCTGCCCTCAAAGAGTTTGAATTTGAAACAAGGAAGTAACAAACATAACACATCATAACATGCGACAAATGTGGGAGGCCGGGCCCCAGCGCCAGGCTGAGACCAGGTCGAGCAACGTTCCCTGTTGACTCAAGCCAACCCGGTGGTTCCCCCTCCCATTCCCCCACTCTCAAGGGCATACAAAAGCCTTGTCAAGGCTGAGAAAGTTAATTCCTGAAGCCTGTGGTCTGCAGGTGTTGGCAGTAATGCTACCTCCCTTTTTCTACCCTGAGTCAGATAGAAACAAACATGGGAACTGTGTTTTGATCTATCAACAAGGTCTTGTGACCCGTTCAGAAAGTTTGCAAGGTACACAGAACTAAATGTTTTGGCTGGCAGTGATCATGTGAAACCTGTTTATTCTTAGAATGACCTGATCCATAAGAGTCTTATATTATAAAAGATTGTGTACAGCAACAATAAAGCCATCACTTGGGCCATCAGCCCAGGGGACCCTCCTGTTCCCACACTTTCTCTCTTCTCTTTTTTTCTTGCATTCCCCTACCCTCAGGACCCTGACCTCGGTGTTTGTTGCGCCGGTCGCGACAGACAAAAATGACTTAAAAATGACATGGATGTAAACAAATATGCCCCATTTACCTCCATGGTTTCTCTTGCCTTCCACCATACTTTCCCATTAAAATGTATGTATAGAGGTAGAATTAAGCAAACAACAAGGAATGTGGGATTTTCATTGATGTTTATGACATTTCTCATTTTAACTCACATCCACCTGCCAAGATAGTGCTGAACCAAAATTGCAAGACCATTAAGTTGCAAAATTTTTTTTGAATGTAGATTTCCTGATGCTTCTTCCTTATTTCCCCTTGTCAAATGTTTTCATCTACATTTTTGTTCTTATAGAAGGAGGGGTGTGTCTATGGGTGGGCAGGGTCAGACATAATGCTTAATTAGATTCATAATGTTTCAAAGCATAATGTTTGTAACAACAATGTACATATGTTGCTTCCTTGAATTCTAGAAAGAGAATCACACTTTTGTAATGTAGTCTTCAGGGTATAAGCCCCCACTATTACAGTTATTGATAGCCTAAAGTTCCTCATGGATACCCTCCCACTGACATGCTAGGCAGCACTTTTAGATTGCTAGTATTACCAGATCCTATCTATGCACTGGGAAAGGGAACTTGGAAATGGGAGGAACCATATTCTCATTTTCCCTCATTTATTTTTCAACATGGTTGGATACCAAAGGGAAGGCAATGAGCAAAGAGTAAATATGTGAGCAAATACCTAACCACATCATATACCTAAGTGTTGATGGCATTCTTTGTATAGAAGCTCCATGAGAGCAGCAAACTTGCCTGTCCTGTTACTGCTTACCTCCATCCAACACTTAGGACAGTGCAAGGCACAGAATAGTTGCTCACCAAATATTTGTTAAATGAATGAACTCTACATAAAAGAGTAATTAGAATTGAGGCAGTTTGTATACAAAGTCACTCTGGAGTTACATGAAATCAGTTTCTATAAAGGAACCCAATTAGTGGATTGACTTGTATGAAGCAGAGGGATTGTGACTGAGAGACATGAAGTAAGGTATTTGGAAGTAATGAGTTATATGTAGGGAGATAATATTATTTATTACTTCAATCTGGACATTTTGAAGAGTGAAAAAGTACACTTAATAACTATTCAAGGATGACATGTATAAATTAGGACTGTCCTGGGCAAATGGGATATATGGTCATCCTGTAAGACACTAAGTAGACTGAAGAATGGGTGAACCTATTGAAAACAAAGTACAAGAAAGATTATTTTAGTTTTCACAAGAGATACAGACTTTAAGTTGAGAGAGAGAGAGAGATACTAGAAGATAGAAGACCTGCTAGAAATGTAACAATTATAATCTATGGAATAATAGCTTTAAGAGTAGAGAGAAAGGGGTAGATCTGAAAGAGTTTGTGAAGAATCAAGCAGAATTTATTAACCAAGGAATATAAAATTTCATTTATTAAAAAGCTTGTAGTGATATTTCTAAAATATATAAAATGCAAGCTCCGATAAATTCTGCACTCAATTGAAGCTTTCTCCACAGTTCTAGTTCTGTATTATTGGAGTATTTACATATCCTTTCTGACCTTCAGTTACCTAATGTAACTAAAGGTAAGTCATCCAAATAAGCCTTTTCATATTTTCAAACCATACTGGAAATTCAAATTTGGTACCTTAGATCTAGATTTTTGTTCATTATTCTTAGCCAGGAAAGTTCTTAAAGCAAAATCACATTCTTAGACTTAGCGAAAGTACTACAAAATGAAAAAAAAAAGCTATAAATATAAAATGAGGATTTTAAAAAAATCTTCATGAATAAATAGTGATATGACTCAATATATGCTCAGGGTTTCTTTTCAAGGGCTATTTCTACCAATTTTCATCTTGTATCTTTCTTATACAAGAAAACACTTCTACTGAAAATCACATCAAAAAATGGTTATATTCAGAAGATTTGAGTTCCTCCTGGAAAAACTTGACTTTCAGGAAGAAAATTATTGAACAAAGCCTTTGAGCTTGAGAAATTGAGTTCCTCCAGATAATTTTATTGCCTCTTTCCTCTAACTCTGAGAATTTCTCACCCTTCCCCTCATAGCAAACTGCTATGCACCTACAAACTTTGGCTAACACTCATCCATATGAACACTGCCTTGTCCAGAAGGTTCTGACCACTCTGATTTTCTACCTTATTTCTCATCCAGACCCCTGGCTTTAACTGCAATACAGTTGGCAGATCAAAGCTCTATCCTCTTTGCACAGAAATAGATATTTTGCCAAAACTTCAGAAGAAGAGACATTTTCAAATCCCTCCCTCTCACTTTTGTGCATACACATTTGACTTAAGAGAGAATTGTTACATAATTTTCTTTATAAGATCTTTATCTACAATAATTGCAGCTCAGCATCACCACTAGTATAAGGATCAGTGAAAAGAGTAATGGAAATTCTTGATAGCACCTAAATGTCATGAGACTCATATTTACCACTGTAGAAATTGAACCAATTCTGAGTTGTTGAAATTATTGCTAAATATATTTACAGCCATTTTTATAATAAAAAGCTTTATTACTTACTATGGGCTGAAGAAGTGCTTTAAATCTTGAGTTCTGAAGTAATATCTCCTGTTCTAAAAGCAATGAAGCTTTTCAAGAGAAAGAGAAAAAGAAAGTGCATTCTGAAAAGATAGTTCGTGGTTTTAGAATTCTGTTGTAACTTTGGTTCATATATTTTTACTAAGTGTAACTTTTATATGTAAATTGAGTAATTATATAGGAGAGAGCACTGTTTTCATAGAGTAAAAAATGATTTTATATCCTAAAAGACAGAGGACTATAAACCAGTAAGGTAGCTCTGCATGTGTTTGATGACTGTGACATGACCTGTTTGATTTTCCATTACAGGCCAGCAGACTACACAGTCCTGGCCCACCAGACCCATATTGTGGGGTAGCTGACTTCCCATTATGGACTCCTGTGATACAGAGTACATTCATAGCCTATAATAAATAAAGTGTATTTAAGACTTCATGTATAGAAACAGTCTTCCATTGTGAAAGCAGTACCATAAAAAAGATTTTTAACCTTTTAAACACTATTGGAGAGGGAAAACAAGAATTTTCTGTCTAAGCCTTGACAAATGAGTTTATAATTTGGGCATATGGGATAGTGTATGCACACATATCTAGATAGTCAAATTCATTCAAATTCATCCAGAGAGACTAATTCATCAGTTCTTTGGAGGGAGAACCCTAGCTGAGTTAAATAAAATGTTAAACTAAAAGCAGTTTAATTACCTCATGGAAGAAGTAGAGAGAACTTTGTCTCAAGTCTTAACAGAATTCCATAATGACTTTAGTGAGCACATAATCTTTTGTGACTAGGACATTCATTGTATAAAAAAGCTGCAGCAAAAGAGGAATCCTTTCAATCTTCTCATTTAGTCTTATTTGTGTTTGCTGAGCAGATTGTGTGTGTGTGTGTGCTCATAGTACAGACATAAATTTAGGTCAGGCAGATAGGGATTATTGCAGATTCCAAACTAATGGATTTTGGGTTAAGAAGGTTTTGCTGCCTGTGTATACATGACAGACACAGGCGGTAAAGAACAAAGTGTGTCACCTGTACTTCATATTTTAATTTATTCTATTTGTTTTCCTCACTACAAGGGTCATAAAGTCTACCTGTGATGTGAAAGCCAACCTATTTCACTTTGTTTCTGGTATTGTCCTTTGCAATAAACAATTTTGTGATTGTGGCACCTGGGTGGTTCAGTTGGTTATGTATCTGACTCTTGATTTCAGCTCAGATCATGATCTCTCATTTCATGAGTTTGAGCCCCATTTCAGGCTCTGCACTGACAGCATGGAGGCTTCTTGGGCTTGTCTCTTTCCCTATCTCTATCTGCCCCTCCCCGAGTTATGTGCTCTCTCTCAAAATAATAATCTTAAAAAAAATCTTGATCAAAATTGCCTGAGAATCTGTAGATATGTGAAGCAAGATATGCCTGCCTATAATTTTATTACTTGGGATAATCTTCTAATACCACTAACTCATAAAAAAGGGGTACAAATTATATTTATGATACTTTCCTAGCTACCTTAAAGTCTATAAGTGAAATGATGCAGAAAAGGCCAATGACTCGGGAGACGTACATAGATGAGGCATGTTTGAAAGGGAAATAAATATTTAAAGAAACTAATCAGAGAACAAAATAAAATTTAGTGAGTAGAAGAGATTCTGGAAAGATGGCAGAGTAGGAAGCACCAGGTATCTATATTCCTACCTAGACAATAATTGCACTGGTAGGATCTAACTCATGTAACTATTTTGGAATTCTGAAGTCTATTGAAGGTTTTCAACTTCTGGGGGAAGGCTTACATGATAAAGTGTGGCTAATTTTAGTTCTTAGCTCAGCAGCCACTACGCACTCCCCAAACCCCCCCTGTGGTAGGCAACTGTGTGTGTATTCCTGGAGCAACTTACACAAAGCTTGTGGGAAAAAGGGCGGTCAGTAAGTAATACTTGTAATACAAGTAATACTTGTCCTTCAAGTATTTGGGATTTGTGTTTTGGTCACTGATTCCTGACTCAGATAATGAAGATGCAGATACAGAGGCAAGAAGACATTGTTGCACCCCCCCCTCATTGTTTCAAGCATGACCCCTTCCAACTAAAGTGACATCTAGGGCATTGAAAGGGCCAGCACTTTTTTCTTCCTTTCATTGTTCTGTTTTTCCCCCTTTGGGAGTCAGACACTGAAGAATAAGGTGTTCAAAAGCAATTGTACATGCAGAAGAATCTAGAAAGTCACGGCACATGCCCAGGGAAAGGTGCAGAATCAGAAAACACTTGAGAAAACCTTATGTTTCCACCTCTGGCTGATCTTCAGTAAAAGACAGATGATAACAGTAAAACAAAATAAAACAAAAAACCCAAAACCTTGGGAAGAAGAAGAATTTAATTTCCAGAGTTATCACATATTTTTTCCAAATGTACAGTTTTTAAAAACAACAACAAAAAATAACAAAGCCTACAAAGAAATAAGAAAGTATGTCCATTGACAGGCCATATTAATATATATATATATATATATATATATATATATATATATGCAGAAACTGTCTGGGGGAAGGGCAAAATGGAAGACCTACCACACAAAAATCTTAAAACAGTTTTGGTGCTTGGGTGGCTCAATTGGTTGAGCATCCGACTTTGGCTCAGGTCATGATCTCACAGTTGATGGGTTCGAGCCCTGCGTCAGGCTCTGTGCTGAGAGCTCAGAGCTTGGAGCCTGCTTCAGATTCTGTGTCTCCCTCACTCTCTGCCTTTCCTCCACTTGTGTTCTGTCTCTCTCTGTCTCTTAAAAATAAATAAAGGGGGAGGGGCCAAGAAGGCGGAATAGCATGGAAGCTATTTGTGTGTCTCATGTCCTTAAAACACAACCAGACCAACACTGAACCATCCTACACACCTAGAAAACTGATTGGAGGATTAACACAACAATCTGCACAACCTGAACCACAGAATTCAGCAGGTACATGGAGGGGAGAGCTGAAATTGTGGAGCAAGAAGCACTGAAAGGAAGAGAACCGCTTCTGTGGGCAGAGAGAGGATGGAGACTGGGGATGGGGGGGAGCATACGGGAAAAGCACCCCTCCGAAAAGTAGTTGGAAAGAAAGTGGAAAATTGGAAACAGCCGCAGTTACTAAACTAAAAAGGGAGAAAAGAGAAGGTTTAAATTCCATTAAGACTATAAACAAGGGGAGCACAAAGGCTGCAAATCAGCAGCTCGATACCTGGCGGTGTTCTGGTGGGAAGCGCTAATTCCCAGGAACAGAGTGGGGTCTGGGAGGTTCTCAGGCCACATGGGGAAAAGTGGTTCCACTGCTGGAAGGACATTTGGTAGAGACTGTTGAAGCCATCTGGTCCCAGCAGACTCCAGAAGGTGGCCACATTCGCTGGTGCTGGGGCAAGGTCGTTAACGGTGAAGCCTGGTGCCAGATGTGTGTTGTGATTTTCCATAATCCCTGAGACACTGTTGCTACACTGTCTCATGAAAGCTTTCTGGGATGGGCTGGCACCTGGCCACAGTCTCAGGGCACTGGCAACAACAGAGTCCAGCGGGCATACCTGGGTGCAGCCGATATTCAACCATTGCTCATTCGGCCGTTGCTTGGTGAGACCCTCATGCAGAGGGGTGGAATAGGTCAAAGCCGCAGTTCTTCAGAAGCTGGGGGCCAGAGGAAACAGCCGCATCTGAGATAAGGCTTGGGAGAGAGGTGCTGCCTGGGGCCTGGTCACAGAGAATGAAGAAGTGGGAGTAGATGAGAGCTGAAGACAGAGGATGGGTGCACGATTGATGATCTGGAAGAAGTGACTGGGTAGCTGGGTGGTGCCATTTTCATTGCTCCCACTTATGCGCATACACACCTATGAACACCGCAACAATCCACCTAGTAGGCTAGCAGCGCCACCTAATGGAGAGCAGAGCTGTTACACTGAGCCCCACCCAGCTGGGCCAACTTCGCTCTTCAGGAACACAAGTCTCACCACCAACATAATTTATGGACTATAAAGAGGTACATAGACTGACTTCTAAGGGAAAACAAAGCAATTTCAGTCCTACTTCAATCTATTAGCAGGTTCATCTATTCAATTTTCTTTCTTTATTTTATTTTCCTTTTTCTCTTTTACAATTCTTTTCTTTTTATTGAATACAGAAAGAGAAAGAAATTATTTTTATTTTCAACTTTTATTAAAAATATCTTTCTTTAAATTTATTAATGTTTTTACTTTTTACTTTTTTACTTTTTAGTTTTGTGTAATTTTTTTCAAATTCTACTTTACTTCCATCATTTTATTTTAGCCTACTTCAGTGTACTCACCTTTTCAAATTCTCAATTTCCTTTTTTTCTTTCTTTTTCTTTCTTCCTCTTTTCATTTCTTTTCCTTGAATGCAGAAAGAGAAAAACTTCATTTTTACTTTCAATTTTTACTAAAAATATTTTTATTAAATTTTTATTACTATATTTTTTGCTGTTTTGTAGTTTTTTCAAATTCTATTTAATTTCTATCATTTTATTTTAGTCTACTACAGTGTATTCACTTTTTCAAACGATTTTTTTCTTTCCTTTTTTATCTCTTTTACCCTTTGTCATTTCTTTTCTTTTTTCTTAAATACAGAAAATTAAAAAAATCATATTTATTTTTAATTTTTATTAAAATATTTTTCTTTAATTTTTTCTACTACATTCTCACTTTTGTGTATATTTTCTCAAATTCTATTTTACCCCCATTATCCCATTTTAGTCTACTTCAGTGTATTCATTTTTTCAAATTCTCAAACGATTTCCTTCCCTCCCCCTTTTTTCTCTAATCTGTCAAACCACTTTCAACACTGAGACCAAAACAAACCTAGGATCTAGCATCATCTATTCGATGTATGTGTGTGTGTTTAAATTTTAATTTCAATATTTTTTAATTTTAATTTTTTAATTCCAATTTTTCTGCCTCATTAATTCCTTTTCTCCCTTCAAAATGACAAAACGAAGTAATTCACTCCAAAAGAAAGAGCACGAAGAAACGACAGCCTTGTATTTAACCAAGACAGATACAAGCAAGATGTCTGAACCAGAATTTAGAATCAGGATAATAAGAATACTAGCTGGAGTCCAAAATAGATGAGAATCCATTTCTGCTAGAGTTAAAAGAAGGAAAAAATAGCCAGAATGAAATAAAAAATGCTATAACTGAGCTGCAATCATGGATGGATGCAGCGGCGGCAAGAATGGATGAGGCAGAACAGAGAATCAGTGATTTAGACGACAAACTTATAGAGAATAATGAAGCAGAAAAAAAGAGGGAGATTAAGGCAAAAGAGCACGATTTCAGAATTAGAGAAACCAGTGACTCATTAAAAAGGAATAAAATCAGGGGCGCCTGGGTGGCTCGGTCGGTTAAGCATCCGACTTTGGCTCAGGTCATGATCTCACGGTCCGTGGGTTTGAGCCCCATGTCAGGCTCTGTGCTGACAGCTCAGAGCCTGGAGCCTGTTTCGGATTCTGTGTCTCCCTCTCTCTGTGACCCTCCCCCGTTCATGCTCTGTATCTCTCTGTCTCAAAAATAAACGTTAAAAAAAATTTTAAAAAAAGGAATAAAATCAGAGTCATGGGGTCCCAGAAGAGGAAGAGAGAAATAGGGGTAGAAGGGTCATGTGAACAAATCATAGGGGAAAACGTGCCTAACCTTGGGAAAGACACAGGCATCAAAATACAGTAAGCGCAGAGGACCCCCATGAGATTCAACAAAAACCGACCATCAACAAGGCATACCATAGTCAAATTCACAAAATACTCAGGAAGGAGAGAATCATGAAAGCGGCATGGGAAACAAAGTCCCTAACCTACAAGGGAAGACAGATCAAGCGTGCAGCAGAGCTATCAACAGAAACTTAGCAGGCCAGAAGGGAGTGGCGGGATATATTCAGTGTGCTGAATGAGAGAAATATGCAGCCAAGAATTCTTTATCCAGCAAGGCTGTCATTCAAAATAGAAGGAGATTAAAAGTTTCCCAGACAAAAAAAAATAAAGGAGTTTGTGACAAATAAACGAGCCCTGCAAGAAATTTTAAGGGGACTTTCTGACGGGAGAAAAGATGGAAAAAAAAAAAAAAAATATATATATATATATATATATATATATATATATATATATATACCAAAAGCAACAAAAGATTAGAAAGGACCAGAGAACATCACCAGAAACCCAAACTCTACAAGCATCATAATGGCAATAAATTCATAACTTTCAGTACTCACTATAAATGTCAATGAACTCAATGCTCCAAACAAAAGACATAGGGTAACAGAATGCATAAGAAAACAAGATCTATCTCTATGCTGTTTACAACAGACCCACTTTAGACCTAAAGCCACCTTCAGATTGAAAATAAGCAGATGGAGAACCATCTATTATGCTAATGGTCAACAAAAGAAAGCCAGAGTAGCCATACTTATATCAGACAATCTAGACTTTAAAATAAAGACTGTGTCAAGAGATGCAGAAGGGCATTATATCATCATTAAGGGGTCTATCCACCAAGAAGACCTAACAATTGTAAATATTTATGTGCCAAATGTGGCAGCACCCAAATATATTAATCAAATAATCAGAAACATAAAGAAACTCATCAATAGTAATACTGTAATAGTTGGAGAATTCAACACCCCACTCACAGCAATGGACAAATCATCAAATCAAAAAATCAACAAGGAAACAATGGCCTTGAATGACACACTGGACCAGTTGTACTTAACAAATACATTCAGAACATTTCATCCTAAAGCATCAGAATATAAATTGTTCTCCAGTGCACATGGAACGTTCTGCAGAATAGATTATATACTGGGACACAAATCAGCCCTAAGTAAGTACAAAAAGATCGAGATCATACCGTGCATAGTTTCAGACCATAGCACTATGAAACTCAAAATCAACCACAATAAAAAGTGTGGAAAGGTAACAAATACTTGGAGACTGAAGAACACCCAAATAAAGAATTAATGGGCTAACCAAGAAGTTAAGGAGGAAATTAAAAAGTATATGGAAGCCAATGAAGATGATAACTCCAAACCCAAAACCTCTGGGATGCAGCAAAGGTGGTCATAAAAGGAAAGTATATAGCAATCCAGGCCTTCCTAAAGAAGGAAGAAAGATCTCAGATACACAACCTAACCTTCTGCCTTAAGGAGCTGGAAAAAGAACAGCAAATAAAACCCAAAACCAGAAGAACACAGGAAATAATAAAGATTGGAGCAGAAATTAATGCTATCAAAACAAAACAACAACAACAACAACAACAACAACAACAACAACAACAAAGTAGAACAGACCAACGAATCCAGAAGTTAGCTCTTTGAAAGAATTAACAAAATTGATAAACCACTAGCCAGGTTGATTAAGAAGAAAAAGGAAAGGACCCAAATAAATAAAATCAAGAATGAAAGAGGAGAGATCAGAACCAACACAGCAGAAATAAAACCAGTAATTAGAGAATATTATCAGCAATTATATGCCAAAAAAATAAGCAATATGGAAGAAATGGACAAATTCCTAGAAACATATACACTACCAAAACTGAAACAGGAAGAAATAGAAAATTTGAACAAACCCATAAACAGTAAGGAAATCAAAGTAGTAACCAAAAATCTGCCAAAAAAACAAGAGTCCAGGGTCAGATGGCTTCAGGGGAATTCTACCAAACATTTAAGGAAGAGTTAACACCTATTCTTTTGAAACTGTTCCAAAAAATAGAAATGGAAGGAAAACCTCCAAACTCTTTCTTTGAAGCCAGCATTACCTTGATTCCAAAACCAGACAGAGACCACACTAAAAAGGAGAACTAGAGACCAATTTTTCTGATTAACATAGGTGCAAAAATCCTCAACAAGATATTAGCCAACCGGCTCCAACAATACATTAAAAATATTATTCACCATGACCAAGTGGGATTTATACCTGGGATGCAGGGCTGGTTCAATGCCCACAAAATGATTAACGTGATTCATCACATCAATAAAAGAAAGGACAAGAACCATATGATCCTCTCAATAGATGCAGAGAAAGCATTTGACAAAATACAGCATCCTTTCTTGATAAAAACCCTCAAGAAAGTAGAGATAGAAGGAGCATACCTCGAGATCATAAAAGCCATATATGAACAACCAAACGCTAATATCATCCTCAATGGGGAAAGACTGAAAGCTTTCCCCCTAAGGTCAGGAATGAGACAGGGATGTCCCCTCTCACCACTGTTATTCAACATAGTATTGGAAGTCTTAGCCTCTGCAATCAGACAACACGAAGAAATAAAAGGCATTCAAATTGGCCAGGAGGAGGTCAAACTTTCACTCTTCACAGATGACATGATACTCTATATGGAAAACCCAAAACATTCCACCAAAATACTGCTAGAACTGATTCATGAATTCAGCAACGTGGCAGGATGTAAAATCAACGCACAGAAATCGGTTGCATTCCTATACACCAACAATGAAGCAACAGGAATAGAAATCAAGGAATCGATCCCATTTACAGTTGTACCAAAAACCATAAAATACCTAGGAATAAATCTAACCAAAGAGGTGAAAAATCTATACGCTGAAAATATAGAAAGCTTATGAAAGAAATCGAAGAAGAAACAAAAAAAATAGAAAAAGATTCCATGCTCCCAGGTAGGAAGAAAAAGTATTGTTAAAATATCGATACTACCCAAAGCAATCTACATATTCAATGCAATCCCTATCCATTGTTGCATTATATGCCAATTTGGATGTAAATTCAAAAAATAAAATTTTTAAAAATTAGAAAAAAACAAAGCTGTAGTGATTAAAACAGTATGTACTGGTATAAAAATAGACACATAGATAAATTGAACAAAATAGAAACCCCAGAAAGAAATGTACAATCATGTGGTCAGTTAATCTTCCACAACGCAGGCAAGAAAATGCAATAGGAAAAAGACAATCTCTTTAACAAATGATATTGGAATAACTGGATGACTACACTCACAGAATTAATCTGGATCACTTTCTTAACAATACACACATACAACAACAAAAAAATCAAAATGGATCAAGGATCTAAATGTGAGACTTTAAATCATAAAAATCTTAGGAGAAAACACGGATAGCAATTCCTCTGACATCAGTAGTAACATTTTCTAGATATGTCTCCTGAGACAAGGGAAACAGAAGCAGAAATAAACTATTGGGACTACATCATAATAAAATGTTTCTGGACAAGAATGGAAACAATCAACAAAACTGAAAGGCCCCTACTCAATGAGAGAAGATATTTGTAAATTAAATATGATAGAAACAATTAGTACCCAAAATGCATAAAGAACTTGTAAAACTCAACACTCCAGAAACAAATAATCCAATTTAAAATGGCATGGGGCCACGAATAGACATTTCTCCAAAGAGGACATTCAGATGGCCAGCAGACACATGAAAGGATCATTAACTTCCCCTATCATCAGGGAAATGTAAGTCAAAACTACAATGAGATATTGCCTCAAACCTGTCAGAATAGATAAATTTAACAACACAAAAAGCAACAGGTGTTGGTGAGGATGTGGAGAAAAGGGGAACCCTCTGGCGTTGTTGGTGGGAATTCAAACTGGTACAGCCACTGAGGAAAGCAGTATGGAGCTTCCTCAAAATTTAATAATAGAAATAGTATATAATAATAGTTAATGATATTTAATATTTAAGAATAGAACTATATTCTGATCCAGTAACCACACTGCTGTATATTTATCCAAAGAAAACCCTTATTCAAAAGGATATATGTAGGGAGTTCCGGAAGATGCCGGCGTAGGAGGACGCTGGGCTCACCGCGCGTCCTGCTGATCACTTAGATTCCACCTACACCTGCCTAAAGAACCCAGAAAACCGCCAGAGGATTAGCAGAACGGAGTCTCCGGAGCCAAGCGCAGATGAGAGGCCCACGGAAGAGGGTAGGAAGGGCGGCGAGGCGGTGCGCGCTCCACGGACTGGCGGGAGGGAGCCGGGGCGGAGGGGCGGCTCGCCGGCCAAGCAGAGCCCCCGAGTCGGGCTGGCAAAAGCGGAGGGGCCGGACTGACTGTGTTCCGACAGCAAGCGCGACTTAGCATCTGGGAGGTCATAAGTTAACAGCTCTGCTCAGAAAGCGGGAAGGCTGGAGGACAAAGGGAGGGAGAGCTGCTGAGCCCCCGGACGGCAGAGCTCAGCTTGGCGGGGAACAAAGGCGCTCGCCAGCGCCATCTCCCCCGCCCATCCCCCAGCCAAAATCCCAAAGAGAACCAGTTCCTGCCAGGGAACTTGCTCGCTCCGCGCAAACACCCAACTCTGTGCTTCTGCGGAGCCAAACCTCCGGCAGCGGATCTGACTCCCTCCTGCTGCCACAGGGCCCCTCCTGAAGTGGATCACCTAAGGAGAAGCGAGCTAAGCCTGCCCCTCCCGCCCCCGTGCACCTTGCCTACCCACCCCAGCTAATACGCCAGCTCCCCAGCACCACAAGCCTGGCAGTGTGCAAGTAGACCAGACGGGCCACACCACCCCACAGTGAATCCCGCCCCTAGGAGAGGGGAAGAGAAGGCACACACCAGTCTGACTGTGGCCCCAGCGGTGGGCTGGGGGCAGACATCAGGTCGGACTGCGGCCCCGCCCACCAACTCCAGTTATACACCACAGCACGGGGGAAGTGCCCTGCGGGTCCTCACCACTCCAGGGACTGTCCAAAATGACCAAACGGAAGAATTCCCCTCAGAAGAATCTCCAGGAAATAACAACAGCTAATGAACTGATCAAAAAGGATTTAAATAATATAACAGAAAGTGAATTTAGAATAATAGTCATAAAATTAATCGCTGGGCTTGAAAACAGTATACAGGACAGCAGAGAATCTCTTGCCACAGAGATCAAGGGACTAAGGAACAGTCACGAGGAGCTGAAAAACGCTTTAAATGAAATGCAAAACAAAATGGAAACCACGACGGCTCGGATTGAAGAGGCAGAGGAGAGAATAGGTGAACTAGAAGATAAAGTTATGGAGAAAGAGGAAGCTGAAAGAAAGAGAGATAAAAAAATCCAGGAGTATGAGGGGAAAATTAGAGAACTAAGTGATACACTAAAAAGAAATAATATACGCATAATTGGTATTCCAGAGGAGGAAGAGAGAGGGAAAGGTGCTGAAGGGGAACTTGAAGAAATTATAGCTGAGAACTTCCCTGAACTGGGGAAGGAAAAAGGCATTGAAATCCAAGAGGCACAGAGAACTCCCTTCAGACGTAACTTGAATCGATCTTCTGCACGACATATCATAGTGAAACTGGCAAAATACAAGGATAAAGAGAAAATTCTGAAAGCAGCAAGGGATAAACATGCCCTCACATATAAAGGGAGACCTATAAGACTCGTGACTGATCTCTCCTTTGAAACTTGGCAGGCCAGAAAGGCTTGGCACGATATCTTCAGTGTGCTAAACAGAAAAAATATGCAGCCGAGAATCCTTTATCCAGCAAGTCTGTCATTTAGAATAGAAGGAGAGATAAAGGTCTTCCCAAACAAACAAAAACTGAAGGAATTTGTCACCACGAAACCAGCCCTACAAGAGATCCTAAGGGGGATCCTGTGAGACAAAGTACCAGAGACATCACTACAAGCATAAAACATACAGACATCACAATGACTCTAAACCCGTATCTTTCTATAATAACACTGAATGTAAATGGATTAAATGCGCCAACCAAAAGACATAGGGTATCAGAATGGATAAAAAAACAAGACCCATCTATTTGCTGTCTACAAGAGACTCATTTTAGATCTGAGGACACCTTTAGATTGAGAGTGAGGGGATGGAGAACTATTTATCATGCTACTGGAAGCCAAAAGAAAGCTGGAGTAGCCATACTTATATCAGACAAACTAGACTTTAAATTAAAGGCTGTAACAAGAGATGAAGAAGGGCATTATATAATAATTACAGGGTCTATCCATCAGGAAGAGCTAACAATTATAAATGTCTATGCGCCAAATACCGGAGCCCCCAGATATATAAAACAGTTACTCATAAACATAAGCAACCTTATTGATAAGAATGTGGTCATTGCAGGGGACTTTAACACCCCACTTACAGAAATGGATAGATCATCTAGACACACAGTCAATAAAGAAACAAGGGCCCTGAATGATACATTGGATCAGATGGACTTGACAGATATATTTAGAACTCTGCATCCCAAAGCAACAGAATATACTTTCTTCTCGAGTGCACATGGAACATTCTCCAAGATAGATCATATACTGGGTCACAAAACAGCCCTTCATAAGTTTACAAGAATTGAAATTATACCATGCATACTTTCAGACCACAATGCTATGAAGCTTGAAATCAACCACAGGAAAAAGTCTGGAAAACCTCCAAAAGCATGGAGGTTAAAGAACACCCTACTAACGAATGAGTGGGTCAACCAGGCAATTAGAGAAGAAATTAAAAAATATATGGAAACAAACGAAAATGAAAATACAACAATCCAAACGCTTTGGGACGCAGCGAAGGCAGTCCTGAGAGGAAAATACATTGCAATCCAGGCCTATCTCAAGAAACAAGAAAAATCCCAAATACAAAATCTAACAGCACACCTAAAGGAAATAGAGGCAGAACAGCAAAGGCAGCCTAAACCCAGCAGAAGAAGAGAAATCATAAAGATCAGAGCAGAAATAAACAATATAGAATCTAAAAAAACTGTAGAGCAGATCAACAAAACCAAGAGTTGGTTTTTTGAAAAAATAAACAAAATTGACAAACCTCTAGCCAGGCTTCTCAAAAAGAAAAGGGAGATGACCCAAATAGATAAAATCATGAATGAAAATGGAATTATTACAACCAATCCCTCAGAGATACAAACAATTATCAGGGAATACTATGAAAAATTATATGCCAACAAATTGGACAACCTGGAAGAAATGGACAAATTCCTAAACACCCACACTCTTCCAAAACTCAATCAGGAGGAAATAGAAAGCTTGAACAGACCCATAACCAGCGAAGAAATTGAATCGGTTATCAAAAATCTCCCAACAAATAAGAGTCCAGGACCAGATGGCTTCCCAGGGGAGTTCTACCAGACGTTTAAAGCAGAGATAATACCTATCCTTCTCAAGCTATTCCAAGAAATAGAAAGGGAAGGAAAACTTCCAGACTCATTCTATGAAGCCAGTATTACTTTGATTCCTAAACCAGACAGAGACCCAGTAAAAAAAGAGAACTACAGGCCAATATCCCTGATGAATATGGATGCAAAAATTCTCAATAAGATACTAGCAAATCGAATTCAACAGCATATAAAAAGAATTATTCACCATGATCAAGTGGGATTCATTCCTGGGATGCAGGGCTGGTTCAACATTCGCAAATCGATCAACGTGATACATCACATTAACAAAAAAAAAGAGAAGAACCATATGATCCTGTCAATCGATGCAGAAAAGGCCTTTGACAAAATCCAGCACCCTTTCTTAATAAAAACCCTTGAGAAAGTCGGGATAGAAGGAACATACTTAAAGATCATAAAAGCCATTTATGAAAAGCCCACAGCTAACATCATCCTCAATGGGGAAAAACTGAGAGCTTTTTCCCTGAGATCAGGAACACGACAGGGATGCCCACTCTCACCGCTGCTGTTTAATATAGTGCTGGAAGTTCTAGCATCAGCAATCAGACAACAAAAGGAAATCAAAGGCATCCAAATTGGCAAAGATGAAGTCAACCTTTCGCTTTTTGCAGATGACATGATATTATACATGGAAAATCCGATAGACTCCACCAAAAGTCTGCTAGAACTGATACATGAATTCAGCAAAGTTGCCGGATACAAAATCAATGTACAGAAATCAGTTGCCTTCTTATACACTAACAATGAAGCAACAGAAAGACAAATAAAGAAACTGATCCCATTCACAATTGCACCAAGAAGCATAAAATACCTAGGAATAAATCTAACCAAAGATGTAAAAGATCTGTATGCTGAAAACTATAGAAAGCTTATGCAGGTAATTGAAGAAGATATAAAGAAATGGAAAGACATTCCCTGCTCATGGATTGGAAGAATAAATATTGTCAAAATGTCAATACTACCCAAAGCTATCTACACATTCAATGCAATCCCAATCAAAATTGCACCAGCATTCTTCTCGAAACTAGAACAAGCAATCCTAAAATTCATATGGAACCACAAAAGACCCCGAATAGCCAAAGTAATTTTGAAGAAGAAGACCAAAGCAGGAGGCATCACAATCCCAGACTTTAGCCTCTACTACAAAGCTGTCATCATCAAGACAGCATGGTATTGGCATAAAAACAGACACATAGACCAATGGAATCGAATAGAAACCCCAGAACTAGACCCACAAACGTATGGCCAACTCATTTTTGACAAAGCAGGAAAGAACATCCAATGGAAAAAAGACAGTCTCTTTAACAAATGGTGCTGGGAGAACTGGACAGCAACATGCAGAAGGTTGAAACTAGACTACTTTCTCACACCATTCACAAAAATAAACTCAAAATGGATAAAGGACCTGAATGTGAGACAGGAAACCATCAAAACCTTAGAGGAGAAAGCAGGAAAAGACCTCTCTGACCTCAGCCGTAGCAATCTCTTACTCGGCACATCCCCAAAGGCAAGGGAATTAAAAGCAAAAGTGAATTACTGGGACCTTATGAAGATAAAAAGCTTCTGCACAGCAAAGGAAACAACCAACAAAACTAAAAGGCAACCAACGGAATGGGAAAAGATATTTGCAAATGACACATCGGACAAAGGGCTAGTATCCAGAATCTATAAAGAGCTCATCAAACTCCACACCCGAAAAACAAATAACCCAGTGAAGAAATGGGCAGAAAACATGAATAGACACTTCTCTAAAGAAGACATCCGGATGGCCAACAGGCACATGAAAAGATGTTCAACGTCGCTCCTTATCAGGGAAATACAAATCAAAACCACACTCAGATACCACCTCACGCCAGTCAGAGTGGCCAAAATGAAGAAATCAGGAGACTATAGATGCTGGAGAGGATGTGGAGAGACGGGAACCCTCTTGCACTGTTGGTGGGAATGCAAATTGTTGCAGCCGCTCTGGAAAGCAGTGTGGAGGTTCCTCAGAAAATTAAAAATAGACCTTCCCTATGACCCAGCAATAGCACTGCTAGGAATTTATCCAAGGGATACAGGAGTACTGATGCATAGGGGCACTTGTACCCCAATGTTTATAGCAGCACTCTCAACAATCGCCAAATTATGGAAAGAGCCTAAATGTCCATCAACTGATGAATGGATAAAGAAATTGTGGTTTATATACACAATGGAATACTACGTGGCAATGAGAAAGAATGAAATATGGCCTTTTGTAGCAACGTGGATGGAACTGGAGAGTGTGATGCTAAGTGAAATAAGCCATACAGAGAAAGACAGATACCATATGGTTTCACTCTTATGTGGATCCTGAGAAACGTAACAGAAACCCATGGGGGAGGGGAAGGGAAAAAAAAAAAAAAAAAAGAGGTTAGAGTGGGAGAGAGCCAAAGCATAAGAGACTGTTAAAAACTGAGAACAAACTGAGGGTTGATGGGGGGTGGGAGGGAGGGCAGGGTGGGTGATGGGTATTGAGGAGGGCACCTTTTGGGATGAGCACTGGGTGTTGTATGGAAACCAATTTGACAGTAAATTTCATATATTAAAAAATAAATAAATAAATTAATTAATTAAAAAAAAAAAATAAAAAAAACAGTAACATATGCAACTGCCATATATGACTACAGCATTAATATTAATGTCAATATTATAATAATATTACACTAACATTAATAATAAAGCAATCTAATATTAAAAAAAAACAAAAAAAAAACAACAAAAGGATATATGTACACCTATGTTTATTGCAACATTATTTACAATTATCAAATTATAGAAAGAGCCCATGCCTTTCAACATGAATATATGAAGATGAATATATGCAGAAGATGTTATATATATATATATATATATATATATATATATATATGTGTGTGTGTGTGATATCACATATCAATATATCACACATTTATATTATATATAAGTATATAATATATATTATTATATAGTATATATTCTTTTCATTATTATTTGTGGCTGAATAAAATTCTAATATATGGAGTAAATTATTGAATATATGGAATATATTGGGATTTTATATAGCCATAAAAAATAATGTAATTTTTCTATTTGCAACAACATGGATGGATCTAGAGTATATAATGCTAAGTACAATGTCAGTCAGAGAAAGACAAATAATGTATGATTTCGCTCATATGTAGAATTTTAGAAATGAAACAAATGACCAAAGGAAAAAAATAGACAAATGAAAAAAACAGACTCTTAAAAAGATGGTTACCAGAAAGGAAGTGGGTGGTGGGGATGGATGAAATAACTGAAAGAGATTAAGACCACACTTTTCTTGATAAACACTAATTAATATATAGAATTCTTGAATCAGTATATTGTACACCTGAAACTAATTTGACACTGTATATTAACTATACTGGAATTACAGTTTTTAAAAATAAAGTTATTACTGATAAAGAGGAACTTCAGTCATTTTGCTCTTTGTTTTCTACATGTCTTGTAGCTTTTCTTTCCATCATTTCCTACATTACTGTCTTCTTTTGTGTCTAGCTGATTTTCTGTAGTGAAACATTTTAATTCTCTTCTCATTTCCTTTTGCATTTATTCAGTAGCTATTTTCTTTGTGGTTACTACAGGGATTACATTAAACAACCTAAAGTTATAGTATTCTAACTTGAATTTACACTAGCTTAACTTCAATAACATACAAACCTCTGCTCCTATATAGCTCCTTCCCTACCTCTTTCAGTTATTGCTCAATTATTACTCAGTTATTATTAGTGTCATAAATTTACATTTTTCACATTGTGTGTCCAAAAATATAAACTAATTATTTTTCTTTGTAATGTGTTAGTTTCTTAAATTATGTATAAAAAATAAAGTTAGAAATCATTTTTATAATAATACTAACTTGTATAGTTGCCCAGGTAAAATTTACCCTTACTGAGATCTTTATTTTTTCATAAGGTTTGAAGGTTCTCTTTAATGTCTTTTCATTTCAACCTGCAGTGCAGGACTCCATTTAGCATTGCTTACAGGGTAGTCTAGTGGTAATGAATTCCCTCAGTTTTTGTTTATCTGGTAATATCTTAATTTATTACTCACTTTTGAAATACTGTATTACCAGTTATAAGATTCTTGGTTGGTAAGTTTTTTTTTTCTTTTAGCGCTGTGAATAAATTATTCCACTACTCTGGCTTCCAAAGATTCTGACAAGAAATCTGATAATGTTAGTGAATATCCCTTGTATATGATGAGTTGCTTGTATCTTGCTGCATTTAAGATTCTATCTCTGTCTTTGTCTTTGAACAGTTTGATTATAATATGCTTCAGTGTGAATTTGTTGAACTTTTGGAATGTTTATATTCAAGTTCTCATCAAATTTGGGAAGTTTTTGACCATTAATTCTTACAATAGTTTCTCTGCCCATTTCTCTCTTCTCCTTCTGGGACTCACACATTCATATGTTGGTACACGTGATGGTGTCACATGGTCCCTTAGGCTCATTTCATTTTTCTTTAATTTTGTTTCTCTTTCTTTAACCATAATTCCAATTTTTTTACTTACAGGTTTTGATTCTTTCTTCTGCTTGTTGAAATCAGACTTTGAATTTCTATAGTAAAATTTCATTTTAGTTACTGTAATTTTTAGTTTTAGAATTTCTTATTTCTTAAGTTTCTCTTTATTGCTATTTCTTATTTCATTCATACATAAATTTCTTGACTTTATACAGGTCTTCCTTTAGTTCTTTGGGTATCTTAAAACTGTCTTTTTGGTTTTTTTTAAATGCTTTTAACTTATTTATTTATTTATTTATTTATTATTTTTTTAAAAACTTACATCCAAATTAGTTGGTGTATAGGGAAGCAATGATTTCAGGGGTAGATTCCTTAATGCCCCTTACCCATTTAGCTCATCCCCCCTCCCACAACACCTCCAGTAACCTTCAGTTTGTTCTCCATATTTATGAGTATCTTCTGTTTTGTCCCCCTCCCTGTTTTTATATTATTTTTCTTTCCCTTCCCTTATATTCATCTGTTTTGTCTCTTAAAGTCCTCATATAAGTGAAGTCATATGATTTTTGTCTTTCTCTGACTAATTTCACATAGCATAATACCCTCCAGTTCCATCCACGTAGTTGCAAATGGCAAGAATTCATTCTTTTGATTGCTGAGTAATACTCCATTGTATATGTATACACCACATTTTCTTTATCAGTTCATCCATTGATGGACATTTCGGCTCTTTCCATACTTTGGCTATTGTTGATAGTGCTGCTATAAACATGGGGGTGCATGTGTCCCTTCTAAAAAGCACACCTGTATCCCTTGGATAAATGCCTAGTAGTGCAATTGTTGGGTTGTAGGGTAGTTCAATTTTTAGTTTTTTGAGGAACCTCCATACTGTTTTCCAGAGTGGCTGCAACAGCTTGCATTGCCACCAACAATGCAAAAGAGATCCTCTTTCTCCGCATGCTGGCCAACATCTGTTGTTGCCTGAGTTGTTAATGTTAGCCATTCTGACAGGTGTGAGGTGGTATCTCATTGTGGTTTTGATTTGTATTTGCCTGATGATGAGTGATATTGAGCATGTTTTCATGTGTCCGTTGACCATCATGATGTCTTCTTTGGAGAAGTGTCTATTGATGTCTTTTGCCCATTTCTTCACTGGATTATTTGCTTTTTAGGGTGTTGAGTTTGATAAGTTCCTTATAGATTTTGCATACTAACCCTTTATCTGATATGCCATTTGCAAATATCTTCTCCCATTCTGCTGGTTGCCTTTTAGTTTTGTTGTTTCCTTTGATGTGCAGAAGTTTTTATTTTGATGAGGTCCCAGTAGTTCATCTTTGTTTTTGTTTTCCTTGCCTCCAGAGTTGTGTTGAGTAAGAAGTTGCTGCAGCCAAGGTCAAGGAGGTTGTTGCCTGCTTTCTCCTCGAGGATTTTGATGGCTTCCTGTCTTACATTGAGGTCTTTCATCCATTTTGAGTTTATTTTTGTGTAAGGTGTAAGAAAGTGGCCCAGGTTCATTCTTCTGCATGTCACTGTCCACTTTTCACAGCACCACGTGCTGAAGTGACTGTCTTTATTCCATTGGATATTCTTTCCTGCTTTGTCAAAGATTAGTTGGCCATACACTTGTGGGTCCATTTCTGGGTTCTGTATTCTGTTTCATTGATCTGAGTGTCTGTTTCTGTACCAGTTCCATATTATCTTGATTATAGCTTTGTAGTAGAGATTGAAGTCGGGGATTGTGATGCCTCCTGCTTTGTTTTCCTTTTTCAAGATTGCTTTGGCTATTTGGGGTCTTTTCTGGTCCCATACAAATTTTAGGATTATTTGTTCTAGCTCTGTGAAGAATGCTGGTGTTACTTTGACACGGATTGCATTGAATATGTAGATTGCTTCAGGTAGTATCGATATTTTAACAATACTTTTTTAAGACCCCTTAATGATGATATAATGCCCTTCTGCATCTCTTGACACAGTCTTCATTTTAAAGTCTAGATTGTCTGATATAAGTATGGCTACTCCGGACTTTGTTGTTGTTGCTGACCTTTAGCATGATAGATGGTTCTCCATCCCCTTATTTTCAATCTGAAGGTGTCTTTAGGTCTAAAGTGGGTCTCGTGTAAACAGCATAGAGATGGATCTTGTTTTCTTATGCATTCTGTTACCCTATGTCTTTTGATTGGAGCATTTGGTCCATTGACATTTAGAGTGAGTACTGAAAGATATGAATTTATTGCCATTATGATGCTTGTAGAGATGGAGTTTCTGGTGGTGTTCTCTGGTACTTTCTAATCTTTGTTGCTTTTGGTATTTATTTATTTATTTATTATTTATTTATTTATTCATTCATTCATTCATTTATTCATCTTTTCTCCCCTCAGAGAGTCCCCCTTAAAATTTTTTTTCAGGGCTGGTTTAGTGGTCACAAACTCCTTTAATTTTTGTTTGTCTAGGAAACTTTTTATCTCTCCTTCTATTTTGAATGACAGCCTTGCTGGATAAAGAATTCTTGGCTGCCTACTTTTCTGACTCAACACAGTGAATATATCCTGCCACTCCTCTCTGGCCTGCCAAGTTTCTGTGGATAGGTCTGCTACAAACCTGATCTGTCTTCTCTTTTAGGTTAAGCACTTTTTTTCACTTGCTGCTTTCATGATTCTCTCCTTGCCTGAGTATTTTGTGAATTTGCCTATGGTATGCCTTGTTCATGGTCGGTTTTTGTTGAATCTAATGGGAGTCCTTTGTTCTTCCTGGATTTTGATGCCTGTGTCTTTCCCAAGGTTAGGAAAGTTTTCTGCTATGATTTGCTCACATAACCCTTTTACCCCTATTTCTCTCTCTTCCTCTTCTGGGACCCCTATGATTCTGATGTTATTCCTTTGTAACGAGTCACTGATTTCTCTAATTCTTAAATTATGCTCTTTCACCTTCTTCTTCTTCTTCTTTTTTCAGCTTCATTATTCTCCATAATTTTGTCCTCTATATCGCTGATTCTCTGTTCTGCCTCATCCATCCTTGCTGCCAAGGCATCCAATCGAATTTTCAGTTCAGTTGTAGCATTTTTCATTTCATCCTGACTAGCTTTTACTTGTTTTATGTCCACAGAAAAGGATTCTTATCTACTTTCGAGTCCAGCTAGTATTCTTATTATCATGATTCTAAATTCTGGTTCAGACATCTGTCTTGTATCTGTGTTGGTTAAGTCCCTGGCTTTCATTTCTTTCTGCTCTTTTTTTGGGGTGACTTCCATCGTGTTATCATTTTCAAGGGAGAAAAAGAATTAATGAGGCAGAAAAAATTAAAATTAAATAAATTAAAATTTTAAAAAATATTGAAATTAAAAACAAACAAACACACAAAAAATCAAATAAATGATGCCACATCATTGCTGTGTTTTGGTCTGGGTGTTGAAAGTGGCTGGTACGTTAGAGAAAAAATGGCAGAAAAAGGAATTCTTTTGAAAATTTGAATAAATGAATACACTGACGTAGAAAAAAATGAAATGATGTAAGTAAAATAGAATTTAAAAAATTTACACAAAAGTAAAAAATATAGTAGAAATAAATTAAATAAAAATATTTACAATAAAAATTGAAAATAAAAATGAAATTTTTCTCTTTCTGTATTCAAAAGAAAAGAAATGAAAACAGAAAAAAAGAGAGAAAGAAAGAAAATTGAATGATGGACTGACTAACAGAATGAAATACGACTGAAATTACTTTGTTTTCCCCTAGAAGTTAAACTATGATGCACTTTATATTTCATTCACTGAGCAGGCGGTGAGACTTGTGTTCTTGAAGAGCAAGTTTGGCCCAGGTGGGCGGGGATTAGTGTAATGTTTCCATTCTCCACTAGATGTCACAGCTAGCCTACTGGGGTTGATTGTTGTGGCGCTTGTAGGTGCCTATGTGCAGGAGCAGTGAAAATGGTGTCACCCAGCTACCCAGTCTCTAGTATCAGGACTCTGTTCTCCCCGATCAGCAATCACGCACCCGTCCTTCATCTTTGGCTTCTGTCCACTCCCCGCTTCCACACTCTCCATGACCAAGCCCCAGGCAACACCTCCCTCCCGAGTTTTGTTTCTGACACTGCTGCCTTCCCCAGTGCCCCTTCTGAGGGACTGCAGCCTTGACCTGCTCCACCCCTCTGTGTAAGGTCTCAGTGAGCAATGGCAGGGTCCCGGCCACATCCTGGAATGCCTGGGGGACCATGCTGCTGCTGATTCCCAGAGACTGAGGGTAGGTGCCAGCCCACCCAAAAAACATTCAGGAGACAGTGTAGCAGCAGCACCTCAGCGATTATGGAAAATCACAACACACATCTGGCACCAGGCTTCACCCCCCAATGACCTTGTTCCAGCACCATTGAATATGGCCATTCCCTGGGGTCTTCTGGGCCCATGTGACTCCCAGCACATGTCTACCAAATGTCCTTCCAGCAGTGGAACTGCTTCTCCCTGTGCAACCCGAGAACCTCCTGGATCCCACTCTGCCCCTGGGGATTCCCCCTTCCCACCAGAGCACCGCCAGTTATCGAGCTGCAGAGTTGCAGACTCTGCACTCCCCCTGTTTACACTCTTAATGGAATTTAAACCCTCTTCTTTCTCCTTTCTCCCTTTTTAGTTCAGTCCCTGCAGCTGTTTATAATTTTCCACTTTATTTCAAGGTGCTTTTGGGGAGGGGTGTTTTTTTTTTCAACTTTTTTATTTATTTTTGGGACAGAGAGAGACATAGCATGAACGGGGAAGGGTCAGAGAGAGAGGGAGACACAGAATCGGAAACGGGCTCCAGGCTCTGGGCAATCAGCCCAGCCCAGAGCCTGACGCGGGGCTCGAACTCACGGACCGCGAGATCGTGACCTGGCTGAAGTCGGATGCTTAACCGACTGCGCCACCCAGGCGCCCCTTGGGGAGGGGTGTTTTTATCCCCACTGTCTCTGGCCTCTCTCCACATGCAAAAGCAGCTCCCTGCTCTATGTGGCTTCTCTCTCCCCCAGTTCACCTCTCCACACTGTACCTGCTGAATTCTGTGGTTCAGGTTGTGCAAATTGTTGTGTTAATCCTCAGATCAGTTTTTTAGGTGTGCCAAAGGTTTAGTGTTGATCTATCTGTATTTCATGCATATGAGACACACAAAAAACTTCCATGCTGTTTCACCATCTTGGCTCCTCCCTTATCACTACAGCTTTGTAATATAAGTTGAAGTCTAGAATTGTGATAACTACAGTTATGTTTTTTATTTTTCAAGTTTGCTTTGGCTATTTAGAGTCTTTTGTGTTTCCATACATATTTAGGATAGGTTGTTATACTTCTGTGAGAAATATTGTTGGGATTTTTATATAGATTAGTTTAAATGTGTAGATTGCTTTAGATACTATAGACATTTTAACAATATTTGTTCTTCCAATCCATGAGCATGGAATGGCTTTCCATTTCTTTCTGTCATCTTCAATTTCTTTTTTATAGTTTTCAGTGTACAGGTTTTTCACCTCTTTGGTGAAGTTTATTACTAACTTTTTTTATTATTTTTGCTCCAATGGTAATTGAGATTGTTTTCTTAATTTCACTTTCTGCTATTTTTTATTCATGTATAGAAATATTACAGATGTCTGTACATTGATTTTATATCCTGCGACTCTATTGAATTCATTTATCAGTTCTAGTAATTTGTTGGTGAAGTGTTTAGTTTCCTGTAGTATCATGCCACCTCTAAATAGTGAAAGTTTTAATTCTTATTCATTTGGGTGCCTTCTATTTCTTTGTGCCGTCTGATTACTGTGGCTAAGACTTCCAATACTATGTTGAATAAAAGTGCTTGAGAGTGAATATCTTTCACTTCTTCCTCATCTTAGGGGAAAATTTCTCAGTTTTTCACCATAGAGTATGTTGTTAGCTGTGGATTTTTCAAATAAGGCCTTAATTTACTGTGTTGAAGTATGTTCCCTGTAAACCTAATTTTCTGAGCGTTTTTATCAGGAATGGATGTTGTATTTTGTCCAATGTTTTTTCTACATCCATTGAAATAATGACTTTTATCCTTCCTTACTGATGTTATGTGTCACATTGATTAATTTCAAATATTGAACCACCCTTGTATCCCAGGAATAAATCCCATTTGATTGTGGAGAATAATTTTTAACATATTTTTGGATTTGATTTGCTAATATTTCGTTGAGCCTTTTTTTTTAAATCCATATTCATTAGAGATATTGGTCTGTAGTTCTCTTTTTTGTAGTGTGTTTATCTGGTTTTGGTATCAAGGTAGTGCTGGCCTCCAAAAATGAACTTGGAAGTTTTCCTTCCTCTTTCATGTTTTGGAATAGTTTGAGAAGAGTAGGTATTAACTCTTCTTTAAATGTTTGCTAGAACTCACCTGTGAAGCCATCTATCCTTAGTCTTTTGTTTCTTGAAAGTTGTTTGATTACTGCTTCAATTTCATTCCTGGTAATCAATCTGATCAAATTTTCTATTTCTTCCAGATTAACTAATGTGAAGTGTCACGTTTCGAGAAATTTATCCATTTCTTCTACGGTGTCCAATTTTTTAGCATACAATTTTTCATAATATTCTCTTATAATTGTATTCTGTGATATTGGTTGTTATGTCTCCCGTTTCATTTATTTTTGTTTATTTGGGTCCTTGTTTTATGAATCTGCCTGAAGGTTTATCAATTCTGCCAGTCTTTTCAAGGAACATGCCCCTGGTTTCATTGATCTATTGTTTGTTTGTTTTTAGTTCCTATATCACTTATTTCTGCTCTAATATTTATTATTTCCTTCCTTCTGCTGATTTAGGGTTTTCTTTTTTTTCCTTTTCTAGCTATTTTAGGTGTAAGGTTAGATTAAGTTATTTGAGATTTTCTTTGCCTGTTGTGGTTTGCCTGTATTTCTATAAATTTCCCTCTTATAACAACTTTTGATGCATCTCAAAGACTTTGGATTATTGTGTTTTCATTTTAATTTGTCTCCATGTATTTTTAAATTTTCACTTTGATTTCTTGTTTGACCCATTCATTGCGTAGTAACATATGATTTAACTTCCATGTATTTGTCCTTTTTTCCAAATTTCTGCTTGTGATTGATTTCTAGTTTCATAGCATTGTAGTTAGAAAAGATGTATGCTATGACTTCAATCTTTTTGTATTTTTTGAGACTTGTTTTGTGGGCTAATATGTGATATATACTGAAGAATCCAATGGATTTGAAGGGACTGTGTATTCTATTGTTTTAAGATGGAATATTCTGAATATATCTGTTGAATATCTGTTTTAGTGTGTCATTCAAAGCTACTGTTTTCTTGTTGATTTTCTATTTAGATTATCTGTCCATTGATGTAAGTGGGGTGTTAAAGTCCCTTATCATTATTGTATTACTATCATATTCCTCCTTTATGTTTGTTATTAACTAGTTGATGTATTTTGGTGCTTCTATATTGGATGCATAAACATTTGCAATTGTTGTATCTTCTTTTGGATTGTTCCATGTAAGATCATACAGTGTCCTTTGTCTCTTGCTATAATCTTTTATACAATTTTTAATGTTTATTTATTTCTGAGAGGAAGAGACAGACAGACAGACAGACAGGAGTGAGCAGGGGAAGCGCAGAGAGAGAGGGAGACACAAAATTTGAAGCAGGCTTCAGGCCCCGAGCTGTGAGCACAGAATGCAACGCAGGGCTTGAGCTCACAAATTGTGAGATCATAACCTGAGCTGAAGTCAGACATTTAACCACCTGAGCCCCTCAGGTGCCCCTATGCTCTTTGTTTTAATGTCTATTTTCCCCAGTACAAGTATTGCTACAACATCTTTGTTTTTATATCCATTTGCATGACAAATTCTTCTCCATGTCTTCACTTTGAATCTGCATGTAATTAGGTCTGAAATGAATCTCCTGTAGGTAGCATATAGAAGGGTCTTGCTTTTTTATCCATTTAATCGCCCTTCATCTTTTGATTGGGCCATTGTCTCCATTTACATTCAAAGTCATTATTGAAAAGTATGTATTTATTGCTGTTTTGTTACTTGTTTTATGGCTGTTTTTGTAGTTCTTTTCTTTTCCTTTTTTTCCTTGCTGTCTATTCTCACGATTAGGTGGCTTTTTTTTCTTTTTTAGTGATATACTTTGATTCCCTTATTTTTATTTTTTGCATATCTATTATTGGTTTCTGATTTGTGGGCACCATTAGGTTTGTATATAACATCCTCTGCATATAACAATGTATATTAAGCTGATGATCACTTAAGTTTGAACCCACTCTTTACTCCTCTCCCTTCCATGTATTAGGTATATGATGTCATACTTCACATGATTTTATTTTGTGAGACCCTTAACTGATTTTTACATATATTAATTTTTACTGAGTTTGTGACTCCTACTTTTCTGACTTTTGCTAATGGTCTTTCCTTTCCACTCAGAGTCCCCTTTAGCTTTTCTTGTAGTGCTGGTTTAGTAGTCATAAATTCCTTTGTCTTTTACTTGTCTAAGAAACTGTTTACCTCTACTTCTATTATAAATTATAGCCCTGCTGTACAGAGTATTCTTGGCTGTAGATTTTTCCCTTTCAGCACTTTGAATATATCATGCCATAACCTTCTGGCCCACAACAATTGTGCTGTAAAATCAGTTCATAGCCCTGTGGATTTTCCTTTGTATGTAACTTTTTTTTTAATTTTTTCTTGCTGTCTTCAAAATTCTCTATCACTATTTTTTTGCCATTTTAATTATTGTGTGTCTTGGTGTGGATTTCCTGGGGTAATTTTTCTTGGAAGTCTCTGCCTGCTGAATCTGGATTTCTGTTTTCTTCCCCAGATTCAGGAAGTTTTCAGGTATTACTTCTTTAAATATAGTTTCTTTCCCCTTTCCTCTCTCTTCTCCTTCCTGAATCCCTATAATGCACATGTTATTTATGATTGATGGAGTCACTGATTTCCCTAAGTCTATTTTCGTTTTCTGTATATATTTGGTCTCACCTGCTCAGCTTAATTACTTTCCATTATTCTGTCTTCCACATCACTGATTCATTCTTCAGCCTCCTTTAAGTCTACTATTTATTCTATCCAGTGTATTTTTAATTTCTTTTATTGTATTATTTATCTCTGATTCTTCTTTTTGTAATCTCTTTTTTAAGGATCTCACTGATGTCCTCCACTCTTGTCTTATGTCCAGTGAGTATCTTTATGATTATTACTTTAAATTCTCTATCAGGCATATTACTTATCTCCATTTTACTTAGGTCTCTTGCTGTGATTTTTTTTTCCTTTTCTTTCATTTGAGACATATTCCTCTGTTCTCTCATTTGGTCTAACTCTCTTCCTGTTTCTCTGGGTTAGGAAAATCAGCTGCATTTCCTATTCTTGAAAGTAGTGGCCTTATGAAGAAGAGGTCCTGTAGTTCCCTGCAGTGCAGTGTTGACTGTTCACTAGAACCTGGCTCTTCAGTGGTGTCTCATATGTATGCTGCATGCCCCTTCCTGTTGTGGCTGAGCTGCTTTTTCCTTCAGTCCACTCATCTTTCATGGCTCTCTTTTTCTTTTGTGGGTGGTGTTTGGTTCCTGTAGTGTTAGTGATCCAATATGAGGCCATCTTGGTCTTGAGTTAAGACTGACCAAGCATTTGCCAGAAATACAGTATCACCAGGACAATTTCCTTGTGTTGTCCCCTCAGAAGCTTTCACTGGTGGACAGGACCTAAAGCCAGACCAGTTGTCTGCCCCCAGCCCACTGCTGGGGCCACAGACTGACTGGTGTGTGTGGTTATCTTTCCCTCTCCCTCAGGCTGGAGTCACTTTGGAGTGGTGCTGGACTCTTTCAGGGTTGCTTGCACACTGCCAGGCTTTGATATACCTTTTGATGGGCTCCATCCAAGAACATATTGGATGGGGCTGATCTGCAATGTGCATGGAGGTGGGGCTTGCAGTGTTTATAAGGTTATCATACTGGTGCTTTACATGGGGTTGGCGGGGAGGGCCTGCTTCTTCTATTACTGAGGCTGGCTGGGTTTAAGGGGGGTCCTGAAAAGCATACAGGGGAGGGACGTGGTAATGTTAACAAAGTTTGGGCACCACTGGTTCTCTGAATAAGAAGACCTGCCGCCCTGGTACAGAGGCAGGCCTGACATAAGGGTGTAGATCCACTGAAAAGTAGAGAGGTGGGGCACCAGTATTAGCAAATTAGGTAGCAAGTTGGTGCCATGCTGGTTCTCACAGGTGAGTGAGTGTTTATGCTTGTGAGCAGGGAAGAGAAATGATACTTTCTAGCTCTTTTGTTCCTGGAGGAGTCCCCCAATGATCTTTGTCCCTTCAGGACATGATCTGAGATGAATAAACAACTGCCCCCCATATGCCCCAGGCATTTTTCAAACTGCTGCTTGTATGCTGTATCTCTTTGGGACCTTTCTTGTGCTCTCTTTAAGGGCAAAGGCATAATTTCCTCTTGCCCTTCTATCTCTCCCAGAACTGAGTCTGCTGATTTTTACAGTTTCAGGTTTTAAGTGCCACTGGTTGTAAGAACTCACAAAATTCAGCCTCTCTGGTTTTCAATTTTTTTAATGTTTACTTTATTTTTGCGACAGAGAGAGACAGAACATGTATGAGGAAGGGGCAGACAGAGAGGTAGACAGAGAATCTGAAGCAGGCTCCAGGCTCTGAGATAGCACAGAGCCTGACACGGGGCTTGAACTCACAAACAGTGAGATCATTACCTGAGCCGAAGTTGGATGCTCAACTGACTGAGCCACCCAGGCGCCTCATGGTTTTCAAAGCCTAACATTAAGGGAATTCATCTTTCCCATGTGGGATCCCCAGTTTAATGGTCTTCTGCTTTTCTCTCTCTGTGCCCATAGTTTCCTCCCTCCTGGGGACAGCTCCACAGGCACATTTAGCTCACTACCATGTCTCCACCTTCCCTACCCTCTTCAATGTGGCCTCTTCTCAATGATTAGTAGCAGAATTTGTGCTTACAGTCTTTTTTTTTCTGATGTTAGTGTTATCTAGTTGTATCCATCAGTCCAAGTGAACTTAAGGTCCTCCTACTCAACCATCTTCCTCAAATCTCTCAGTAATAACTTTAAATGTAAATGTATTAAACTTTTCAATTAAATGATAGAGATTGGCAGAATGCATTAAAAAAGAAAACATAGGGGCACCTGGGTGGCTCAATCGGTTAAGTGGCCAACTTCGGCTCAGGTCATGATTTCGTGGTCCGTGAGTTCAAGCCCCGTGTCGGACTCTGTGCTGACAGCTCAGAGCCTAAAGCCTGTTTCAGATTCTGTGTCTCCCTCTTTCTCTGACCCTCTCCCCATTCATGCTCTGTCTCTCCCTGTCTCAAAAATAAATAAACATTAAAAAAATTAAAAAAAAAAAAAGAAAACATGGTATAACTATATACTGTCTGCAAGAGACTCAGTTTAGGTGCAAAGGCAAACATAGATGGAAAGTGAACCGATGAAAAAATATATCCTATACAAATAGTAACCAAAGAAAGCAGGGTTTGGTATACTAATATCAAACAAAATAGACTTAAAAATAGAAAAGATACAAGTGACCAAGAAGGACATTATATACTAACAAAAGTCTCAACACAGCAAGAATATAATAATTAAAACATGTATGCACCAACAGATCTCTCAAAATATAAATATATTTATATATTACAATACAGAAAATTTGAGAGAATTAAAGGGAGAAATAGTTTCACAATAGTAGCTGAAGACTTCCATACCCCATTGTCAATAATAGAGCAATCAAAAAAAAAGTAAAGAAGGGAATAAAGGACTTCAACAACACAATAAACCAATTAGATCTAAGAGACATATACACAATACTCAACCCAACAACAGAATATACATTCTTCCCAGATGCACCTAGAACATTCTGCAGGATAGACCATATTTATGTGACAAATTAAGTCTCAGTGGTTTTACAAAGACAGATATAATACAAAGTATCTTCAACCACAATAAGATAGAATTAGAAAACAGTAACAGAAGGAAAATTTAAAAATATGCAAATATGTGGAAATTAAATAGTGCATCCCTAACAACCAATGGATCAAAGAAGAAATCACAAACAGAAATCAGAAAATATGTAGAGATTAATGAGAATTGAAACACAACATACCAAAATGTAGGGAATACAGCAAAAGAAGTCGTATGAGGAAATTTTATATCAATAAGCAAATTAAAAAGCAAGGAAAATCTCATATCTCAAATCAACAACCAAACTTTGCAAATTAGAGACTAGAATAAAAAGAACAAATTTAACCTAAATCTAGGAAAAGGAAATAAATAGTAAAGATTACAGGGGAGATAAATGAAATAGACAATAAAAAACAATAGAGAAAATCAACAAAACCAAAAGTTATTTCTCCAAAAAGATCAACACAAGTTACAAACCTTTAGCTAAACTAAGATAAAAGAGAGAAGACCCAAATTACTAAAATCAGCAATAAAAATGGGAATATTACTTCTGATTATGCAAGAATTATAGGACTATAAGAGAGTACTTTGAACAACTATAATGTAACAACTTGAAAAGCCTAGAAAAAAAATTCCAAGACACACAAAACCTACTAGGACTGATCATGAATAAATTAAAAAAAAAAAAACTTGAATAGATGAAAAAAGCCCTGGGACTAATGGCTTCACTGGTGAATTCTACCATGCATTTATTTTTTTTATTTTTTTATTTTTTAAATTTTTTTTTAAAATTTATTTATTTATTTTTTAATATATGAAATTTACTGTCAAATTGGTTTCCATACAACACCCAGTGCTCATCCCAAAAGGTGCCCTCCTCAATACCCATCACCCACCCTGCCCTCCCTCCCACCCCCCATCAACCCTCAGTTTGTTCTCAGTTTTTAACAGTCTCTTATGCTTTGGCTCTCTCCCACTCTAACCTCTTTTTTTTTTTTTCCCTTCCCCTCCCCCATGGGTTTCTGTTACGTTTCTCAGGATCCACATAAGAGTGAAACCATATGGTATCTGTCTTTCTCTGTATGGCTTATTTCACTTAGCATCACACTCTCCAGTTCCATCCACGTTGCTAATTAAATAAATAAAATCATAATGCAGTAGAGATTAAATTAATTTATTTTTTTAAATTTTTTTAACGTTTATTTTTATTTTTGAGATAGAGAGAGAGACAGAGCATGAATGGGGGAGGGTCAGAGAGAGGGAGACACAGAATCCGAAACAGGCTTCAGGCTCTGAGCTGTCAGCACAGAGCCCTACGCGGGGCTCGAACTCACGGACCATGAGATCATGACCTGAGCTGAAGTTGGCCGCCCAATCGACTGAGCCACCCAGGCGCCCCTCTACCATACATTTAAAGAGAGCATTAACACCTATTCTTTTCAAATACTTCTAGAAAATACAAAAAAAGGAACACTGTCTACCTAATCTACCTATGAGGCCATAATTACCCAGATACCAAAGCCAGACAAAGACACTAGAAGAAAACTACAAATCAATGTCCCTTATGAACATTGATGCAAAATTCTTCAATAAAATACTGGCAAACTGAATTCAGTAGCATATTCAGGAATTATACATTATTACCAAGTGGTAATTATCCCTGGAATTCAAGGATTTTTCAACATATGAAAATTGAGTAATATATTAAACCACATGAACAGAATAAAGGGAAAAAACATGATTATCTCAGTTGATTAAAAAAATCATTGACAAAATCCAACACTGTGTCATTGCATTAAGAATAGAAGGAAACTATCTCAACATAGTAAAAGCCATATATGAAAGGCCCACAGCAAACTCAGTAATGAAAGGCTGAAAAATTTTCCTTTAAGGTCAGAAGGAAGGCAAGGATCCCTGCTTTCACACTTCTATTCAACATAGTATTGAGACTCCCAGCCAGAGCAATTAGATAAGAAATTTTAAAAATATCAAATCCAAAAGGAAAATGTAAATCTTTGTTTGCAGATAATATGCTCTTATATGTAGAAAATTCTAAAGAGTCTACAAAAAAACCCATTATAACTAATAAATAAATTCAGAAAAGTGGCAGGATATAAAGTCAATGCACAAAAATAAGTTGCATTTGTATACATTACCAAGAAACAATCTCAAAAGAAATTAAGAAAACAATTTCATTTACAATAGTGTTAAAAACAGCAAAATACTTAGGAATTAAGGAGGTAAAAAACATAAAAGAAAAAAACTGTAAAACACTGCTGAATGAAATTAAAGAAGACATAAATGAATGGAAAGACTTCCATGTTCATGGTTAGAAGACTTACCATTGTTAAAATGCCAATACTACCTAAAACTATTGACAGATTCAATGCAATCCCTATCAAAATACCAATGACATCTTTTGCAGAAGTAGAAAAGTTCATCCTAAAATTATATGGAAACCCAAGAGGCCCCAAATAGTCAAAACAATCTAGAAAGAAAAGAATGAATTTGGTGGATTCACACTGATTTCAAAAATTGCTACAAAGTTATGGTAATCAAAACAGTATGGCACTGACATAAAAATAGACCCATAAAGCCATGGAATAAAATAAAAAGCCTAGAAATTAAACCTCATATATATGGTCAAGTGATCTTAGACAAGCATGGTAAGATCATTCAATGGGAAAATAAAAGTCTTTTAAGCAATGATGGTGGTAAAACTGGATATACACATGTAAAAGAATGAAGTTGAACTCTTACCTAACACTATGCATAAAAATTAACCAAAAATTTAACAAAGACCTAAAACTATAAAACTCTTTGAAGAAAACAGGGGAAAGTTTCACATCATTGGATTTGGCAATGATTTCTTAGATATGACAAAGGCACAGGCAACAAAAGAAAAAATAGATCAATTAGCCTTTATTAAAATGAGAAACCTTGGGGGTGCCTGGGTAGCTCGGTTGGTTTAGTGTCCAACTCTTGATTTCAGCTCAGGTCATGATCTCAAGGCCATGAGATCAAGCCCCATGTCAGACTCCACTATGAGCATGGAGCCTGGTTGGGATTCCCACTCTCCTTCTCTCTCTGCCCCTGCCCCACTCATTCTCTCTCTCTGTCTCTCTCTCTCTCTCTCTCTCTTTCTCAAAATAAATAAGTAAACTTTAAAAACAAAGGGAAACTTCTGTGTATCAAAAGACTCAACAGACTAAAAAGGCAACACATAGAACAGGAGAAAATAGTTGTAAATTATATATCTGATAAAACCATACCATATAGAGAACATCTAAAACTCAACAATAAAATCAAACAATATAATTTAAAAATGGGAAAGGACTTGAATAGGTATTTATCCAAACAAGGTGTACAAATGGCCAATAAGCACATGAAAAGATGTTTAACATTTGTAATCATTAGGGAAATCAAAACTACAATGAGATAGCACCTCACACTCAGGATAACTATGATTTAAAAAAAACAGAAAATAATAAGTATTAGTGAGAATGAGGAGAAATTGGAAACTGCACTGTCAGTGGGAATGTAAAATTGTATAGTCACTGTAGAAAACATTATGTTGTTTCCTTAAAAATTAAGAACTGATTTACCATAGGGGGCGCCTGAGTGGCTCAGTCGGTTGAACGTCCCGCTTCGGCTCAGGTCATAATCTCATGGTTTGTGGGTTTGAGCCCCGCGTCGGGCTCTGTGCTGACAGCTTGGAGCCTGGAGCCTGTTTCGGGTTCTGGGTCTCCCTCTCTCTCTGCTCCCTCCCCCCCCCCCCCCCCCCCCCCCCCGCTCATGGTCTGTCTCTCTCTCTCAAAAATAAATTTTAAAAAAACATTTTTAAAAATTAAAAAAAAAATAACTGATCTACCATATATTCAAGCAATTACACTTCTGAGTGGAAAGTGATTTTTTACTTCATTACCCAGGTTTGGTGTTTCGCTGCTTTGAAGAATGAAGAGATGGACACAAAATGAGCAGTAGACAAAGTTTATTAGAGTGTTAAGATCAGAAAGGAAGAATAGTATGAAAGCTCTCTTTACAAGGAGGGGATATTTGAAAGTGAATGCCTGAAACTATAGGGAAGGGCCTTTGTTTTATAAGGTTCTGGTCACCCCCACACACACCTTCCCTCTTGTTCCTTCTCAGGTTCTACCTTTATTGGCTTGATAGCTCTAGTTGTTGGATGTCCATTCCTGATTGGCTTGATTCCATTGTATGAGGAGTGATCTATGGCTGTATCATTCCTTGTGGGTCATACATTTTATTGTCCACTACTTATTTTTAGTCAGGTCTTTTGTCAAATTCCTGAGGGAAACCTGATGAGTTGTCAAATTCCTGAAGGAAACCTGATGAGGAGTACGTGTTGTCTGTTACATTCTTAAGAGGAAATTTATGCCTGAGGGGGTTTGCTGTGTTCAGCCCCTCCCAGAATTATTCCAAAATATGTGTTGTCCCTATCCACACAACTCAGTTCCTAACCTTGCCTTCTGTGCCTATTTTATCTTTTCTCTATCATATGAATATTTACCAAATAGAATTGAAAGCAGGGTCTCAAAAGATATTCGTACATAAAAATTCATAGTAGTAGTATTCACATTAGCTAAAGCATGAAAGTAACCCAATTGTCTATCTATTTATACATGAATGGATAATCAAAATGTGATATATATATATATATATATATATATATATATATATATAATTAAATATTATTCAGAATGCAAAAAAAAGGAAATTCTGGCATAACCTACAACTTGGATGAACCTGGAGGACATTATACTAAAGTGAAATAAGCCAGTCTCATAAAGGTAAATACTGTATGATTACACTTATATGAGGTACCTATAGTATTTAAATTTCTGGAGATAGAAAGTAGAGTACATGCTGCCAGTGGATGAAAGTATGGGAGAAAGGGACAGTTATTGTTTAATTGGTATAGCATTTCAATTTTTCAAATGAAAATAATTCTACAGATGGATGGTCATGATGGTTGCATAACAATATGAATGTACTTTATACACCTAAGCAATGGTGAAGATGGTAAATTTTATGTTATGTGTAGTTCACCATGATAAAAACAATGAGAAAAAAATAACCTAAATGGATTGTTCCTCCATTATTAGAGATTTGTAGAACTGGAATAGCATTATAAGGGAGCCATATTAGAGCTAAGTGGAGAATTAGATATCACTTAGTAAAATCCAACTACATCCTTGTATAAATGGGGAAACGAAAAAGAGAAAAGTGAAGTGCTTTTTACAACTTCACATAGCTTATTAATGGCTGAGCTAAGCCTTCTCAATCCAACCAGATTCTTTCTGATATGTTGTTGTTTGTGTTGTATTAGTGTCAGATGCAGAAGTTTGAATTAATCTTACCCCTCAGATCATAGAATATTATCTTATTTGGTCCTCATAAAATCCCTCCTTAATTAATTAAATCATTCTCATCTATCCAAATTTCCCACACTCATTCCATGCCTCCAATCAACAATCATTCCATTGTGTTTTCTATGTATGTGTTTTTACAAAATGTGAATTTTAGCTCATTCATTTTTATATTACTTAATAATGTTGTGTTATATGTCACTGTGTTTCTTACTTTTTTCATTCAGTACTGTTTTAAAATCCACCCATTTACTATATATATAATCTACTGTTTCTGATTGCTACACACTTCTCCATGTTTTGTACCCACTATATTTGACTTCACTACTTTTACAGAAATTGATGCACAAAATTTTTCAACACTCCTTCCATCACAAATAATGCCTTAATGAATATTCTTTTGTATGATTCTTATGGATCTGAGTGGGAATTTATTTGACATATAAATTACATTTACTTGTATCTGAGTATATTTAATTTGAATACATATGACCAGATTGGCTGTTTTCAGTCTGCAATTCCACTAGCTGAGGAAATTTTTTATCACCACCTCCAGACCAATGGATACATGATACATTATTCAGCTTTTAATTTTTTCCCAATCTAATACATGTAAGGTGATTTTATGTGCATTTCTCAGGTTATTAATGATTTTGCCATGTTTTCATATGTCTATTAGGATTCAAGGATTTATACTCTATACATTTCCTGTTTTCAATGTTTGCCCACATTTTTTTTTACTGAGGTTGATGTTTCTTTCTTGTTAATGAGTAGCCTCTGTATTTTAGACAGTAATTCCTTTTATATTTTAGATACTACAAATATCTTCCCTCATTCTCTCACCTGCCTATAAACTTTTAAATTGCATCTTCATTGAATAAATATTCGTAACTTTGATGTAATAAAATTAATACATTTTTAAGTTATGATTTATATTTTTGAAGTTTTAAGACATTGTTGTATACCCCTAGGTCACAAAGACATTCTTCTACTTTTCTTTTAATGACTTTACATTTTAACTTTTACATTTCAGTCTAACATACCTAGATTTGGCCTTTGTATATAATGTTAGGTAAGAATCTATATTTGTTTGTTTTGTTTTGTTTTGCTCTTAACGTTTTTTAATTGTTAATAAATCTGAGAGAGAGAAAGAGAGAGAGAGAGCATGAGCAGAGAAGACAGAGAGAAAGGGTGAGAGAAAGAATCTTAAGCAGGCTCAACATCTAGTGCAGAGCCCAATGTGGGCTCTATCTCATGACCGTGAGACCATGACCTGAGCCAAAACCAAGAATTGGATGCTTAACTGACTGAGCCATCTAGGTGTCCCAAGTTTTAATTTATAAAATAATAATAGGTTCACAGGTTGTTGTGAAAATAGTAGAGATCCCATATGTTTTCATTCAGGTTTCCTTAGTGGTTAACATCTTGTATAACCACAGTACAAGATCAGAAACAGGAAATTGACATTTGTATGATCCACAGACATTTAGAACAATTTTACCTGTACTTGTCTGTGTGTGTGTATGTATGTCTGTGAGTGTGTGTCTAGTTTTGTGCAATTTTATCACTTGTACAGAATTTTGTAATCACCAAAATCACAAAGTATAGAACTTTTCCATAACCACACAAAAATCCCTCATGTTAGCCCCTAATAGTCACACCTCTGCCACCCTTCACCCATCTATTGCCATAACCATAATCCCTGGCAGCTACTACTCATCTGTTCTCCACCTCTATAATTTTGTCATTTTGATTGTCATTACATTGATTGTCCACTGTAAATGGAATAATACAGTACATAATCTTTTGAGATTGGCTTTTTCTACTCAGTCTAACACTCTTAAGATCCATCAAGTTGCATATATCAATAGTTTCTTCTTTTTTATTGTTGAGTATTATTTCTTAGTATAGATATGCACCAGTTTGTTTAATTACTCATTGATGGACATTTGGATTGTTTACAGTTTTGGGCTATTATTAATAAAAACTTCTATGAACATTTCCATACACGTTTTAGTGTGGTCATATGTATTGAATTTCCTTAGATATATACCTAGCAATGAAACTTTTAGTTCATATGGCTTAAATTTTGAGTTAACTTTTTGTTAAACTTTTTGAGGAACTAGCAGACTCTTTTCCAAAGCAGCTACACCATTTCACTGTCCCACCAGCAATATATTAGTGATCTAGTTTCTTCACATCCTTGTTAGTATTTGGTATTATCAGTATGTATATTTTTAATATTAGCTGTTCTAATAGATGTATAGTAATGGATAGCGATGTTGAACATCTTTTCATGTGCTTGTTTATCATCAAATACTCTCTTCAGTGAATTGCTTATGTCTTTTGTCCATTGTCTAATTGGATTGCTTGCTTTCATTTGCTTTTGAATTTTGAATTATTTATATATTATAGATAATAGTCCTCTGTTTGACAAAGCTTTACAAATATCTTCCAGCCCAGACTTGTCTTTTGATCCACTTAACACTATTTTTCAGAGAAAAAAATTTAAAATTTTGATGAATCCAGTGTATGTATGTGTATATACATATATATATGTGTGTGTGTGTGCACATGTATATATGTGTATGTATATATGTATGTATGTATGTGTGTGTGTATGTGTATATATATATATATATATATATATATAATGGATCATGGTTTGGTGTATATGAAAGTCTTATTTCTTCTTTAGCATTTTTGGTATTTTATGTTTTTCTACAAATATCTCTATTTCATCTAAATGTTCACATTTTTAGCACATATATTCATAATACTTCAAACAATTTTATCTATAGTTAATTTAAATTTTTTTAAGTATATCATTTATTTATATATTTTTCTTTATTATATTGCCAAAGCTCTATCATATATGCACATATATGCACATACATACACATACACATATGTGCATACATGATTTTTTCAATTTATAAAGATAAAGTGTGAATGATGAACAATATGCTACATGTTTAATGCATATTCAGTGTGTAATAAGGGTTGCACATGGACTTGATAACAATGTATAGAATGCGAGAACTATGATTAGTGCTCTGAAGTTACATTTCACTAGTTTTAATGTAAATTTTGACTATCAAAAAGCACAAGGTGCAGACAGTTGTAAAGCTTTTCTTGAGGGAATGGAGACAATGGATGTCTGGAAGAATTTGAGCAGAAGATTTAGTCTTGGAAAGGCTAAATAGTTGGAGGATATAGAGGGTTTTTTTTTGTTGTTGTTTTTTGTTGTTTTTTTTTAATTTTTTTTTCAACGTTTTTTATTTATTTTTGGGACAGACAGAGACAGAGCATGAACGGGGGAGGGGCAGAGAGAGAGAGGGAGACACAGAATCGGAAACAGGCTCCAGGCTCCGAGCCATCAGCCCAGAGCCTGACGCGGGGCTCGAACTCACGGACCGCGAGATCGTGACCTGGCTGAAGTCGGACGCTTAACCGACTGCGCCACCCAGGCGCCCCATGGAGGATATAGAGTTAAGACAAGACAGGGTTTCTAGAGATTCCAGGACTTTAGAGGCCAATAACATGGCCATTGGTCCTCCTCTTCCCATCACTTTTTATTCTTTTACTAAATGCAGATAAACAGTGAAAGAGTCCTGAATCAGAAAATGAAGAAACTGAAAAAATTACACAAAGTTCAAGTAGGCTCATTTAATAAACATTTACCAAATATTTCTTGAGGCATAGCCATGATTTATTGTTCTGGGGATAGATTTAGGAGAAGAAAAGACATTTATTTCTTAAGGAATATGCATTATCACATACACACACAAATATATACATATATATTACACATAAATACGTACATACATACATACACACGTACAATTTCTACTAACAAAAGATAATCTGTGTAGGATAGCAAGTGTATAAGTTCTCTTGGGAAAATTAATCTAGTGTAAAGCAAATAATGGTCATTTGCATTCCATAGACAATATGAAGTCACTGAAGGATTTTGAGCATTGGAATACAGGACACAAAGTGGTATTTCAGCAATGTAGAAAGGTTGGGCGGCCAGGAAAACAAGAAGTAAGGGAACTATTGCAGTAGTTTAAAATTCAGTGATTTTACAAAATATAGTAAAATACTAGATAGTAAATTCATAAAAAAATCATTTCGTAGTTAGTGGTATAGGTTTAAAATATTGTTTTTAAAAGCTCAAAACGGCTTAGGTAAAATTTTAATTCAAATTACTATATCCACATGTAGGAAATAAGTTGAAGTATTCTGTACACTTGAGGTGCCTGGGTGGCTGAGTCAGTTGAGTGTCTGACTTCGACTCAGGTCATGATCTTGTGGTTTGTGAGTTTGAGCCCCATGTCAGGCTCTGTGCTAACAGCTCAGAGCCTGGAGCCTGCTTCAAATTCTGTGTCTCCTCCTCTCTCTGCCCCTCCCGTGCTCATACTCTGTCTCTGTCTCTCAATAATAAATAAACGTTAAAAAATTAAAAAAAAAAATAATTCTGTACACTTGCACCAATGGGTTAACAAGGCTTAGGGCAGAGAGATGCCACAGGATGAAAGCACCCAAGCTTAATCATTAAGTAAAACAAGGTTTAGGGTGGAAAACAAGGCTTAGGGTGGAAAACCACCTACACAGGACAAAAGCATCTGAGAACAGAGGCAGAAAGCCACTAAGGTATGAAATTTCCCAAGGTTAGTTAGTGAAAAATGTGCCTTGTTATCCTTGGAGCAGCATGCTCCAACAATCTTAAACTTTGGTGATAACAGCTACTTACCTGTATTCCCCACAGAGAAACACTATCTATCTGGTGTCTGGTGCCAATATATCATTGTGCTTTAATATCAACTTCTAATGGCACTCACCCCCCAAACCCTTTGCTTCTTACCCACACTAGTTATTGGTCACTAGCTTATTGTTTTCTTCTGCACATTTACCACATATGTAAAACCTTGAAAGCTCAATGAATACAGAGACAAATCCCCTGTTTGGGGCTCTTGTCTCCTCCTGGACATTAGCCTCTCTTGTAGTCAATTCTGTGTCCACTGTCTTGCTGGACAAGAGAGAACTCCAGACTTAAAGTCTGCAACAACAATTTACTAAGTAAAGTGATAAATATTTCTAATATATGCAGGTTGACAATCTATATTGTCATATGCAATCCATATGTGTATGTAGAAGACAATTTAAAGAATAAGGCTTTGATCATATCTACTAAAAATTTATATTTTAAACTATATTTAAAGCATGTATGTAACCCTGAGAAAGAGAAGAATTAATGCATTAGAAAAATTGAAAGACATTTTTAAATAAATTTTGTAAGTTGATTTATTTTGAGAAAGAGAAAGCATGAGCAAGGTGGGGGAGCAGAGAGAGAGGGAGAGACAGAGTCCCAAGCAGGCTCCACACTGATAGGGTTGATGCAGGGTTTGATCTCATGAATGGTGAGGTCATGACCTGAGCCAAAAGCAAGAATCAGATGCTTAAACAACTGAGTCACACAGGCACCCCCAAAAAATCGAAAGACATTTTGTGCAGCCACAGCATAAAAAGCAAGGGGGAAAAGTGGTGAAAGAAAAAAAATATGGAAAGGTAAGTCTAGGAAATGTTATGCTGGGCTTTTTTTTTAAAGCCATATTAATGATTTTACTTTAACCCTGAATACAATGGCAAGCTATTTCACGTTAAATAGGAGTGAAAAAATATTATTTACAGCTTTGTAATGTGGAGGAAAATGGATTGGAAGGATACATTTGGTAAGGAATTACATGATTTCAGGTAAGCAGTGATTGTAGTTATGATAAGGCTAGAATTAGAGGTGCATTTTTATGTAAAATTGATGGGATTTGATGATGGACTAATGGATTGAATGTGAAAGGTGAAGGAGAAAAAAGAAGTCTTATGTTCAAGTTTGAACAGTTGGAAAGATGAGGTGCCTTTATTGAGACGGAACAATGAGAATGAAGAACAGACTTTTTCTAGAGAGTTCTCAAGTGTCTACTTTTTGATATATTGAGTTTGAGATGCTTAGAGGTATCCAAGTGGCAATATCAAGTAAGTTAAAAGAGTGATCTGGTCTGGAGATACACATTTGTGAATAATAAGTGTATAGATGGTATTTACAGCCATACAGAGAGATGGAAGAGGACAAATGAAAGTAAACAGGAGTGACCCACTAATCATATTTTTCTGGTACATTTACAGTTACTAATCATGTCCTTCATGAAATTTTGTCTTCCTGTAGATGCTGTAACATTATATGCTCCGTTTTAAACTCTGCTGGTTCTTCTTCCAAGCCTTTACATAAAGATAGTCCCAATGGCTGCCTTTGGCTTTTTCCTTTCCAACTTCCTCCCTTCACCACAAACATATTTACTCTTTAAACAAGATCATCTTCTATATTATTTAGGGTCTGTGATGATTAATTTTACGTGTCAACTTGACTGCATCATAAGATACCTAGATATTTGGCTGAACATGATTTCTGGGTGTATCTGTGAGGGAGTTTCCTTAGGAAATTAGCATTTGAATTGCTGAACCCAGTAAAGTAGTTTGCTGTCTCCAATGTGGGTTGGCATCATGCAATTCATTAAGGGACTGAATAAAACAAAAAAGCAGAGGGAGGAAGATGTGAACCCTTGCTGTCTTTACTTGAATTGGAGTATCAATTTTTGCCTTCGGCACTACTGGCTCTCAGGCTTTTGAACTTGGACTGAATTATACCACTGGCTTTCTTGAGTCTCCAGCTTACAGATAGCAGATCAGGGAACTTCTTAAATTACATAATTGCATGAACAAATTCCTTATAATAAATCTCTTCCTATATATATCCTGTTAGTTCTGTTTCTCTGGAGAACCTTGACTAATACCAGGGTCATACTAGATACTGTAACATAAAGAATCCAGAGCAATAGTTCAAACAAGATGAATTATTTAGTTCATCTTAAAGCGTGTTTAGTTTTCTCATGTCCAAGCTCCAGATCCGTGAGAAATTTTCATGCACAGAGAAACTTAGAAGTCAAATTTCCAGGGGCTCCTGTGTAGCTCAGTTGGTTAAACATCCAACATTGGCTTAGGTCATGATCTCACAGTTCGTGCATTCCAGCTCCACAAAGATCATAACAATGCAACCACCAAAATTAGGAGCCCACAAACATAGATCCACTGGATATTCTATGGAGTTGCCAAGAGGGAGTCAACACACAAAGTACGATTTGGAATAATAATTTACTCTTAGAAAAAAGAGATATAGTAAGATCAGCATCTGTAGTGGGTGCTGGACTCTCATGGCCAGTGAGTAACTCCTAGTAATTAAAGCAGGGTGATGGATTTTATGCATCCCTCTTATGATGCAGTTCAAGACCCTATTCCTTTCATGTAGTGGCAGATCTATTGGTGGGGCTGGCCAGGTACTGTATGATGCACATGCATAAGTAGTACAAGGAAGTTCACTGCACCCAAAACAGGAAAAGTTTCTTTTACTAAGGAAGAAGAATCTGAGACAAAGTAGCAGCTTAGTTCACAGCCTCCATACAAAGGAATGTTCCAGGCCCAGGGTGTTCATTGGGCAATCCTGGGGAGAGGTGACAAGCCATGTGATGGATGCTTCCCCAAAAGTACACATATCTATCTCTATCATTTCATTAGTGAAAATTTTGTCACATGGTCACACCTAACTATAATAGTAGGTGGGAAATATAGTATAGTCAGTTGTATTAGATTCTTATCGCTGCTATAACAATATACCACAAATTTGATGGCTCAAAACATCACAAATACACTGTCTTATAGTTCTGGATGTCAGAAGTCTGAAATAAGCCTCACTGGGTTAAAATTAAGGTGGGGTTATGTTTTTTTTCTGGAGACATTAGAGAATAATCTGTTTCCCTGCCTTTTTCAGCTTCTATAGGGTTTGCACATTTCATGATTTGTTGTCCCCTCCTCTAAATTCACAGCCAGCAGCATATCATTTTCAAATTTCTTTCAGACTTACCTCAATTTCTGCCTCCCTCTTTCAATTTAAAGGTAGGAAGGACATTATTTTTACATTGGGCTCACCCAGATAATCTGTAATAATCTTCCTATTTGAAAGGTAAGTTGATTAATCACCTTAATTTCATGTACAACCTTAATCTCTCCTTGCCATTACCCTAACATATATTTATAAGTTTTGAAGATTAAGATGTGGACATCTTTGAAAGCCATTGTTTGATTTACCATACCAGCCATGTATATGCCAGGTTACAGTTTTATTTCTATGGAAGAAAAGATAAATGGAGTCCTAACAGTCTTCACCACATGAACTTTCATGGCTTTATTTATTAAAGCAAAGACTTTTTTTGATATTTGGATCCAAATTTGGAGAATCGGGTGGTGGTGGTTGAAGTATCCTCTTTTAATCAATTTTGTGATGATGACTCCGAAAATACCAGTCAAGTATTACCCTACATGTAGTTCAATTTCATGTAAAAATCAGAACTCACCACATAATTTTACCCCAGAGATAACATCACTTCTTGTCATAGCTAAAAGCCTTGAAGTCTTCTTTAACTTCTTTCCCTTTGTTTCCTATATCGAAACTGACATAAAAGACATTAGAAGAAAGTTTGATATTTTTTAATGTCTTTCTGATTTACCCTTTTGTGTTCATTTTCACTTGTATTTCCTTTGTTCAGTTGCTCATCTCTTTTTTTTCAATATATGAAATTTATTGTCAAATTGGTTTCCATACAACACCCAGTGCTCATCCCAAAAGGTGCCCTCCTCAATACCCATCACCCACCCTCCCTTCAACCCTCAGTTTGTTCTCAGTTTTTAAGAGTCTCTTAAGCTTTGGCTCTCTCCCACTCTAACCTCTTTTTTTTTTCCTTCCCCTCTCCCATGGGTTTCTGTTAAGTTTCTCAGGATCCACATAAGAGTGAAAACATATGGTATCTGTCTTTCTCCGTATGGCTTATTTCACTTGCCATCACACTCCCCAGTTCCATCCACGTTGCTACAAAGGGCCATATTTCGTTCTTTCTCATTGCCCTGTAGTACTCCATTGTGTATATAAACCACAATTTCTTTATCCATTCATCAGTTGATGGACATTTAGGCTCCTTCCATAATTTGGCTATTGTTGAGAGTGCTGCTATAAACATTGGGGCAAAAGTGCCCCTATGCATCAGTACTCCTGTATCCCTTGGGTAAATTCCCAGCAGTGCTATTGCTGGGTCATAGGGTAGGTCTATTTTTAATTTTGGGGGGACCTCCACACTGTTTTCCAGAGTGGCTGCACCAATTTGCATGCCCACCAACGGTGCAAGAGGGTTCCCGTTTCTCCACATCCTCGTCAGCATCTATAGTCTCCTGATTTGTTCATTTTGGCCACTCTGACTGGCGTGAGGTGATATCTGAGTGAGGTTTTGATTTGTATTTCCCTGATAAGGAGCATCTTTTCACGTGCCTGTTGGCCATCCGGATGTCTTCTCTAGAGAAGTGTCTATGCATGTTTTCTGTCCATTTCTTCACTGGGTTATTTGTTTTTCAGGTGTGGAGTTTGGTGAGCTCTTTATAGATTTTGGGTACTAGCCCTTTGTCCGATATGTCATGTGCAAATATCTTTTCCCATTCCGTTGGTTGCCTTGTAGTTTTGTTGGTTGTTTCCTTTGCTGTGCAGAAGGTTTTTATCTTCATAAGGTCCCAGTAGTTCATTTTTGCTTTTAATTCCCTTGCCTTTGGGGATGTGTCCAGTAAGAAGAGATTGCTATGGCTGAGGTCAGAGAGGTCTTTTCCTGCTTTCTCCTCTAGGGTTTTGATGGTTTTCTGTCTCACATTCAGGTCCTTTATCCATTTTGAGTTTATTTTTGTGAGTGGTATGAGAAAGTGGTCTAGTTTCAACCTTCTGCATGTTGCTGTCCAGTTCTCCAGGCACCATTTGCTAAAGAGACTGTCTTTTTTCCATTGGATGTTCTTTCCTGCTTTGTCAAAGATGAGTTGGCCATACGTTTGTGGGTCTAGTTCTGGGCTTTCTATTCTATTCCATTGGTCTATGTGTCTGTTTTTGTGCCAATACCATGCTGTCTTGATGATGACAGCTTTGTAGTAGAGGCTAAAGTCTGGGATTGGGATGCCTCCTGCTTTGGTCTTCTTCTTCAAAATTACTTTGGCTATTCGGGGCCTTTTGTGGTTCCATATGAATTTTAGGATTGCTTGTTCTAGTTTCGAGAAGAATGCTGGTGCAATTTTGATTGGGATTGCATTGAATGTGTAGATAGCTTGGGGTAGTATTGACATTTTAACAATATTCATTCTTCCAATCCATGAGCAGGTAATGTCTTTCCATTTCTTTATATCTTCCTCAATTACCTTCATAAGTTTTCTATAGTTTTCAGCATACAGATCTTTTACATCTTTGGTTAGATTTATTCCCAGGTATTTTATGCTTCTTGGTGCAATTGTGAATGGGATCAGTTTCTTTATTTGTCTTACTGTTGCTTCATTGTTAGTGTATAAGAATGCAACTGATTTCTGTACATTGATTTTGTATCCAGCAACTTTGCTGAATTCATGTATTAGTTCTAGCAGACTTCTGGTGGAGTCTATCGGATTTTCCATGCATAATATCATGTCATCTGCAAAAAGTGAAAGCTTGACTTCATCTTTGCCAATTTGGATGCCTTTGATTTCCTTTTGTTGTCTGATTGCTGATGCTAGAACTTCCAACACTATATTAAACAACAGTGGTGAGAGTGGGCATCACTGTCGTGTTCCTGATCTCAGGGAAAAAGCTCTCAGTTTTTCCCCATTGAGGATGATGTTAGCTGTGGGCTTTTCATAAATGGCTTTTATGATCTTTAAGTATGTTCCTTCTATCCCGACTTTCTCAAGGGTTTTTATTAAGAAAGGGTGCTGGATTTTGTCAAAGGCCTTTTCTGCATCGATTGACAGGATCATATGGTTCCTATCTTTTTTTTTTTTATTAATGTGCTGTATCACGTTGATTGATTTGCGAATGTTGAACCAGCCCTGCATCCCAGGAGTGAATCCCACTTGACCATGTTGAATAATTCTTTTCATATGCTGATGAATTCGATTTCCTAGTATCTTATTGAGAATATTTGCATCCATATTCATCAGGGATATTAGCCTGTAGATCTCTTTTTTTTACTGGGTCTCTGTCCGGTTTAGGAATCAAAGTAATACTGGCTTCATAGAATGAGTCTGGAAGTTTTCCTTCTCTTTCTATTTCTTGGAAGAGCTTGAGAAGGATAGGTATTATGTCTGCTTTAAATGTCTGGTAGAACTCCCCTGGGAAGCCATCTGGTCCTGGACTCTTATTTGTTGGGAGATTTTTGATAACCGATTCAATTTCTTCGCTGGTTATGGGTCTGTTCAAGCTTTCTATTTCCTCCTGATTGAGTTTTGGAAGAGTGTGGGTGTTTAGGAATTTGTCCATTTCTTCCAGGTTGTCCAATTTGTTGGCATATAATTTTTCATAGTATTCCCTGATAATTGTTTGTATCTCTGAGGGATTGGTTGTAATAATTGCATTTTTATTCATGATTTTATCTATTTGGGTCATCTCCCTTTTCTTTTTGAGAATCCTGGCTAGAGGTTTGACAATTTTGTTTATTTTTTCAAAAAATCAACTCTTGGTTTCGTTGATCTGCTCTACAGTTTTTTTAGATTCTATATTGTTTATTTCTGCTCTGATCTTTATTATTTCTCTTCTTCTGCTGGGTTTAGGCTGTCTTTGCTGTTCTGCTTCTATTTCCTTTAGGTGTGCTGTTAGATTTTCTATTTGGGATTTTTCTTGTTTCATGAGATAGGCCTTGATTGTGATGTATTTTCCTCTTAGGACTGCCTTCGCTGCATCCCAAAGCGTTTGGATTGTTGTATTTTAATTTTCGTTTGTTTCCATATACTTTTTGATTTCTTCTCTAATTGCCTGGTTGACCCACTCATTCTTTAGTAGGGCGTTCTTTAACCCCCATGCTTTTGGAGGTTTTCCAGACTTTTCCTATGGTTGATTTCAAGCTTCATAGCATTGTGGTCAGAAAGTATGCATGGTATAATTTCAATTCTTGTATACTTATGAGGGGCTGTTTTGTGACCCAGTATATGATCTATCTTGGAGAATGTTCCATGTGCACTCGAGAAGAAAGTATATTCTGTTGCTTTGGGATGCAGAGTTCTAAGTATATCTGTCAAGTCCATCTGCTCCAATCTCCTGCAATTACCACATTCTTATCAATAAGGTTGCTTATGTTTATGAGTAATTGTTTTATATATTTGGGGGCTCCCGTATTTGGCACATAGACGTTTATAACTGTTAGCTCTTCCTGATGGATAGACCCTGTAATTATTATATAATGCCCTTCTTCATCTCTTGTTACAGCCTTCAATTTAAAGTCTAGTTTGTCTGATATAAGTATGGCTACTCCAGCTTTCTTTTGGCTTCCAGTAGCATGATAAATAGTTCTCCATCCCCTCACTCTCAATCTAAAGGTGTCCTCAGGTTTAAAATGAGTCTCTTGTAGTCAGAAAATAGATGGGTCTTTTTTTCTTTATCCATTCTGATACCCTATGTCTTTTGGTTGGTGCATTCAGTCCATTTACATTCAGTGTTATTATAGAAAGATACCGGTTTAGAGACATTGTGATGTCTGTATGTTTTATGCTTGTAGCAATGTCTCTGGAACTTTGTCTCACAGGATTCCCCTGGATCTCTTGTAGGGCTGGTTTCGTGGTGACAAATTCCTTCAGTTTTTGTTTGTTTGGGAAGACCTTTATCTCTCCTTCTATTCTAAATGACAGACTTGCTGGATAAAGGATTCTTGGCTGCATATTTTTCCTGTTTATCACATTGAAGATTTCCTGCCATGCTTTTCTGGCCTGCCGAGTTTCAAAAGAGAGATCAGTCACGAGTCTTATAGGTCTCCCTTTATATGTGAGGGCATGTTTATCCCTCGCTACTTTCAAAATTTTCTCTTTATCCTTGTATTTTGCCAGTTTCACTATGATATGTCATGCAGAAGATTGATTCAAGTTACGTCTGAAGGGAGTTCTCTGTGCCTATTGTATTTCAATGCCTTTTTCTTTCCCCAGTTCAGGGAAGTTCTCAGCTATGATTTCTTCAAGTACCCCTTCAGCACCTTTCCCTCTCTCTTCCTCCTCTGGGATACCAATTATCCGTATATTATTTCTTTTTAGTGTATCACTTAGTTCTCTAATTTTCCCCTCATACTCCTGGATTTTTTTATCTCTCTTTTTCTCAGCTTCCTTTTTCCATAATTTTATCTTCTAGTTCACCTATTCTCTCCTCTGCCTCTTCAATCCGAGCCGTCGTCATTTCCATTTTATTTTGCATGTCATTTAAAGCGTTTTTCAACTCCTCCTGACTGTTCCTTAGTCCCTTGATCTCTGTAGCAAGAGATTCTCTGCTGTCCTCTATACTGTTTTCAAGCCCAGCGATTAATTTTATGACTATTATTCTAAATTCACTTTCTGTTATATTATTTAAATCCTTTTTGATCAGTTCATTAGCTTTTGTTATTTCCTGGAGATTCTTCTGAGGGGAATTCTTCCGTTTGGTCATTTTGGATAGTCCCTGGAGTGGTGAGGACCTGCAGGGCACTTCCCCTCTGCTGTGGTGTATAACTGGAGTTGGTGGGCGGGGCCACACTCAGCCCTGATGTCTGCCCCCAGCCCACCGCTGGGGCCACAGTCAGACTGGTGTGTGCCTTCTCTTCCCCTCTCCTAGGGGCAGGATTCACTGTGGGGTGGCGTGGCCCGTCTGGGCTACTTGCACACTGCCAGGCTTGTGGTGCTGGGGCTCTGGCGTATAGCTGGGGTGGGTAGGCAAGGTGCACGGGGGCAGGAGGGGCAGGCTTAGCTCGCTTTTCCTTAGGTGATCCACTTCAGGAGGGGCCCTGTGGCAGTGGGAGGGAGTCAGACCCACTGCCAGAGGGGTGGCTCTGCAGAAGCATGGGGTTGGGTGTTTGTGCGGAGCAAGCAAGTTCCCTGGCAGGAACTGGTTCCCTTTGGGATTTTGGCTTGGGGATGAGTGAGGGAGATGGCGCTGGCAGGCGCCTTTGTTCCCAGCCAAACAGCTCTGTCATCCTGGGGCTTAGCCACTCTCCCTCCCTTTGTCCTCCAGCCTTCCCGCATTCCGAGCAGAGCTGTTAACTTATGACCTCCCAGATGCTAAGTCGCGCTTGCTGTCGGAACACACTCTGTCCGGCCCCTCCGCTTTGCCAGCCAGACTCGGGGGCTCTGGTTGGCCGGCAGGCTGCCCCTCCACCCCGGTTCCCTCCCGCCAGTCCGTGTAGGGTGCACCGCCTCACCGCCCTTCCTACCCTCTTCCGTGGGCCTCTCATCTGGGCTTGGCTCCGGAGACTCCGTTCTGCTAATCCTCTGGCAGTTTTCTGGGTTATTTAGGCAGGCGTAGGTGGAATCTAAGTGATCAGCAGGACGCGCGGTAAGCCCAGCATCCTCCTATGCCGCCATCTTCAGATGATCCCCCCTAGAAAGTGCTCATCTCTTTCTTATGACTTACTAAAATAGTCTTCTTCACTTTGACTCAGTTATGTTCTATGCTCTTATAATGTATCCTAATTTTGAAACTGTTTCATTTATTGTGTTTTTTTTTTGTTTTAATTGGGTTAATTCTGTCACCTTCTGGACCAGGAAATTACCTGTTTTCTACCTTATTATATCCCAGCCCCTTTTCTGGGCTTACTAAACTATCAATAATCTTAATTCTTGTACACATGATAACTTCTATTATCATAGAAATCCTTTATCTCCCTCACACAGGTACATCTCTGTACCTTTCGCTATGTTAAACCTCTCCTCTGGTTTGGATGCCCTCCCTTCTTATCACTGTACATCCTAAACATCTCTCAAGATTCCACCTCTAGCTTGTCCATGAAGTCTTTTGCTACCACTCCAGTTAATGAATATCTCATTTCTTAGCTATTGCCTTTCAGGTTAATATTATATATAGTGTTTGGTTGATCTCTAATTGATTTGTGAGAGTTTTGATGCTCTAAATAGATAATAAAATTCTGTAAACCAGGGGGTTATGTGTGGCATTAAAACAGTTTTTGCTGACGACATTATCTAACACAGTGCTAGAAATATAGAATCTCAATAAATAACTCTTTATTAACTCAATCATCATTCTTTCTCTCTCTCTTCATAATGGTAGTCTTAAGTTTTTTTTGAGGGGTAAATATTTGACAGCAGGACAGAGGGAAGATGATTAAATATAATGGGGTGAGGTGGAGCTACCAGACAAAGAGCAATGCAAGCCAACCATTGCATTATGCATTTTCACATGTGGTGATTAAATGCTCACTGACATTAACATATGACAATCTGTAGAGATGATTTATAAGTCTTTTAGGGTTTACAAACAGCTTTATCTCTCAATTCTACATGATTAAATGGCAAAGAATTATTTATTATATCTCTCCACCACTGACATATAGAATTTTTAAAAGATTTATTTTAACTTTCAGGTTCTCTTAAGATTAGAGAACTGGCAAGAAAAATAATAGAATCTTTGTCTCCTCAGGTCCACAAAATTATACGACCATGCTTTTTCATCAAGAATCTTCCTCTTATCCATGCAAAGGAAGTGCTTTACTTTTATTGTAATGTAGTTGTTAAACTCAAATAGCCATTGTAATTTCATTAAATCATACTGGACTTCATAGAATGGCTGAAAAGGATCCATAATATGCAATATTTGTTCTGCAAACTGACTGAATATTTATAATATTTAGTCTATAACATGCTATTTATTCTAAAAAATGACATATGTGTTTTTGTTTTCTTAGTAGAACATAAGGAAAACTATATTAATTAGGCTATTTACATGATTTCCTAACTTAAAGCAGTGAAATTTGCCTACAGCTAGCAAATAATTGGAATTACAATTGCAAGAGATATCACAAGCTGTTAATTATATCAGACTTCATCAAGCTCTGATAGGTCACTAAATGGTCTTTTTTCTCTCATCCCCACTTTCTTTTCCTCTTCTACATTAAACCCTGTCCCCTTCATTCTTTCTGTAGAATGAAGTGGCTATAGGTGGATATACAATCTGAGCTACAATTTCCACTTAAGATTTGGGAGTCTATAATCTAGAAATGAATGAATTTGTCATTGTTAGGTTTTGAAGAAAATTAGATCTAAATGTTGACATAGATCCAGGTCTTACCCTTTCTGCTTTTTAGAAATAATGAAATTTTAAAGAGAGATTAAAGCTAAAAACCAAAACAATGAAATTTATCAAATTTAATATTAGTGTAATACCTATGTGAAATGATTTTTTTACTATTAAGATGCATTTGGATGGTTCCATAGGCCTCTTTACATTTTGGGCATATAAACCAGTTAGGGAAGTGTGGGGGCAATAGAAAAACATGATATAAAACAAATCACTAATTGGTGAAAGAAAACATACCTATTGCATTATCTGATCATGTCGCTGTTGCTTAAAGATTTATAATGCCTTTCCATTGTTCTCAGAAGAACACTTTTTAGAATATGTTTTGTGGACCTTAGTTCCCAAGGTAACCTACTCTTGAGATAATCCTAAAAATAACTGAGAGGTGTTCCACAGTCAAACAATTCCAAGAAATGAAATATACTATATCTCACGTTGAGAGAACCATATTGTGCATCAGCAGATTAAAGACTGAGAAATGATACAGTGAGGACAACTATTTAACATTGATCAACTAGTATTTCCAAAACATTTTTTGAGCATAGGTATTTCTTTTTCTCCTCTTTCTTTTCTTCTTTTCCTTCCTTTTTCCTCCTTATTGGCATTTTTTAGACATACTGGAGAAAATCGTGCCTTGGGCTAACATCCAAACTACTTATCCCATCCTAGGAAGCTGGTTATGGTCTATCACTCCCTATGTCTTCAGCCTCACCTCTTGCTATCTTCTCTCCTGCTCCTAGTCTTTTCAGCTACCTAAAAGAAACCATCTTCTCACACCTCCAAGTCTTCCTTCACTTAATGAACTCCTTCTTATGCTTTTGATCTCCAAATAGTTGCCATTTCTTTGGGAAGATGTTCCTTCCCCTCATCTTTAAGATTGGGTTAGGGGGTCCTTTTAGAGGCACCTTTTTCTTTCTATCTGCTTTCCCAGTCATGATCTGTTTACTTGTAAACTTGTTTGTCAGTAATCCATGGAAAGACAGAGACCATTTATGTTGTGTTTATTGACACATACTTAGGCAATGGTATGCTGGAGCCAGCTTATGCCAGAACTGGTTCTACTGTCTCACAAGAGCCCATTGTTACACTTTCAGGAATTTTGTGAGCTGATTGATGTCCTTTTGGTAACGTGAAATCAGCCATGGTGGGAATATTTCCACCACAGAAACTGGCAAACACAACAAAGCTGGCTCATTTTTGCCTGGTTGTTAGTAACCAGCACCCTCAGTACCTAACATGATACTTGGCACCTGGTGCATAGTGAGCATTTAATTAGTGATTATTTTATGAATGAATAAGTAAACTGGTTCTATTTTTAAAATTTACTCTGCTGCCTAAATTTTTCTACTTCTTAGGCTATGGGAATAGCCCTCTTCCCATATCAAATACTTTCCTGTATTATTTTTAAGCTTATTTGCCTAAAGAAAGGGGCTTTACATATGCTACAGTGCTTTACACGGAGTAGACACATCATAATTTTTAAATGACAGCTGTATCTATGAATTGAGCTCCTTCTGTCTCCCCACATTTAGTCAGTCAATCATACCTCCTCTAACTCTTACCCTAATGGTAGTAGCAGTCATTGAGCCCAGTGCTTTTCCTAAAACATACTGAGTATACAGTCACTAATTTCTTGGGCAAGAAATTAGTCTTGCCTAATTTTCTTTAATAATTAGATTACCATCTCAGGTCAGGTTACTCAGAAGCCAATTTTCAGGCAAAGATTTGTGTATCTGTTAAGCAATGTATTAAGAAATTGCCCCCAGGAGAAATTGGCAAGAGAGTGAGGGAAGCAGGACAGAGATGAGAGCATATGTTCCAGCTGTGTTCCACAAAGAAATGCTAGGGTGTTACATGTTAGATTTGTCACAACCTAAGGCCATGGTGCTGGGCCTGAAGACCGTGGTAGTCAGAAACAAAAGTACTCATGGGGAGGAAACACACATATAAGAGAAATCTAAGGAGATCTGGAGGGGGCATTATTAAATCTAAAATAAAGATTATCAACAAATTCAGAGTTATCTTTTAGATATGTTTTAATTACCTTTAGTCCTGGTTCTTAATCACCTTTTTGACCTTTGGCAGATAAATTAAATTCTGGTTCTAAATTTCCTCATTTATAAAAGAGAGGGTTGGATTATATATCTCTAATGTTCTGCTTAGATCTGACATTCTACGATTTGTCAAGGACCATGAAGGGTCTGGGATTTTACTGTACTATCAAACTAACAAGTTAGCCTAGTGGAAAACATGAGATTCCTGGTTCAGAGGCAAAGGACAGTTTATTATTTCTAGTGATAGCAGTACCTGTGGGTATTAGCAATTGTTTAAGTTTGCTAGGTCCCAATTCCCAAGGACAATCTGAAGAGGGCCAGGTGACATCTGTATAGGCTTTGGGTTGCATTATAGGAGAGGAACTCTGAGCCTAACCTAAGAAGTTAATAATAGGCAGTGAGAATGCTTGATCTTTTTCCTGGAGGGAAACATTATTTTAGTATATTTACAGAATCAAATCTGCTCTTCACTCCAGCTGGAGACACTATCTCTCTCTAACAAGGCTGTCTAACATACTCATGTCCACACACTCCCTTCTACATAAAGTTAATTAACTCTATACAAGGTAATTCTCTTCTGATCTCTTGTGTATTTCAGAAGGGTGTATGTGAACCTTGAGGAAATGGTTTTACTTTGCTTCATCTTTTCTCTGCACATTTGTAGGCAGGTGTGTGCATGTGTGTGCACATGTATTCCAACTCTCATGCATGTGGTTATGTGCATGCATTCACTAGTATGCATGGTGCTATCCTGAGGATACAGCAAAGAAAGTTGGCCCCTATATCATTAAACCACTTTATGGTTTATTATCCCTGCCACCACCCCTTCATTTCCTCAAATACTTAAAAAGCAGGAGGAAGGAAAATGCCTACTAGAGCTTCTTTCCTACTACCATACTGTTTCACATCAAATACAATGACTAGATGGGTCATTTTCTCAGATATCTGACTAATTAGAATCCTTGTTAAGAGTGAAATCTGCTTGTCCAATTATAGAAACCTACAGTCTCAGCAGGGCCAGAGTAGAATCTTTAAAAAAATTACATGTTTTGTAATTAAAAATACAACTTTATTTTTCAAAATAATACATATGTATGTATTGAAATTAAGATAACTTCCCCATACAATTTCTGACTGCAAAATTTCACATAAGTTTGCTACAACCATCCATTTATTTTTGTTGCTGCAAAGGGCTTGGTACTATAGTTATCACTTAGCCTACCTATTGGTGAACCAACATTGCAAGTTTTCCTACTGACTATGTAGTTTTATTAATTTCTTTTTGTTTGTTCCATTTTTTTCCTCCTGTTTCAGCAATGATTCTTTTGGAATTATACTTTAGAGTATCCCCAAACTCTCCAACTTGACCAAGATGGCTGTTACTTTGATTTCAAATTTGGAAATCTGGCAACAAAAAGCTCAGAGTAAAAATTCTCATATATGTTTTTGGATTCTTTCTTAAGAAAGATGTTTCTCAGAGAAAATGAAATTATATATAATATATCAGTGCCACTGGAAATGAGCATTCTCTGTATTTATTCATCATTCATTCATTTATTCATGCATTCAACAAATTAAGCGACTATTATGTGCTATATATTCTGTTAGGCAATGACAAATAGAGATGAACAGGTCACACTTCTAAAGGAGTTTTCAATCTACTTAAGTAAAAACAGTGATTACCAGGGGATGGGGGCGGTGGAATATGATTGATGGTACATAAGAGTACAAACTTGTAATGAAGAGTAAATAAGCTATAGAGATCTAATGCATTTTGATATAGACAACAATATTGTACTATTGTATGTAACCTGATAAATATTGTTACAATAACCATATTATAATATATAGATGTATCAAAGTAACACACTATATACTTTAAATTTACAAAATATTATATGTCAAATTTATCCAATAAAAAAGGAATAAAAATGATGATCTTGTTAGCCACAGTTCTTATCTAACCAGAAGAAAGGAAATTCCATTTGGAAAGAGGATATAGCAGTAAGGCTTTTATCTATGTTTTTTCAAATGTGAGTATTGAGTGTTCCTACCCCGTAAACATAATCACATGGTGAACTCTACATGTCAGAGTATGCTTTTGCCTTATTTTGCATTTGCCCACAGTGCCTAAAAATATAGCACTTGTGCACATATTAGGCATGTGGTATTTATGTGTGGAAGCACTAATTGTCGCAAAGCAACTGTGTCTATGTTAATGCATTTGGTCCTTTTATGTATTTGTGAAACATTTATTCATTTCTTCAACTGGAATTGCTTTCTTTAATTTTTGCTTCTGATATAATCAGTATAATAGTAATAACTATGTAAGGTTAATAAGAATATAATCATACATTTTTCTGGATTTCAGATTTAAGTTCACATTTTTAGGAACCAAAGATTCAAATAAGCTGTTCTATACTAAGAATCAGTCTTCAAAAAAGAGACGTGAATAGCATGATAAAAACTGAGACTTTTGACTCTGAGCTAAAAACAGAGAATGTCTTATTCATCTTCTGTTCCTTAGTTTCTTGCACAGAGCTTGGGCCAGTAAGTGCTCCCCAAATGGTTGGAAAAGAAGGAAAAAGAAGGAAAGGGAGATTTCTAAAGATAAGCTAACCAGTAGGCAGTCTTATGATGTGGTAATCCCCAAGTAAAGGGGACAAAGTGGTGTTTCAGGCATTGAGTACCATGTGCGAAACTTTACAAGCATGAAAAAGCAAGGTATATTTTGGGGTGGAGTGAAAGTTTTGTAGATCTGGATAATTTTATGTGAAGAGGGAATAGCCAGAAATAAGGCTGAACACATGGACAAAAATACAGGCAGAAAGCATTTGTACTTTATCCTAAACTCAATAGTTCAGGATACATGGAACTAGAGGCTACATGAAGTCAGGTAGACCACTTTAGAAATTATTGAAACTCTCATAATTATTTCCTAAACCTGTTGTCAATCCCTTCCAATCCTAAATCGCCTTCTCTTGTATCACAAAGTTTATTTTTCTTCTCCCTGTCTAGTCCTCTTTCCATTCTGCCATTTATCCTCAACCTTACCTGATACCATCATTTTATCTGCTTACATTCCTTAGGTGGCTACTGTTTTTTCACCTCTCTCTCCAAAATCCCCAGATTGGTACCCAAAGTAGAAATAAGGAGGAAATGCATATGCAGAAGAGGTAAAGGAGGGATTCAAACCTAGGTATCTTTATACTCTTATCACTATGTCATATTGGCTATTAACCAGGCACAGTATTGGTTAATATTTTTTTTCAAAATCCAAAGTGTAGGAAATATTAACATTATTTAATATATTTCAAAAATTACATATTTATTTTTTTCCTCTAACACATAAGTGTTTTACTTTACTCTTGACTTTCCCTAAGGTTATAATTTAATGGGAGAGGATAAGAGAAAAATGCTATAATCTATTTAATTTAGTGCTTGGCATTTTACCTAGAAGCACTTTGCCTCAGAGAGGTATGAAGTCTTAAGTACCTACAGGATCCACAGGAGCCTCCTGAAGAAAGGGGCCCCAAACCTATCTGTTCTTTCTACATTAAAATGCCAAAATGCATGCCCAGGTATTTTACCAATGCACTGACTTGATAAGGGAGGCCATATTTTCCTCTGAAGTAACTTTGCATGAAATTGCTGAAAAGGACTGCTCTATATCGGATGAGTGCAGACAAAGAAAAAAAAGAAAAGACTGGTGTTCAGAATATGTCCTAAATGATGATAAACTGTTCTGCCAATTTTCTGTGAAATCTATTGTACATTCCACACTATAAAGTTGCTGAGACCCAGAGTGACTGGAGAAATGGTCAATTTTTCTGTCTCATTCCTCCAGGTATAGTTAGAAAAAGCCCATCACTGAAGGTAAACTGTGTCTGCCTATTCCTTGCTATCCTACATCTTTCTATAAACTTCATATATACTATCACGTTGCTGTGAAGATTACATGATATTTTCTTAGTCCTATAGATAAGTGAATGGTGGCTGAGAGGCATTTGTGGCCAGTGGCAACTAGTCTTGGGTTGAGAGTCCAAAGTTTCTAAATATAAGTTACAGGTCTTAACTTTGGACAAGTCACTTAATCTAAATCTCAGTTTCTTTATATTTGAAATGGGAATAATGGTACTTTGGTCATAAGAGTTTTGTGAGGAATAAATGGGAAAATGCATTTCAAGTGACAAGAACATTGTTTGCCAACACATAAGTGCTTAACAAATGTCAACTACTATTTTGAAAGTTATATGTACATGAATTACCCACTCTTGAATAACTAGTAAGAGTTGGAAACAGGATAATTCCTATTACTTATTTCTAGTCCAACACCTATTTCCCCAAAATACTGTAGTATTAATACTATACTATGCTATGTTATGGGGATACTGAAAAGCACTCAGTATTTGTGATAATATTAAAATAAAGAATAATTAAACTTTCTAAACCTCTACAGCAATAAAATAACTCTGAAAATAAGCTATACAATAACAATAGAACTACATTACAGAAGATCTGACTAAATCAATGATTAATAGAATACTAAGTTATTTAAGAAGGTTTTGGAATGTTTAATACACAGAGCTAACTTCTTAGCATAATATCTTAGAAAATAAGGTAATAAAGTTCTCTCTCTCTCTCTCTCTCTCTCTCTCCCACCCTCTCTCTCTCTCTGTTTTTCTTTCTTTATAAAAATAATACTGGGTTGAATAGACTCTGGGTCTTTCCAAGGCTGACATTTCCAAAAAAGTTTACAAGCATGGTATACGCTACAATTTTTATTAGTATCTTTATGTTTCTATGCAAATACCATCTAATATATATTTATATTAGAGCATATATATTAGAGCATAATATAAATAAGTTAACTGTATATGTATGAATTTATGTGTATGAAACTGCCAGTCTGACTTCCTAAAAGAAAAAAAAATGAAATCAAGAAAATTTCATTAAATTTCATTAAAACCAGCAATAAGGACACCAATGTTACTTTCCTTTGCTTTATTAGTTGTGAATTCTAATAAAATCAGACAGTAAGATACTTGAGCTTTTACAAAGCATTACTTCACTAGGCTGAATATTTATACAATTTATACAATTCACTATAGACATAGACAATTTAGCCCGCTAATATATTGTACTGGCAGGTTATGTTTAGCCATAAAAATACCTTCTTTGGCAAACCTTATTCTTGTAAAAAATATTATTATATGCCAAGATACTGAGATAACATAAAAAGAAACTGAAGTATTTCAAAAGTTGAAAATAAGCATACTCTATGGATTGTGATAAAAGATGTAAACTGAAAAATATTCATAGATTCATGTTATCACCTTCCTACACTCCCCGCATAAACTTGAAAAATGATGTTCATGAAGGTAAATTAAAATTCTATAATGCAGTCAAGGTGGAGGTGCTTTTTGTTTCATTTTTTAAAACAGAAATTGGAAGCATAAAAAAGGATATATATATATATCTGCTATAAACTGCTCTACATGAGACATTATCAAGAGAAGGAGAAGACAAGCTACAGACTAGGAGAAAATAGTTTCAAAAGACACATCTGATAAAACACTATTATGCAAAATTTACAAAGAACACTTAAAAATCAACAATAAGACAATGAACAGCTTGATTTTAAAAATGGGGGAAAAACCTGAACAGACATTTCTTCAAAGAAGATATACACATGGAAAGTAAGCATATGAAGAGATGCCTATCATATGTTATTAGGAAATTGAAAATCAACACAGCAATAATATACCACTACATACCTAGTAGAATGACCAAAACCCAGAATGCTGAGAATACCAAATGCTGGCAAGGATGTGGAGCAGCAGGAACTCTCATTCTCATTCATTTCTGGTGGGAATGAAAAATGGTGCAGCCACTTTGGAAGATAGTTTGGCATTTTCCTAAAAAAAACTGAAAATATTCTGATCATACGATCCCAGAATCATTTTCCTTGGTATTTACCCACAGAGGTTGGAAAGTCTTGTCCATATAAAATCTGCACATGGATGTTTATAGAAGCTTTATTCATAGTTTCCCAAACTTGGAAGCAATCCAAATGTCTCTAAGTAAGTGAATGAATAAATAAACTATGGTATAGCCCATACATGGAATATTAGTGTTACAAAGAAATGAGCTACTGGCTTTAAAAATCTGTGCCATTGCCAGGGTCATGCCTCATGCGCTTAGTGGTGCTCCTGTCAGGGTGGAGGATGGAGACCCTGGAGCAGGCAGTGTGGTCTGAAGAACCCCTGGATTGCACAGGAAGAAACAGTTCCCCTGCTTGGAGTGCATTTGGGAATGGTGGCCTAGACTCTCTGGAGACACAAAGAACTGGCAGTGCCAATGTGCCACCCCATTCCTTATAATAGGAACAAAGACACCAGTTGAAGGCAGCAAACCTTGGTGCTGGATTTTTGCTGAGCTTTACCATAAACTCTGAAACACTGGGCAGGCATGAAACTGACCACTTTTCTTGGACAAACTGGCAAATGGCAAAAGCATGGGTCCCTAAAATTTGCAGTTTGCAGTTTTTAAACCCAGCTCTATGCCTGAGATAAAATACAGGAGTATTATGCTGCCTGGAAAGCAGAAACTCAGATGCAGCCAGGGTGAAGGCAGGGGTCTGGCAGAAGCTTTTGTGAGGGCTTTCCAAAGAGTGGCAGGTGGAAACTCCATATTCTGGGGAAGAGAGAGCAGAGCAACACCATTTTACTTCCCGCTCATCAACAAAGACTGACTTCACTTCAGTGAGCAACATAGCACCACTCTATGTGTTATGTTGCTGGAGCTGATTACACCAAGCCCTGTTCCCCTTCACTCTTCAGGTACATGTCTACTGTGGCAGCTCAACCTGACAATCAGCATAGCAGGCCCTACTCACAGAAGACCAGCATAAATCCCTTGTACACACGAAGTCTACTGATCATAGAGTGCTGCAAAGTTTTAGCTCTAAGGTAAATAAAACCTAGTTTCATTGTTTGTTTGTTTGTTTGTTTTGGATCTCTTCTTAGAAATACAACCGTTACTGGGGTGTCTGGGTGGCTCAGTCGGTTAAGCGTCTGACTTTGGCTCATGTCATGATTTTGCAGCCTGTGAGTGTGAACACCACGTCAAGCTCTGTGCTGACAGTTCAGAACCTGGAGCCTGCTTCAGATTCTGTGTCTCCCTCTCTCTGCCCCTCACCCACTCATTCATTCTCTCTCTGTCTCTCTCAAAAATAAACAAAAAGTTAAAAAAAAAAAAAAGAAATACAACCATTACCGTCATGTGCAAGAATACAACAGGCTTTCGTAACATTCACACAAAAAAACCCCGTGACCCAGACAAAATGACAGGATGTAGTAACTTGCCCCAACAGAAATAACAGGAAGAAGTCACAGGCAGGAATTTAATCAATACAGATACAAGTAAGATGTCTAAACAACAATTTAAAACAGTAATCATAAGGATACTAGCTGTGCTTGAGAAAGTATAGAAGACCCTAGAGAATCCCTTACTAAAGAGATAAAAGAACTAAAAACTGGTCAGGCTTAAACAAACAAACAAAAAACTGTTATAACTGAGATGCAAAACTAAATATTGCAATAAGAATGTGAATGGATGAAGCAGAAGAATAAGTCAGTGATATAGAAGATAAAATTCTGGAAAATAATGAAGGTGAAAAGAAGAGGAAACAAAGGTATTGGATCACAAATGTACACTTAGGGAACTCAGCTTCTCCTTAAGGGTAATAACATTCCTATCATAGGAGTCCCAGAAAAAGAAGAGAGGGTAAAACAACCAGAAAGTTTATTTGAGCAAATTATAGCTAAAAACTTCCATAATCTGAGGAAGGAAACAGACACCAATCTCCAAGAAGCACAGAAAACTCCCATTATTTTTTTTAAGGCAGCCATCACCAAGACATATTATAGTCAAGTTCACAAAATACAAGGACAAGGAAAGAATCCTAAAAGCAGCAAGGGAAAAAAAGTCCTTAAACCTGTAAGGGAAGACAGATCAGGTTCACAGCAGATCTATCCACAGATACTTGGAAGACCAGAAGGGAGTAGCATTATATGTTCAACATGCTGATTGGGAAACATGCAGCCAAGAACTCTTTATCCAACAAGCCTGTCGTTCAGAATGGAAGGAGAGATAAAGAGTTTCCAAGACAAACAAAATCTAAAGAGTTGTGACCACTAAACCAGCCATGCAAGAAATATTACAGGGGACCCTTTGAGTGGTAAAAAGACAAACAGCAACAAAAACTAGAAAGGAACACAGAGCACAACGTGAAACACCAACTTTATAGGTAACACAATGGCACTAAACTCATATCTTTCAATAATCATTCTGAATTTAAACAGACTAAAATCTGCAATCAAAAGATATAGTATATTAGAATGTTTTTTAAAAAAAATCTATATGCTGCCTATAGGAGACTCATTTTAGACCTAAAGATACTTGCAGAGTGAAAGTGAGAGGATGGAGAACCATCTATCATGTTAATGGACACCAGAAGAAACCTGGAGAAGCCATACTAATATCAGGGAAACTAGATTTTAAACCAAAGACTCTAAGAAGAAATGCAGAAGGGCATTACATCATAATTAAGGGGTCTATTCATCAAGAAGATCAAACAACTATGAATATTTATTCCCCCAACTTGAAAGCACCCAAATATATAAAAACAATTACAAACATAAAGAAACTCACTGATAAAAATACAATAACAGTAGGGTTCTTTAAAACTGTACTAACAGCATTGGACACATCATCTAAGCAGAAACAATGGCTTTGAATGACACACTGGACTAGAAAACTTAACAGATATGTTCAGAACATTTCACCCTAAGTCAGAAGAATACACATTCTTTTAGAGTGCACATGAACACTCTCCAGAATGGATCACATACTGCATCACAAATCAGCCCTCAATAAGTACAAAAAGATTGAGAACATACTATGGATATTTTCAGATCACAATGCTATGCAACTTGAAGTCAACCACAAGAAAAATTTGAATAGGTCACAAATACATGAAGATTGAAGAACATCCTACTAAAAAATGAATGGTAAGCCAGGAAATTAATGAATAAATTAAGAAAATACATGGGCACACATAAAATTTATTTTTTTATATTTTTTAATATGAAATTTATTGTCAAATTGGTTTCCATACAACATCCAGTGCTCATCCCAATGGGTGCCCTCCTCAATGCCCATCACTTACTTTCCCCTCTTCCCCCAACCCCCCATCAAACCTCAGTTTATTCTCTGTATTTAAGAGTCTTTTATGGTTTGCCTCCTTCCCTTTCTGTAACTTTTTTCCCCCTTCTCCTCCCCCCCTGGTCTTCTGTAGAGTTTTTTCAGGATCCACATATGAGTGAAAACATATGGTATCTGTCTTTCTCTGCCTGACTTATTTCACTTAGCATAACACTCTCCAGTTCCATCCATGCTGCTACAAAAGGCCGTATTTCATTCTTTCTCATTGCCACGCAGTACTCCATTGTGTATATAAACCACAATTTCTTTATCCATTCATCAGTTGATGGACATTTAGGCTCTTTCCATAATTTGGCTATTGTTGAGAGTGCTGCTGTAAACATTGGGGTACAAGTGCCCCTTTGCATCAGCACTCCTGTATCCCTTGGGTAAATTCCTAGCAGTGCTATTGCTGGGTCCTAGGGTAGATCTATTTTTAATTTTTTGAGGAAACTCCACACTGTTTTCCAGAGTGGTTGCACCAGTTTGCATTCCCACCAACAGTGCAAGAAGGTTCCCGTTTCTCCACATCCTCTCCAGCATCTATAGTTTCCTTATTTGTTCATTTTAGCTGCTCTGACTGGTGTGAGGTGATATCTCAGTGTGGTTTTGATTTGTATTTCCCTGATGAGGAGTGACGTTGAGCATCTTTTCATGTGCCTGTTGGCCATCTGGATGTCTTCTTTAGAGAAGTGTCTATTCATGTCTTCTGCCCATTTCTTCACTGGATTATTTGTTTTTTGGGTGTGGAGTTTGGTGAGTTCTTTATAGATTTTGGATGCTAGCCCTTTGTCTGATATGTCATTTGCAAATATCTTCTGCCATTCTGTCAGTTGTCTTTTAGTCTTGTTGATTGTTTCCTTTGCAGTGCAGAAGATTTTTATGTTCATGAGGTCCCAATAGTTAATTTTTGCTTTTAATTCACTTGCCTTTGGGGATGTATCAAGTAAGAAATTGCTGCAGTTGAGGTCAGAGAGGTTTTTCCCTGCTTTCTCCTCTAGGATTTTGATGGTTTCTTGTCTCACATTCAGGTCCTTCGTCCATTTTGAATTTATAAAATTTAAAACACAACAGTCCAAAACTTTTAGGATTCAGCAAAGGTGGTCACAAGAAGGAATTGTATTGCCATACAGGCCTACCTCAAGAAGCAAGAAATGTCTCAAATATACAACCTAACCTTATACCTTAAGGAGCTAGAAAAGGAACAGAAAATAAAATCTAAAGCCAGAAGAAGAAGGGAAATAATAAAGATTAAAGCAGAAAAACTGATATAGAAACTAAAAACACACAGTAGAAAAGATCAATGAAACTAAGATCTGATTCTTTCAAATAATTAATAACATTTATAAAAGCCTAGCCAGACTTATCAAAAAGAAAAATGGCCTAAAGAAATAAAATCACAAATGAAAGAGGACAGATCACAACCAGCACCACACAAATACTAATTACAAGAGAATATTATGAAAAATTATATGCCAATAAATTGGAGAACCTGGAAAAATGAATAAATTCCTAGAAACATACAAACTACCAAAACTGAAACAAGAATAGAAAACTTGAACAGACCAATAACCAGCAAAGACATTGAATCAGTAATCAAAAATCTCTCAACAATAAAAAAGTCCAGGGCCAGAATGTCTCTAGAGTAATTCTACCAGACATTTAAAGAAAAATTAACACCTGTTCTTCTCAAACAGTTCCATATATATATATATATATATATATATATATATATATGGAAAGAAATCTTCCAAACTCATTCTACAAGGCCAACATTGCCTTGATTCCCAAACCAGACATAGACCCCACTAAACAGGAGAATTATAGATCAATATCCCTGATGAACATGGATGCAAAAATTGTCAACAAGATACTAGCAAATTGAATCTGACAGTACTTTAAAAAACTTATCCATCACCATCAAGTGGGATTTATTCCTGGGCTGCAGGGTTGGTTCAACATTTGCAAATCAACCAACATGATGCACCATGTTTATAAAAAAAAGGAGAAGAATAATATGATCCTCTCAATAGATGCATAAAAAGCATTCAACAAAGTACAACAGCAACAATTCATGATTTAAAAAAAATCAACAAAGTAGATTTAGAGAAAACATATCCCAACATCATAAAGGTCATATTTGAATGACCCACAGCTAATATCATCCTCAATGGGGAAAAACTGAGAGCTTTTCCTCTACAGTGAGGAATAAGACAGGGATGTCCACTCTCGCCATTACTATTTTTAAAATGTTTATTTATTTTGAGAGAGACAGAGAGAGAAAGAGGGAGAGAGTGCACAAGCGGGAGACGGACAGAGAGAGGGAAAGAGAGAATCCCAAGCAATGTCCATGCTCAGCACAGAGCCAGATGCAGGCCTTGATCCCAAGATCATGAGATCATGACCTGAGGTGAAAAAAGTCATATGCTTAACTGACTGAACCACCCAAGCACTCCATCTCACTTTACTATGTAACTTAGTACTGGATGTCTTAGCCACAAGAATTAGAAAACAAAAATAAATAAAAGGCATGCAAATTAGAAAGGAAGAAGTAAAACTTTAACTATTTGCAGACAACATGATACTCTATGTACAAAACCTAGAAGACTCCACCAAAAAACTGCTAGAACTCATATAGGAATTCAGCAAATTGCACAATATAAAATCAGTGTACACAAATCTGTTGTATTTCTATATACCAATAATAAAGCAGCATGAAAAAATCAAGGAATTGATCCCATTTACAATTGCATCTAAAACCATAAGATACCCAGGAATAAACCTAACCAAAGAATTAAAAGACCTGTACTCTGATAACTATGGTACACTTATGAAAGAAATTAAAGAAAACACAAAGAAACGGGAAAAAATGTCCATGCTTATGGATTTGAAGAACAAACATTGCTAAAATGTCAATACTACCCAAAGCCATCTACTCATTTCATACAACCAGTATCAAAATACCACCAGTATTTTTCACAGAGCTAGAACAAACAATGCTAAAATTTGTATGGAACCAGAAAATACTCTAAATGGCCAAAGCAATCCTGAAAAAGTAAAGCAAAGCTGGAAGCACCACGATTCCAGACTTCAAGTTATATTACAAAGTTGTAGTGAGCAAGACAGTGTGGTACTGGCACAAACACAGACACATAGATCAATGGAACAGGTTAGGGAATCCAGAAATGGACCCACAACTACATGGTCAACTAATCTGTGATAAAGCAGGAAAGAATATTCAATGGAAAAAAGACAGTCTCTTCAAAAAATGGTGTTGGGAAAACTGGGCAGCAACAGAATGAAACGGACCACTTTATTAAACCATACAGAAAAATAAATTTAAAATGCATGAAAGACCTCAATGTGAGACAAGAAACCATCAAAATCCTACAGAAGAGGGGTGCCAGGGTGGCTCAGTTGGTTGGGCATCCAACTTTGGCTCAGGTCATGATCTAATGGTTTTAGTTCGAGCCCTGTGTTGGGCTCTGTGCTGACTGCTCGGAGCCTGGAGCCTGCTTTGGATTCTGTGTCTCCCCCTCTCTTTGCCCCTCTCCTGCTCATGTTCTGTCTCTCTATCTTTAAATAATGAATAAACGTTAATTTTTTTTAAATCCTACAGAAGAACATAGGTAGCAACCTCTTTGACCTCGGCAGGAGCAACTTACTAGACATGTCACTAGAGGCAAGGGAAACAAAAGCAAAAATGAACAGTTGGGACTCCGGCAAGATAAAAAGCTTCTGCACAACAAAGGAAACAATCAAAAGGCAGCCTATGGAATGGGAGAAGACATTTTCAAATAACATATCTGATGAAGAATTAGCATCCAAAATCTATAAATAATTTAGCCAACTCAACATCCAAAAAACAAACATTTCAATTAAGAAATAGACAGAAGACATGAATAGACATTTTTCCAATGATGACATCAAAATGGCTAACAGACACATGAAAAGATGCTCAATATCACTCATCGTCATGGAAATACAAATCAAAACCACAATGAGATACCACTCCACATCTGCAGAATGGCTAAAGTTAACAACACAGGAAACAACAGGTTTTAGCGATGATGTGGCAAAGGGAAACGTCTTACACTGTTGGTGGGAATGTTAACTGGTGCAACCACTCTGGATAACAGAATGGAGGTTTTCCATTAAGTTAAAAATCTAACTACCTTACAATCTAGCAATAGCTACTACCAGATATTTTCCCAAATGATACAAAATAGAGATTTGAAGGGCTACATGCATTCTGATGTTTAAAGTAGCATTATTAACAATAGCCAAATTATGGAAAAAGTCCAAATGTCCATTGATTAATTAATGGATAAAGATGATATGATATGTGTGTATGTGTGTATACACAATGAAATATTATTCAGTCATTAAAGAGAATGAAATCTTGTCATTGCAATGACATGGATAGAGCAAGAGCGTATTATGCTAAGTGAGATAAGTCACTCAGAGAATGACAAAACCATATGATTTCACTCATATGTGGAATTTAGGAAACAAAACAGATGAACCTATGGTAAGGGAACAAAAAGAGAGAGAGGGAAGCAAACCATAAGAGACTATTAATGGTAGAGAATAAACTGAGGATTGATGGAGGGTGGTGGGTGGTTGATGGGCTAAATGGGTGATGGTTATTAAGGAGAACACTTGTTAGGATGAGCACTGGGTGTCATATGTAAGTGGTGAATCACTAAACTCTACTCCTGAAACCAATATTACACTATATTTTAACTAACTAGAATTTAAATAAAAATTTGGAAAATAAAAAGGCAATGAGCTATCAAGGCATGAAAAGACATGAATAAATTTTAAATGCATATTACTAAGTGAAAGAAGCCAATCTGCAAAATAGGAGTCAAACTATATAACACTCTGGAGAAAGCAAATCTGTGAGGACAGTAAAAAGACCAGTAGTTTTCAGGAGTTAGAAGAGAAGGAAGGATGAATAGCTGGTGCACGGACGATGCTTAAGGCAATGAAACTATTCCATATGATAGTGTAGTGGTGGATGCATGTCATTATACATGTGTTAAAACACATAGAGCAGGGGTGCCTGGGTGGCTCAGTCGGTTAAGCGGCCAACTTCGGCTCAGGTCATGATCTCGCAGTCCGAGCCCCGCGTCGGGCTCTGTGCTGACAGCCCAGAGCCTGGAGCCTGTTTCGGATTCTGTGTCTCCCTCTCTCTGACCCTCCCCCATTCTTGTTCTGTCTCTCTCTGTCTCAAAAACAAATAAACGTTAAAAAAAATTAAAAAAAAATAAAACACATAGAACATACAACACCTTGAGTGAACCTTAATGTCAACTGTGGACTTTCAGTGATGATGTGTTGATGTAGGTGCGTCAATTATAACAAATATATCACTTGGTTCAGCATGTTGTTAGTGGTGGCTGTGCATGTATAGGGACAGGTATATGTGAATCCACCATACTTCCCACTCAACTTTGCTGTGAACCTAAAGCTGCTCTAAAATTAATTTATTAATTAAAAATATATAAATATGCACACACTCATACATGCAATTGCACCCACACACATAACAATTAATCCAGCCCATTTACTCACTACCTAGCTTTACAAAATAGAAAATTGACATTAATAATGAAGATTCTTATTAAGCCCCTTGCCAATCCTATTTCCCCCTAATCCACATCCTTCTCCCTGAGGTAAATAATACACTGACTTTTTTCATTCCAATGCTTTTCTTTACCACATTTGTTTGTGTTAATTAATATGTTGTTTAATTTTGTATGCTTCTGAACTTTACATAAATGGAATTTCGCTGTAGGTAATCCTGTGAGATTTGTTTTCATTTTGTTTTATGGTTGTTACCTGTGTCTTTTTTTCTTTCTTCTCAGTCTGCTATAACAAACTCTCTTTAGGGCCACCTGGGTAGCTCAGTTGGTTAAGCATCCCACTTCAGCTCAGGTCATGATCTCACACTCTGAGTTCGAACCCCACGTCAGGCTCTGTGCTGACAGTTCATATCCTGGAGCCCGCTTCAGATTCTGTGTCTGCCCGCCTCTGCTCATGCTCTGTCTCCCTCTGTCTCAAAAATAAATAAAAACATTAAAAAAAACTTAAAAAAAACTCTCTTTATATGTCTTCTTGTGAACAGGTAAAAGATATTTCTCTAGTGAGTATTCTTAGAGGTAGTTTCCTGAGTCCTATAGTATACATATCTTCATCTTTACAAAACAGTGTCAAATTGTTTTTCAAAGTTGTACCACCTTAAACTCCTATCGGCAGTGTATGAAATTCTGATTGTTACACATCCTTTATAATATTAGAAAATTTTTCTTTTATCTTACCAATGTGATAGGTTTAAAGTGATATCATATTTAATTTCCATTTCTATGATTAGTAATGAGGTTGTTCTTGCATTTTTCACATATTTATTGGACTTTTATGCTCCTTTTCTATGAAATATTTGTTTAATTTGTTTACTTATTTTTCATTAGATTCATTAGATTCTTTTTTTGTTGTACCTAATCTGTCACATAAAATTAACCATCATGTAATCTTAAAATCAAATCCTCAAGTTACACACACACACTCCTTTTTGCATCAAATAAAGTTAGACTTAGGAAGAATTAGTACATGTGTTTAGACTTTCTACACACATTTACTTAGACTCTTAATGCCTTTTAATTTCTACATAATTAAATTATGATGAAATACTATGATCTACATGATATCTGCTCTATAAAATTTAGGACTTGTTTCATGACCTAGAACACAGTCAATTTTTGTAACTCTCCAAGTGTGATTGAAAATAATGTGTATTATACAATTGTATAGTCCATTAGATTGAGATTGTTAATTATGTTCTTCAAACACTTACATACTTATTGATTTTTTGTCAGTTTAAATATACTCTCTTTCATTTGGTTAGTATTTATTTGATACATGTGTTTTCATTTTTCATTTTGGTTTCCCTGTGTCATTACGTTTTTCATATGTCTTTGTTTCTCAACAAAAAGTGGAAGAAGGGCGAAGTAGCATAAAATGTCAAGAAGCATTTTATTTTTTTATGCAGTCTGACAACCTTTGTCTTTTAACTAGACTTAATCCATTTAAATTTATGGTGATCACAAGTATAATTAGGATTTATTTCTACCACATTAATTACTGGTTTCTATTTATCCTGCTTTTTCTATTGATTTTTTTTCTTTTTCATTGCTTTAGTTTGGATTGGTTGGGATCTTTTGAGTCTTATTTCGTATTTCCCTAGAATATAAACATGCATCCTTAACAAAGCCTAGAGTTAATCAACTTATTCACTTTCCTCCAGATAATGCAAAGACGTTAGAACACTTAACTCATATCATCTCCTCCAAAATTATATGCTGTATTTCCAGATTTTAAATCTACTTTGATTTTGCTGACACCATAAATTGGGAATTGTTATTAATGTTTATGTAGTCAGTGGATGTCCATTTAGATATGTACACAAATTTACCAATTTTTTAAATTTATTTTTGTATACATATTTTAATTGAATTATAATTGACGTACTATTTTATATTTGTTCTTGACTCATCATTCCTACTGGCACCTCAGTGTTTCTTTCTGGAATAATTTCCCTTTGCCCTGAAGTACAAACTTCTGAATCCCCTTTGGTAGAGATCTATTGCTGGTAAAGTGTTTCAGTTTTTGTTTCTTGAAAACATTCATTTTGGTGGTTTCTTATTTATTCTTCATGCTCTCAGTTTCATATCCCTTCCCCAAACATAATAATTTAAAGTTTTATGGTCTACATTTGATAATTCCAATAACTGTTGTCTGAATAAGGTTTTACTCTGTGGATTTTTGTTTTTCCTGAGAAGATTGATAAATAAAACAAATGAGTGGCCAAATGAGACTAAACATCCCCTATATTACAGATAGGTATGAATTTAAGCCTGTTGGCCTAGATAACTTATTATTTCTGATTCTCAGAATCAACCAGTCTCAGGACATGCTGAACCAGAAGAAGACTTATGTGGCAGGAGGACTGGCCCTTAGAGAAGCAGAGCAAAACACCTTTCTATGAGCCATACACTCCCAAAATGAAGAGAGGAGTTGCTGAGCTAAGCATTGCTAGATATTTTCCCCAAATATTTAAACAGATAAGTTATTTCATTAACCCTAATCCCGGGTTGAGAATAAGTATAAGGGCTGAAAGATATCAGGAGTGTAATACGAGTGAAAGTGTTTTAACCTAGCAGTAAACATTGGGAATGGGGAAGACATGTTGACCATGACAGTGTTTTATGTCTGTACTAGTTTGCTAAGACTACCATAACAAAGTACCACAAACTGGGTACTTTAGAATGGAAATATATATTGGATTAGGGTTCATCCTACTGTAGTATGACCTCATGTTAACTAATTACATCTGCAATGATCCTGTTTCCAAATAGCTTCACATTTTGAGGTACTGGGAGTTAGGAATTAAGCATATGAATTGGGGGGGCACAATTCAACCCACACAGTGTCCTTATACATTCTTTGGGTTTTGACTATAAGTGCATTCACCTTGGAACTTCATCTGTGGAAAATTTTAGAGAGCTGGTTGAAGATACATATCTCCAGAGAGAGTTTAAGTTCACCAAGTGTCTAGAGTACCTCCAACCTTAAACTATTATGAAATAAATTCTCACCAAGAGATTTTTCAAACCACATAGGAATTATGAATTCAGACCCTAAGTTTGCCGAAAGTCCAGGTTTTGCTTAAAAATTCTACAGAAACACTTTTTCTTCCTATTCAACCTTGTGCTGAGACTAAGATAGGCAAGCTTCCTTTCTGCTGTTTCTGAGTTTTGTGTTTGTTTGCTTATTTAGCTCACCCTTAAAATGTGAGAGTCTTTAACTGTACAATGACATCTAAGATTTTTGCCAGAGTATCCATATCCTACATATTTCTCCTCCCTGAACGGGTATTAGGCTTTGTCTTCAAGCCTCTGGACCAGGGGTGTTAAACATTGATCCTCAAGGTCATCAGGATTTATAAATATGCCCAGGTTGAAAGCTAGTTTTTATTTTTTTCTTATACTTTTGCTTTACCTTTATTTTTTGCTTTAAGGGCTTCTTTTCTTGCCAACAAAGATATGCAAATATAATTTATGAAATATATTTTATCAAATATTTTCAATTATTTTGTCCAAAACAATTATTCACATTATATAACCTGCTTTACCATGCACTCAAAATAGATGTCTAGGTGGGATTTTATAGAAAGAGTTGCATCCAAAATTCAATAGCTAATATTTATGGAATGTTTACTGTATGCATGCTAATATTATACTAAGTGCTTAACAAGAATCACCTCTTTATTCTTCACAAAAACCACATGAGGTAAGTACTCACTTTTAAAATGCAAAAATGTAGTTTTAGAACAGAAAATATACTCACCCAAAACCACAGAGCTGGAATTTGATGGAGATGAAATAAAAGTTCATTTCTGTCAGATGCGAAAGTTAGTGTTCATAAACATTATCATATACTACTTCCCAAGCCACAATGCTATTGAAATGAGTATGCATTGTTATATACATGTATTTAATAAAAGTACTCTTATGGCACACACAGTTATTTTTTTATCCATTATTGCACTCTCAGTGCCTATCATGGTGCTTAGACTATAATAAGAGTTTAATAAATGTGTTGAGCAAATTGAAAAATAAAGGTATACAGGGACTTTTATTCATATATATGTAGATGTTGAATAAGAATATGTTTGTAGCAGACTGAAATTGGATAATACCAAGCCTTTGAGCAGATTTATGGAGATCAGTATTTCTAATGTTTTTATTTCCCATTGTCTTGTCTTCAGTTATTAAATTTATCCCAGCTCTGGAACACATAATACACATATAGTTCTGAACACATTTTTTTTCCAGTTCATTTGTTCAGGGATTAGAAACTACTGACTTTTCACTTCTTTGTTCTTCTTTTATACTATTTAGATAGAATCCTAATCACTATTAAATTTTGATTTCATACTACTGCTACTGGCAATAATAAGTATTGCATGCCTACTTTTATATGTATTTCTCAAAAACAATTATGCAAGCTATTACTGTTGCCTCCATTTAACAAATGAAGAACATAGGAGGATCACATAGTTAATTAGAACAGCAAGTCATGAAACCACTTGTAACCACAAAATTCTCTATGTTTCACCGACTCCAGATTATTTGCCATATCCCCAAAATTCACCATGCACTTTTAGACCTCTAGACATTTTCTTATACTGCTGCCTCTTCCTGAAGGCCTTTCCTTCCTTGTAGGATCAGTGAACTTCTACACATCTTTCAAAGCTCAACCCAAATATCATCTCCTTGATGAAAACACCCATGAACCCCTCCTGGTCTTCCTGCTTATTTCCTTCCTAGCATTTATGCATTACTAGACATACTGTTCCTTAATGAATCATGTGTCTATCTCCCCATGTGTAATCGTGATCCAGGAGTACAATAATGTTTTCCTCACTGTATCTCCGGCAGCTATCATGGAACCTGGCACATACGGCATAAATGAATCAGTGACTAAATTTATTGGAACTAGTTAGAATTCACCTGGAAAAACTTTCTGCTCTTACATGGCTTCAACCCTTCATCTGTCAAACAAGGTTTTCCTTCTTTTACTAAGCCCTCCTTTTATACTTGTTAAGGCAGTCTTCAGAAAATGATCATAGGTACAATGAAAATAATATAATAATACTTTAAATTTGTGTGGAGATTTACAGTTACCAAAGCGCTTTCCATTACATTTTGTTTTCTCATCAGCCCTTTGAGTTAGCCTGGGAAGGTGGTTTAGTCCATTCTTAGAGATGAAGAAACTGACAGCCAGATCACATGCTCAGCAAGTGTTCAAGCCAGGAGTTGGGCTCTTGTTTTCTCACACCCTGCACAGAGCTTTTCACTCTGTCCTAAAAATGAACAAATATCCAAGGCGATTTTGCTGTAGATATTTCTTAGGCCACAGATTGTGAAACACTGTGTAAAAGTTCATATTCATGAGTGGAATATGTGTCTGTTAAGAGGACAATGAGAACTCTGTGTGGAGGAGAGGGTGGATGGGGGAAGGTCACAATGGAAAAGCCAAGTAGCTGAGGGACAGAGAAGGAAAAGCCAAAGTGCACATGATACTTGAATTCCCTGTTAGTATTTTTTATAAGATACAGAAAGAAAATTAGGAAACATTTTCTGTCAAGTTTCTAATATTTCCTGTAAATTTCCAAGGCATTTTGTGTTAGAAAATGAACTATGTTGATGCAATACCATACCTAGCATTAGCATTGCCATTTGTTCTTTTTCTTCAACAGGTGTTACTTTCTATTTTTTCCCTTTCTTCTCTCTAAACTAGGTAACCATTTGGTTGTTGTTAATTGTCACATTTGTTCTCATACCAACATGTTAAATGTAGTTTGAACAAAAGCCACACCTGAAAATTCATTTTTTCCTCTTTCTGAAAATCCACACTGAAGTTTGAGGTTAGAGATTGCTATGTTTCTTACTGAGTTTGGATTCCTCATTACATTTCTAAAGTTGTCAAACTAATACTGCCCAGAAATACAAGAGAATCTGGATTCACTTTCAGCTACTCATCATATTCTGAATATTTTGAGATGGAAACTGAAAATGTAGTATTTCAGACATCAAAATTTACCTGTGAAGTAATATTTGTCCTACATATCTTATTTTCATATTGGCTTCTATATAAAATTAACATCTCCAAAATAATATTTTGCTTCTGAGCTCTGATAAAATCATGAGGAAACAACAAACACTTTAAAATCACATTTAAAGACAACAAACATTTTCTAGGTTAATAGCAGTGAACATAAGTCACAAAATATGAATATAAAGCAACTCAGTTATTTTTTTTTGTTTTTTATACAATAAACTTAAAGCTCTAAAGGGAAATTAACCAAAAGTTTAACAGTACAGAACTCACTGAACCAGAATGTCAAGAGTTTGTATCAATCCTCCATTCTCACTCACACTCTGTGACAGAAGAATATTCCTTGGGGTGATCCAACTAATGGGAGCTAAGAGGGTAGGTGGACAATTATCTCAAGTCTACTGTATGACAGGCCCCATGCTCAGAATATTTTATTTCATTCCAATAAAACCTTAAAAGATTATGCCCAATTTACAAATCAGGAAATGAATCTCAGATATTAAGCAACTTGTTTAGAGTTACATAACTAGGCAGTGATAGATTAAACATAGTTATGTCTGATTTCAAAGTTTACACATTTCAGTGAGATTAACATGTTCCAAAGTTTTTTTTTTTAATGTAGGGTAACTAATTTTTCCCCTAAATTATAATTATTTTATTACAAAATAAGAACAAAGAGGGTCTAGAATGATACCCTATCATATGTTCCTATTTTTCAGTCTAACTCTGAAACATTATACCTTGTACAAAGAGGGTATACATTCAGTTCCAAAAATGGAAAGAACATTAAAATAACTGGCACTTACAGCTTTAACATAATATTGTTTGAGTTACTGTGCACTGGAAAATAAAAATCTAACTTGAAAAAACCATATTCATTATGTATCAGTATAATGCGGAATGGTAAAATTAAATTAAAAATGGAGGAAAATATATTTCTGGTAGAAGCATATAAATATGGACTATAGATAACCTTTTATCCTTTTAGAAAGAATGCGTTTTGGACATCCATGATAAACAGGCAGGTGTATTGATGTATATGGAAGCCAGAGCTGGAGTGTCAGGGCTGGATATTTAAATTTGAGGAGTCATCAACATGTAGATTATATTTAAAGCCATGAAACAGGATAAGTCACTTAAGGAGAAAGAGGTGGTAGAGAAGAGAAGTGGACAAAAGACAAAGGTTGTAAGCAAAAATACATGATAACTCATTTTAATGCTCCAAATTTCTCAGACTGCTTCCCCAGCACACACAGGCACACACACTATAATGGTAGTTGTACTTTCAGTATCTAGTTGAATTTTAAACGTTGTATATACTTATAACACATAACATTACTGGTAAAATGAGGCTATTACTAGGCCTGAGGTCTTGGGAAGGGCTGTTTGGAATCATTTAAGGTCGCAAATGAACCAAAGCACTACTCAGTTTAAGCAACTCTGAGGCATGGTAGTCAAAAGCTTTGGCTCTGACACAAAGTTGTTTGAGTTTGAATCCCAAATCCACTATACCTATCAACTGTCCTTGGGAAAATTACTTAATTTTGTTGTCCCTTGATTTCCTTGTTTATATAATAATAGTACCTACTTTCTGAGATTTTCATGAAGATTGAAAAGCTAAAATATGTAAAACATATGGGAACTCAATATATTTTGACAATTATTATCCAAGAATTGTGTAACTCTGAAAAGATCCAGCAGCTTTCTTTTTCAAGCATCCCACTCCAGGAATCCTTTCTAGGAGCTCACTGCATCACAAGGCCACTGTTTCTATATTTGCAAGCACTCAGTGAATCTCACATTCACTTTCCACATGGAGGCCAAACCTGCCTCCCTGGCACTTCTATACTTTGGTCCCATTTTTGCACTCCAGAGATCTTCAGTATAAATTTCCTCTTCTACATGATGAGTCTTCAAACCCTTTAGGCAGCTCCCGTGTGCTCTTTTATCTTTTCTTCACTGGGCAAAGCATACTCTGCTTCTTCAACTATTCTGTATACAAAATGGATCACAGACTTCTCACACTCTTTGATTTCCTCACGTGTAGATACTGCCATTTGCCAAAGTTCCTTTAAAATATGCCCATGGAATGTGTATATCACGACACACAAGCAAATGTAATAGTGCACATAAGCCACATCTGGTTGGAGCTGAGAAGGATGAAGCAAAACAATGAGCTCATTTGTGAGGTTTTCATGGTTGGCAACTTTAAAGGAAACAAAAGAAAACTAGTTTAATCATTCTGCTAAGTGCAAAGCTAAAGTAAGTTCCTTAAAGTGTTTTTTTTTAATTTGAACAGAATTCACCTGGCCTCTTGATGATAGACATACCTATTTATATTTAGTGATTTCAACATGTGGGTCATGACATGTATATGAGAAATATTTTGTTTTGTTTATTTTTTTTTTCAATTTTGGAGTGACTTTTCATTGAAGGTATCCTAGCTGGATACCTATGAAAATTAATAATCCATTATTAATCTTGTGCATTTCTATAGTGCCTGTTATTATAATAATCCACTCAATCTGAGATATGAGACAATAAATAAATAAGCTTGCAAAGACCAGTATAATTACAGATACTTAGAATCATGATTATTGTACTATGATGAATAGTAAGACTGATGATGTTCTATTACAAGAAATGAATCAAGATTATACAGGCCTTTGGAACAACATACTAAAAAGAAAGACTGCTGAACTGCATATGAACAAACTGGGGTTCAATGACTGGCTCTATCCTTCAATAGCTGTGCAAATTTGCCAGATTATTTAAATTGAGATTTGTTCTTATATTTAAAAACCTTAGATAATATCTGTTGTACATCTAGTGTCTTTATGAAAAACAAATGAGTGTTCTGAAATGTGTTGAATGGCTGGGCAAACATGAGGTAGTATTCTAAAATAAACTAACCTGCATTATTGTGCTTCATTTTAAGAAAATTTGTGTATAAAATTAGAAAAAAAATATGCCTGAGTTTCTAAAAGTGATACATCATAATATGAATATCATTCTTTAATCATATTCTCCTGAGGTAAATAACAAAGGCTCCTTGTAGAGTTCAGTTAGTTTCATGGAAATTTCCATTTAAGTGCTGGCTATTCTATTTACTATCTGGAAATACTTCCAGGGCTTTTCAGTAAAACTGGAAATAATTTTTAACTATTATTAGTTGCAGCAAATAATTTCTGAGGTTTCTTACCATTCTTGCAGTGATGGTAGAGACTCCTGGAATGTATAAGAAAACAGGCAAACTCATCTGGAAAAGGACTTGTGACATCAACCTTGTTTCCACCTCTCATGTATAAGGTTCAAGTCTTTTAAACTAATGGATGCAATGTTTGGGATTCCATTTTTGGCAGTACAATGTTGTTGAAAAAGTACAGTATCAGGGAACAAATCCAAGTCTGTTACATACTAACTGTGTAGTCTTAGGTTAACAAGACTAAGGTTAGTCTTAGTCTTAGGTTAACAGATATTTGTAAGAGAATCTCATATCTAAAACAAAAATGAAAATATTGCTTTTCAAGATAATCATGAGGCATAGCATAACGTGTACAAAGCAATTAACATGCAATCAATGGTAGTTGTTATGACTAATCTTGACCTAGTTTCCATTGACATATCCTCTATTTCTAGATAAATTTGATTTTAAATTTATGCTGGACACAACATAAAAATAAGACTTAGCTAACCTAGATCTTATTTCAAAAATTGAAATAAAAATCTAGACTAGTAATGATTAAGGATATTACCACTCAAAATATTTATATTTTTTTGACCACATCTATAGCTCATCAGATTTGGAACATTAGACCACATTTCTGTACATTCATCTGCTGCAGGATTTAGACCACAGAAGGCCTATGTTCCCCAAAGTAGGTTTTTTGGAACTGTTTTTGACACAATTTAGTAAACTTCTACAAAGTCACTTGCTTGCTGTATGGCTGAGCAAGCATGCTTGGCAGACTGAAGGAGAAAGGTATCACATAACTATTGATTCATAAAGATGCCAACTCTTCCACGAAGACTTCCAGTAAGGATGAATCTTTGTTTCCCCTCTAATCCCATGTGCTATGTTTGCATTTTTATCATAGAACTCAGCAAATTATGTCATGAATTGTACTTAGTTTCACACATAGTTTTATTTACAAGACTGTCATAGGTCACTCCTATATCCAACACTTCCACAGGAGCAGTTCAGGAACAGAGTTCAGGAACTCTGAATACTGCAGATAAGATGCTTCTTATCTGGCCTCTATATCACCTTGGTTATACTTCAACTCCCAACTCTAATCTCATAAAATGTTATGGGCCATGATTAAACTTCCTGGCCCCAACACTTCTTACTATCGCTTATATCCCCCTTTTCTGTTTTATTTTTCTCCATGGCACTTATAAACACCTGGACATTTCCCTAATTTCTTTATTGTATATTTCCTTCCACTAGACTGTACAATTCCTGAGGGCAGGTATTTGATTTATTACTTTATTCCTAGTTCCTGGAACTGTGCTTGTCACATAGTAGGTGCTCAATACATATTGGTTGAGTAAATATTGAGTCAACAGTAAATTTCTAAGCTCAGAGGTTGTATCATATTTATAACTGTCTTACTGCATTGGATATTAGACATTCAATAAATGTATATTGAATTGAGTTAAGTTGAACATTTCCACTAACCTAAGTCTTTGGATTCTTCCAACTGTGCTGGCATTGAACAGAAATTAACTTAATTATTATCATTCATATATCCTATATGTGGACTATGAACACTAATTTAGACTTCAAATAATGTTACAATGCAGAACTGAGAATATAAAAAGACAAAATATGAAACATCTATTTTTATTACTTGTTTCTAAGTCTCTAACAAAATTGACTTATACTAGAACCACTTACCAACATTAATAAAAGTATAATACAATATACTTCTATCCCATGAATGATAACAAATATAGTAACAAGAACCTTCATATCTATACTACATATTACTATCTGATGTCTACTGATAGAGCCCAAGCTACCCAATGAGGATGGTCTTAACAAATGTGCCTGTGGCATGATTATCCTGAAAAATGAGGGCTTTCTTATTGGAAGACACGAAAAGACGACTGTAGGGAAAAACTATTGTAAGTGCTATGGTCAACATAGCAGGTAATGGTTAAAAAAATACTGTTTTCTTTGGACAATTTCCCCAGGATTGTTAGAACCATTTGGAGCTGAAATCAATGATTAAAAATAAAACACACCACTGACTAAGATGAGAAAATTCTGATATGTTGATAAAAGTATGAGCATTTAAGGTGATATGGGCTTTTATGAATATACTGGAGAATAACAGAGGTATGTACCAAAATTCTTTAAAGTATATAAATATATAAAACATTTTGTTGTTTATAGCATATTTTATTTTGACCAAGTTTTTTAAAATTTTTTTTCTTAATGTTTTTTATTTATTTTTGAGACAGAGAGAGACAGAGCATGAGCGGGGAAGGGGCAGAGACAGAGGGAGACACAGAATCTGAAGCAGGCTCTAGGCTCTGAGCCATCAGCACAGAGCCCGATGCGGGGCTCGAACTCACAGACTGTGAGATCATGACCTGAGCCAAAGTTGGACGCTCAACCAACTGAGCCACCCAGGCGTCCCTATTTTGTCCAAGTTTTAAGGAAAGATTTTTTGCAGTGATTTTTCTTTTTCCAGCTTAATTCCATTTGATCTAATTTTTAAGTATTTTTTTGTCCAAAAATGTACAATAAAAATATTGTTGTACACGTTGGTAGTTACTAGATTTATGTGCTTTGGGTGTCTATGGGCATTTAAAGATAAATTAAAAAGATAAAAAGGTATAAATAATTTTAGAATTGTGCTTAACATGATGGATTTGAAATTCTCAGAGCTACAGAAAATTGCTCTTAGGTAGCAGTCACACTATTATAAACTAAAATTAATACAAACCCCAAAACTCATGTGAACAGGAAGTACTACTCATTGGTCTGAGCCCAGAATTGGGTCTCTTCCTCTTGGTTTTAACCCCATATTTACTGCTTTTATGTATTTTTTTTTCAAATTCCATTTTACTTCCATCATTTTATGTTAGTGTAATACAGTGTATTCACTTTTTCAAATTTTCAAATGATTTCCTTTTTCTTGAATACAGAAAAAGAAAAAATCGTATTTATTTTTACTTTTTATTAAAAATATTTTTCTTAAATTTTTTCCACTATATTCTTTACTTTTGTGTATATTTTTTCAAATTCTATTTTATTGAATCATCTCATTTTAGTCTACTACAGTGTATTCATTTTTTCAATTTCTCCTATGATTCCCTTTTTTCTTTTCTTTTTTTTTTTCTTCATCCCCCTTCTTTTTTCTCTAATCTGTCAAACCACTTTCAACACCCAGACCAAAACACACCTAGGATCTAGCATCATTTATTAGATTTGTGTGAGTGTGTGTGTGTGTGTTTGTGTGGATTTAATTTTATAATTTTAATATATTTTTTTAATTTTAATTTTTTAATTTTAATTTGTCTACCTCATTAATTCATTTTCTCCCTTCAGAATGATAAAATGAAGGAATTAACCCCAAAAGAAAGAACACAAAGAAATGACAGTCAGGGATTAACCAACACAGATACAAGCAAGATGTCTGAACCAGAATTTAGAATCACGATAACAAGAATACTAGCTGGAGTCGAAAATACATTAGAATACCTCTATGTAGACATAAAAGAAGGAAAAAATAGCCAGGATGAAATTTAAAATGTTAGAACTGAGCTGGAATCAGGAGTGGATGCAGAGGCAGAAAGGATGGATGAGGCAGAACAGAGAACCAGTAATATTCAGGACAAACTTATAGAGAATAATAAAGCAGAAAAAAAAGAGGGAGATTAATGCAAAAGAGCACAATTTAAGAATTAGAGAAATCAGTGACTCATTAAAATGGAACAACATCAGAATCATAGGGGTCCCAGAAGAGGAAGAGAGAGAAATAAAGGTAGAAGGGTTATGTGAGCAAATAATAGCCGAAAAATTCCTAACCTGGGGAAAGACACAGACATCAAAATCCAGGAAGCACAGAGGATCCCCATGAGATTCAGCAAAAGCTGACCATCAACAAGGCATATCATAGTCAAATTCACAAAATACTGAGGCAAGAAGAGAATCATGAAAGTAGCAAGGGAAAAAAAGTCCCTAACCTACAAGGGAAGACAGATCAGTTTTGCAGCAGACCTAACCACAGAAACTTGGCAGGCCAGAAAGAAGTTGCAGGATATATTCAGAATGCTGAATCAGAAAAATATGCAGCTAAAAATTCTTTATCCAGCAAGGCTGTCATTCAAAATAGAAGAAAAGATAAACAAAGTTTCACAGACAAACAAAAATTAAAGGAGTTTGTGACCACTAAACCAGCCCTGCAAGAAATTTTAAGGTGGACTCTCTGAGGGGAAAAAAATGATGTAATGTATATATCAAAAGCAACAAAGATTGGAAAGGACAAGAGAACACCACCAGAAACTCCAACTCCACAAGCATCATAATGGCCATAAATTCATATCTTTCAGTACTCGCTGAAAATGTCAATGGACTCAATGTTCCAATCAAAATACATAGGGTAACAGAATGGATAAGAAAACAAGATCCATCTATATGCTGTTCACAAGAGACCAACTTTAGACATAAAGACACCTTACAGATTGAAAATAAGGGGATGGAGAACCATCTATCATGCTAACGATCAACAGAAGAAAGCTGGAGTAGCCATACTTACATCAGACAATCTAGACTTTAAAATAAAGACTGTATCAAGAGATGCAGAAGGGCATTATATCATAATCAAGGGGTCCAACCACCAAGAAGACCTATAAATTGTAAACATTTATGCACCAAGTGGAGAACCACACAAATATATAAATCAATTAATCACAAAAATAAAGAAACTCATCCATAGTAATGCCATAATAGTAGGAAAATTCAACACCCCACTCACAACAATGGACAGATCATTGAATCAAAAAATCAACAAGGAAACAATGGGTTTGAATGACACACTGGACCAGATGGACTTAACAGATATATTCAGAACATTTTATCCTAAAGTAGCAGAATATACATTTTTCTCCAGTGCACAAGGAACATTCTCCATGATAGAACATATACTGAGAAACAAATCAGCCCTAAGTAAGTACAAAAAGATCAAGATCAAACTGTGCATATTTTCAGACTACAATGCCACGAAACTCGAAGTCAACCACAAGAAAAAATGTGGAAAGGTAACAAATACTTGGACACTGAAGAACATCCTACTAAAGAATGAATGGGATAACCAAGAAATTAAAGAAGAAATGAAAAAAAAATATATGGAAGTCAATGAAAATGATAACACCACAACCCAAAACCTCTGGGATACAGCAAAGGCTGTCATAAGAGAAAAGTATATAGCAATCTAGGACTTCCTAAACAAGGAAGAAAGATATCAGATACACAACCTTACCTTACACCTTAAGGAGCTGGAGAAAGAACAGCAAAGAAAACCCAAAATCAGCAGAAGACAGGAAATAATGAAGACTAGAGCAGAAATTAATGCTATCAAAACCACACACACACACACACACACACACAAAAACTGTAGAACAGATCAATGAAACCAGAAGCTGGTTTTTTGAAAGAATTAACAAAATTGATAAACCACTAGCCAGTTTGATCAAAAAGAAAAAAGGATAGGACCCAAATAAATAAAATTAAGAATGAAAGAGGAGAGATAACAACCAACACAGCAGAAACAAAAACAATAATAAGAGAATATTATGAACAATTGTATGCCAATAAAATGGGAAATCTGGAAGAAATGGACAAATTCCTAGAAGCATATACACTACCAAAATTGAAACAGGAAGAAATAGAAAATTGGAACAGACCCATAACCAGTAAGGACATCAAAGTAGAAACCAAAAATCTGCCAAAAAACAAGAGTCCAGGGCCAGATGGCTTTCCAGGGGAATTCTACCAAACATTTAAGGAAGAGTTAACACCTATTCTCTTGAAGGTGTTCCAAAAAAATATAAATGGAATGAAAACTTCCAAACTCTTTCTATGAAGAAGGCATTACCTTGATGCCAAAACAAGAGACTCCACTAAAAAGGATAACTAGAGACCAATTTCTCTGATGAACATGGATGCAAAAATCCTGAACAAGATATTAGCCAACTGACTCCAACAATACATTAAAAAATTATTCACCACGACCAAGTGGGATTTATACCTGGGATGCAGGGTTTGTTCAACATCTGCAAAACAATTAATGCAATTCATCACATCAATAAAAGAAAGGACAAGAAATGTATGAGCCTCTCAATAGATGCAGAGAATGCATTTGACAGAATACAGCATCCTCTCTTGATAAAAACCCTCAAGAAAGTAGGGATAGAAGGAGTATACCTCGAGATAATAAAGGCCATATTGTGAACGACCTAATGCTATTATGTTCCTCAATGAGGAAAAACTGAGACCTTTTCCCCTAAGTTCAGGAACAAGACAGGGATGTCCACTCTCACCACTGTTATTCAACATAGTATTGGAAGTCTTAGCCTCTGCAATCAGACAACACAAAGAAATAAAAAACATTCAAATCAGCCAGGAGGAGGACAAACTTTCATTCATCCCAGATGACATGATACTCTATATAGAAAGCCCAAAAGATTCCAGCAAAAACTGCTAGAATTGAATCATGAATTCAGCAAAGTTGCAGGATATAAAATCAATGCACAGAAATTGGTTGCATTCCTATACACCAACAATGAAGCAACAGGAATAGAAATCAAGGAATCGATCCCATTCACAGGTGCACAAAAAAACATAAAATACCTAGGAATAAATCTAACCAAAGAGGTGAAAAATCTATACGCTGGAAAGTATAGAAAGCTTATGAAAGAAATTGAAGAAAACACAAAAAAATGGAAAAAGATTCCATGCTTCTGGATAGGAAGAACAAATACTGCCAAAATGTCGATACTACCCAAAGCAATCTAAATGTTCAATGCAATCCCTATCCAAATAAAACCAGCATTCTTCACAGAGCTAGAACAAATAATCCTAAAATTTGTATGGAACAAGAAAAGATCCCAAATAGCCAAAGCGATCTTGAAAAAGAAAACCAAAGCAGGAGGCATCACATTCCCCGACTTCAATCTCTACTACAAAGCTGTAATCATCAAGATAATATGGTACTGGCACAAAAACAGACACTCAGATCAATGCAACAGAATAGAGAACCCAGAAATGGACCCACAAACGTATGGCCAACCAATCTTTGACAAAACAGGAAAGAATATCCAATGGAATAAAGACAGTCTCTTCAGCAAGTGGTGCTGGGAAAACTGGACAGCGACATGCAGAAGAATGAACCTGGGCCACTTTCTTACACCTTACACAAAAATAAACTCAAAATGGATGAAAGGCCTCAATGTAAGACAGGAAGCCATCAGAATCCTCACAGAAGAAAGCAGGCAAAAACCTCTTTGATCTTGGCCGCAGCAACTTCTTAACACGTCTCTGGAAGCAAGGGAAACAAAAGCAAAAATGGACTACTAGGACCTCATCAAAATAAACACCTTCTGTACAGCAAAGGAAATAGCCAGCAAAACTGAAAGGTAACCGACAGAATGGGAGAAGATATTTGCAAATGACATATCGGATAAAGGGTTAGTATCCAAAATCTATAAATAACTTATCAAACTCAACACCCAAAAAACAAATAATCCAGTGAAGAAATGGGCAAAATACATGAATAGACACTTCTCCAAAGAAGAAATCCAGATAGCCAACTGACACATGAAGAAATGCTCCACATCACTCATCATCAGGCAAATACAAATCAAAACCACAATTAGGTACCACCTCACACCTGTTTGAATGGCTAACATTAACCACTCAGGCAAGAACAGATGTTGGGGGGGATATGGAGAAAGAGGATCTCTTTTGCATTGTTGGTGGGAATGCAAGCTGGTGCAGCCACTCTGGAAAACAGTATGGAGGTTCCTCAAAAAACTAATAATAGAACTACCCTACAGCCCAGCAATTGCACTAGTAGGCATTTATCCACGGGAGAGAGTTGTGCTGTTTCGAAGGGACACATGTACCCCCATGTTTATAGCAACACCATCAACAATAGCCAAAGTATGGAAAGAGCCCAAATGTCCATCCATGTATGGATGGATAAAGAGAATGTGGTATACACACACACACACACACACACACACACACACACACACACAAAATGGAGTATTACTCAGCAACGAAAAAGAATGAAACCTTGCCATTTGCAACTATGTGGTTGGAACTGGAGGGTATTATGCTAAGTGAAATTAGTCAGTCAGAGAAAGACAAAAATAATATGATTTCACTCATATGGCTTTAAGAGCCATAACAGATGAACATAAGGGAAGGGAAACAAAATAATAAGAACAGGGAAGGGGACAAAAGAGAAGAGACTCATAAATATGGAGAACAAACTGAGGGTTACTGGAGGGGTTGTGGAAGGAGGGATTGGCTAAATAGTAAGGGTCACTAAGGAATCTACTCCTGAAATCATTGTTGCACTATACACTAACTAATTTGGATGTACATTTTAAGAAATAAAAAATAAAATTAAAAAAAAATAGAGTAACTCTACCTCCAACAACTACACACTGAATTAATCAATAAATCAATAAATCAATAAATTTAAAGATAATTGTTAATGTTTCTTCACAAATGCCTAATGGGTAATACCTTTGAAAATACTTTGCTGCCCGTAACAACTCCCCCTATATTGCTAACACTTCCCCTCTAAACTGTTGTGCATTCCACTTGGAAGACCAATTCTCTATCTAGGCTTTTTCATCTCAGGGTAAGAAAACATGTCATTTGTACATCTAGTGCCAGTGTGCTTGGAGCATATTAAGCATTTCTTAAATGTTTGTTGAATGAACAAATAATTAAATGTGTGTACTTAATCATTAATAGAAAATCAGTCCAGCCATTTCCCCATCCATCCTCCTAGACATTGGTTTTAAGTAATATTGATGGCTTCTAAAATTAGGCTGAAGTATTTTTTAGAAAGGAAATTTGAGGATTTTTGACATGTATGTTTCTAAAACAGATGAAATCTCAAAACTAATGTTGTAGTTACCATTTCATATACCAGATGCATCATGAAACACCAAAGTTTAACACTTTCCCTTTGTCAACATTACTATTGACCATTCTTTTCTCACTGACCAAAATTTTTACATCTAATTTTCTGTCTTTCAGAAACACAAGTCTTCTTCAATAATGACATGATTGTTTATAATTTAGCGAGTAATTGCTGATGGGGTGGAGATGGCCCAGTGGTCATAGAAAATGTCAAATTTATAAGCGGATATTCTATGGTTCTTGTTTTCCTATTATTTCTTTTACACTTCTGCCTTTTTCCTTCTTCTCATGTATTTTAGGTAGCATATAACTGGGTATCTTTAAAACTTAAGTGAAAATATAAAATAGTAACAGAGACTCCAAATACTTACATAATCAAAAGCCTAATTGCTGGCTTAATGAACAAGATTCCATTAGCCCCTCTTAGGATAGAAGTTACTATTTCTCTGAGCACATGGGCAAATTGGGCCTTTGCCAATCCTGTTTGACAATTTCATTTCTTAAAAATATATGCAAGCTAGTGCTTCCAAAAGAAGTACAAGTCCAGAATTATAATAGTACAATTTTTGAAATTGATAAGATACCTTAAAAATGTAGTTTAATAATATTTCAAAAAATATTATTACACCTGGTAGCTTATTTTTGTTCATTGTGAATTTTGAAAAAAAAAATTCATGAGAAAAATAAGAGCCCTATCATCTTCTGATCTTTTTTCATCTATATACTTACATTGGCCTACATCTTATCCCCTGATTATGACTCATAATGTCCCATCTTTATGCAATTGCTTATATTGTTCCCACCATCATTTCAGACCATCTCACATTTCTTCTAAATACTAGGTACTCTTTAGAGTCTAGATTAATTTCTTTCCCTTGACTTAACAGAATTTATTAATTATATCCTTATTGTAACCAATTCACGTCTCTTTGGGACTAAGTAGGGCAAAGTTTATAAATTACCAAAAAATACAATAAATGACAAAAAAAAACAACAAGTGTCTTAGTCTGTTTAGGCTGCCATAACAAAATATCATAAGTTGGGTAACAACAGAAATTTATTTTCTCACACTTTTGGAGTCTAGAAGTCCAAGATCAGGGTGACAGTGTAATAGGGTTCTGGTGAGATTTCTTTCATATTTGCAGATGGCTACCTTTTTCACTGTGTGCTCAGATGGCCTTTCATCCGTGAATGCAGTGGTGAGAGAGAGAGAGCTCTCTCTTTTTCTTCTTTATAAGGCTACCGTACTATGGGATTAAGACCCCACTATCCCACTATTATCATCTCCTTTAATCTTATTTACCTCCTAAAAGTCCTATCGCCAAATACAATTACATTGGGAATTAAGGTTTCAACACATAAATTTGGTGATAAGGGGGATATAATTCAATCCATAGTACTATGTCTCTGGTTTGAAATGTAACTATGTACATCTTTTTTTCTTAAGTACATTAAAATAAATAATTCTCATTATTTTTCCCAGGACCAAAAAACCTGTGTACTTATAACTTATTATAAATTATGTAAAATTAAAGTAAACCAAGAGAAGAAAACAAAAAATAATAGTAATCCCACTGCCCAAGTAGATCAACTGCTACCACACTGCTGTATATATACATAAGCATTTTTTTCAATGTATACATTTATACTTAAATAAAATCATATTATGCATGTTCTGCATATCTTTTTATGACATGAATTTTCATTGTTTAATGTTCATATATAGCTTTTAAATACTGAATAGCATTCTGTTGCATGAATAAAGCATAACTTATTGAACAACTTGACCTACTTTTGAATTTATAATTATTATGAACATGAACCTCCTTGTACATCCACCTTTCCTCACTTATTCAATAATATACTTAAGATAAATTCCTAGGAATTGAATTATTGGGAAAAAGAAGATGCTTTTTTGAAATGTTTTTATTTATTTTTGAGAGAGAGAGCACACACACTAGTGGGGGAGGGGCAGAGAGAGAGGGAGAGAATCCCAAGCACACTCCACACTGTCAGTGCAGAGCCAGATGTGGGACTCAAACCCACGAACCAGGAGATCATGATGTGACCTGAAATCAAGAGTCAGACACTTAACCAACTGAGCCTCCAGGCACCCCCAGTATGCCATTTTTAAAAACTTTTTTCATAAGGTTGCCAAATTAACCTACAGAATAAAATGACCAATATCTACCAACACCAGCAGTATAGAAACTGTCTATCCCATCAATTCTAAAATTATTATTTCAAATATTTGACAATTTAGTAGGCAAAAAATACATCTCCCTATTTTAGTTTTAATGTATTGATTACTAATATAATTAACCTTTTTGTTTTGATATCCTACTAGGAGTTCATACAACCTTTTTCTTTTCATTTCCTATTAGGAATTCATATATCTTGTTTGGAACTTCCCTGTTCATATTCTTTGCTTACTATTTAAAAAAAAAACTGGCATGTTTTTCTTTTCATTTTTCATTTACTATGCATTGAGTAATGTTTTTTTTTTAATTGCTACTTGTTTTATTTTTTTACCAAGCATTTTTAGGGAATTAAAGTTCCTTTCATGACTAATGTTTGCATTTCTTCCATGACCTAAAAGATCATGTCATTCTATCTTGTTTATCCAGTATCAAGTTCATTTACAGAGATTCTAAGTTTAAAAAGGTGAATGTTGGGAGTCTCACTGCATCATATCCTTGATTATAAAACCACCCTTTATGTAACAAACTCAAATTATTTAATTATAAATCTTATTTCTTACCATAAAAAATAGTTTCCACTAAATTTGTCAGCATTTTTTAGAAACTAAATGACGATATAATCACACTGGACGTCTTTAAGTATTCTTAGTGGAGAAGAATGCAAATTCTTATAACTAACACATCTTAATATTACTTTATTTGTGAGGTAAGTAAATGTGAATTAAAATTTATTTTATATATAAATTAATAGATGTTTTTATTGAAATAGAAGTACAAATAGGAGGTCAAATAAAAGTTAACTTAGTGGCCTTTAGTCACTCAATTTATAAAAGCCCTCAGCAGTATTTCCATATGTTTAAATATTTTGGTTTGGTGCTTAACACTGGTAAAAGCATTAAGTTGATCCACGTAATATATCATTTAATAAATTTTTCTTAACACCTTGAGAATAGTCTTTCCAAATTAATTGCAAACATAAGAAATTCCATGATCAACAAATACTTAGAATCTATTAAAATCCTTCCACTTCCACAAATATAATGGCACACACTAAAGTTTGTGATTGGTAGGAACTCTCAATCTGGTGGAAATACATTTGGATACTAATTCTAGTTTGTCATAAATTTGTTAGATAATTCGCCATCTCCCTTCCCTCTGCAGGACTCAGGTTTCTCAGTTATAAAATTAGCTGAGTTCATTTAAATGATCACAGTGGTGATCAGTTTTATTTATCAACTTATCTAGGCTATAGTACTTATTTAATCAAATATTAGTCTCAGTGATTTTGTGTAAATATTTTGTAGATGCGGAAAGCATCTATAATTAACTGACTTTAAATAAGAAATTACCTGAAATGTGTACTTAAGAGGAGGGTCAACATGGCAGACAAGTAGGGGTCTCCATAAGTCCCATGTCTCTCAAGCAAAGAAGTGCACAAGCCAAAGGACTTTGAACACCAGAGCCTTGGAGGAAAAGAGACTGAATCCACTAGGAAGAAAATGGGAAAGCTGGAAAAAAGATAGGTAGGTAACTGCGAAATGGGGGAGATAAAAAAAGGGCTGAGTGGACACAGAGGGGAAGGCCCCTCTTCTGTGGAGAGACAAAGGGAAGAGAAAGAGTGGCTAGGGAAGTGCAGGACTGTAGCTGGACAGGAGAAAGACCTCAGACTGAGAATGAGAGGGATCTGATCTCTAACTGTGGGGCTTTCTTCAGACTGGGGCTGACTCCCTGTTTGCACACCTGGGGGAGGAGAGGAGCCAGGGGCCTTTGCACGGTGGTAGGTCAGTGGTTCAGTCAACAGTTCGAAAAAGTGGTTCCTTCCCTGGAGGGCTGCATGATAGCACAGAACATGCCTGCATCTGCCACCCCTGGGAGCAGTGGCTGGGTCAAGGGCTCAGTCCACAGGAGGATAGAGCAGCCATTGCCCTGGAGTGTTGTGGGAAAAGACAAAGTCTACTTGCATCCACCACCCTGGAGGCTGGCAGCGAGGGCAGTGGCTCTCAGTCTGCAATAGGAGAAGTCAGTCCTCCCTGAAGTGTGGTGGCACAAAGCTAGCTGGGACCACATATCGCTACACTGAGAGATGCTTCCCCAGTGCCAGAGTGTAGGAGAGGGGCTTGAATCCTAGCCAAGTGCAGGGTCAGGGGAGTTGGTGGAGTGAGAAGAACCACCCCATCTGTCCCTGTGGCACAGTGAGGAAGACTCAAACAGAGTCCACCAGTCTGGCTCCATAGAGAAGAGACTGGGAGATCACCATCCCCCCACCCCCCCACCACCAAGGCGGGGGCCTCAGGGATCACTCCCGGGGCCCATAGTGGAGGTGGGTTCAGAATAGGCCAAGCCACGCCCCCAAGCTGCATATCCACTGTAGCAGCACCATGCAGACAATGCAGACCATGAAGACAGCTCCTCCTGACAAACGATGCAGCATTGCCTGGATTAACTCTAGGTCAATTCTGGATATATAGATATATTCTCCCCCACCATTTCTCCTCCTTATCTCTTCCCTCCCCTAGGCTGATTTCTCTGGATATTGATCTGTCTAAACAGGCATATTTAATCTATTATCTTGATACATGTTCTACACCTCCTTCTTTACACTCCTTTCTCTCTCTCTGGAATAATCAAGCCATATAGTTTCTCTGTCTGGGTAATATTAACTTCGTTTCATTTTCTCCAACTCCTTGTTTATTCTCCTTTCTCTCTTTCTGGATTAAGCCTTTTAGTCTCTCTGCCTAATCAACTTTTATTCCCCCCATGGACCCCTCCCCCGCTCCTGTCATTTCTCTCTTTGTATATGCTCTTCCATCAGCACCACCTCCATCCTATTCTTTACTTGTAGTCTGTGTTTTTGAGGTTTTTCTTTTTAGTCTTTAAGTTTTTTTTTGTTTATTTGTTTGTGTGTGTTGTTTGTGTGTTTGTGTGTTTTTGTCTCCTGTTTGTCTTCTGTTTTCCTTTACTGGGCTACTCCAAGGAACAAATGAAAGCACACCTGGTAAAGGGTCCAAAATATTGCTATGAGTAGGGTAATAAAATAAGCAAAGTCACAACAACAAAGAGCAAGTAACAATGCCCAAAAAACACCTCCTGAAGGCCAACCCCTGGACATGGTATGACCCTCCTTTAATATAGCAGTGCTCACAGGGGCAGAGCATAAAAGCTTTTAAAATGCATAAGGGATAGAAAACTAGTCAAAATGACAAAACAGAAGAACTCTGTTCAAAAGAAACTCCAGGAAGTAGCGATAGCTAATGAATTGATCAAAACCAATTAAAGCAATATAACAGAAAAAAAATTTAGTATAATAGTCACAAAATTAATCATTGGGCTTCAAAAAAGCATAGAAGACAGCAGAGAAACTATTGCTACAGAGATCAAGGGACTAAAAAAAGTCATGAGGAATTAAAAAATGCTATAAATGAGGTACAAAATAAAATGGAGGCGGCCATAGCATGGATTGAAGAGACAGAGGAGAGGATAGGTGAATTACAAGATAAAAATATAGAAACAGAGGAGGCCGAGACAAAGAGAGATTAAAAAAATCCAGGAGTATGAGGAGAGAATTAGAGAACTAAGTGATGCAACAAGCAGAACAATATCCATATCATAGGAATTCCAGAAGAAGAAGAGAAAGAGAAAAGGGCTCAAGGTGTACTTGAACAAATCATAGCTGAGAACTTTCCTGTTCTGGGGAAAGAAACAGACATTGAAATCAAAGAGGCACAGAGAACTCATTTCAGACATAACTTGAATTGATCTTCTGCATGGCATGTCATAGTGAAACTGGCAAATACAAGGATAAAGAGAGAATTCTGAAAGCAACTAGGGATAAGTGGGCCCTAACATACAAAGATAGACACATAAGGGTAGTAGCAGACCTACCTACTGAAACTTGGCAGGGCAGAAAGGAATGGCAGGAAATCTTCAATGTGATGAACAGAAAAACTATGCAGCCAAGAATTCTTTATCTACGAAGTCTGTCAATCAGAATAGAAGGAGAGATAAAGGTTTTCAAACAAACACAAACTGAAAGAATTCATCACCACTAAACCAGCCCTACAAGAGATCCTAAGGAGGAATCTGTAAGTGAAATGTACCAAGGACCACAAAGTACCAGACACACCACTACAAGCATGAAACCTACAGATATCACAATGACTCTAAACCCATATCGTTCAATAATAACACTGAGTGTGAATGGACTAAATGCTCCAACCAAAGACATATGGTATCAGAATGGATAAAACAAATAAGACCCATCTATTTGCTGTCTACAAAGACTCATTTTAGACCTGAGGACACCTTCAGATTGAATGTGAGGGGATGAACAACTAACATGCTACTGGAAGTCAAAAGAAAGCTGGAGTAGCCATACTTATATCAGACAAACTAGACTTTAAATTAAAGACTATAACAAGGGATGAAGAAGGGCATTATATGATGATTGCAGGGTCTATCCATCAGGAAGACCTAACAATTATAAATATCTATGCACTGAATAAGGGAGTCCACAAATATATAAAACAATTAATAACAAACATAAGCAACCTTATTGATAAGAATGTGTTAACTGCAGGGGACTTTAATACTCCAATTACAACAGTGGATAGATCATCTAGACACAGGATCAATAAAGAAACAAAAGCCCTGAATGATACATTGGATCAGATGGACTTGACAGATCTATTTAGAACTCTGCATTCCAAAGCAACAGAATATACTTTCTTCTTGAGTGCACATAGAACGTTCTCCAAAATAGATCACATATGGGGTCACAAAACAGCCCTCAATAAATATAAAAGATTGAGATCATACCATGCACACATGCAGATCACTATACTATGAAACTTAGAAATCAACCACAAGAAAAAGTCTGGAAAACCTCCAAAAGCATGGAGGTTAAAGAACACTGTACTAAAGAATCAATGGGTCAACCGGGAAATTAGAGAAGAAATTAAAATATATGGAAACAAATGAAAATGAAAAGACAATAATCCAAACGCTTTGGAATGCAGCGAAGGCAGTCCTGAGAGGAAACTACATTGCAATCCAGGACTATCTCAAGAAACAAGGAAAATCCCACATAAAAAATCTAATAACACACCTAAAGGAAATAGAAGCATAACAGCAAAGACACCTAAACCCAGCATAAGAAAAGAAATAATAAAGATCAGAGCAGAAATAAACAATATAGGATCTAAAAAAAAAAAACAACAGTAGAGGAGATCAATGAAACCAAGAGTTGTTTTTTAATGAAATTTATTGTCAAATTGGTTTCCATACAACACCCAGTGCTCATCCCAACAAGTTCCCTCAATACCCATCACCCATCCACCCTTCCTCCCACCCCTCATAAACCCTCAGTTTGTTCTCAGATTTTAGGAGTCTCTTATGTTTTGGCTCCATCCCTCTCTAACCATTTTTTTTCTTCCCTTCCCCCACGGCCTTCTGTTAAGTTTCTCAGGATCCACATAGGACTGAAAACATATGGAATCTGTCCTTCTCTGGATGACTTATTTCACTTAGCATGACACTATCCAGTTCCATCCTTGTTGCTACAAAAGGTCATATTTCATTCTTTCTCATGGCCAAGTAGTATTCCATTGTATACATAAACCACAAATTCTTTATCCATTCATCAGTGGAAGGACATTTAGGCTCTTTCCTAATTTAGTTATTGTTGAGAGTGCTGCTATAAACACTGGGGTACATGTGCCCCTATGCATCAGTACTCCTGTATCCCTTGGGTAAATTCCTAGCAGTGCTACTGCTGGGTCATAAAATAGGTCTGTTTTCAATTTTTGGGGAACCTCCACACTGTTTTCCAGAGTGGCTGCACCAGTTTGCATTCCCACCAACAGTGCAAGAGGGTTCCCGTTTCTCCACATCCTCTCCAGCATCTATAGTATCCTGTTTTGTTCATTTTAGCCACTCTGACTGGTGTGAGGTGATATCTGAGTGTGGTTTTGATTTGTATTTCCCTGATGATGAGCGACGTCGAGCATCTTTTCATGTGCCTGTTGGCTATGTGGATGTCTTCTTTAGAGAAGTTTCTATTCACGTTTTGTGCCCATTTCTTCACTGGATTACTTGTTTTTTGGGGGTGGAGTTTGGTGAGCTCTTTATAGATTTTGGATACTAGCCCTTTGTCCGATATGTCATTTGGAAATATCTTTTCCCATCCCGTTGGTTGCCTTTAATTTTGTTGATTGTTTCCTTTGCTGTGCAGAAGTTTTTTTTATTTTTTTTTTATTTTTTTTTAATTTTATTTATTTTTTTTTATCTTCATGAGGTCCCAATAGTTCATTTTTGCTTTTAATTCCCTTGGCAAGTAAGGGAGATGCATCAATAAGAAATTGCTGCGGCTGAGGTCTGAGAGGTTTTTCCCCGCTTTATCCTCTAGGGTTTTGATGGTTTCCTATCTCATATTTAGGTCCTTTATGCATTGAGTTTGTTTTTGTGAATGGTGTTAGAAAGTGTCTAGTTTCATTCTTCTGCATGTTGCTGTCCAGTTCTCCCAGCACCATTTGTTAAAGAGACTGTCTTTTTTCCACTGGATATTCTTTCCTGCTTTGTCAAAGATGAGTTAGCCATACGTTTGTGGGTCTAGTTCTGGGGTTTCTATTCTATTGCATTGGTCTATGTGTCTGTTTTTGTGCCAATACCATGCTGTCTTGATGATGACAGCTTTGTAGTAGAGGCTAAAGTCTGGGATTGTGATTCCTCCTGCTTTGGTCTTCTTAAAAATTTCTTTGGCTGTTCGGGGCCTTTTGTGGTTCCATACAAATTTTAGGATTGCTTGTTCAAGCTTCGAGAAGAATGCTGGTGCAATTTTGATTGGGATTGCATTGAATGTGTAGATAGCTTTGGGAAGTATTGACATTTTAATAATATTTATTCTTCCAATCCATGAGCATGGAATGTTTTTCCATTTCTTTATATCTTCTTCAATTTCCTTCATACACTTATGATAGTTTTCAGCATAGAGATCTTTTACATCTTTAGTCAGATTTATTCCTAGGTATTTTATGTTTCTTGGTGCAATTGTGAATGGGATCAGTTTCTTTATTTGTCTTTCTGCTGCTTCATTATTAGTGTATAAGAATGCAACTTATTTTTGTACATTGATTTTGTATCCTGCGACTTTGCTGAATTCATGTATCAGTTCTAGGAGACTCTTGGTGGAGTCTATTGGGTTTTCCATGTATAATATCATGTCATCTGCAAAAAGTGAAAGCTTAACTTCATCTTGGCCAATTTTGATGCCTTTGATTCCCCTTTGTTGTCTGATTTGTGATGCTAGCACTTCCAACACTCTGCTAAACAATAGCGGTGAGAGTGGACATCCCTGTTGTGTTCCTGATCTCAGGGAGAAAGCTCTCAGTTTTTCCCCATTGAGGATGATATTAGCTGTGGGCTTTTCATAAATGGCTTTTATGATGTTTAAGTATGTTCCTCCTATCCCGACTTTCTCGAGATTTTTTATTAAGAAAGAATGCTGAATTTTGTCAAAGGCCTTTTCTGCATCAATTGCAAGGATCATATGGTTCTTAATTTTTCTTTTATTTATGTGATGTATCAGATTGATTGGCGAATACTGAACCAGCCATGCAGCCCAGGAATGAATCCCACTTGATCATGGTGAATAATTCTTTTTATATGCTTTTGAATTCGATTTGGTAGTATCTTATTGAGAATTTTTGCATCCATATTCATCAGGGATATTGGCCTGTAGTTCTATTTTACTGGGTCTCTGTGTGGTTTAGGAATCAAAGTAATGCTGGCTTCATAGAATGAGTCTGGATCTTTTCCTTCTCTTTCTACTTTTTGGAACAGCTTGAGAAGGATAGGTATTATCTCTGCTTTAAATGTCTGGTACAATTCCCCTGGGAAGCCAGTTGGTCCTGGACTCTTATTTGTTGGATTATATTTGATAACTGATTCAATTTCTTCACTGGTTATGGATGTGCTCAAGCTTTCTATTTCTTCCTGTTTTGGTTTTGGAAGTGTGGGGTGCTTAAGAATTTGTCCATTTATTCCAGGTTGTCCAGTTTGTTGGCATACAACTTTTCATAGTATTTCCTGATAATTTCTTGTGTTTCTCAGGGACTAGTTGTAATAATTCCATTTTCATTCATGTTTTTTTTTTTCTATTTGGGTCATCTCCCTTTTCTTTTTGAGAAGTCTGGCTAGAGGTTTATCAATTTTGTTTATTTTTTCAAAACACCAACTCTTGGTTTCATTGATCTGCTCTACAGGTTTTTTTATTGTATATTGTTTATTTATGCTTTTATCTTTATTATTTCTCTTCTTCTGCTGGATTTGGAGTGTCTTTGCTGTTCTGCTTCTATTTCCTTTAGGTGTGCTGTTAGATTTTGTATTTGGGATTTTTCTTGTTTCTTGAGATAGGCCTGGATTGCAACGTATTTTCCTCTCAGGACTGCCTTTGCTGTATCCCAAAGCATTTGGATTGTTGTCTTTTCATTTTCATTTGTTTCCATATATTTTTTAATTTCTTCTCTAACTGCCTGGTTGACCCATTCATTCTTTAGTAGGGTGTTGTTTAACCTCCATGCTTTTGGAGGTTTTTCAGACTTTTTCTTGTGTTGATTTCAAGCTTCATTGCATTGTGGTCTGAAACTATGCATGGTATGGTCTCAATTCTTGTATACTTATGAAGGGCTGTTTTGTGACCCATTGTGTGATCTATCTTGGAGAATGTTCCATGTCCACTCGAGAAGAAAGTATATTCTGTTGCTTTGGGATGCAGAGTTCTGAATATATCTATCAAGTCCATCTGATCCAATGTATCATTCAGGGCCCTTGTTTCTTTATTGATCCTGTGTCTAGATGATCTATCCACTGTTGTAAGTGGAGTAGTAAAGTCCCCTGCAATTACCACATTCTTATCAATAAAGTTGCTTATGTTTGTGATTGTTTTATACTTTTGGGGGCTCCCGTACTCGGCACATAGACATTTATAATTGTTAGCTATTCCTGATGGATAGACCCTGTAATTATTATATAATGCCTTTCATCTCTTGTTACAGCCTTTAATTAAAGTCTAGTTTGTCTGATATAAGTATGGCTACTCCAGCTTTCTTTTGAGTTCCAGTAACATGATAAATAGTTCTCCATCCCCTCACTTTCAATCTGAAGGTGTCCTCAGGTCTCAAATGAGTCTTTTGTAGACAGCAAATGATGGGTCTCATTTTTTTATCCATTCTGATACCCTATGTCTTTTTGTTGGCGCATTTAGTCCATTTACATTCAGTGTTATTATTGAAAGACATGGGTTTAGGGGCAACTGGGTGGCTCAGTCAGCTAAGCGTCCGACTTTGGCTCAGGTCATGATCTCACAGTCTGTGAGTTCGAGCCCTGCGTCAGGCTCTATGCTGACAGCTCGGAGCCTGGAGCCTGCTTCGGATTCTGTGTCTTCCTCTCTCTCTGACACTCCCCTGTTCATGCTCTGTCCCTCTCTGTCTCAAAAACAAATAAACGTTAAAAAAAAAAAGAAAGAAAGACATGGATTTAGAGACATTGTGATGTCTGTAGGTTTCATGCTTGCAGTAATGTCTCTGGTAGTTTGTCTCACAGGATTCTCCTTAGGATCTCTTGTAGGGCTGGTTTAGTGGTGATGAATTCCTTCAGTTTTTGTTTGTTTGGGAAGACCTTTATCTCTCCTTCTCTTCTAAATGACAGACTTTGTGGATAAGGGATTCTCGGCTGCATATTTTTTCTGTTCATCAAATTGAAGATTTCCTGCCATTCCTTTCTGGCCTGCCCAATTTCAGTAGACAGATCCGTCACAATTCTTATCAGTCTCCCTTTATATGTTAGAGCATGTTTATCCCTAGCTGCTTTCAGAATTCTCTCTTTGTATTTTGCCAGTTTCACTATGATATGTCCTGCAGTAGATTGATTCAAGTTAAGTCTGAAGGGAGTCCTCTGTGCCTCTTGGATTTCAATGCCTTTTTCCTTCCCTAGTTCAGGGAAGTTCTCAGCTATGGTTTATTCAAGTACACTGTCAGTACCTTTCCCTCTCTCTTCCTCCTCTGGAATCCCAATTATGCATACATTTTTCACTTAATTATGTCACTTAGTTCTCTAAGCTTCCCCTCATACTCCTGGATTTTTTTTTATCTTTTTCTCAGCTTCTTCTTGTTCCATAATTATATCTTCTAATTCACCTATTCTCTCCTCTCCCTCTTCAATCTGAGCTGTGGTCACTTCCATTTTTTTTTTTTTTTTGCAGCTCATTTATAGAATTTTTTTAGCTCCTCCTGACTGTTTCTTATTCCCTTGAATCTGTAATAATAGATTCTCTCCTGTCCTCTATCCTTTTTTAAGCCCAGTGATTAATTTTATGACTATTATTTTAAATTCATTTTCTGCTATACTGCTTAAACCTTTTTTGATCAGTTCGTTAGCTGTCACTACTTCCTGGAGTTTCTTTTGAGAATTCCTCCGTTTCACCATTGGATAGTCCCTGGAGTGGTGCAGAACTGCAGGGTTCTTCCTCTGTGCTGTCTGGAGTAACTTGCATTTGTGGGGGGGGCTGCAGTCAGACCTGATGTCTGCCCCCAGCCCACTGCTGGGGCCACAGTCAGACTGGTGTGTATCTTATCTTCCTCTCTCCCAGGGGCAGGATTCACTGTGGAGTGGTGTGGCCTCTGTCTGAGCTACTTGCCCACTGCTAGGCTTGTGGTGCTGTTTCTATTGGAACTGGCGTATTAGCCGGGGTTGATCTTCATGGTGCACAGGGGTGGGAGGGGCAAGCTAAGCTCGCTTTGCCTTCAGTGGTCCACTTTGGGAGGGGCCCTGTGGAACCAGTAGGGAGGCTGACCAGTCGGAGTGTTGGATCTGCAGAAGCACATTGTTGGGTGTTTGAGCAGTGCATCAAGTACCATGATGGGAACTGGCTCCCTTTGGGATTTTGGCTGGGTGATGGGAGAGGGAGATGGCACTTCCCAGTGCCTTTGTTCCCCACCAAGCTGAGCTCTGTCCTCTGGGGCTCAACAACTCTCCCCGCCCCGCTCTCTGAGCAGAGCTGTTGACTTTTAACATTCCAGATGTTAAGTCCCGCTGGCTATCAGAACACACTTCATCTGGCCCCTTCACTTTTGCAAGCCAGTCTTGGGCGCTCTGCCTTGCCGGGTGGACTGGCTGCCCCTCACTGCCCTGGCTCCCTCCCACCAGTCCGTGTAGCGTGCACTGCCTCTCTGCCCTTCCTAGTCTCTTCCCATGGGTCTCTTGTCCAAGAGGTGTTTTTTTTGAAAAAATAAACAAAATTGATAAACCTCTAGCCAGGCTTCTCAAAAAGAAAAGAGAGAGGACCCAAATATATAAAATCATGAAAGAATATGGAATGATTACAACCAATCCCTCAGAAATAGAAGAAATTATCAAGGAATACTAGGAAAAATTATATGCCAACAAACTGGACAAACTGGAAGAAATGGAAAAATTCCTAAGCATGCACACACTTCCAAAACTCAAACAGAGAGAAATAGAAAACTTGAACAAATCCATAACCAGTGAGCAAATTGAATCAATTATCAAAAATCTCCCAACAAATAGTCAGGACCAGATGGCTTCCCTGGAGAATTCGACCAGATATTTAAAGCAGAGATAATACCTATCCTTCTCAAGATATTCCAAAAAATAGAAAGAGAAGGAAAACATCCAGACTCATTCTATGAATCCAGCATTACTTTAACTCCAAAACCAAACAGAGACCCAGAAAATAACGAGAACTACAGGCCAATATCCTTGATGAATATAGATGCAAAAATTCTCAACAAGATACTAGCAAATCGAATTCAACAGCATATAAAAAGAATTATTCACCATGATCAAATGGGATTCATTCCTGGGATGCAGGGCTGGTTCAACATTCACCAATCAATCAATCTGATACATTACATTAATAAAAGAAAAGATAAGAACCATTTGATCCTGTCAATCGATGCAAAAAAAGCATTTGAAAAAATTCAGCACCCTTTCTTAACAAAAACCCTTGAGAAAGTCGGGATAGAAGGAACATACTTAAACATCATAAAAGCCGTTTATTAAAAGCCCACAGCTAATATCATCCTCAATGGGGAAAAACTGATAGCTTTTTCCCTGAGATCAGGAACACGACAGGGATGCCCACTCTCACCGCTGTTGTTTAATATAGTGTTGGAAGTTCTAGCATCAGCAATCAGACAACAAAAGGAAATCAAAGACATAAAAATTGGCAAAGATGAAGTCAAGCTTTCGCTTTTTGCAGATGACATGATAATATACATGGAAAATCCGACAGACTCCACCAAAAGTCTCCTAGAACTGATACATGAATTCAGCAAAGTTGCAGGATACAAAATCAATGTACAGAAATAACTTGCATTCTTATACACTAATAATGAAGCAGCAGAAAGACAAATAAAGAAACTGATCCCATTCACAATTGCACCAAGAATCATAAAATACCTGGGAATCAACCTAACCAAAGTTGTGAAAGATCTGTATGTTGAAAAATATAGAAAGCTTATGAAGGAAATTGAAGAAGATACAAAAAATGAAAAAAACATTCCATGCTCATGGATTGGAAGAATAAATATTGTTAAAATGTCAATACTACCCAAAGCTATCTACATATTTAATGCAATCCCAATCAAAATTGCTCCAGCATTTTCCTCGAAGCTGGAACAAGCAATCCTAAAATTTGTATGGAACCACAAAAAACCCCAAATAGCCAAAGTAATATTGAAGAAGACCAAAGTGGGAGGCATAATAATCCCAGACTTTCACCTGTACTACAAATCTGTAATCTTCAAGACAGCAAGGTATTGGCACAAAAACAGACACATAGACTAATGGAATAGAATAGAGACTCCAGAATTGGACCCACAAAAGTATGGCCAACTAATGTTTGACAAAGCAGGAAAGAATATCCAATGGAAAAATTATAGTCTCTTTAACAAATGGTGTTGGGAGAACTGGACAGCAACATGCAGAAGGATGAAACTAGACTACTTTCTTACACCATTCACAAAAATAAACTCAAAATGGATGGAGGACCTGAATGTGAGACAAGAAACTGTCAAAATCCTAGAGGAGATAGCAGAAAAAAATCTTTCTGACCTCAGCTGCAGCAATTTTAACTCAACACATCTCCAAAGGCAAGGGAATTAAAAGCAAAAATGAACACTTAGGACCTCATGAAGATAAAAGCCTTCTGCACTGCAAAGGAAACAATCAACAAAACTGAAAGGCAACTAACAGAGTGGGAAAAGATATTTTCAAATGACATATAGGACAAAGGGCTAGTATCCAAAATCTATAAAGAACTCACCAAACTCCACACCTGGAAAACAAATAATCCAGTTAAGAAATGGGCAAAAGACATGAATAGACACTTTTCTAAAGACATCCAGATGGCCCACAGGCACATGAAAAGATGCTCAATGGCACTCCTCATCAGGGAAATACAAATCAAAACCACACTGAGGTATCACCTCACACCAGTCAGAGTGGCTAAAATGAACAAATCAGGAGACTATAGATGCTGGCGAGGATGTGGAGAAATGGGAACCCTCTTGCATTGATGGCGGGAATGCAAACTGGTGCAGCCACTCTCAAAATCAGTGTGGAGGTTCCTCAAAAAAGTAAAAATAGATCTTCCCTAGGACCCAGCAATAGCACTGCTAGGAATTTACCCAAGGGATACAGGAGTGCTGATGGAACAGCACTTTCAACAATGGCCAAATTTTGGAAAGAGCCTAAATGTCCATCAACTGATGAATGGATAAAGAAATTGTGGTTCATATATACAATGGAATACTACTTGTCAATGAGAAAGAGTGAAATCTGGCCTTTTACAGCAACGTGGATGCAACTGGAGACTGTTATGCTAAGTGAAATGAGTCATACAGAGAAAGACAGATATCATATGTTTTCACTCTTATGCGGATCCTGAGAAACTTAAGAGAAGACCACGGAGGAAGGGAAGGGGAAAAAAATTTACAGATATGGAAGGAGGCTAACCCTAAGAAACTCTTAAAAACTGAGAATGAAGTGAGGGTTGATGGGGAGTGGGAGGTAGGGGAAAGTGGGTGATGGCCATTGAGGAGGGCACCTGTTGGGATGAGCACTGGGTGTTATTTTTTTTAAAAGAATACATTAAATATATTGTTTATCACAAGAGTTTTCCATAAGGTAACTAAGGATAAAAAAATAATTGGGAACCAATGGTTCCTCAAATGTAATATCTATTATAATTACCTGAGAATATTTTTAAATTCTTTTAAACATCAGTTTAGAGTTATTAAATCAGAATCTCTGCATGTGGAACCTAACATTCTGCCTATTAAACAAGCATCTCAGTTGGTACCATCATTTGTAAGAATTGTAGTACAGCCTTGTTTGGCATAAGGTATCTTAAGATTATCACAAATACCTAGATTTCTGAATACTATGATATTTTCCCTCTTTAACTACATTAAACATGAACCTAAATAAAAGAAAAAGACCATGTATGTATAATGAACAACATATATGAGCAACTTTATTTATAAAAATAAAATAAAAAATATATACCTTTAAAAGAAAAAGGTATATATTATGTTATATGATAACCATAGCACTAAATTCATTTTCATGCATTCATTCCATAGGTACTTACTTAGGTACTTTGTTCTAGGCACTGTGCTAATCTGAGTGAATTCACTGGAGATTAAGATAAAACATAACCCCAGCCCTCACAAAACTCACCCACATTGATACCTGCTAATGATTCCTACCTGTGATGGTTTATTTTGTGTGTCAGTTTGACTGGACTAAGGAATGCCTACATAGTGGGAAAAACATTATTTGGGGGTGAATCTGTGAACATGTCTCCAAAAGAGATTAATTAACTATTGAATCCGTAGAATGAGAAGATCACTGTCACCAATAAGAGTGTGCATCATCCAACATTTTGAGGGCCTGAATAGAATAAAAGTGCAGGAGAAAGGAGAATTTGCTCTTTTGCTTGAACTGGGACATCCATTTCCTGCTCTCAGAAATTGGAGCTCCTGCTTCTCAAACCTTCTTGTCTAGACTGGGATATACACCATCAGCCCCCTGTTCTTCAGCTTTCAGACTCAGATTCAGACTTACACCTTTGGCTCACCTGGTTTTCAGGCCTTTGGGATTGGACTAGAATTACACCATTGACTTTTCTTGGCCTTAGCTTGCAGATGACAGATTGTGGAATATTTTAGCCTCCATAATCATGTGAACCAATCCGTCATAATAAATCTATGTATCTGTATATATCTTATTGGTTCTGTTTTCATGGAGAACCCTGACTAATATATTATCATCTCGTAGATATATCATGAACAAAAATTATGAAATCTACTATATGAAAGCTTTTTCAAATTCTAAGTTGCATGTTTCACTCAATGAACACAATTTGCTTTTCTGAAACACTCCCTAAAATCTCATAATCTTCCTGGCACTGATTCCAGCCACTCCCAAATTAAACAAACAAAAATTCTATAAAAGGAAAATATTTATAACAAATAAACAAAAAGTCTGTCCTTTACTTCCCTTATCTCTTCCATATTCCTTTTTTGTGTGCTTCTAACGATATTTTCTACATACACTTGCATTTATATTTTTGTGCATATATCTTTCACACAGTAGTAATATGTCATACATATACTATTCTGTACTCCTTTTATTCCTTTTTTTAAAACTTTTTATGTTTATTCATTTTTGAAAGACAGAGAGAGACAGAGCACAAGCAGGGGTGGGGCGGAGAAAGAGGGGGACATAGAATCTGAAGCAGGCTCCAGGCTCTGAGCTGTCAGCACAGAGCCTGATGTAGGGCTCGAACTCACGAACCACGAGATCATGACCTGAACCAAAGTCGGATGTTCAACCGACTGAGCCACACAGGCACCCCTCCTTTTATTCCTTTAATACTATGTCTTGGCAATTGTCCCTTTTAGTTCTGACAAATAAGTCTTTTTTTTTTCTGATGGTATCATAGTATCTTATTATGTGGATGTGCAATAATTTGCTAAGTAATTTTCTACTAATAATATTTGTTTTAAGTTTTTGGTATTTCAAATAATAATACAAGTAATATCTTAGTGTATATATGTACAGGTTTGCATAAGGATTCATTTGTAATGAATGAAGTTGAGTATATTTTCACATCTTTTTTTTTTTAATTTTTTTTCAACGTTTTTTATTTATTTTTGGGACAGAGAGAGACATAGCATGAACGGGGGAGGGGCAGAGAGAGAGGGAGACACAGAACCGGAAACAGGCTCCAGGCTCCGAGCCATCAGCCCAGAGCCTGACGCGGGGCTCGAACTCACGGACGGCGAGATCGTGACCTGGCTGAAGTCGGACGCTTAACCGACTGCGCCACCCAGGCGCCCCTATTTTCACATCTTTAAAAGACATTCTTATTCCTCTTCTGTGAAGTTTGTCTTCATGATTTTTGACTATTTTATATTGGAGTGTTGTTCTTTTTCCTGTTGATTTGTTCTGTATATATTATTAAAAAATTCTGTTTTTCATATGTCACACATATTTCACTGCCAGTATATTATTTGCTTTATAGTTTGTTTTTTGATGTTTTATCTCATAGAAAAAATTTATTTTATCCACTTAAATTTGCATGTTTCACTTCCTGTGGTTTCTGCATGTTTTCAAAGTCTTCCCCTGTAACAAAATACCAAGATTATTTTTTAAACTATACCATACTTTCTCCTGGTACTTTTATGGCTTCATTTAATGTTTAAATTTTTAATGTATCAATTTGCAATGTTACCTTTAATTATGTATTGAATTTCCATATGTACTTGAGTTTCTATTTCTGATTTCTCTATTTTGTTCCATTAATCTGTCTCTTGAGATGTATGTGTATCTCATTCTGTAATTACCATAACTATATAATACATAGTAATATCTAATATTGGTAAGCTCCCTTCATTCACCCTCTTTTCTAGAATTTTCTTAGCTCATCTTACATATTTACCTCAACAAATAATTTATCTCAATATATAATTCTGAGTCAGTACACCTAGTTTTAACAAATTTTGCTGGTATTTTATTGGAAATTGATAGATTCATTTTTTAGAGTATTGACATTTTTAAAATGTTGAGTCAAATTAACCAATAATATGGTGTCCTCCCTTTTAATTTTTCTATTAAATCTGTCAGTGGCAGATTTACTTTTTTTTCAAAATAATTTTTTTAACGTTTATTTATTTTTGAGACAGAGAGAGACAGAACATGAATGGGGGAGGGGCAGAGAGAGAGAGGGAGCCACAGAATCTGAAGCAGGCTTCAGGCTCTGAGCTGTCAGCACAAAGCCCAACGCGGGGCTCGAACTCATGGACCAGGAGCACAAGTAGGATGAGCCACCCAGGAGCCCCTGGGTGCAGATTTAAAGTGACTAACAAAAAAGTCTTATTGAGATGCAGATGTGGGGCTGTTGAGTAGGCTCATTCCCTAGGTAAATGATCCAATACAAAAACCAGCCCAGCACTATGTGTATTTACTATTTGAGTTATAGCAAAATTTTAAACGATTTTGGATCATGGACTTGTTAAATTTGTGAATTTTGTCTATTGTAAAATCAGCTATACATTTTCCTTTTTATCCGGGAATGCTACTGAATCGTAAATATACACAATCATATTTATACAATATATACAGTGAAGCAATGTGTATATACAAATATATCCAGTGAAACAATTCACAGTGTTTGTAATGTAGAACATTATTTCAAATTTCATTGCCAAATACTACCAATACAGGCTCCTCACATTAGCTTCATAGGTGTCTCTAGTAGTTAATTAGCAATTGATAATGAATTATATCATAGTTAATGAATTATATTCACAGTAGGTGAATGAATGATGCATTGACTGGCTTTCTCTTTGGCCTTAATACTGAAACTGACATTGTACTGAGTGCAACACATGGCTTCCATTTATGGCTATTGTCTTACAGGTGACATCACATGAAGCAGTTGCCATAATCTATTTTTTTTAATTTTTTTTAACGTTTATTTATTTTTGAGACAGAGAGAGACAGAGCATGAACAGGGGAGGAGCATAGAGAGAGGGAGACAAAGAATCTGAAACAGGCTCCAGGCTCTGAGCTGTCAGCACAGAGCCCGACGCGGGGCTCGAACTCATGGACCATGAGATCATGACCTGAGCCAAAGTCAGACGCTTAACCGACCAAGCCACCCAGGCTCCCCCATAATCTATTTTACCTTCCTTTCCCAGCTCTTAGAGCACACACTATCACAATATGCCATGGGAATAAATCTTCCCCAAATGTACTCTTGTAATATGGAGAATACTTTACCTATGTTTTTTTCAAATCACATGATATCCTTCAACTTGTTTCTGCGAAAACACACATGGTATTTGTCTAGAAAGCTCTCCATACTACTGTTAAGTTTTGCATTTACAAATGCAAACAGAATCAAGACTTTCTCTTTTTAAAACTCTTCATTTACTTCCCTTCCTCATCATGACAAATTCCAATTTCTTCATTATGGATTACAAGGTCCTTGAAGATCTGGCCCCTACTTGCTTTTCCAGGTTCAGTTTTTACTACTCCAGCAATGCAAAGCACGTTCAGTTCTTTAATTTTCTATGTGCTCACTCACTTCCAATGAAGTGCTATTGGGTGGGGGGTGGGGAGTTAGAGAGGAAGGCACTGATTTGTAGCATTTGCTGATTTCTGCAGTCTAACTACTCCAACCATGGCCTGTTTCAAGCTACTAATGGTTTAATATTTGGCTTGCAATACTCTTCCAGCCCACTACTGATTCTCAGCGTAGAATATTCCTTCCAGCCCCAACAAGTTGTAATCATTTGGATCTCAGTTTTGATATAATTTAGATTCCTGGAGGAAGTCATCTCTGATCATCTAAAGGGTGGGTGAGAGGCCTGTTCTATGGGTTCTTATAGCACCTTTGCCCCTCTTTATGGCCTTTATGATATTATGTTGCAACTCTGTATTTACTCTTCTGTAACTGCCCAGTTGCCTGAAAGATTCATGAGGGCAGGGATTACTATATTGCTAGCCCCTTATTCACAGAGTCCCTAGCATATAATTGGTCAGCAAATACTTCTTCAATTAACTAGTGAGAATTCGTTCATAAATATATTTTATTACCTTAAATTAATATCAATTCATTATGACAGAAATCAATACCAGTAATGAAATTTAATATTCTAATTGCTTAAAAGTTAAAATAATATAGTAACAAACACATTATCAAAGAATAAGTGTGTTTTTATTAAAAAAAAAAAACCACACGGTCAATAGGTGTATTAAGACTTATACAGGAGCACCTGGGTAGCTCAGTCCATTTAGTGTCCAACTTTGGCTTAGGTCATGATTTCGTGGTTTGTGAGTTCAAGCCCCACATCGGGCTCACTGCTGTCAATGCAGAGCCCACTTCAGATGTTTTTTGCCTCTCTCTGCCCCTCACCCATTTGCACTGTCTCAAAAATAAATTAAAAAAAAATAAAAAAATAGGAATTCACTAGAATAAGTGCATCTCTCATACTGAACATGCTAGTTAATATTAACAGATTATCCTGAGGTTTCTGATCAATATAAATACCACGTATACAGTTGGAGCTTGAGAACTTTTTGGTGAATTGAATTACTAAAACTGCAGAACCATGCCCCTCATTGCTTCTTTGTTTTTCTTGCCACCATCTTCAGTTTCCTTATTTTGCACCACCTTTTAAATTTCTGTTTTGTGAGTCTTTCTGTTACATAAAACATGTAGAGCAGCAAAAGAAGCTTCAGAGATCAGGTGCAGAATACAGAAAGTCAGGTTACTGCCATTCCCAGAATGCCCTTTCCAGGATCTGCATGGCTGCCAATGTATGGGAGTACTTAGGGAAAAAGATAATACTGAACCCTCTATCCATCTGTTCAGTGAGCACCAGAAAGTATTGGGACACTTGTAGATGAAGAGATGGAAATCTCCAGCACTTTTACTCTTTTCTGTGTATTTTTGTAAATAGTTGAGTTTTTATTACTTCAAAGATTTTGGGGGAGGAGTTAAGATGGAGGAGTAGTAGGGGGACCAAGATTTCCCTCATCCCTCAAACACAGCTGTATTGAAGTCAGATTACTTGGAACACACAGGAAATCAATCTCTGGAGTGACACAAAGATCTCCACAGATGGAGGGAGATAGCTTGGTGGAAACGAGGTGTGTGTATGTAATCTGGGGGAGATAAAACAGTGTAGACACAGAGGGGAGGGAACCCTTTCTGTGGAGAGACAAAAGGGAGAGAAAAAGGGGCTGTGAAATTGTGGTATTGAGTTAGCACAAGTGGAACACCTCTCCAGACCATGAACTGGGGAATGAGAAACATGGAGAGTGCCAGTTTCTATTTTGCAAACAGTTTTTATTTTGTGTTAGGAGCTGAAACTCGGACGTTTCAAAAGTGTGCAAGTTTCTCCGCACTAGAGCATGCTGTGTGTCCATGCCCTGGGGGAGGAGCCGGCCCCCAGGCTGCTGTATAGATCCCTGGGTCCCACTGGGAGAGAGCAGTTCCCTTCCTCGAGTACTGTGGAAACAGGGTTTATTGCCTCCCCAAGGACAAAGGACCCTGAAGGTAACAGCCAAAGGCCTTTTATCAGTAGGGTAGAGTGACAGTACACCAGAACATGACCCCGTGGTGCCAGATCCTTGAAGGCTTTGGGTTTTGAATCCCAGCCGAACACCTAGAAGGTGTGGGAAAACTGTGGATCAAGGCAAGCTGGTTGCCCTTGCTGTACTCTGAAGGCTGCCTGAACAGCATGGTTTGAGACACCAGATCCAGGAAGGAGAGACTGGGTTTCACCATTTTTCTCCCCATCACGAACATGGTGGGACTTCAGAGAGCAGCACAGAAACCCCCAGTGGAGGCAGGATCCACTTACACCAAACTCCACCTCTCTGTGCCTGGAAACTGCTTATCTACTAGAGCAGGACTGACACTGAGTGAACCAGATGGCCAACACAGCCTCCCATCCCAGGCACCAACAGGCAACAGTTTTTTTTTGTTTGTTTGTTTGTTTCTGTCTTTCTCTGTTTGTTTTTGTCTGTCTGTTGGTCTCTTTGTTCTTTTCTCTTTTCTTTTTTCTTTCTACTCTCTTCTGTCTTCCTTTTGGAATCAGACTTATAGTTTCTGATTTGTTTTTGATCAATTTTTATTTTATATATTTATATTTTTTCTGGTTGTTTGTTTAATCAGGTATTTTTACTCTATTTTTTTACACCTTTTCTGTATCTTCTTCTTTATTTTCCTTTCTTTCTCTCTCTCTAGATTTAAGCCTTATAGTTTTTTTTTTTACTCTCTCTTTGATCTTCTTTTTCATTTTTCTCTTTGTATGGGATCAGGTTCTCTCACCCCTTTACGTTTTTTTCCAGAGTTACATCAATGAACAAACCAAAGCATACCTGGTTGAAGGCTCAAACACTCCACCACTACAAGCAAGGAGCTTTGCAGAGGACTGAGCAATGGGATAGAGCCAACAAAATGCAACAACAGAGTGTTCACAACACACTCCAAAAACACTTCTTAAAGTGCCAGGCCTTAGACAGGATATGACTCCTTTTTACTATAGTAGTACTCTCAGGTGCCAGACACATAGCAAGGTATTAAAACACATAAAAGACAAAAACCTAGCCAAAATGATGAAATAGAAGAATTCTCCTCGAAAGAAAATTCAGGAAGAAAACACAGACAAAGAATTGCTCAAAACAGTTACAAATAATATATCTGAACAAAATTTACAATAACAGTCATAAAACTAATAGCTTGGCTTGGAAAAAACATAGAAGACACCAGAGAATCTATTGATACAGAGATCAAAGACCTAAGAAATAGTCACTATGAATTAAGAAATGCTATAAATGAGATGCAAACTACACTAGATACAGTGAGAGTGAGTATGGAAGAATCAGAGGAGAGAATAGGTGAAATAGAAGATAAAATTATGGAAAATGATGAAGCTGATAAAAAGGGAAAGGAAATTACTAGATCACGAGGAAAGAGTTAGAAAGCTGAGTGATTCCATAAAATGGAATAATATCTATATCATAGGAGTTCCAGAAGAACAAGAGCAAGAGAAGGGAGAAGGTTATTTGAAGAAATTATAGCTAAGAACTTCCCTAATCTGGGGGACGAAAGAAGCATCCAAGTCCAAGAGGCACAGAAAACAAAAATCAACAAAAATAGGTCAATCCTATGAGATATCCTAATGAAACTATCAAAACACAAAGACAAAGAGATAATTCTGAAAGCAGCTAGGGACAAACAGGCCTTAACTTACAAGGGTAGACAAATAAGGGTAGTAGCAGACCTTTCCACTGAAACTTGGCAAGCCAGAGGCAGTAGCAGGAAATATTCAATGTGCTGAATTGCAGAAATATGCAGCAAAGAATCCTTTGTCCAGCAAGGCTGTCATTTAGAATAGAAGAAGAGATAATGACTTTCCCAGACAAACAAAAACTAAAGGAGTTCAGGACACCTAAATCAGCCCTGCAGGAGATCCTTATGGGTACACTATTTGGGGAAGGGAGCAAAAACTACAAAGGGCCAGAGACATCACCACAAACAGGAAACCTACAGATAACACAATGGCACTAAATCCATATCTTTCAGTAATCATTCTGAATGTAAATGGATAATTACACCAATCAAAAGACACAGGGTATCAGAATGGATTAAAAAACAAGACCCATTTGTGCTGCCTACAAGAGACTCATTTTAGACCTGAGGACACTTTCAGATTGAAAGTGAGGGTATAGAGAACCATCTATCATGCTAATGGAAGTCAAAAGAAAGCTGAAGTAGCCATACTTATACAAGAGAAGTTACATTTTAAAACAAAGACTGTAACAAGAGATAAGAAGAGCATTATATCATAATTAAAGGGTCTATCCATTAATAAGAGCTAACAATTTTAAATGTTTATGCCCCCAACATGGACACTCACATATATAAATCAATCACAAAAATAAACAAATGTATAGATAATAATACCATAATGGTAGGGGACTTTAATACTGCACTTACAACAATGGACAGATCATCTAGGCAGAAAATCAATAAGGACACAATGCTCTGAATGACACATTGGACCAGATAGACTTACAGTTATATTCAGAACTTTTCATCCTAAAGCAGCAGAATACACATTCTTCTCGAGTGCATATGGAACATTCTCCAAAATAGATCACATACTACTGCCCTCACCAAGTCACAAAACTGCCCTCACCAAGTACAAAACGATTGAGAACATGCCATGCATATTTTAAGATCATAATGCCGTGAAACTTGAAATGAACCACAAGAAAGAAAAAAAATTTGGAAAGCCCCAAATACATGGAGGTTAATGAGCATCCTACTAAAGAATGAGTGGGTCAACGAGGAAATTAAAGAAGAAATTTAAAAATATATGGATACAAATGAAAATGAAAACACAAAAGTCCATACCTTTTGGGATGCAGCAAAGGCATTCCAAAGAGGAAAATACATTGCAACTCAGGCCTATCTCAAGATGCAAGAAAAGTCCCGAATATATAGCCTAACCTCACACCTAAAAGAACAAAAAGGCAGCAGCAAAGAAAGCCCAAAGCTAGCAGAAGAGGAGAAATTATAATGATTAGAGCAGATAAATGTTGTAGAATCCAAAAAAAAAAAAAATAGATCAATGAATCTAAGAGCTTTTTAAAGAATAAACAAAATTGATAAACTCCTAGCCAGACTTCTCAAAAAGAAAAGAGTCTCCAGATAAAATCACAAATGAAAGAAGAGAGATCACAACCAATACCACACAAATACAAAAAATTATTAGAGAGTATGATAGAAAATTATATGCCAATAAACTGGACAGTCTGGAAGAAATGGACAAATTCCAAGATACTCACACACTACTAAAACTCAAATGGGATGAAATAGAAAATTTGAACTGACCCATAACCAGTGAAGAAATTGAATGAGTTATCAAACACCTCCCAACAAATAAGAGTCCTGGGCCAGATGGCTTCCTATGGGTATTCTACCAGACATTTAAAGCACAGTTAATAGCCTTTCTGCTCAAGCTGTTCCAAAAAAATAGTAACAGAAGGAAAGGTTCCAGACTCATTCCATGAAGCCAGCATTACCTTGATTCCCAAACCAGACAACGCCCCACAAAAAAGGTGAATTACAGCCCATTATCCCTGATGAACCTGTATGCAAAAATTATCAATGAGATACTAGCAAATAAAATTCAACAGTATATTAAAATAATTATTCACCATGGTCAAGTGGGATTCATTCCTGGACTGCAGGCCTGGTTCAATACTTGTAAATCAATCAATGTGGTACATCACATATTTTTAAAATTTTTTTAAACATTTATTTATTTTTGTGACAGAGAGAGACAGAACATAAACGGGGGAGGGTCAGAGAGAGGGAGACACAGAATCTGAAACAGGTTCCAGGCTCTGAGCTGTCAGCACAGAGCCTGACGCGGGGCTCGAACTCACGGACCGCGAGATCATGACCTGAGCCGAAGTCGGCCGCTTAACCGACTGAGCCACACAGGCGCCCCTGGTATCTCACATTAATAGAGGAAAGGATAAGAATCATATGATCCTGTTAATAGATGCAGAAAAAGCATTCGACAGTGTATAACATTGATTCATAATAAAATCCCTCAACAAAGTAGATATAGATGGAACATATTTCATCTTAAAGACATTCTAGATAATGTATGTGCACTCGAAAAAAAATGTGTAATCTGCTGCTTTAGGATGAAATGTTCTGAATATATCTGTTAAGTCCATCTGGTCCAATGTGTCATCCAAAGCCATTGTTTTCTTATTGGTGTTCTGCTGAGAAGGTCTTTCCACTGCTACAAGTGGGTGTTAAACTCCCTTACTATTATTGTACTGCTATCAGTGTGTTTCTTTATATTTGGTATTACTTGGTTTATATATTTGTTCCCCATATGAAGGCATAAATATTTAAATATGTTGTATCTACTTATTGAATGGGCCCCTTTATTATGATAAAGTGCCCTTCTTAAATTTTGTTATAATATTTGGTCTAAACTCTAGTTTGTCTGATATAAATATGGTTACTCTGGCCTTCTTTTGATATCCATTACCATGATAAACGGTTCTTCATCCCTTCACTTTCAATTTAGAATTGTCTTTATGACTAAAATGAGTCTCGTGTAGGCAGCATATGAATGGGTCTTTTTTGTTTTATATACATTCTGATACCCAATATCTTTCTATTGGAACATTTAGTCCACTTACAGTTAGAGTTACTATTGAAAGACATGAATTTAGTGCCATTGTATTACTTGTAAAGTTGGTGTTTCTGGTGACTTTCTCTGTTTCCTTTTAGTGTTTGTTGCTTTTGGTTTTCTTTCCCACTCAAAGAGTGCCCTTTAATATTTCTTGCAAGGTTAATTTAGTAACCATGAACTCCTTTAGTTTTTGTTTGTTGGGAAACTCTTTACCTCTCCTTCTATTCTAAATGACATCCTTGCTGGATAAAGTATTTTTGGCTGCTTATTTATATCATTCAGTACATGGAATATACCCTGCCACTCCATTCTGACCTGCAAAGTTTCTGTGGAGATACCTGCTACTAACCTTATTTGTCTTCCCTTGTAGGTTGTGTTTCTTTTCCTTTGCTACTTTCATGATCCTTTACTTATCTCTGCATTTTGAAATTTGACTATGATATGTCTTGGTGTTGGCCTACTTTTGTTGATTTTGATGGGAGTTCTCTATGCTTCCTGGATTTTTGATGTCTCCTTCCCCAGATTAGGGCAGTTTTCGGCTATAATTTACTCAGATAATCTTTCTTCCTTCTCCCCCCACCCCTCTTCTCCTGGGACTCCTATGATACAAATGTTATTGCAATTCATGGAGTCACTGAGTTCCCTACCTCCATATTTGTGATCCAATATTTTTCTTTCCGTCTTCTTTTTAATTTCTTTTTTTCCATAATTTTATCTTCTCTATAACTTATTCATTCATCTTCCTCTTCCATCCTTGTGGTCATTACAACCAGTCAGTTTTGTCTCTTGGTATAGCATTTTTTATTTCAGCTGAATAGTCTTTAGGTCTTTTATCTCTGCAGGATGGACTACCTGGCGCTTTGTATGCTTTTCTCAAGCCCATCTAATATCCTTATGATTGTTTTTTTTTTTTTATTTAGATTCAGGCATATTACTTACATCTGTTTTGATTACATCTCTGGCTATGACCTTTTGTTGTTATTTCTTTGGAATGAAGTTTTCCTTCTTGGCATTTTGTCTAGGTATCTGTCTTCTGTATGTTAGGAAAGCCTATTATGTTTCTTGTTCCTGAAAGTAATGCCTATATTAAGAAGAGGTCCTATACTGTCCAGGGACTGGTGGTTCAAGAAATGTTTCTAGTGTACGCTCTGTGTGCTCTGCTATTGTATTTTTGCTGCTATTTCCCTCAGGTCAGTCCTTTGCAAAGTTTCTCCTTGCTTTCTGAGGGGAGTCTTTGGACCATGTCCAATCTGTGGTGAATCTTAACTAGGTGTGTTTTGGTTTGCTTGTTAAAAACTTACATTTGGTCCACCCATATATTGTATAAGTAAAATTAATACCTTGCTAATTATAAAACATAAATATAATTTAAAAAGAATTAAACAGATCTCAATAAACAGAAAATGACTTATACTTTATATGGTAGAGCTTACCACTTAATAAATCACCAAAATAGTTTGTTGTTCGTTATCATAATGGTATTTTTTTTTCCAAAAGTACTATATTATCAGTGCAGTTGTGATGTCTATTTTAGGGATGACATTGAGTAATTTATCATTTTTAGTAATAGTTAATCATTTCACCATGAATCTATTTGCTACAACTTTTAAGCTGTTAAAAATATAAAGAATTGTGATTGGGGTGCTAATGTAGAAAATATAAACCATTTTTTTCATAGAAAGTTTTAAGTTATGTCCAAATTCAGGACATTCTGAAAGCCACTTAAAAATATAATGTTTAATTCCTTCATATGACCTGTTTAACTCAAAGCAAAATAATTTTATAGTAACAGTGAGATTTGTTTTACATGAAGAACTACAATGCCAGCATAATGTGAAGAAATTATATGCTTTCAATGTTTCCCTCAAATAACTATGTTCACAACACAGAGATAGAGTGTCCTGTGACAGCTGTATATGGTGGAGAATGCTGCTTGCCAAGATACAGTTCTCTGTTCTCAAACTACCATAAGTGATTTTCAGGTAAGACACTTTGTTGCTAGTTACAGGTTATTTCAATTTGCTCGTAAGTGGGAGCATATAGAGTAGCAGTTATTATTTAGTTACAGGTCTCTGAAGAATTGTTACTCAAATTTCATTCCCTGTAATGTTGAACTGCAACAAGGATATAGAACACACTTCTGTGTCTGGGTCCACAAACTTGGATCCTGCTCTCTCAAGAAGAAAATTTATTTAATCTTCATACTGTGAGAATGTAGGGGCTAATTCATATATTTTAAAGGTATTTTCATTTACTGCACTACATGAGGTGACAATCACAGTTTGTTTTGTTCTGCCTAAATTTGATTTTATATCATCTTCATATATGGCACTTCAGCATTATCACCACCAGGCTTTTCCCATAAGAGCTGTGTACTCATGTTCTTCAGCTCCTGATGTGACGGGGTACACAGAGGATGGCACTGGATAACTGAGCCTGTCAAGAAAGAATGGATAGAGTTTAGAATGGATGCATCATTTATTTGTCATTCAGTTGCACCATAAAGCTATTTTCAAAATGTGATTATTTGGTGAAGAAGAGATTTTTAAGATTAACCTCCATGAATGAAACTGTTGTATCTCTATCTTATATAAATATGAGTATTCACTTTATTCTTAGTAAATGTCATTAGTTCATCTGCACTCCCAGCAGAATCTTGGGCTACCAACAATCACTTGATGGGACAAAAAGCTCAAGGCTGAGCCAGGAGAAATGAAATATATGTTAATAATAATCATTCTAATTATAGCATGGATATTTGTTATTGTTGAAAATCTCTTTTGGAAGCTTTCCATGTTCCAGGCATTGAACTAAGTCCTGTCCAAATATAATTTCATTTAATCTTTGCAACAGCTCTGTGGGCTTTATTCTATTATTACCCTCACTTTACTGATGACAAAAATGAGGGTTAGTGAAGTTAAGTAACTTTTCCAAGAAAACCTGTTTAAATGACAAACCCAGAATTAGAGCCAGACTCCAGACCCCAATTATGTAGTGCTATGACCCATGGATATGCATTTTATTTCTCAGGTATCTTTTGATGATATTCCAAACGTGGGGGCACCTGAGTGGCTCAGTCAGTTGAACGTCCGACTTCAGCTCATGTTATGATCTTGAGGTTCGTGAGTTTGAGTCCCACATCAAGCTCACCGTTGTCAGACTGTCAGCACACAGCTTACTTCAGATCCTCTGTCCCCCTCTCTGTGTCCCTCCCTGACTTGCACTCTCCCAAAAATAAATTTAAAAATATATTCCAAAGACAAACATACATACGTTTAAATATTATCTATGTGCTCTTTATTTTTCCTTTCCATAAGCATAACTATTTCAGGAGTTGACTTTGTCTTGAAGACAGTATGTCAAATTTTATATTCATATAAAGGTCACTGGAGTAGTCAGCATGTGCTTATGGGATGAATTTGTGTACTGTGAATTTTATATCATCCCAACACTGGTTAGAATGACTGTATTTATTATGTGGACTAGGGTGGCAATGAGCAGGGAATAATTGTGTTCCAGCACTAAAAATCCATTACAAAATTTACCTGAGAATTCATGAAGTTTGCAAAAGATTATGTAGCAGGGAGTTATATTCATATTCCTAAATATTTGCAGGTTCTTCATTTAATTACATATTTTATTTTAAAGTCATATAAAATGTCTTATGCTATATGTATCTTTTGATATATGGCCAATAGTGTGTTACACCCTCAAATCTGCCAGCCGTGTTGAAGGAAAACATTTTGTTTTCAGACAGCTTGATAGAAATCTTGAAGTTTATGAGAAAACAGAACTTCTTAAAAATGTAATTCTGTGAACCACCAGAAACTCTAAGGTGATACTCAAAAGGGAAGAGTCCTTGATTTCACCATAATAAAATGCTTGTTGTTTTTCAATAATAGACTGCCAAATTATATTGCGCTTATTTTCCACTATGACCTCTAGTTAACCCCTTTCCTTTTTGTTTTACGATCTGACAGAATAGAGAATGCTTCCCCAGTCTGGGTCAGACTTCTTTCTGTGTGAATTATAAAAAGAAAATTTTAGGCCCTACAGAGACCAGTTAAAGGGATTTAAACTATAAGAAATGTATGGGGCGCCTGGGTGGGTCAGTTGGTTAAGCGGCGGACATCGGCTCAGGTCATGATCTCGCGGTCTGTGGGTTCGAGCCCCATGTCGGGCTCTGTGCTGACAGCTCAGAGCCTGGAGCCTGATTCAGATTCTGTGTCTCCCTCTATCTGACCCTCCCCTGATCATGCTCTGTCTTTCTCTGTCTCAAAAATAAATAAACGTTAAAAAAATAAAAATAAATAAAAAAGAAATATAATGTCTAAAACATAAATATTATGTTCAGTGGTTTATTCCCTCTGCCTTAAGGATAGAAACTTCACTTGCCCAAATTGCTTAGAGAAATTTGGTGATTGAGGCAGATGGTAGGCAAGTAAGGCGTGGTGGCATGGGGTGGGATAGTTGTTCTTATTCTATGCCTTGGAACTCTGGCTCTTCAGGCTCTACCTATAGATGGACAATATTCTGACACCCTTTATTACCTTTAGCCAGGGAGAGACTTGAAACTTAAAATGACATGTACTTCCAATCTCTGACAAGGGTATAATTCCATTAGACTAGTGTTTTGTGAACTATTGATTGCAATGTGTTGGTGGATTATGAAATCAATTTCACAGGTTTAGTCATCATTTTAAAAAAATAGAATACAATACATTGCATTTTCAAACTTCTGTTTCAGTTGTGTGTGTGTATGTCTCTGTGTTTTCTGGGTCACAATATAAAATGTATTTCTTACTGTTGGTGGTAAAATAACAAGGGTGAAAGCTACTACATTGGACTTCTACACTTGACATACCAATTATGGCATTCCTTTGCTTTATTTCAGAAGTAAAGGAGCTTTTTTTTCCTCTGAGTAAATTAGGGAGTTCAACAAATAAGTAGGATTTCTAAACACAGGGCTACAAGCAGCCACTCTGCATATACTGCTAATTCTTAATCAGTGCAGATATGCAGCTATGGTATCATGCAGTCATCTTTGCATCTTAGTAAAAAAGCATTATCTTGGGGTTCCTAGGTGGCTCAGTCAGTTAAGCAGCCAACTTCACCTCAGGTCATGATCTCATGGTTCGTGAGTTCAAGCCCTGGATTGGGGTCTCCACTGACAGCTCAGGGCCTGGATCCTGTTTTGGATTCTGTGTCTCCCTCTCTTTCCGCCCATCCCCCACTTGTGCGTTCTCTCTCTCTCTCTCTCTCTCAAATAAATAATGTATCAAGAATATTTTTTTAAAAGTCATATCTTGGGGAATCTGGCTGGCTCAGTCAGTTAAGCTTCCAACTTGGTTTTGGCTTAGATCATGATCTCATGGTTCATGGGTTCGAGCCCCACATTGGGCTCTGAGCTGATGGTGTGCGGCCTTCTTGGGATTCTGTCTCCCTCTCTCTCTGCCCCTTCCCTGTTTTCTCCCCTCTCTCTATCTCAAAATAAATAAAAATAAACTTTAAAAAGGCATATCTTACATAAGAAAATTAGACATAATTGATTAATAGCCTCTGTTCACTAGGAAAAAAGTAATAATATACTAGAAGTCAAGAGATTCAGCTCTATGTGAAAAATTTCACCAGTACTTACAACCGGACACCTATAATGTGCAGTATTGACAGGATAACAGGGTCAGGAGTACAAAAAGGAATAAAACCCAGGCTCTATTGTCAAAGATATTTACAGTGTAGTGAGATAAACTTACAAAGTAATAATTCAAGGGAACTACCAATATGGGATTGTACAAGTCCTTGATCTATTGACTCTCAAATCCATTCCTTGTACTTCCCCAGCTCTACTTGGGGAGAAATGTACCCCAGGAACCCCAGGGGCCACCCAGGAATCCCAGATGAGGAGCTGACCCCCCTACAAGTGGCATTTCTAAGTTTCTTTTGTTCAACTATCTTCTACATGGATTTAAGCAATGGACAACACTGGTTAGATATTGGAGAACAACAAGGCAAAACCATAGTATTTTTCTCCCTCTCTTTTGGTGTTCATTACTGCAGCTCCCTTTGTAGAAGCCTGCCATGGTTTTAGGTTCCCTTAAGTGTCCCTGACTCCTAGATTCAGGTTCTAGTTACATCTGCCCCTCCCTTTGGCCTTATAGTCCAGTGCTGATAGTAAATTCCTGCTCATGCCAATTTCTCAATTGTTTCATCAGTTCTTTTTGTCCTCTCAGAAATTTATCATAACCTGTGTAAAATTTTTCTTCATTAAATTCACTTTGTTTTAGGTACTTATAATTTTTCTGTTTTCCTGTTTAGACTCTGATTAATGCAAGATTTTAGAATGAAATAAGTATGCATTATTATCATAAGATATTATTTTAATGCTTACATATATGTCAGGTATTATTCTAAGTGCCTTTCATGTATAAACAGGCTTATTTCATAGATGAAGAAACTGAAGAACAGAGAGCTTACTTAATTTTCCCAAGATCATATTACTATTAAAGCATTACCTTGACTTCATTTCCAATTTGGATTTTTTAAAAATATTTTTTTTAAATTTTTTAATGTTTATTTCTGAGAGAGAGAGAGAGCAACCTCAAGTGGGGGAGGGGCAGAGAGAGAGGGAGATACAGAATCCGAAGCAGGCTCCAGGCTCTGAACTGTCAGCACAGAGGCTTACATGGGGATCGGACTCAAGAACCGTGAGATCATGATCTAAGCCGAAGTCAGACACTTAACCAACTGAACCACCCAGGCTCCCCCAAAATATTTTTAATGTTTATTTATTTTTGAGAAAGAGATAGAGACAGAGCATGAGTGGGGAAAGGGCAGAGAGAGAGGGAGACACAGAATCCAAAGCAGGTTCTGAGTTCCAAGCTGTCAGCACAGAGCCCAATTTGGGGCTCAAGCTCAGGAATCATGAGATCATGACCTGACTCAAAGTCAGATGCTTTAACCGATTGACCACACAGGAGCCCCAGGTTGGATTTTTTAAAACTACTCGTGTTTTACCTGTAGAATTCTTCCTTAGGTGTAAGCATTCCTCAAATTTATCATGTATTTTGTAAATCCCAGTATCTTTTGATACTGATAGCATGTTTGATCGATAAAAATGAACCTTTGTTAAGCACCTACTATATACCAAACACTATGATACATGCTATAGTTGAAAAAGGCATGATGACTGTGATCTATAAAACAGCCTCTATTCCAATCTGCTTTATAAGTGTGATGTCATTGCTTAAATCAAGGACTAAAATTAAGTAGAATACAATTTCTAAATTCTAGTCAAGTGAAATCTAAATGACAGCTCAGAAATAATGCCAGTTTATTTTTGAAAAAAATGTGCATTTGGAAATATTCTTCTTTGATCCTCAAATAAATAATTTACAGCATTATCCTGAAAACCAGTACTCCTTAATTTGTCCACTTGAAGTAAACATAAATTTTAGTAGGAGGATAAATCAGGTCTGGGAAGTAATATTTCCTTTGTAGCTAAGTAATCATTGATGCACAACAGTATGTTTTTTTTTTCTCATTACTGTAGTTTGGGGAGCTACTTCTCTCAAACTTTCTCAATCAATATAATATAAAACTATCAGCTACCATCCAAACATCCCTCTGGGTATAGATTATTCAGTATGCATACTAGGCCACTCATATTATGAACTTAAATGTACAATCAAGCAGAATGATGTGCACACAGCTGTTTTATATTAAGCTGGCTTTCTAATGTGAGCTAATTTGTTGTAGGGACTGAGGACATTACTAAGATTTATTTCAAGTTTAAGATGAGATAAAATTTTTCTTTGAAGGTGAAACTTCAGTCTCCCCTCAACTTTAACAGACATTACTTTTGTATTTCTTAATGTTGGATGGAGGAAAGTGTTTTATATATTAGCACATATAATAAGGCTTCACGACACTTCCTCCCTACCTGAAACCAACGTCTTAAAACCCTACTTTGCTTTCATAATTATCAATGTGAATAAAAGCAAAAGTGATATGAATATCACTTACACTTGAAAACAGTCTATGTGAAAATTAGATGGTAACTTCATAACAAAATATAGTACTCACTTTGTTTTTTGATTTATATCTTACCTAAATGTTCTGACAGAAGGTAGGGGCTGTTCAATAGATACCTAATGCATGGAAGGTGCTTACATTTATGCATGTTTTCCCCTTGGGCAAAGATTAAGCACAGAAGAGGAGGGAAGAAAGACCTTGAGGAGAGTAAAATGCCATCTTCTGGTTTTAGAATAAACTACTGCTATCTCCTGAAACTACATTTCAGCAGAAAACCTTGTAAGAGGGAATTAGCACCAAACCATTATGCACAACACCACACTACAACTATTAAAAGGGATAAAGTTACTGGACCTGAATGGAACAGTATTGTATTGGTTGTAAAACCTAAATCTATTTTGTCAGGAGTGTAACAGGGTACAGAATGTTAATTGTAACAACCATGGAAAATAGATGGACCAGAAACATTTAATTTTATCTATGAACATTGTTAATTTATTGAGAAGTCTAAAGTATAGAGTAATGCTAGTTTCCCTTTAGGTAAATTCTAGTTATTCTTGTTGCCTCATTATGAAGACCTGGATATTCTGTTTAATTCAAAACACCACGAGGTAGAAAATATACCTATTTTCTGCTTCTAAACAATCAGGAAAAAAGGTAGTCATCTATGTTATGGAATAAAATTATATTTAAGCACCCTGCTATATTAGTGACTCATTAACTAATGATATAAATATTATAATTTAAAAACTTTAAAGGCAATGTTTAAAAATAGAAAACCAACTACACAAGTTTAAATATTACTACAGGGTCTGAAAAAAATCAAGGTGTAAACAAATTAAAGTTATAATATAATACAATATAATATAATATAATATAATATACATATATTATATATATATTATATATATATAATATATATATATATTTCAGTTTGTATATCTCCTTGTATTCTTACAGCCTTTACACTGAATCAAAACATCTCTTGCATGGACCATCACAGTAAGATTCCAAACAGTACTACTGCCTTCACACTTATTCTAATTCATTCTCCATTCTTTAGTCAATGTGATATTTCTAACACATATATTTAATCATATCAATTTCTCCACTGTAAACCTTGAAGTGTTTCCCCTTTCTCCTCAGGGTAAAGTTTAAATTTCTTAATATAGCATATCAATTCCTGCCTGATCTGATTTTGGTTTATTATCTCTGATGTTTAAGCACAGTGCAAGTAGATGTCTGTCACAGATTCACATGGCCAGGTTTTTAGCTCTTCCCTTTAAAAAGTGGAGTCTATTTCCCCTCCTTATACATGTAAGTTGGCCTTTTGACTTCTCTGATAACTAGAACATCACAGAAGTCAGAGTGTATGAGTTTGAGCCTAGTCTTCAAAAGAACTTGCATCTTCCACTTGTGCTTTCTGGGAAATCTGACACTGCTCTGTGAAGAAGCCTGAGCAAGCCATACTGGAGATGAATGCCCACATGAAGGAAAACACAGAACATTGGTGAGCCCAAATTTTCAACCCAGAGAAGTGTGTGCCAATAAATATTTTTTGATCTAAGCCACTAAGTTTCAGGATGGCTTGATATACAGCAAAACCTAAAACCATCTTTTTATTTTTTCTTTTCCACTTTAATGAAAAGAATATAATTTTTATTTCATCATATTTTTTATCCCAACAAACAGAATCATTACTCATGTTCCACAAATTATGTATCTCTGTAATAGTCCATGTATTTCTGAGAGTTCTATCACATTTATTACAGCTCACCAACACTCTTTGCTCAGAGACGTTGTGGGGATGATTGTGACACAGGAGTTTTAGAAGTAGGATGGAATGCCCCTACAACATAAACCTGAATTGCATCAGAATCCTTGATTGGGATGTCCCATTAAATAGGGACAAAACAATGCTGGCTCCCACAACTATAATGTAATCATGAGTATCCCCAATCTCATGAAGTCACATTTAACAATAAACCCAAAAATAACAGAGGGTACAGACATGAAGTGCTACCTGTTTCCATGGCAAAGTATTCTGACTAGCTTGTCAAATCTTAAAGAATTTCAAGTTCCATTAGAGATGTGCTGAGGGCTCCCTTTACTGAGTAAAGGATAGATCTCAGCATGCAACCCTAGGTCTGAATTCTATTTGGAATTCCAAGGAATTGCTTTGAGCCAGTGCCTCACCTTTCAGGTACTCCAAAGGATTTAGACAATACAGAACAGGGTGAAGTAAAGTTCCTATTTAAGGATTACAGAGGCATTTATTCACCTCTGGGCTTTCCAAATTTCAAACCAGTGATTAGTGAACTTGGAGTTACAGTCACTGCCCTGAAAAATCGATCTTTCAGGATCTCTTTCATCTACCCTGACAGCTGTTTCCTCTTCAGGGGCTGTTACTTCTAATTAGAATAGAATCTTAAGTACCAGGTCACATCACCCCCTCTGGGTTTTCTTTATGGATAAACTATCTTAAGTAACTTTTCTTCTAGCAACATATGACAGGCAACAATCTGACGTGGAGTCTTAGTGACACATGTGAAACTTCTGCTCTGGCACTATTAGCAGCATGATCTTGAACAAGCATTCAGCCTCTTTGAGTCACTCTGTAAAATGAGTGTACTACACAACTTGCAGGTTTGTTGTGCTCCAGTGAATTCATGCTTCCTCAGAACCTTCTTCATATCACATATATTAACTGTCTCCATCAGAATCATCTATTTTTCCTTCAGTCAGTCATTCAATATTTGTTGAATACCTATTCTTTGTTAGATACTGTTCAAGGTAAAGCACACAAAGATTGCTGTCCTTCAGGAGGTTATGTTCTAGTAAGGGAGACAGACAATAATGAAAATAAATGAGTAAAATAAATACTATATAGAAAATGATAAGCATTTTCAAGAAAAAAAAGTAGAGCAGAATGTGGAGGGCTACAAGAGCCAAGTCAGGGTGGGCTGTGCAGTAGTCAAGGAAAGTTGCATTGCGAAAAAGAATTTGAGCAACAATTTGAAGGGAGTGAATTAGATATTAGAGGAAGAAAACTCCAGGCAGAAGGGAAAAGGCCCGGAGGAGGAGCCAAGATGGCGAAATAGCATGGAAGTTTTTTGTGTGTCTCGTGTCCATGAAATACAGGCAGAACACACTAAACCATCCTACACACCTAGAAAACTGATTGGAGTAATAGCACAACAATCTGCACAACCTGAACCACAGAATTCACCATAAAGAGAAAAAAAATTCTTTTTTATTTTCAATTTGTATTAAAATATTTTTAATAAAATATTTTTTACTTTTCTGTAATTTTTTTTCAAATTCTATTTTATTTCCATCATCTTATTTTAGTCTACTTCAGTGTAATCACCTTTTCAAATTTTCAAACAATTTCTTTTTTTTCTTCCTTTTTCTTTTTTCTCTTTTTCGTTTCTTTTCTTTTCCTTGAAGGCAGAAAGAGATAAACTTCATTTTTAATTTCAATTTTTATTAAAAATATTTTCCTTGATTGTTTTTGCTTTTATGTAAATTTTTTTCAAATTCTGTTTTACTTCCATCGTTTTACTTTAGTCTATGACAGTGTATTCACTTTTTCAAATTTTCAAACAATTTAATTTTTTTCTTTTTTTAATCTTTTTCTCTTTTGCGTTTCTTTTCTTTTTCTTTAATACAAAAAAAGAAAAAGTTCATATCTATTTTTAATTTTTATTAAAAATATTTTTCTTTAATTTTTTTCTACTATATTCTTTAATTTTGTATATATTTTTTCTCAAATTTTATTTTACTCCCATCATCTCATTTTAGTTTACTTCAGTGTATTCATTTTTTTCAAATTCTCAAATGATTTCCTCCCCCCCCTTTTTTATTCTAATTTGTGAAACCACTTTCAACACCCAGACCAAAACACACTTAGGATCTAGCATCATTTATTCAATTTTTTTGTGTAAGTGTGTTTTTAATTTTTTTAATTTTAATATTATTTCAATTTTCTTTTTTACTTCAATTTTTCTACCTCATTAATTCCTTTTCTCCCTTCAAAATGACAAAATGAAGGAATTCACCCCAAAAGAAAGAGCACAAAGAAATGACAGCCAAGGATTTAACCAACACAGATATAAGCAAGATTTCTGAACCAGAATTTAGAATCACAATAATAAGATTACTATCTGGAGTCAAAAATAGATTAGAATCCCTTTCTGCAGAGATAAAAGAAGGAAAAAATAGCCAGAACGAAATTAAAAATGCTATAAGTGAGCTGGAATCAGGGGTGGATGCAGCTGTGGCATGGATGGATGAGGCAGAACAGAGAATCAGCGATATAGAGGACAAAATTATAGAGAATAATGAAGCAGAAAAAAAGAGGGTGATTGAGACTAAAGAGCACAATTTAAGAATTAGAGAAATCAGTGACTCATTAAAAAGGAACAACATCAGAATCATAAGGGTCCCAGAAAAGGAAGAGAGAGAAATAGGGATAGAAGGGTTATGTTAGCAAATCATAGCAGAAAACTTTCCTAACCTGGGGAAAGACACAGACATCAAAATCCAGGAATCCAGGAATCTCCCATGAGATTCAGCAAAAGCCAACCATCAATAAGGCATATCATAGTCAAATTCACAAAATACTCAGGCAAGGTGAGAATCATGAAAGCAGCAAGGGAAAAAGTCCCTAACCTATAAGGGAAGACAGATCAGGTTTGCAGCAGACCTATCCACAGAAACTTGGCAGGTCAGAAAGAAGTGGCAGGATATATTCAGAGTACTGAATCAGAAAAAAATATGCAGCCAAGAATTCTTTATACAGCAAGGCTGTCATTCAAAATTAAAGGAGAGATAAGAAGTTTCCCAGACAAACAAAAATTAAAGAAGTTTGTGACCACTATACCAGCCCTGCAAGAAATTATAAGGGGGACTCTCTGAGGGGAGAAATGATGAAATTATATATATCTCAAAAGCAACAAAGTTTAGAAAGCACAAGAGAACACTACCAGAAACTCCAACTCTACAAGCATCATAATGGCAATAAATTCATATCTTTCATTACTCACCCTAAATGTCAATGGACTCAATGCTGCAATCAAAAGACATAGGGTAACAGAATGGATAAGAAAACAAGATCCATCTATATGCTGTTTACATGAAACTCACTTTAGACCTAAGGCACCTTCAGTCGAAAATAAGGGGATGGAGAACTATCTATCATGCTAAAGGTCAACAAAAGAAAGCCACAGTAGCTATACTTATATCAGACAATCTAGACTTTAAAATAAAGACTGTGTCAAGAGATGCAGAAGGGCATTATATCATCAAGGTGTCTATAGACCAAGACCTAACAACTGTAAACATTTATGCACCAAATGTGGCAGCAGCCAAATACATAATTCAATTAATCACAAAAATAAAGAAACTCATCCATAGTAATACCATAATAGTAGGAGACTTCAACACTGCACTCACAACAATGGACAGACCATCTAATCAAAAAATCAACAAGGAAACAATGGCTTTGAATGACACACTGGACCAGATGGACTTAACAGATATATTTCAGAATATCAGAACATTTCATCTAAAGCAGCAGAATATAAATTGTTCTCCAGTGCACATGGAACGTTCTCCAGAATAGACCATATACTGGGACACAAATCAGCCCTAACTAAGTACAAAAAGTTCGAGATCATACTGTGCATATTTTCAGACCACAATGCTATGAAACTTGAAATCAACCACCAGAAACTATTTGGAAAGGTAACAAATACTTGTAGACTGAAGAACATCCTACTAAAGAATGAATGGGCTAACCAAGAAGTTAAAGAGAAAATTAAAAAGTATATGGAAGTCAATGAAAATGACAGCACCACAACCCAAAACCTCTGGGATGCAGCAAAGGCTGTCATAGGAGGAAAGTATATAGCAATCCAGGCTTTCCTAAAGAAAGAAGAAAGATCTCAGATACAAAACCTAACCTTATGCCTTAAGGAGCTGGGAAAAGAACAGCAAATAAAACGCAAAACCAGCAGAAGACAGGCAATAATAAAGATTACAGCAGAAATTAATGCTATCAAAACCAAAAAGACAAACAAACAAAAAACAACAACAACAACAACAACAACAACAACAACAACAAAGAACAGATCAATGAATCCAGAAGCTGGTTCTTTGAAAGAATTAACAAAATTGATAAACCACTAGCCAGTTTGATCAAAAATAAACAGGAAATGACCGAAATAAATGAAATCAAGAATAAAAGAAGAGAGATCACAACCAACACAGCAGAAATAAAAACAATAATAATAGAATATCATGAACAATTGTATGCCAATAAAATGGGCAGTTTGGGAGAAATGGGCAAATTCCTAGAAACAGACACACTACCAAAACTGAAACAGGAAGAAATAGAAAATTTGAACAGACACATAAACAAAAGGAAATTGAATTAGTAACCAAAAAATCTGTCAAAAAACAAGAGTCCAGGGCCAGATGGCTTCCCAAGGAAATTGCACCAAATATTTAAGGAAGAGTTAACATCTATTCTTTTGACACTGTTCCAAAAAATAGAAATGGAAGGAAAACATCCAAACATTTTCTATGAAGCCAGCATTACCTTGATTCCAAAATCAGAGACCCCACTAAAAAGAACTATAGACCAATTTCCCTAATGAACATGAATGCAAAAATCCTCAAGATATTAGCCTACTGGATCCGACAATACGTCAAAAAAATTATTCACCACGACCAAGTGGGATTTATACCTGGGATGCAGGGCTGGTTCAACATCCACAAAACAATTAATGTGATTCATCACATCAATAAAAGAAAGAACAAGAACCATATGATCCTCTCAATAGATGCAGAGAAAACATTTGACCAAATACAGCATCCTTTCTTGATAAAAACCATCAACAAGGTAGGGATAGAAGGAGCATACCTCGAGATCATAAAAGCCATATATGAACGACCCAACGTTAATATCATCTTCAAAGGGGGAACAACTGAGAGCTTTCTCCCTAAGGTCAGGAACAAGACAGGGATGTTCAGTCTCACCACTGTTATTCAACATACTATTGGAAGTCTTAGCCTCTGCAATCAGACAACACAAAGAAATAAAAGACATCCAAATCAGCCAGGAGGAGGTCAAACTTTCACTCTTCCTAATGACATGATACTCTACGTGGAAAACCCAAAATATTCCAACAAAAAAACTGGTAGAATTGATTCATGAATTCAGCAAAGTTGCAGGATATGTAAACAATGCACAGAAATCAGTTGCATTCCTATACACCAACAATGAAGCAACAGAAAGAAATCAAGGAATCAATCCCATTCAAAGTTGCACCCAAAACGATAAAATACCTAGGAATAAATCTAACCAAAGAGGTGAAAAATCTATACGCTGAAAAATATAGAGAGCTTATGAAGGAAATTGAAGAAAACACACACAAAAAAATGGAAAAAGATTCCATGCTCCTGGATAGGAAGAATAAGTATTGTTAAAATGTTGATAGTACCCAAAGAAGTCTACATATTCAATGCAATCCCTATCCAAATAACACCAGCATTCTTCACAGAGCTAGAACAAATAATCCTAAAATTTGTATGGAACCAGAAAAGACCCCCAAATAGCCAAAACAATCTTGAAAAAGAAAACCAAAGCAGGGGGCATCACAATCCCAGACTTCAAGCTATACTACAAAGCTGTAATCATCAAGACAGTATGGTACTGGCATAAGAACAGACACTCAGATCAATGGAACAGATTAGAGAACTCAGAAATGGACCCAGAAACGTATGGCCAACTAATCTTTGATAAAGCAGGAAAGAATATCCAATGGAATGGAATAAACAGTCTCTTCAGCAAGTGGTGCTGGGAAAAGTGGACAGCGACATGCAGAAGAATGAACCTGGACCACTCTCTTACTCCATACAGACAAATAAACTCAAAATGGATGAAAGACCTCAATGTAAGACAGGAAGCCATCAAAATCCTCGAGGAGAAAGCAGGCCAAAACCTCTTTGATCTTGGACTCAGCAACTTCTTTTTTAATTATTTTTTAAATTTATTTTTGAGACAGAGAGAGAGCACAAGCAGGGGAGGGGCAGAGAGAGAATCTGAAGCACGCTCCAGGCTCTGATCTGTCAGCACAGAGCCCAATGCAGGGCCCAAACTTACGGAATGTGAGATCGTGATCTGAGCTGAAGTTGAATGTCCAACCAACTGAGCCACCCAGGCGCCCCATTGGCCACAGCAACTTCTTACTCAACACGTCTCCAGAGGCAAGGGAAACAAAAGCATAAATGAACTACTGGGACCTCATCAAAATAAAAACGTCTGCACAGCAAAGGAAATAATCAGCAAAACTAAAAGGCAACCGACAAAATGGGAGAAGATGTTTGCAAATGACATATCAGATAAAGGGTTAGTATTCAAAATCTATAAAGAACTTACCAAACTCAACACCCAAAAAACAAATAATCTAGTGAAGAAATGGGCAAATGACATGAATAGACAATTCTCCAGAGAAGACATCCAGATGGCCAACCGACACATGAATAAGTGCTCAACATCACTCATCATCAGGCAAATACAATTCAAAACCACTGTGAGATACCACCTCATACCTGTCAGAATGGCTAACATTAACAACTCAGGCAACAACAGATGTTGGTGAGGACGTGGGGAAAGAGGATGTCTTTTGCATTGTTGGTGGGAATGCAAGCTGGTGCAGCCACTCTGGAAAACATTATGGAGGTTCCTTAAAAAAGTTAAAAATATAACTACCCAATGACCCAACAATTGCACTACTAGGTATTTACCCAAGGGATACAGGTGTGCTGTTTCAAAGGGAACAATGCACCCCCATGTTTATAGCAGCACTATAAACTATAGCCAAAGTATGGAAAGAGCCCAAATGTCCATCGATAGATGAATGAATAAAGAAGGTGTATTCAATGAATACTCCATTCACAATGGAGTATTACTCGGCAATCAAAAGGAATGAAATCTTGCCATTTACAACTACGTGGATGAAACTGGAGGGTATTATGCTAAGTGAAACTAGCATAATAAAGACAAAAGACAAAAATCATATGACTTCACTCATATGAGGACTTTAAGAGACAAAACAGATGAACATAAGGGAAGAGAAACAAAAATAATATAAAAAAAGTGAGGGGGACAAAATAGAAGAGACTGATAAATATGGAGAACAAATTGAGGGTTACTGGAGAAGTTGTGGGAGGGGGGGATGGACTAAATGGTTAAGGGCCACTAAGGAATCTACTCCTGAAATTACTGTTTCACTATATGATAACTAATTTGGATGTAAATTTTTAAAAAATAATTTTTTTTAAAAAGGAATGAAAAACGCCCTAAGGGGATAACATGTATGGCATGTTTGAGGGATAGCAAAGAGGCCAGTGTGACTGTTGCTGAGATAATGGGCAGGAGAGTAATATAAAAGGTCAGAGAGATCATGGGGAATAAATCATATAGTACGTCATTAATTATTGTGAACACTTCGGCTCTAACATTTTTCTTGAGAGAGAGAGAGAGAGAATGAGAGAGAGAGAGACAGAGAGAGAGAGAGAAAGAGAGAGAGAGAGAGAGAGAAAGCAGGGAAAGGCCAGAGAGAGGAGGGGAGAGAGAGAGAATCTTAAGCAGGCCCCATGCCTGCTTGAGCCCAACTCAGAGCTCAATCTCAGGATTGTGACTTCACGACCTGAAACTAAATGAAGAGTCAGACACAAATGACTGAGCCACCCAGGTGCTCCTGGCTTTAACTTTGAAATAGAAATGTTTTACAGGGTTTAGAGCAGAAGGATTATGTCATCTTATTTTTACTTTTATTAGATCATTTCGATTTCTTAGTTGAAAATGAACTATAGTGAAATAAGGTGGGAAGCAGCAATACCTGTTGAAGAAGGCTATTAAAGATTGTGGTGGCAAGGCGCAGGGTAGTAGCTGTAGTGAAAAGTGGTCAGATTCCAGATATATTGTGAAAGTAGACAAACAATATTTGTTGATGAATAAGCTATGGGATGTGAGAAAAATAGAGGAGTCAAACATGGCTGTAATGTCTCCAGACTTTTATGTGACACATCCCTCTTACATCTTCCCATTAAAACTGTTTTTTTTTTTTTTTTGTTTTGTTTTTGTTTTTTTTTTTTTTTGTTTTCCTAACATGTCTTTATTTTTATTTTTTACTAAACAATATATGGCTTTATTGTGTTGATGGATATATCTTAGCTACTTAAATAACTGATGATTGTTGGACATTAAGATTATTTTCGATTTTCCTTTATATCCTTTACATGATTATAATTAATTTCTTAGGATAAGGTCCAGAGAAGGAATAAATGAGTTAACAGGTAAGCAAAATGTTAAAGATTTGGTATTATTGCCAAGTTATCATCTAAGAAAATCATACAACTTCAATTTCCACTGTTAGAGTTGCAGACCACAAGCAAATACTGTTATTCCCTGTTATTTTAATTACCATTTTCTTTATTACTAAGAAGAAATTTTTTTTTAATTTTTATGGACTGTTTATTAATTATGTGATTTCAAGGTTAAAAACAGCTCTTCTTTTCTATGGCTTTAAACTAGCTAATGAGAAACTGAATTCCCAATTAAATAAGGCACAAAATATTGCCAGATTCTGCTAACTATAATATGCTGTCTGATTTTAAAGTCTCAACATGCATGGAGTCCGAGCCAGAGGTCATCCGATGCTTGAGACTGGCACTGACTGATGCTATCAAGGACATTGTACAGCAGATAGTATTTGTGATGAGGTCTGGGAGAAACTGTGGGCCCAACCTAAACAAGCACAGTGTTCCTGAACGTTTGCGTGAGAGCATTCCAAAGGAATGGAATTATACTCCAAAAGAAACTAAGAGGAAAGAATCAAGCAAAGGTACCTTATTATTATTTTTTTTTGTAAGAACCCATCCTTGAAGAAGCAATTTTGTAAGATATGAAATCAAGTAAAATTCTAAAATTATAAGATTTGTGAACTATGTTAGTCCTTTTCCCACCATTTCTATGTATTTGGGACCTGTAAATTTTCTTTTTCTTTTTTTTTACTATGAGCCTTATGACCAAGGAAACTAGAAAGGGAAATGACTCAAATGGTCATCTTCTTTATTTAACTATCAGCTCAGAATTTTCTGTGATATGTTGTGTTCATGTTAGTATTCACACATTAGTCGATGATTGTGACTAACTTACCTCAAATCTGTTGAGTAATCTAAAATTCATACTCTCAAGAATATTGCTCTGATGTTTAATGTTCTTTCCTTGAAGTTTTTCCCTCTGCCACCACTAATTATTACTTTCTTTTTTCTTGTTAACAGACCTACTTGTGTAGCCTTTAGGTCAAAAATAGCACTCCATTGAGTACCTACATAGTTTTTTGACAGAGTAATTTCCCCCAATACCTATGGTTCTGAATTCCGTGCATTGTTCCTATTAGGGGCAGTGCATCTATTAAGTGTATTTTAGAACATGAGTTACATTATTGATTTATTTTATTAATTAAGTGCTGTCTTCTTAAATGGTTTCTTTGTACCTATGTGTTTCTGCATTACAAAACATGCAATGTTTTATTATGTATATTATATAGACATATGAATGAATCTTCTTAGGATTTTTTTTTTTTTTAATATATGAAATTTACTGTCAAATTGGTTTCCATACAACACCCAGTGCTCATCCCAAAAGGTGCCCTCCTCAATACCCATCACCCACCCTGCCCTCCCTCCCACCCCCCATCAACCCTCAGTTTGTTCTCAGTTTTTAACAGTCTCTTATGCTTTGGCTCTCTCCCACTCTAACCTCTTTTTTTTTTTTCCCTTCCCCTCCCCCATGGGTTTCTGTTACGTTTCTCAGGATCCACATAAGAGTGAAACCATATGATATCTGTCTTTCTCTGTATGGCTTATTTCACTTAGCATCACACTCTCCAGTTCCATCCACGTTGCTACAAAAGGCCATATTTCATTCTTTCTCATTGCCACGTAGTATTCCATTGTGTATATAAACCACAATTTCTTTATCCATTCATCAGTTGATGGACATTTAGGCTCTTTCCATAATTTGGCTATTGTTGAGAGTGCTGCTATAAACATTGGGGTACAAGTGCCCCTATGCATCAGTACTCCTGTATCCCTTGGATAAATTCCTAGCAGTGCTATTGCTGGGTCATAGGGTAGGTCTATTTTTAATTTTCTGAGGAACCTCCACACTGCTTTCCAGAGCGGCTGCACCAATTTGCATTCCCACCAACAGTGCAAGAGGGTTCCCGTCTCTCCACATCCTCTCCAGCATCTATAGTCTCCTGATTTCTTCATTTTGGCCACTCTGACTGGCGTGAGGTGGTATCTGAGTGTGGTTTTGATTTGTATTTCCCTGATGAGGAGCGACGTTGAACATCTTTTCATGTGCCTGTTGGCCATCCGGATGTCTTCTTTAGAGAAGTGTCTATTCATGTTTTCTGCCCATTTCTTCACTGGGTTATTTGTTTTTCGGGTGTGGAGTTTGATGAGCTCTTTATAGATTTTGGATACTAGCCCTTTGTCCGATGTGTCATTTGCAAATATCTTTTCCCATTCCGTTGGTTGCCTTTTAGTTTTGTTGGTTGTTTCCTTTGCTGTGCAGAAGCTTTTTATCTTCATAAGGTCCCAGTAATTCACTTTTGCTTTTAATTCCCTTGCCTTTGGGGATGTGCCGAGTAAGAGATTGCTACGGCTGAGGTCAGAGAGGTCTTTTCCTGCTTTCTCCTCTAAGGTTTTGATGGTTTCCTGTCTCACATTCAGGTCCTTTATCCATTTTGAGTTTATTTTTGTGAATGGTGTGAGAAAGTGGTCTAGTTTCAACCTTCTGCATGTTGCTGTCCAGTTCTCCCAGCACCATTTGTTAAAGAGACTGTCTTTTTTCCATTGGATGTTCTTTCCTGCTTTGTCAAAAATGAGTTTGCCATACGTTTGTGGGTCTAGTTCTGGGGTTTCTATTCGATTCCATTGGTCTATGTGTCTGTTTTTATGCCAATACCATGCTGTCTTGATGATGACAGCTTTGTAGTAGAGGCTAAAGTCTGGGATTGTGATGCCTCCTGCTTTGGTCTTCTTCTTCAAAATTACTTTGGCTATTCGGGGCCTTTTGTGGTTCCATATGAATTTTAGGATTGCTTGTTCTAGTTTCGAGAAGAATGCTGGTGCAATTTTGATTGGGATTGCATTGAATGTGTAGATAGCTTTGGGTAGTATTGACATTTTCACAATATTTATTCTTCCAATCCATGAGCAGGGAATGTCTTTCCATTTCTTTATATCTTCTTCAATTACCTGCATAAGCTTTCTATAGTTTTCAGCATACAGATCTTTTACATCTTTGGTTAGATTTATTCCTAGGTATTTTATGCTTCTTGGTGCAATTGTGAATGGGATCAGTTTCTTTATTTGTCTTTCTGTTGCTTCATTGTTAGTGTATAAGAATGCAACTGATTTCTGTACATTGATTTTGTATCCTGCAACTTTGCTGAATTCATGTATCAGTTCTAGCAGACTTTTGGTGGAGTCTATCGGATTTTCCATGTATAATATCATGTCATCTGCAAAAAGCGAAAGCTTGACTTCATCTTTGCCAATTTGGATGCCTTTGATTTCCTTTTGTTGTCTGATTGCTGATGCTAGAACTTCCAGCACTATATTAAACAGCAGCGGTGAGAGTGGGCATCCCTGTCGTGTTCCTGATCTCAGGGAAAAAGCTCTCAGTTTTTCCCCATTGAGGATGATGTTAGCTGTGGGCTTTTCATAAATGGCTTTTATGATCTTTAAGTATGTTCCTTCTATCCCGACTTTCTCAAGGGTTTTTATTAAGAAAGGGTGCTGGATTTTGTCAAAGGCCTTTTCTGCATCGATTGACAGGATCATATGGTTCTTCTCTTTTTTTTTGTTAATGTGATGTATCACGTTGATCGATTTGCGAATGTTGAACCAGCCCTGCATCCCAGGAATGAATCCCACTTGATCATGGTGAATAATTCTTTTTATATGCTGTTGAATTCGATTTGCTAGTATCTTATTGAGAATTTTTGCATCCATATTCATCAGGGATATTGGCCTGTAGTTCTCTTTTTTTACTGGGTCTCTGTCTGGTTTAGGAATCAAAGTAATACTGGCTTCATAGAATGAGTCTGGAAGTTTTCCTTCCCTTTCTATTTCTTGGAATAGCTTGAGAAGGATAGGTATTATCTCTGCTTTAAACGTCTGGTAGAACTCCCCTGGGAAGCCATCTGGTCCTGGACTCTTATTTGTTGGGAGATTTTTGATAACCGATTCAATTTCTTCGCTGGTTATGGGTCTGTTCAAGCTTTCTATTTCCTCCTGATTGAGTTTTGGAAGAGTGTGGGTGTTTAGGAATTTGTCCGTTTCTTCCAGGTTGTCCAATTTGTTGGCATATAATTTTTCATAGTATTCCCTGATAATTGTTTGTATCTCTGAGGGATTGGTTGTAATAATTCCATTTTCATTCATGATTTTATCTATTTGGGTCATCTCCCTTTTCTTTTTGAGAAGCCTGGCTAGAGGTTTGTCAATTTTGTTTATTTTTTCAAAAAACCAACTCTTGGTTTCGTTGATCTGCTCTACAGTTTTTTTAGATTCTATATTGTTTATTTCTGCTCTGATCTTTATGATTTCTCTTCTTCTGCTGGGTTTAGGCTGCCTTTGCTGTTCTGCTTCTATTTCCTTTAGGTGTGCTGTTAGATTTTGTATTTGGGATTTTTCTTGTTTCTTGAGATAGGCCTGGATTGCAATGTATTTTCCTCTCAGAACTGCCTTCGCTGCGTCCCAAAGCGTTTGGATTGTTGTATTTTCATTTTCGTTTGTTTCCATATATTTTTAAATTTCTTCTCTAATTGCCTGGTTGACCCACTCATTCGTGAGTAGGGTGTTCTTTAACCTCCATGCTTTTGGAGGTTTTCCAGACTTTTTCCTGTGGTTGATTTCAAGCTTCATAGCATTGTGGTCTGAAAGTATGCATGGTATAATTTCAATTCTTGTAAACTTATGAAGGGCTGTTTTGTGACCCAGTATATGATCTATCTTGGAGAATGTTCCATGTGCACTCGAGAAGAAAGTATATTCTGTTGCTTTGGGATGCAGAGTTCTAAATATATCTGTCAAGTCCATCTGATCCAATGTATCATTCAGGGCCCTTGTTTCTTTATTGACTGTGTGTCTAGATGATCTATCCATTTCTGTAAGTGGTGTGTTAAAGTCCCCTGCAATGACCACATTCTTATCAATAAGGTTGCTTATGTTTATGAGTAACTGTTTTATATATCTGGGGGCTCCGGTATTTGGCGCATAGACATTTATAATTGTTAGCTCTTCCTGATGGATAGACCCTGTAATTATTATATAATGCCCTTCTTCATCTCTTGTTACAGCCTTTAATTTAAAGTCTAGTTTGTCTGATATAAGTATGGCTACTCCAGCTTTCTTTTGGCTTCCAGTAGCATGATAAATAGTTCTCCATCCCCTCACTCTCAATCTAAAGGTGTCCTCAGATCTAAAATGAGTCTCTTGTAGACAGCAAATAGATGGGTCTTGTTTTTTTATCCATTCTGATACCCTATGTCTTTTGGTTGGCGCATTTAATCCATTTACATTCAGTGTTATTATAGAAAGATACGGGTTTAGAGTCATTGTGATGTCTGTATGTTTTATGCTTGTAGTGATGTCTCTGGTACTTTGTCTCACAGGATCCCCCTTAGGATCTCTTGTAGGGCTGGTTTCGTGGTGACAAATTCCTTCAGTTTTTGTTTGTTTGGGAAGACCTTTATCTCTCCTTCTATTCTAAATGACAGACTTGCTGGATAAAGGATTCTCGGCTGCATATTTTTTCTGTTTAGCAAACTGAAGATATCGTGCCAAGCCTTTCTGGCCTGCCAAGTTTCAAAGGAGAGATCAGTCACGAGTCTTATAGGTCTCCCTTTATATGTGAGGGCACGTTTATCCCTTGCTGCTTTCAGAATTTTCTCTTTATCCTTGTATTTTGCCAGTTTCACTATGATATGTCGTGCAGAAGATCGATTCAAGTTACGTCTGAAGGGAGTTCTCTGTGCCTCTTGGATTTCAATGCCTTTTTCCTTCCCCAGTTCAGGGAAGTTCTCAGCTATAATTTCTTCAAGTACCCCTTCAGCACCTTTCCCTCTCTCTTCCTCCTCTGGGATACCAATTATGCGTATATTATTTCTTTTTAGTGTATCATTTAGTTCTCTAATTTTCCCCTCATACTCCTGGATTTTTTTATCTCTCTTTCTTTCAGCTTCCTCTTTCTCCATAACTTTATCTTCTAGTTCACCTATTCTCTCCTCTGCCTCTTCAATCCGAGCCGTCGTGGTTTCCATTTTGTTTTGCATTTCGTTTAAAGCGTTTTTCAGCTCCTCGTGACTGTGCCTTAGTCCCTTGATCTCTGTAGCAAGAGATTCTCTGCTGTCCTGTATACTGTTTTCAAGCCCAGCGATTAATTTTATGACTATTATTCTAAATTCACTTTCTGTTATATTATTTAAATCCTTTTTGATCAGTTCATTAGCTGTTGTTATTTCCTGGAGATTCTTCTGAGGGGAATTCTTCCGTTTGGTCATTTTGGACAGTCCCTGGAGTGGTGAGGACCCGCAGGGCACTTCCCCTGTGCTGTGGTGTATAACTGGAGTTGGTGGGCGGGGCCGCAGTCCGACCTGATGTCTGCCCCCAGCCCACCGCTGGGGCCACAGTCAGACTGGTGTGTGCCTTCTCTTCCCCTCTCCTAGGGGCGGGATTCACTGTGGGGTGGTGTGGCCCGTCTGGTCTACTTGCACACTGCCAGGCTTGTGGTGCTGGGGAGCTGGCGTATTAGCTGGGGTGGGTAGGCAAGGTGCACGGGGGCGGGAGGGGCAGGCTTAGCTCGCTTCTCCTTAGGTGATCCACTTCAGGAGGGGCCCTGTGGCAGCGGGAGGGAGTCAGATCCGCTGCCGGAGGTTTGGCTCCGCAGAAGCACAGAGTTGGGTGTTTGCGCGGAGCGAGCAAGTTCCCTGGCAGGAACTGGTTCTCTTTGGGATTTTGGCTGGGGGATGGGCGGGGGAGATGGCGCTGGCGAGCGCCTTTGTTCCCCGCCAAGCTGAGCTCTGCCGTCCGGGGGCTCAGCAGCTCTCCCTCCCTTTGTCCTCCAGCCTTCCCGCTTTCTGAGCAGAGCTGTTAACTTCTGACCTCCCAGACGCTAAGTCGCGCTTGCTGTCGGAACACAGTCCGTCCGGCCCCTCCGCTTTTGCCAGCCCGACTCGGGGGCTCTGCTTGGCCGGCGAGCCGCCCCTCCGCCCCGGCTCCCTCCCGCCAGTCCGTGGAGTGCGCACCGCCTCACCGCCCTTCCTACCCTCTTCCGTGTGCCTCTCGTCTGCGCTTGGCTCCGGAGACTCCGTTCTGCTAATCCTCTGGCGGTTTTCTGGGTTCTTTAGGCAGGTGTAGGTGGAATCTAAGTGATCAGCAGGACGCGCGGTGAGCCCAGCGTCCTCCTACGCCGCCATCTTCCGGAACTCCTTCTTAGGATTTTTAAAATAAAACTTTTTGAGGGCGCCTGCGTGGCTCAGTCAGTTGAGCATCTGGCTTCAGCTCAGATACCTGGTTAAGGTATCGCAGTCTGTGAGTTTGAGCCCCCGTTCGGGCTCTGTGCTGACAGCTCAGAGCCTGGAGCCTGCTTCAGATTTTGGGTCTCCCCCTCTCTCCCCACCAAAACTGTTTTTGTGTTCTATTCAATCCAGGTCTCAGGCTGATTAATTAATAAATATTATTTTATTATAGTTTCATTTTAAGTTATTATTTTAACCTTAGGTTAAGCAGCCAAAAGGTGTAGAACCAAAAGCCAAAGATTAGAACCTATTAAGTCACTTTCCAGGAAATCTTTTGTTATGCCGAAAGCCCAAGTTCTTGTGACAAGCCTGATTCATGCCTCACCAATATAACTTGCTTTTTTTTGAACTCAGAATTACTTTCCTCTGAAATCCCTTAGGTATATAATGAGGGATTAAATCTAGATTCCTAAAAAGAGCTCAAAAGGCAAGGCCTAACTCTTACAGGTGGTAGGAACAGATTATTCCAATTCACCTTATTAACCCATCTTATTGGTCTTCCAAATTTAGTACTTTAAAACTGACTTTCAAAACAGAGGCTTCCTAATTATTTTTCCACTCGTCATTCCAAGAAGTTGATATTTGAAGCTCCAAAGGCTTCTAGGTATCCCAATGAAGAATAAAAAATGCTTTATACCTCAAATGTAAGGAGAAATTATCCTTTGCTGGATCAATTGCAGAAGTACAACCATAGATTCATTCCCTAAAGTCATCATTCTAGGAGATGCATGAAACAGTGGAGGCAGGAAATACCATAAGGTTCTCAGTATGTGAAATAACACACAGAATTTGTTTTTCAGTCTTCATATTTTGATTTCGGAAAAGAAAGAAAATCTACCATTCGATTAGCATCTTGGTTAGGAACATGGTAGGACTAAGAAGGATTGGGCCATTAAGCCATTTTTTTTCTTTTTAATAGATGTTGAAGAGAAACCAATTAAACAGTGTTCAACAGAGTTCATGATTCTTTGATTTAGAATTTTCTATTTCAGTGTCATTCTAAAAAGATTACAGCATTATTTGAAAACTGTTTCCAAAATCACTTAAGGGAAGGTGTTGATCAGCAGAGACAAACCTTCTTAACTTTCAATAAATCAATGTAAGACATGTCTCTTTCACTCTCTGACTACTCTTTACCTTCATAACTTGTTTATTCTTTGTTCAGAAAACTACCCCAATCTTCATGGTTAGTCGGCATAAGACCTTTGGAGCACTTCATCCTTTCTATAATCATCAATTAGCAAAAGGAAATCTAACAAATACTTGTTGAGTTATTATGTATTATAAGATAATTAAATTAATATAAATATGAAGATTTTTTTTCTCAAATAGACATGACCAAGAATAGTCAGCTGAAGACTCCAACTTCACCTTCAGCTAACTGGAAAAAAAATCAGAAAATAAAACAGTTTTTTGGCTTAGACTGTGTGTAAAATCAGGAAAGAATTACTTATTTTCATTATATAATAGCTTCTAGTCATCTTATATTTATTTATTTTTTCATTTCAAATATTGTTTTGAGAGAGCACAAATGGGGGAGGGGGGAGGGGAAGAGGGGGAGAGAGAATCTCAAGCAGGCTTTATGCCCAGCACGGAGCCCAACGTGAGACTGGATCTCATGACTGTGGGATCGTGACCTGAGCCAAAATCAAGAGATACATGTTTACCAACTGAGTCATGCAGGTGCCTTTCTTTTCAAATTTTTATTTAAATTCTAGTTAGTTAACATACAGTGCAAATACTGGTTTCAGGAGTGGAATTCAGTGATTGATCACTTACATACAACACCAAATGCTCATCATAACAACTGCCCTCCTTAGTACTCATCACCCATCTAGCCCATCCCCCACCCACCTCCCTCCATCAACCCTCGATTTATTCTCTATCATTAAAAGTCTCTTATGTTTTGTTTCCCTCTCACTCTCCCCCCTTATGTTCACCTGTTTTGTTTCTTAAATTCCGTATATGAGTGAAATCATATGCTATTTGTCTTTCTCTGACTGACATATTTTGCTTACCACAATACCCTCTAGCTCCATTCAAGTCATTGCAAAGGCAAATATTTCATTCTTTTTGATGGCTGAGTAATATTTCAGATATCTATCTATCTATCTATCTATCTATCTATCTATCTATCTATATCTATCACCTCTTCTTTACCCATTCATCAGTCAGTGGACATTTGGGCTCTTTCCACATTTTGGCTATTGTTGATAATACTTCTATAAACATCGGGGTGCATGTAGCCCTTTGAATCTGTATTTTTGTACCCTTTAGGCAAATACATAGTAGTGCCATTGCTGGATTGTAAGGTAGTTCTATTTTTGACTTTTTGAGGAAACTCCATACTGTTTTCCAGAGTGGTTGTACTAGTTAGCATTCCCACCAGCAGTGCAAGAGGGTGACCCTTTCTCCACATCCTTATCAATACTTGTTCCTTGTGTTGTTAATTTTAGCCATTCTGACCTGTGTGAGGTGGTATCACATTGTGATTTGGTTTGTATTTCCCTGATGATGAGTGATGCTGAGCATTTTTTTCATGTGTACGTTAACCATCTGGAAGTCTTCTTTGGAAAAATGTCTATTCATGTCTTCTGCCCATTTCTTAAGTGGCTTATTTGTGTTTTTTGGGGTTGAGTTTGATAAGTTCTTTATAGATTTCATATACTAACCTTCTATCAGATATGTCATTTGCAAATTCTTCTCCCATTTTGTAGGCTGCCTTTTAGTTTTGTTGATGATTTCTTCTGCTGTGCAGAAGTATTTTATCTTGATGAAGTCCCTACAGTTCATTTTTAATTTTGTTTCCTTTGCCTCCAGCAACATATCTAGTAAGAAGTTACTGCAGTCAAAGAGGTTACTGCCTGTGTTCCTCTCTAGGATTTTGATGATTTCCTTTTCACATTTAGGTCTTTCATCTATTTTGAATTTAGTTTCTGTATGGTGTAAAAAAGTGGTCCAGTTTCATTCTTCTGCATGTTACTGTCCAGTTTTCCACACAACATTTGTTGAAGAGACTATCTCTTTCCACTGAATATTCTTTCCTGCTTGGTCAGAGATTAGTTGACCATATAGTTGTGGGTCTATTCTGTTCTACTGATCTATGTGTCTGTCTTTGTACCATCACCATACTGTCTTGATCACTACAGCTTTGTAAAATAGCTTGGTGTCCAGAATCATGATGCTTCCAACTTTGCTTTTCTTTTTCAGGATTGCTTTGGCTATTTGGAATATTTTGTGGTTTCATACAAATTTTAGGGTTGTTTTAGCTCTGTGAAAAATACTGGTGTTATTTTGATTGGGATAGCATTAAATGAGTAGATGGGTTTGGGGAGTATAGACATTTAACCATGTTTGTTCTTCTGATCCATAAGCATGGGAAATTTTCCCATTTCTTTGTGTCTTTTTCAATTTCCTTAATAAATTTTCTATAGTTTTCAGAGTACAGATCTTTTACCTCTTTGGTTAGGTTTATACTGGTGTCTTATGGGTTTTGGTGCAATTGTAAATGGGATCAATTCCTTGATTTATTTTCTGCTGCTTCATTATTGATGTATTGATATGCAACATATTTATATACACTGATTATATATACTGTGACTTTGATGGATTCGTGTATCATTTCTAGTCATTTTTTGGTGGAGTCTTCTGGTTTTCTCCATAAAATATCATGTTGTCTACAAATAGTGAATATTTGACTTCTTCCTTGCTAATTTGATGCCTTTTATTTCTTTTGTGGTATGATTGCTGAGGCTAAGACTTTCGGTGCTATGTTAAATCACAATGGAGACAGTGGACTTCCCTGTCTTGTTCCTGACCATAGATGAAAAGCTCCCAGTTTTGCCCCATTGTGGATGATAATAGCTGTGGGTATTTCATATTTGGTCTTTATGATAGTGAGGTATGTTCTATCTATACCTACGTTGTTGAGGGTTTTTATCAAGAATGGATATTGTATTTTGTCTAATGCTTTTCCTGCATCTATTGAGAAGATCATATATGATTCTTCTCTTTTTTAAAAATTAATATGGTGTATCATGTTGATTGGTTTGCAAATATTGAACCACCCCTGAAGTCCAGAAATAAATTCCACTTGATCATGGTGCATAATTCTTTAAATGCACTATTGGATTCAATTTGGTAGTAAATTATTGAGAGTTTTTGCATCCATATTCATCAGAGATATTGGCCTGTAATTTTTCTTTTTACTGAGGTTTTTGTCTGCTTCTGGAATCAAAGTAATGCTAGATTTCTAGAGGATTTTGGAAGTTTTCCTTCAATTTCTAGTTTTTGGAACAATTTGAGAAGAACAAGTATTAACTTTCCTTTAAATGTCTGGTAGAATTCCTTTGGGAAGCCATCTGTCCCTAGACTTTGGGTTTGTTGGGAGATTTTTGTGTTTTATGTTTTTTTATCATCGTTTTAAAGATAAAATATTTTTATTTAACTTCAAGTTAGTTAACATATTGTGCAGTATTGGCTTTAGGAGTAGAAATTAGCGATTCATCACCTACATATAACACCCAGTGCTCATCTCAACAAGTGCACTCCTTAATTCCCATCACTGATTCAATTTCTTTGCTTATGAGAGTATTCAAGTTTTCTATTTCTGTTTCAGTTTTGGTAGTTTGTATGTTTCTAAGAATTTTTCCATTTCTTCCAGTTTGCCCAGATTGTTGGCACACAATTTTTCATAATATTCTCTATGACTTTCCGTATTTCTGTGGTGTTGGTTGTGATCTCTCCTCTTTCATTTATGATTTTAGTTACTGTGCCCTTTCTCTTTTCTTTTTGATAAGTCCGGCTAGGGGGTCATCAATTTTGTTAATTCTTTTAAAGAAACAGCTCTTAGTTTCATTGATCTGTTCTTCTGTGGTTTTGTGGTTTTCTTTATTTGTGTGTATGTCTTTTATTTCTGTTCTAACCTTTATTATATCCCTTTTGACTTTAGGCTTTATTTGATGTTCCTTTTCTAGCTTCTTTATATGTTAGGTTAGGTTATATATTTGAGACTCTTCTTCCTTCTTGATATAGGTTTGGATTGCAATGTATTTTCTTCTTAGGACTGCCTTTGTTGCATCCCAAAGGTTTTGGAATGTTGTGTTTTCATTTTCATTTGTTTCCATGCACTTTTAAATTTCTTAATTTTCTGGTTAACCCATTCATTCTTTTTTTTTTTTAAGTTTATTCGGGGCGCCTGGGTGGCTCAGTTGGTTAAGTATCCGACTTCAGCTCAGTTCACGATTTCTCGGTCCATGAGTTCGAGCCCCACGTCGGGCTCTGGGCTAATGGCTCAGAGCCTGGAGCCTGCTTCCAATTCTGTGTCTCCCTCTCTCTCTGCCCCTCCCCCGTTCATGTTCTGTCTCTCTCTGTCTCAAAAATAAATAAACGTTAAAAAAAAATTTAAAAAAAGTTTATTCATTTTGAAAGAGTGTGTGTGTGTATGTGTGTGTGTGTGTGCATGTGCACAAGAGTGCGGGAGGGGCAGAGAGAAAAACAGAATCCCAAACAGGCCCCATACTCAGTGCTGAACCCAATGTAGGGCTCAATCCCACAACCATGATATCATGAATTGAACTGAAATCAAGAGCTGGATGCTTAACCGACTAAGCCACCCAGGCACCCCAACCCTTTCATTCTTTAGTAGGATGCTTTTTAACCTGCCTTTATTTGTGGCCCTTCCTTTTTTTTTCTTGTAGTTGACTTCAAGTTTCATAGTGTTGTGCTCTTAAAATATGCATGGTATGATCTCAATCTTTTTGTACTTGTTGAGGGATGATTTGTGACCCAGTATATTATCTATTCTGGAAAATGTTTCATGTGGAGTCAAAAAGAATGTGTATTTTGATGCTTCAGGATGAAATGTTTTGAATATATCTGTTAAGTCCATCCAGTACAGTGTATCATTCAAAGCCAATGTTTCTTCATTGATTTTCTGCTTAGATGATCTGTCTATTGCTGTAAGTGGGGTGTTAAATTTCTCTACTATTATTGTATTATTATCAATGTGTTTCTTTATGTTTGTTATTAATTGATTTGTATGTTGGGTTTTTCCAAGTTGGAGGCATAAATATTTATAATAGTTAGATCTTGATCGACAGACCTTGTAATTATGATATAATGCCCTTCTTCATATCCTGCTACAGCCTTTGGTTTAAAATCTAGTTTTTCTGATGTATGTGTGGCTACTCTGGATTTCTTTTGACATCCATTAGCATGATAGATGGTTCTCCATCTCCTCACTTTCAATCTGCAGGTGTCTTTAGGTCTAAAATGAGTCCTTTGTAGTCAACATATAGATGGGTCTTTTTTTTTTGACAGAGAGAGAGAGAGCAAGAGCTTGTGAGTGGGGCAGAGAGACAGAGGGAGAGAGAGAATCTTAAGCATGCTCCACCCACAGCATAGAGCCCAATGTGGAGCTCAATCCCAGGACCTTGAGATCATGGCCTGAGCCAAAATCAAACGTTGGATGCTCAACTGACTGAGCCACCCTGGTGACCCAATAGGTATTTTTAAATTTTTATCCATTTAATATCCTGTTTTTTCACTAGAGCAGTTAGTTCATTTACATTCAGAGTGTTTATTGAAAGATATGAATTTAGTCCCATTGTGTTACCTGTAAAATTAAATAACACCACCTATCTCTCCTCCTTTCTAGTATTCGTAATTTTTGGTCTTTTTTCCTCCACTCAAAGTGTCCCCATTATGAATTCTCCCAGGGTTGGTTTAGTGGTCACAAACTACTTTAGATTTTTTGGGGGGGAAACCTTTACATTTTCCTCCCTTCTGAATGGCAACCTTGATAGATAAAATATTCTCAGCTGCATATTTTTCCCATTCAGCATGTTGAATATAACATGCCACTCCCTTCTGGCCTGCCAAGTTTCTGTGGACAGATCTCCTGCAAACATGGTCTGTCTTCCCTTGTAGATTAAGGACTTTTTTTTTTTCCCTTCCTGCTTTCAAGATTCTTTCCTCATCCGTGTATTTTGTGAATTTGACTATGATATGTCTAGGTGATGGCCGTTTTTTGTTGAATTTAATGGGAATTCTCTATGCTTCTGGATTTATATGTATGTGTCCTTCCCCAGGCTAAGGAAGTTTTCAGCTATAATTTAGTCAAATAAACCTCTGTCCTTTTTTTCTGTCTATCTTCTGGGACTCCTGTAATATGAATGTTATTACATTTTAAGGATTTGCTTAGATCTCTAAGTCTTCCTTTGTGATCCAATACCTTTGTTTTCCTCTTCTTTTCAGCTACATTATTTTCTATAATTTTATCTTCTATATCACTGATTCATTCCTCTATTTCATTTGTCCCATTGATATGGCATCCACTTGGGTTTACATTTGGTTATAGCATTTTTAATTGTGGCCTGAGTAGATTTTTGTTCTTTTGTCTGTGGAGTAAGGGATTCTCTAGTGTCTCATATGCTTTTTCCAAACCCAGCTAGTGTCCTTATAATTTTTTTTAAATTCTAACTCTGACATCTTACTTACATCTGTATTGATTAAATCCCTGGGTGTTACTTCTACTTTCTGTTCTTTCTTTTGTCATGATTCATCTGTCTTGTCATTTTGTCCCATAAAAAAATTAAAAACATTGATCCAAGGTGTGTTTTGTTCTCCTTTTTAAAAGAAGCTATATCCAAAAAATAAAAGTAAATACAGTAAAACCTTGGATTGCAAGTAATTTGTTCTGTGAGTGTTCTGAAAGACAAGAAAACATTTCTAATAAATGTCAACTTGATAGAAAATGCTATCTTTAAATACAATTAGTATGTGACACTGAACATCACATGATCACAACTGAGCCAATGGTTCTTGAAATTTGCTTTGATATACAAGTGCTTTGGATTATAAGCATGTTTCCAGAATGAATTATGCACACAAATCAAGGTTTTACTGTATATAAACACATATATAAAAATTTAAAAATTTAAAAAAATAAAAATGAAAAGGAAGCTACCTTTGATTTCTCCTAGAGCTGAAGCTTTGTAGCATTCTATGAACAATAGACTTGGTGTGTGCAAAGGGTTGCACTGACCTTCTGAAGAAATGGCCTGTTGCCCTGCTTCTCTGGCCAACTTGCTCACAGAGATGCACCTGCAGGGTATAGGGGGGTGAGGCATGGTGTAAGCGGCTGTTTAGCTCACTGAGGTTGGTCATTGCTGATGGGTAGGGGACAAAATGGTTTCACCTGCTCTTTAGTTCCAACGTGGATAGCTCCCACATGCCACTTTTCAAGAAGCCCTCACTGAAAAGCAATCACGTCTGTTGTGTCCCCAGCTTCTGTCAGATCCCTGCTGTCATTCTTTCTGTGTCTGAGCTGTTTTATCTCAGGTGTGCAGCTAGGTTTCTAAATTCCAAATTTTAGGGACTTACATGGCATCCCCCATGCTGATCCTCTGGGGGAGGGTCTCATCATGCTTTTGCTGTTTGCTGGCCTAGCCACAAAAGCAGTCACATGACTATGCAGCTGTTTGGAGTTTATGGCAAAGTGGAGCAGAAAGCCAGCATCAAGGCTCACTGCCCTCAGCTGGAGCTCTGTTCCTATGCCTAAGAACACTGCTGCATATTGGTGCCACCCTTTTTTCTGTCCTAGAACGACCTTGTCACCACTGTCAAATGCACTCCAAGCGGGGGAACTGTTTCTTTTTGTGTGATGCAGTGGATCCTCAGACAGCACTGCTCCTGGGTCTCTGTGCTCCTTCCTCACAGGAGCACTGCTAAACCAGCATGACCCCCATTGTGATGGAGTTCTAAAACTTCAGATTTTGCACTCTGCTGCTTATAGAAGTCTCCATAAGCAGGGCTTCCTCCCTTCCACAGCACCCATAGCTCCTGCAATTCTTATCTCCCCCAAATCAAGTCTCTGCAGCTCCTACCTTCCATGATTCTACATGTAGACCTGCACTTTTGTTCTCTCAGTCCTCAGATTGATTTCTTGGATATTCAGAATGATTTAATATTTACTTAGCTGCGTTCAAGGGACAAGGCAAGCTTAGCGTACCCTTACTCCTCCACCATCTTAACTTCTTCTGTTCTCTTCCATTATCTGCTTACCGCAGACACTAGAGTATCACTATCACACAGCTTTATAATTAGGCTCTTTTGGTGTTTGCAGTACAGTACCAAATTATCTGGGGATCCAAAATAAATCCATCTAATTCCTTAAAATCCTAATATACTACCATGAGTTTCCAGGATATTAGCCATCTGCTAGATTAATTATTGTAGATATAACTCCATGGGAGTAAACAGTTCAGTAGACCTGTCTTTGTTGAGAAGAAATAAATTGATCACTTATTGTAGAAATATTAACTCTTTCAGAACTTTGGAGACATTATTAAGAAACTATTGATCTAAAAAACAAACAAACAAACAAAAACAACAAAAGATACTCCAAGAAACATTACCTGAAACCTATGATAAATATGTCTTTTTTTCCCCCAAGTCATCTCAACACTTGTGAACATAATTTATTCTTCTACTTTGTCATGTACATCGCCGTTTGTTATCTTTCCATTCATTTTTGCGGTCATTAAAAATTTAGTAAGTGATTCACTATTTAAATTGTTAGTATTTAATAATTTTGTATATATTGTTCACTTGTGTTGTAATCCTACTCCATCTCGTGTGTCATAGAGTGTCATAAGCTGTACCTTTATATGTTGAAATTTAAACCCCAGTGCTTAAGAATATAACTACATTTGGATATACGGTCTTTAAGGAGGTAATTAAGTTAAAATGAAGGCATTAGGGAGTTACATAATTCAATATGATTGGTGTCCTTGTAAGAGGAGGAGATTAAGACACAAGCATGTACAGATGGATGACCATGTGAAGACATAGAAGAAAACAATCAACAAGGCAAGGAGAGAGGCCTAGGAAGAAACCAAACTTACTGATACCTTGGTATTGGACTTTCAGCCCCCGGAACTTTGAGAAAACAAATTTATGTTGTTAAAGGTACCCCGTCTATGGTACTTTGTTATAGAAGCCCTAGCAAGCTAATACATACAGCCAACCATCTTTTAATGGTTTGTGTATAAAGCATAAGAATCTTATAAATGTGAGTTTGGAAATCTAGTTATTTGTGAGGTATTTATAAATCACAATGATTTTCATTCAGTGTCATTCAAAGTATTTCCTTTTACATTGACCTGTTTCAGAGTTGAGTCATAATGCACCATTATTCATTTAATTTGGTTGTCAGATCTAGATGTATGCCTTGATTCAACACATATTGGTTGTGTACCTCTGATAGGCTAGGTTCCCATCTAGATATTGAAGATACAGTGGTGAATATCACTAAGGCCCTTTACTGGAAGATGTTGCATTTGAGTGGTGGCAATATTTAGTGGATACCAGTAGTTCATTTGTCTTTATAAAACTGGATTTTCTACCTTAATGACTTTAAGATAGTAGTCAAGCATTTTATTATTGGTTTCTATTGTTACATAAAGTATTTTTTAAGTTGGAAGATTTATAAAAACCCAAATACTTTGAACTGCTACATTTTAATGACATTGAACAGTGCATAGGATACTGAAGTCCAGCAAATGGTTGACAAATTATTATAATTTCTCCTTATATTTGCTGTGGTGGGAAATATTAGGTAACACCACACACTCAATTTTCCACAATATTAGCTATCATCATAGCCACTGTTTTTTTAACCACATTGAGTAATTACTTTATTTGGCTATTAATAATCATCTATATTAATTTCTGCAGCATATTTTAATAATTATTTTATAAGATTCTCAAATGTAGAGTTGATTTTGGTTCAAACTCTGTTGTTAGCCTGCCTTCCATACAGTATGGACACCACTGGCTAAATATAGTCTGATAACATATTTTTGAAATGGAAATCTCTTGATGATATAGCAAATGTTTAGGAAACTGTCTTATTTGTCACCAAAACATGATGAATCCCCCAGATTAATAAAATATCTGAGATGTTCTTATGGGAAAAAAAATGACCACCCCAGGTACTGACATTATTTTTATATCTGTTAGCTTCAACATCACTTTTTTCCCACTGTCTGTAGATTCCTTGTAGTTTTCCTTTGTTTTTAAATATTTTCTTTGGCTTTTGTTTGTTTGCTTTAGAGAGAAGTAGGGAAGGAGTTCCATCTTTGCTAAATTGATTTCCCTCTGATAAATAGATATAGCAAAAACTTGTATTGCTTTGTTGCATGCATTAATTTTTACTATACTGGTTCTGAAAGAGATTTGAATATGATGCAGCTTATAAATTTCCAAAGAGAGATAATGAAGACTACATGTGCATTTCTTTACACCTGTGTTTCAATGCTGGAGATTTTTGAAGATGATACAGACACACACTGAAAATTCAACAGATGACCCTAAAGTGTACTAACATTTCAACTGACATTTTTCTACATGATTTATACTCTGCCCAGTGGTCAGACAGTGAATCAGTCAAGCTGACTTATGCTGATTTATGAAAAGGTGAAAAGTTGTGTTCTCTGTGACTCAACACCTTCCCTCAGATGATTTTGAAAACAGTTTTCAAAGAGGTACTCTAACTTTTTAAAGATGATTCTAAACTTCAAAGCTCTGAAAACAAAGAAATAAAAACAACAAAATGATAAATAACATTTGGTTATACTTGTAAAACATTTCTTCAAAGCCAGATGGTATTTTTAAAATTCATTATCTCTTTCTCTCCATTAAATATGTGCATTTTTTATTTATTGCAAAAACTGGTCTAATGACATTTTTCCTTCGTAGTTTGGATACAGGCTTGGAAATTATGCACATATTTCGCAATCAGAAAATATTTAGAATTCCACAAAGATTACTCAAAAAAAGTAGGTCCAAAATAATTTGGTGTTAGAAAACAAAGCAACTTATTCCTAGGAAGAAGTAGAGAGCACCAGGAGGATGAAAACTCAAATACATTTAACTGTAAAGAAGACTTTATATTTTTCACTTTTACAAAAATAATTTAATCCAGACAGCAGCTATAAATACCAAGGTCATTTACTTAGGTGAGAGAAGCCAATTTGTTTTCTCTGAATAAGCACACACATGAAGCTACTCTTGCCAAGTGCCAACGCTTTGGGCAGTATATGCAGAGAGAAGACAAAGGATGTCCTCGCCAATAAGAACCTCAAGAGTTAGAAGCTCCACAGTCTTCAGGAGTAATAAAAAATGTATTTCTACCCTGAAAGAGTATGTAGGTTCATTAATAAGAGTTCATTAGTCAAAATCATATAAAGTCCTTACAAGCCAATGGAAAAAAGACTGTATTATGTCAAAGCGAAATCTAATGAAATGAAAAAAAATTTGAAAAATGAAAAAAAAAGCTCTAAATCTATAAACAACACACCTAACAGAGCAGCTAAAAGCATACAAGAAAAAAAAATAAATTTTCCCCCACATCACCTATATGACCTTAGGATTGGAAAGCAAAGCAATATACAGCACTTGCTTACTAGAATGTGTTATGGTACAGTTCATTGTCATAAAAAATAGCAGCAATCTACCTCCTCATTGAAATGAAATAGAGATCAGTAAATAGGATTCATAATATCAAAGGGTTTCAATAAGTGTATTTGGATGTCCACTGAATATCAGCTTTTTAGGGTTTAACTGATTATATATATTTAATTGGGCAGCATATTTGGGCTTGAAACACATTTCAGGTTTAGTCCATTCCTCATATTTGATAGGGGACATCAATTTTATTAGATATATTCTATTTTTTAAAGAAAACTAGCAATAGTGTTTCAAATGATAGTGAACTCTTATTGTAATTAATCACTCTATCAGTATGTAAGGACTGAAACTTTTTGTCTTGGTGATAAATTTCAGTCTTATGTTTACAACAGAAATGGAGACAACATTGCATTATGAAAGAAGTAATGTCAATGGCTTTTTTTCACTCTGCAACAGAATCATAATTTCAGAGTGGAGAGTAGGGGTGCCTGGGTGGCTCAATCAGTTAAGTATTGGAGTCTTGATTTCAGCTCATGTCATGACCTTGTGGTCATAAGATCAAGCCCCACATAGGGCTATGCACTAGGAGTGGAGTCTGCTTAAGATGTCTCTCTCCCTCTGCTCCTCCCTGGATCAAACTCTCACTGTCTGTCTTTTAAAAAAATGTAGAGTATATGGGGTGCCTGGGTGACACAGTCGGTTAAGCGTCTGACTTCGGCTCAGGTCATGATCTCATGGTGCATGAGCTGGAGCCCCGCATCGGACTCTGCTGATAGCTCAGAGCCTGGAGCCTGCTTCAGATTCTGTGTCTCCCTCTCTCTCTGCCCCTCCCCCGCTCATGCTCTGTCTCTCTCTAAAATAAATAAACATTAAAAAATTAAAAATAAATAAATAATTAAAAATGCAGACTATATCTCTGATTGTTGATACAAGTCTTTTACTAGACAGTTGCTTTGAGCTATGGGCAACATGGGTTAGCAAAGGGATTGGGGGGAGAGAAAGCAATCAAATCTCCAAATAGTGAAACATTGTAGAAATTACTGTAGAAAACATGGAAATATCAAGTTGATACCTGACTTCCATTTCTCAGAAATGGTGATTCAGGGTTTATTACATATGAAACCATAATTTTTTATTTGGCATGGAGGAAATACTATTAAAAGACATTTTCCTCAAAACCCAAATTGTTTTAGGACATCAGGTACCTATAGAATCTATTAATGTTACTATTCTGTGACTCTATTTTCATCTTCAGATCCCAAACAAAGAAAAAAAGGACAAGTTTGGAATAATTTCTTCTCAGTTTAGGAATATGAAGGCTAAAGACAGAAAACAGCAGCTCTATTAGTAATTGAATCTTCAGTCTTAGGAATCATGAAAGCCAAGATTTTTTAAGTTTCAAAGCTATTTTCTATGGTATTCGACCTGGTTCATATACAAAATGGTGGGTGTGATGAAAAACATATAATAGATCAGATGTAGCCAAAGGATAAAACCCAAGCCTAAGAAAGAAAAATGAACAGAATAACAATGTAAGTCAGCCAAACCGAGCTTAATTTTTATATCAAAGTTGTATGCTTTAGATAGGTCACACAAAGTTTAAATTGCAAGGGCATAATCTTGAATATCAATAATTTATATATTAGTAATGAATTTTGCATCATCCATAAAGTACACTCTTCTTTTCTTTCCTATTTCATATTGTGGTCTCTGGAAGTAGACTGCCTATGTTTGAATCCCAACTCCACTACTTATTGGCTATGCAACCCTGGAAAAATCACATAATTTCTGTGCTTCAATTTCACAAATATGGGAATACAAGTTTGTTCTGAGTGTTAAATGATTTAACATATATAAAACACTTAGAATAGTGCTTGGCCTATAGCACATAATATATATATATATATATATATATATACACACACACACATATATTACATATACATACATATATAATTGAAGTCTTGATTTCAGCTCGGGTCATGACCACATGGTCATAAGATCATTAATGAACCTATACTCTTTCAGGGTAGCAAATACATTTTTCATTTCATGTATATATACATATAAATTTGTGTTACATATATATACATACATAATATGTATCATAATATATACATACATAGTATATATCATATATATATCATAATATATATCATATATATTGAATTTATCATATATTTACATACATAATATACATATATGTATGTATACACATACATGTTGTATGTTATGTATGTATGTGTATATATATATTACATATATATGATAAATTTGTGTTACAATTGCTAACAATACATCCATTAGAAGGGTAGATAGTAGAAGAAAAGTAAGAATAGATTGTAGTATAAATTTATATTCATTAATTTAACATTTTCTGAGGTCCTAGTGTGTACTAAATATGATATTAATGGCTAAGAATACGTAGGGTCAATGGAATATTACTAAGCTATAACAAAGAATAAAATCTTACCATTTGCAATGGCATGTACGGAGCTAGAGGGTACTATGTTAAGGAAAATAAGCCAGAGAAAGACAAATGCCATATGATTTCACTCATATGTGGAATTTAGGAAACGAAACAAATTAGCAAAGGGGAAAAAAAAGAGAAAAATCAAGAAACAGAGTCTTAGTTATAGAGAACTGATGAATTCCAGAAGGGAAGTGGGTGGGGAGATGAGTTAAACAGGTGATAAGATTAAAGAGGGCACTTTTTGTGATGAGCACCAGGTGTTTTATGGAAGTGTTGAATCACTACACTATGTCGTACACCTGAAACTAATATTACACTGTATGTTAACTAACTGGAATTTGAATAAAAACGTAAAAAAGCTGTCAGGAGGGTGGAGGATAGCTTGAAGGTAGAGTATAGGGGAGCAAAATTAAAACCTGAAGTTGGAGATGAGGCCATTTCCATAATAAAGGTATAAAATGACAAGGGTCTAAATTAAGCAATGATTATAGGGATAGAAAGAAAAAAACTAAAGAGATGTTTAGGAGACATAATTCATAGGATTTGGAGATCAGTTTGGATTGGTGGGAAGTGTAAGGGAAAAGTATTAGTGAAAGAAGACATCAAGAATTCTACCTCAGGTAAATGAAATAGAGAATATAGGATGAAGAGGAAATTCTGGAGAAGAAATTCCCCATTCATTTTAGGTCATGTGAGTTTAAGTTACATGTTAAAATATTCACATACTAGTCAGTTCTATATATGAGTCTGAATGTCAAGAAAGAAATCTGAGTTGTATATAAAGACTTGAAAACTGGCAGCATGTGGTGATAGCTGAAGATAAGAGAAAGTGTGGGTTTAGCTACAAAGAAAAAGAAAAATTACTTGAGAAGTAACACGTAATTGGATACATTTAAAAAGAGGAAATCTGAGAGCGAGGAGGGGTATACAGACACGTAAAGAGAAATCCCCTTGGTTTCTCTTAACTTTGTTAAGAGAGTCAAAGAAATAAAAAATTATATAAAAGGTTGAGGTGGCAAATGATGCTATGGTATTAAATAATGCTAATTCACTTCACATGCATTTACTGAGTACAAACAAGATGCCAGATCCTGTTGTAGAGATATAGAAGACAGAAAGAATCCATTTGGGTCATAGATGACCTTCACGAAAGCAGATTTAGGATTTGAGGGCCACATAAAGGTGGTACAAATGTCAACAGGCCAAGGAGAGAATGGTACTGAGGCAGTGGATATAAAACAGAGCAATTGTGAAACCTTGACAGACTAACTTAGCATGGAAGGCTTCATACTATAAATACCTAAGACGACTGGATAAAAGATAATCAGAATTTTAAATATATGTTTAGATATCTGTGCTCCCAAGAAACAAAAGAAAATCCCTATGTGCCAGAAGAAATTGAAATGTAGATTAGTAAATACACAAAACCATACTTTGCCAGCCATGTAGCGTAGGCTAGGATCTTCATGGGATGCATAAGCAGAGAGTAGAATAAAAAAGAGCCCATACTAGCTAGGCAATTTTG